>NW_024387520.1:5836099-6499099 GCF_900408965.1 Simochromis diagramma | reverse complement strand
CACATGCACGCAGGAGTAGATGGCAACATGCTGAGCAGGATGATCAAAAAGCTGATGCAAACAAGGAATTTAATTTAGAGCCACTGAGAGAAGTGTACAGTACAGCTATTCTCTGCGGCTCATATCAGCATGGGCAATTTTGCTCACTTGATGATGCAATGTGAAAATCGTTTCAGCAATAGCGTTACACTCCAGCGTATGTGGCGAGAAGATCACAAGGACCTTTTTCTTACAGTTACACGCCACTTGGTGCTTGGATTAACCTCTTTCCTTAAGTTGTGACCGTACAACGATACAGGAATATTATTCTTTTTAAGTAATCCTGCAAACATTGATACATTTATTATTCTTTAAAATTCCTTTTGTGCAGCTTGAACTTTTAGAAATTCAGACTTTGTGTTCAGTCATATGGAATCTCCGAGGAAACGTCCCAGTTATTACAGGCGAATTAATCAAGCGTTATCTGCAGAATAAAACTAATGACTGAACATTCACGCTGATGTTTGTCACAATACAGAATGACATTTCTCTGCATTGGTGCCATTCATATTCTTAATTGAATTTCATTACTCTGCCAATAAAGCACTTCACACTAACACAATCTGACCTCATCTGAAATTCATTATCTGCACCGTAAACATTTTTAGTTATTTATTTATTTTTGCATATATATTACACTCCTTTGCATCAAACGGTGCGCTGCCTATCTCAAGTCCTTTTAGCATTTTTCTTCATTTGCATCTGCCTCATATTTGTTTTAGCCTGAGAGACTGTTGACGTGGGGTAATGCAGCGCACGGAGACAGACGTCTCGCACGCCTGCCGGCCCCTCCGTATCCATCCGTCTGTCATGTTAACGACTTTAAATGCCGGCGCTTTGCATCTCTCTCACAGAGGGTAAAGTGTCATGCGGTGCCCCTGTGGTGCTGCCGCCCTAGAGCGATGTGGCACCAGAAAGTCTGCTTAATTATTTATGATATCAGTGAATTAAATAATAACTGTGCTTTGGATTTTCTTTTCTTTTTTTTACTATCCAACGCTGTGATTTTGAGTGGTCAGTGATGTAATATATCGGCCTCTTTGCCCCTGAGTCTTTTGCTACAGCAATTTGATAAGTCATTAAACTGTATTACGCTGTTGAATTATTCACATTTCCCTTTTACTCTTTCAGTTTCACTGTGCTGTACTCTGCATCCACTCTGTGCACCTCATCTGTGGCTTTCTTTTATTTCCTCCTCTATCTCAAAGTCTCCCAATTGTTTTTGGCTTCCTGGAACTGGATGCAAGGATGTTGGGGTGTTTGCAGCCAGCCTCACCCTCAGCCTTTTTTTCCCCACCCTCTTTCACTTGTTCATTTCACACCGATTCTCACCTTCCTCCCCTTTTCCACTTATTGTTAAGCCGGTGAATGACTTGGCTACCTTATCCACCCCCCTGTTCCTTTACCAGCTGGTTTAAAAATAAACAGGGTGGCGGTTTGGCAGTGGCGCTCTGTTCTAGTGTGTTGTAGGTAGCGTTGCACTGCCTGCTGCTCCAGATGCTCAAAATTACGCAGTCCACACTGCAGCCCCTTCGCTCGCTCAGGCTGCTTGCAGCTGCCACTGAAAGGCTGGGATTTCACAGACGCTCAGTCGGCGTTTCTTCACGGGCACCATGCACGAAATTACGCTACATTACTGCAGTTTCAGCACCCCAGAATCTTGCTCAGCGCGCTCTTTAAAAGACTATTCTTGACACATTTGAATAAGATAATGAATGAAGCAAATGTTGGAACACAGATGGGGGTTTTTAATGTGTCATCGGCTCATGAACGCGGTCCAATTACTAAAATGATGAGATGTAAAGGATGTGTCGCTTTTCTCCCTCACTGTGACATTTGCTCGCACATGTAGTCCTTGCTTCTGGTCCAGTGAGAGCTTCACTGAGGGAGTCATATGAGCCCAGCACAACAATTAATCCTGCCACTCATCAGGAAGTTGCTTGAAAATAGCAGTGGTTTATAGTGGAATTATGCTCTGCACTAATTAGAGGGTTAGCACTGACAGCGTCAAGGAGAAATGGTGAACTGGAGCAATATCATGTGACAGAGTCTGCTAATGCCATCTTTTAAACACTGAGGAGAAGCAGACTCTGTCAATATTCCTCTGCCTCATTCATACTTTCTTTTTTTTTTAACAAATCTCTTTTTTCCCCCCCGTTTGCCTTGCTCCATCCTGTTCTCCTCCACCCTTTCTTTTCTTGTCACCCAGCCAGCCCTCTGGCTGTGCGCGCCTCACAGTTGCCATGGTAATGATATAGTTTCTCATCTCTGTAATGTGATGTCTTATTAGCTTTCATTGGGGCGTGTGTCACTATTTTATTTCACGCGCCATTTGGTGAGCTTCGATCTCCTGTTTGGAGAAAAAACCTCGTGGCTCAGAGGTGAGCAGTGAGCGTACTGACAGCACGGCGTGAACGTGGCAGTGTACGCGTGTCGGGGGTCCCGACGTTGAGGAAGGGGACAAGATTGAGTGATGCACAGCAAAGGAGATATATGGGGCAACGCCTGCAGTAGCTGCACTACATTTTCTCCTCTGCATTAACCTACAGAAAAGATGCAAACGTGAATAGTGATATCAACTACACAGCGAAAGGCATGTTTGTCCCAGGGTAGCTCAGCCTCTCTCTCTGTGCTCTGTGAGGCTGGTACATCAGGGAGGGGGTTTCAGCTGCTACCCAGCAGGAGGCACTGTGTGTGTGTGCTTTCCACCATCCGCTGAAAAAGCACTTTATTTGTACTACAGTGCCTACTACACAGTATCTCCATCTGTCTTGCAAGGGTTTTGTCGCTGGGTTAGCTGATGGGCAGCACTGATCGCGGTGATCTTGTGTTAAAACCACCACGGCTGTAGCTGCACTACATTCATTTGCACAGTATGCCTCCTTGATAATCAATTCCTCTATTTGCATTGTGTTGGCTTTGGAGACTGTGTCCTTTTGAGGTGCAATTACACCTTATGTTTTTCCTCCTTTGTGTGCGTTTTGAAGCAATGCTTTGAATGTCTGTGGGAAAGGGGCTTCGATCAATAATCAGTCAATATCAGCCCAGATGCTACTGTCAAACACATCGATAAGGTTTCTCCAGTGGTGGTTTTCATCTCTCAGTATGTATCAACTGCCTCATGTTAGCCCGCAGGGCTTTTAAAAAATGACCCTCCTGCTTCATCTGCCCTGTCTTTGCAGATGCAGATGTCCGTACACGGCTTCTGTTGAGAAGTGACAGCCAGGGCTGTGCGACTGTGACTATTGAACTGGCTATTGGGGTAGTAATTGCACATTGGCTCTCTTAATTTGCACAGGATTGCTGCAGCTGAATGAAGATGTTCAGTTCCTCACTATTTCCAATTTGAGAGTACTCTATATTTCAGTGGGTGGGGGGGTGTTAAATGATTTTCGGCAGCCAGGATGACGTCTGTGTTTTGTACTCGAAATCTGCCTATTTTGTGGTGGAGGTGCTAGAGCTGGCATACCATCATGATTGTTTTTGTTGCAAGACAGAACATTTTGGATGGACAATGAGAGCATCATAAAGAACCATTTAATTTGGTGTGCAACATAACAATCGAGAGATTTCTTTAAGTTCTCGCGCATTCTCTGATTGACCGTTTGCCTCTTCAGTTTGTCAAACATTAGACCAAACTCACAAAGTCACAGGAGCATGCACAAGTATGTTTTTACCTTTTGAACTTTGTGGGGCAGCCTAACAACCACGCCATGAGGTTTAATTTACACAGTCTCCACCCACCAAACTGTGCTGAAATACTCCTTTGAAGTTGCCTTGTAGTAGCTCCTAATAATGCTCTTAGAAACCTTCTTTTGGCTCTGATGATGAGGAGGAGGTAGGTGACAAAAAAATACTAAATCACATCTTCTGATATTGGTGAAAAGATCCTAAACATTCGTGGTGTAAATTAAGTGTATGTAGAGCTAGGACTAAGCCAAAACTTGGGAAGTCATGTTTGGGTGTCTCCTCTTAGGGTGCATTTTCTTTAAAAATGTATCCTCGATAGGCTCGTAGAGGAGGGATGGTGTGCTTTGGATGGCATCTGTTGTCTTTCCTTCTCCTCTGGGCGCCATGCCAGGCATGCGTTTGTCAGATGGCAGTGCTGGTAAGATGGAGGCTTCTAATATATCTTGACAGGTTCGCGCTGCACTCTCCTTGACTGGGCCATTTGTAGTATTTTCAGACCTTGGCACATTATAATTTGTATCTACATTTGTCAAATCAACATGCTGTTCATTTATTAGTCTTACAGAAGGAAGCAAGTCTGTTTAAAAACTGAATTAACGTCCTACACATAATGGACCTGAACTTTATGGCTGATTTAGGTTTAGCCAGCAAATCAATCTAAGAAATCTTAATTTACCTTGCAGAAAATAGACAGTGATGGCTTTATTGGCTGACTTTGAGACACTCTTTCCAGGACAAAGAAATGTTAAGTCTTTGTTATAATGTAGCAACTTGACATCATCTTTTGCATTTTCTAGCTTTGTTACAGCACAGTCGGTCAACTGTTGGCAGTCCAAAAGACACGCTATTCAGTCCAGGGTCCTGCTTTACATAAAATCTAAAGTCTGCATGCGATAAAAAACTTCTGACAAAGTAATTTGCGCGCAAAAATGCTTTTCGTTTATTCCATTTCACCTCTAGGGTTTTGCACATACTTTAACTTATTTATGTTAGCTTCACTGATTCCAGGACTCAGTATGTGCCAATAAAACATTAAAAGGCAGTCTCTTTTAATATTTTGCATGCACGTTGCTCCTCTCACACAGCATGGAGAAGGGTGATGATGTAAGGAATGAATGTGCTGCGGGAAATAGTTTGAAACTCAACATCCTAAAAAATATTAAAGATAAATATTTGCCTGTGTCTTTGAGGAATCAGGTAAAAATACTACCAATGCAATAACACTAGTCATGAAATGGTATTGTTCACGCAATATCTGGATCTGTCTGTCTGCCTGTCTGTGTTTTCATGCAGACTCGTTTCAGGCTGCAAGAGTTAATTATACGTTGTTTAAAAATGTGAAATTTGGAGGTGTCCACTCTTCAGCTCACTTCTCTGCTTGAGACAAGCAGATTTAGGTCAGTGAGATTTGGGGTTGGCAGACCGACCGGAGAGCTTGTTCTGGACTGTCAGAGCTGCCCTGTATACCATCTGGATGGCTTGATAGTGCTGCAAAGCCAGTGATCCTCTTTTGAGGAGGATCTGCATAAAAAGATGCCTCCAGTGCAACTCTACCTCTGGTGTATCCAAACCAAACTTCACACATAATGGTACATACAGTGTATCCACCTTTGCGCGGGAGTATAACCTGGCATAACGGCTCCCAGGTGTCCAACAGTCACGACTCTGTGAATGTGTTAATCATCCGCTCTGAGCACCAGAAAGTATTTTTTTCTCTCCTTTAAACAGCTCTGAACATTCTTACTGCCTTCAGCCCCCTGTGTCAGTGCTGTCATGTCCGGGATGTCAAGACGATTTCCACAAAGTCGTTCAGGCAGTCACAACTTTCATGCTCAGAAGCAGCCCTTTATGCCTCAGTAGCAGCTAATCGCTACAGCGAGATGAAGACCGAACACTTAACACTGAAAGCTTTTACAGCCAGGATTCACTTGTCAGATTTGAGAGGTGTATGGTGCGAGTTTGCATTCTCAGATATCAGTGTGTGCGTGCGTGTGACAGACAGCTTGAATGTCGGTGTGAAAGCATTGGCTTCCCCACCTTTCTGCCTCTATTCAGCTCGCATTTCTCTCCGGTTCAGAGGGTTTCTGATAGAGCCAACTTAACAGAAATGCCTGAATGGCGAATGCGGCTGATGAGAAAATCCCCTTTTCTTTATTCCTAAATCCACTTCTTGTGGAGATGCCGTTTACTGTAGTAATCGTGCCTCAAGCACCACTTCTTCACAGCCTGTTGTGGAGCACTCTTCCTAAGTGGGAGGTGAAAATGAACATTGCTGTAGCACCAGTTATCATACCTTTGATTTTTATCCCTGAGTGTTAATAAATTTCGTGTCAACTTTAATGAGCACATAATCCACTGATAATACAGACTAATTTAGTGTGTATTTTGAGTGTGTAATGAAGCCCAGACAGAGATTTATACACTGTTGTGCAGTTGGTAGCTTTATCAAGGCAGTGTGGTTGATAATACTTAAATCGATTAGTAGATCTAAGTGGTGTCCAGAAAGGTCCTAAAACCTTTTTACAACTTGAAAAATCTTAGTTGTTTTATAATTGTGCCTGTTATTGTGCAATTGTTCTTACTATATTTGGCACACATGTAATTTACAAAGTATGAGATTGTACTTGTTTGCTCTGTTGCGTGATGTCATTTTGCTTATCTCCACATGGACCACACACCGTGTGGAGTGAGTGTGATGAAAGACAATGGGTGATTGATGCACACAGAGCATCCACACATCTGTTGTGCTCTTCGGGGGGAGTTTTGAGGGATGCCCAGCCCATTTGAGAGGTGCTGGAGTGTGGGAAGATGCAGTTGGGACTCTCAAAACACAGCTTTTCCCAACATTACATCATCTCCTGGTCTTTTTCTTCAACCACATCCAACGGTTCTCATGCTAGGCCTACTTAGCTGGGAAGGGCAGAAGTCTACTGGGCTTTTGGCAGGCCTGAAACACGGTCTTCTAGTATTCATGTTTTCTGGCACCTGTAAACCCTAAGACTGACCCAAAATGGAAGTCGTTGTTATATTTCAAACACTGCGGTTATTTTAAGCTGTTTGCTGGACAGAAGTGCTGCTCCAGATGTTTAAACAGGAATATACAGGCATAAAGGCCTTTTGATTTCAATTTAAAAAATTGCACAGAAACAATGCTATTACTTCACAGCATGGATGTTAGAATTAAACATTGTGGCTGTAAAAAGGGATCACAAAATTCTTCTCAATTCAATTTTATTTATATAGCACCAAATCACAACAACAGTTGCCTCAAGGGTCTTTGTATTATAAGGTAATTGTGGTAAACCACAACAATCAAATGACAGTGGGAAGGAAAAACTCCCTTTTAACAGGAAAAACCCTCTGGTAGAACCAAACTCAGGGAGGGGCAGCCATCTGGCACGACTGGTTGGTGGTGAGGGGAGGGGGACAGGACAAAGCAGCAGGTCTTCACTGTGTTTGAACCACTCTGTTGGATGGTTTAACAGGATCCAAAATCTGAGCCCCTTTAAAGCCCCTGTGCTTTAAAGAAGAGGCTTATATTGTTTGGTTTGAAGGAATCCAAAAGCCAAATTTCTTAAAGATCAGTTCAGGCTGCCACAGGTACAGTGATATTGTGTCTTTGGGGCCAATGCATCTGTGATTTAGTGAATAATAGTGTGATTATTGATTCTATACATACATATCTGTATGTATATATGCAAAAACATACTGTACAGTGTGTTAGATACGTTGAAAAGAAAAGGGATAGTTTTAGCATCTGACTCTAAAGACTCTACTTGACTCTACAAAACCGTGGCCAGCTGTTATAAATAGTCTGCTTGATAGAAACAGTGGAGTGAAATCTGCTCTGCTGGACGCACAATGTAGTGACATCATTTCTAAATTATGCTCTATAAGAAAAAATTTGGTATCAGTGCACATCGGCTAACACGCACAGCCCTGTGAAATAACTTCTCACAGGGCTTTACCATGCAGTCCTGGGAGAACTAAGTACACCCTGTGTCACGTAGTTTGTAGCACCAGCTATAACTTCAATAACTTCACATTTGACTTTATCAGTGTCTCACGTCATTGTTGAGGAATTTTGGCGCACTCTTTGCAACATTGCTTCGGTTTTGCAAGCATTTGTTTATCCACAGCTCTCTTAAGGTCTCAACGCAGCATTTCAATCAGGTTGAGATCTGAACTTTAACTGGGCCGCTGCAACACCTCGATTCTTTTGTGTTTTAGTCTGTTGTAAATTTGCTCCTGTGTTTGGGATCTGAAAGGTTGACCTGCGCAGACCCCTTGCAATCAAAAGCTAAAACACACTCAAGCTCTGAGCCACTTTTTTTTTTTTCTTTTTGTAGATGCAAAGAGGTCGTTGCCCTGTTTGTATTTGTGTGACTGAGCAATTAGCTTCCTCCGAATTAAGAGATAGTTTTGACAAGCTAAGTGTGTTGGCTCAGCTAGCAGTATCTCAGGATCGGGGTGCATGAGAGGGGCCCTCTTGTTTACAGTATTTCCAGAGTATTTTTATTTCTTTAATAAATTATTTAGTGTCTCTGTGTCGATACAATATTGCCTCCCAAAATATCACTGTGTTCTTTTTGGAGAGAAAAGGTTTTCTCCTTCCAAACAACTTATGCTTGTTTCTAATCGTACTGTTGTGAAATTCAACATTTAACATGCTAAAATCTGAATGCTCCAGAAAACATCAAAACTTCTGCTTTTATAGAGGTGATCACACTCACTGACGATCAGTTAATAAAATGCATGTGACTAGCAGCACCTGGCAGCTACTTATCCTGTTAATCAGTATGAAAACAGTAATTGTGTGCTCACTTTTTGCAGCACTGCACAGAGTCCTGATAAAACTCCGTTTTCACAAGACTTACATGCTGATATTGATATATCTGTGATAGGTCAGTACTGATCCATTATATCCGTTTCCTGGTCAGTGATTGTGGCTCTAGTGTTACGACTGGGCAACACAGCTTACACACTAGCTTGTTCCAAGCACACTGAACCAATGGTTTACCTCTCTTGTGTCCATTCATCCTCCCATTTTCCATCAAGTTTATCCCAGAGTGTGAAGTACTACTGTTCTGTCAGCACTGCTGCCATCTCCAAATTCTGTACAAGGTGTCCTTTGGCAGCTGGGCCTTGACACATTGTTATATGCCAAGAGATAACTAGCCACCATCAGGCGGGCGGAGAGGAGGTGGTGGAGTGAGTCAGGAGAGTGTCAGCCAGGGAACTGTGGTTTGGAAACTGTTCAAAACATTCTGAACTTTGTTTTGCTGTGTTTACATTTGCTGATTTGTGTATTTTTCTCTCATACCCCTCTTTTGTTTTACTTTCATGGTTAGGTTCAGTGGGTGTGGTAAAGTCGCCTTTTAGATAATTTTGTGTTTCAGTTTTGGTCACTAAAGACTATTTGCTTACAGTTAGGATTGACTGTGGTTTGAAATAGAACATTGAACCTGAAAATGATGTTTACTTAGAGTTGTGTAAATGTCATGCATCACTCCTTTGCAATCATCCATAAGTGCAAATTTTGAAATATTATTTAAATTTGCGTTTGCTTAGGATTAGACTTAGCGTTGAAAAGGTAAACCTCTTAATAACGTTTTGCCTTTTACAATCCGGTGAGTTAAACATGATCTAAGTGTGATGTAAGGGGTTCTTTACAAACATCCATTAGCAACAAGCTGGAAATGACAGGCCAAAGGTCACCTTGTGTTTAATTTGGAGACGCCAGCAGCTTTGATAAAATGGTTGATGCACTGAGAGTGACAAAGGGCTGGTTTATAACCACCATTTAACTCTACCACTCTGAGTAGCTCTTTATCATGAGTCATGTCCAGGCTCATGAAATGATTGAATTCAACTAAGAATAAATCCAGAAAATGAGCCTTTTTCACTAGAAGCATCATCATAACAGCATCGTAATATTGGATTGTTACAACACAGATTTTGATCTGGCAAAAACAGGCCTCTGTTTTTCCAGTGCGTTTCAGCCGGTAGCTGGACGGTGATAGAGATGTTGTGATGTGATGAATGCTAAATCGAGTCAGATGAAGTGATGAGTCACAGAGGAGTGTGTCAGCGCTGAGGCTAACTGAAGGCTGCATCTGTATCTGGCCAAGCTGTGTACCGAAAGGGTGGGGGTGGGGAGGTAGTGCGAAGTGCAGGGTGCGAGTGGTGATGGATGAGGACTGAGCAAGAGAAGGACGAGGCATGAAATAGAATGAGGATGAAGGACAGAGAAGTCCTGGCCGGGCCACGGAGGGGGAAGAAGAGTGCGAGACAGAGATGGAGAGACTGAGAGTCAAGAAAGAATGAGGGTCAGAGAAAGAGAGTAACCTACTCTCAAAACTGCTGATGTTTGCACTGCTTGCTCTCTGCTGCACGGTGGATTCTCACTTAAATTTGCATTCACTTACACTGTATCAGGTGAGTGTATCAGCGGTGTGTTCTTTGCAAAGGCAAAGCCTTTACCTTTAAAACTTTTAACTTTTTAAAATCTGCCCAATTAGATTAGCGAGAGTATTAAAGCAGATGGCACTTTGAAAAGGTGAAGGCAACGTTTATGCATTCAGATACAGATTTGTTTGCATTGTTGAACCTCCAGTGGATTTAAAACCATTCTTTTTTTTTTAAAGCCTGTTATTTGTTGCACAGATTACACCAGAGGACATCCTGCACATCAAGCCTATTTATTTACATCACCGTCATCAGACTAAGAAACATGTTTAACTTATCAACCTGCCCCAAATTGAAATATTTTTGTCTGCCTCAGGCTTTCCGACACTAAGCAGGTGAACTGCAGAGCTGGGATTCAAAATAAAGAGTCTGATATCGTGCTGGGATGGAAAAGCTCAGCGGGGCGTGTGATTCACCATTTTTTTCCCCGCATCTTACATCAAGAAATAAAGTGCAATCATATTCTTTACAGCGTCACAGTAATATGAATGTAAATATTTCACAGGTTTCATACTTGAGTGGAAACCTTTCTTCTGTGCTTTATCAACCGCAGTTCTAATGACCTTCCAAATAACCATCTATCCCGGACGCCCCGCTGTGGATCTACGAATCACTGCTGAATTGTGGGTGAAATGTAGCTTTCCTTCCGGCTGTGAGCTGTCATGATCTGTTTGAGAAACGCGAGATTGTATTCATGCGTGCACGCATGCTTACATGCTGCACTCTCTCTCCTACACACACACACACACACACACACACACACACACACACACACACACACACACACACACACACACACACACATACAGTGTGGAAACACAGACAGGCGGATTCATCAGTCACTGAGCCTCACAGAGGGTGGTTGCTTAAAGGAAGGAGTGTCCTCTCTGTCTTACGGTTCCTCTCTTACTTTAGCTCTCAACAATTAGTTTATCTGTCACATCCCGTCCCTCCTCAGTTTTAATCCACTGCTCTCACTCTTCTGGGCTACTTTAGCGCGTCCTGACCTTATTTAAGGTTGTGTTTGTTTCTTCGGCCGACCAGTCGGGGAGAGGGATCGGATGTTAGCAGGCTAGCCAGATGGCTGGGACTGGAGTAAACCCACTGGCCAAACTGGTAGCTGTGGTAGCAGACAGCAGCTCTGTGGGGAGCAGTTTCAGCACCACTGCTACTCCTGGCCCAAAAATGCTAATTAGCCATCTTTTGACAGGTGTATGGACAGTCCTGGGTTTTTTGTTACAGCCTTAGAGTTGACTTAGAGTCATTTTGTCCCAGGTGTATTTTTCCCGGGACTCTTTTCTTGCAGACTCTTAGCTGACAGGAGCTTGAGCTGGAGTGGGATGAAGATGATTTGAGTAGAAAAGTCAAACAGAAGACAAGGAGGATTGACAGCAGGGGAGGAAGCTGATGGGGGTGAGAGGCAGCATGTGTGAAGAGTCTGATTGGAATGGACTGGAGCATTTCTGTCCTTGGAGTGGAGTCAAACCCCCCCTGCGACTTCCCTCTTCCGCTAGATCAGTTACCGAGCCGCTACATGATGCGTATCAATAGCACCAGGTTGCCGTACTTCTCTCAAAGTGTTTGCCGTACCTTGCCCGAGGATATCCTGTTAGCCACCTGTTAATAAAGGATCTCGAATCATAAAAGTGCGCTTTACATAACCCTCGTCTCAAAGGAAGCAGAGAGCACAGCTGTTTGACTCAGCCACACTCGAAAAACATCGCCTGCATGCAAATGAAGTCATCTTGCTGATGCATTAGAGCACTGCCTGCTATCTGAGTGGTCAGGGTGAAGGAAGACAACTAATCAGGGCAACAACAGCGCTACTTTCCTGTATCTGAGCTCTCTGTATTTCAACCCGTAAGTCAGGTGTTGAGATGAAAAAGAGGCCCGCCTGTGCTACATGGCTAATTTAAAGGATTATCACCTGTTCTACCAAGACACATTAATCCTAATCCGACTTTAACCCCTTTCATCTCAAGTCAGAGTGATTAAGGAGTAGACTGGCCTAATCTCTTCACAGCAGTGATCACGAGCTACGTGTGCTCGATGGGACACGAAGCGTCACGCTAAAACATCTACTGTACTCAACACCCCAACTGTGTTTCTACCGATTGCCACTCTGCATACATAAGGACTTTTTACTGAGTCCACTGTATTATTTTTAAATCTCCTCGCTTCAAAAGAGTTCATTCTCAACTGATGTGCTCTCGCAGGATTAGATTAGTGAGGGCAGGAAGAGCTGTCATTGGCATAATAGGCCTTAAGTATGAAGGTATTATGGTATAATTATTGAGGAAAAAATACTTTGTTAAAGCAAATCACAGTCTCTTGTCTGGCTTTCATGAATTTGCCTTTAACAACTTTGAGTAACCAAACCCAGGATTTTATGAGTACTCAAATATTTGCACAGTTAGTTTCAATTAATTGTAGTCTGCTCAAGAGATCATCAGTCATAAATTGTAGCTTTAATGCTTTAATGTGCATGGTATGATTACCAGAATGTGGTATGACTTTGTGTGTGTGTGCATGTGTCGGAGTGTGACGGTAACACATGGATACATTCGATATGAGAGAGAAAGGAAAAAGAGACTGGGAAATTTTAGATGGATTTGGTGTGGTAGTGATGGTGGGAAGAAAGGTAATTGAAAAAGAGAGGCATACTTTTGGTTTTGGGGCTTTTCTAAATGAGGGAGTAGAGATGGGTGGGTCCGGCCACAGCATGGTTTCGTGTGTTTTTATGTGTGTGTATATCTGTGTTCGTGGAAGCAGATAGACACAAACACATTCGAATGCATTGTCCTGTTCCATCTCTAAGTTTAGTGTATAGACTGAGGGGGACCACACAGGATCTCGGTCTCATGCGTTGGAGTGTGTGGCAACACTGTTATTATTGATCCTGCCACAGACGTCAAACCCCAGTGCTTATTTAACTGCCGGTCTGATTGAAACAATATGCTGGAGCCCGTTTCATCCGTGTCCAAGACCACTGAATTATTAAACACATCTCCAAAGCAAAGGTCTCTCTCTTTGCATAAAGTCGGAACAGAAATGCACTGCCGAGGGACTTCGGGGGATAAACAAGCCCTTCTTCATTAGTGTGATTGGAAGACGGAAAAGGAAGATGAGAAAATTAGTGGATGGGACTTAAGGAGAATAAAAAGATTATAATCGTGTGTCTTTATCACACATTAAGACTGTGAGGAATCACTGATTAAACTCTAGAATGTTTCAAAAAGAAAAAGAGCTTTTAATTGTATAATCACATGCTGTGTAGACTACAGATAAGAGTGTTTATGTTTCCTTTGTGGAAATAACATGGGCTTTTGGGTACATCAGGACATGGTTAAAACACCCCAGAGGCCTCTGTTAAATTATTTATGAATAGATGCATGGATGTTCTACATTGGAGAGATGTTTTATGGCTTCAACTCACAAGTTGCAAATTAACTGCAATACGCACACTGGCTGACACATTTGACTCGTGATTATAACTCAAACCACAGATTTCTTTCTCTTTTTCTTTCACCGTTTTATTGTTTAGCACTGATACTTGTTTTTACTTCTTACTCATTGGCAGGTTTATCAAGACATGTCACAGTTTCAAGCACATGTGCCAAAAATGGAATGAGATTTGTGGACCTAAACTTTTAAAAAAAAAAGCAAAGTGTTGCTAAGCTTATGGTAGAAGAAATGGGTTTTGCCATCATGTTAGCGGTAAAACCTAAATGACATTATTAGCTGATGTCTCGATGCACGCTCAATCATCCAGGTAAGTAAATCCCAAAAGGTTGATTCTGTTCATCTGGACGTAGAGATTTCAGTGGGAGAAACATTTCGTCACTCACCCAAAGTGACTTCTTCAGTCTCAGCTGATTGCAGGTTTCCCCAGCCCTATAAACAGTACATTTTTCATTCAGTGGTATAACTTCAGTTATTGTGCAAATGTACTGTTTATAGGGCTGGGGAAACCTGCAATCAGCTGAGACTGAAGAAGTCACTTTGGGTGAGTGACGAAATGTTTCTCCCACTGAAATCTCTACGTCCAGATGAACAGAATCAACCTTTTGGGATTATTGGCTGATATTAGCTATAGCGGGTAAAATAAGTACTGAACATCTAACCAATTTCTAAATATATTTCTAAAGGTGCTATTGACATGAAATTCTCACCAGATGTCGATAACAACCCATCCAATTCAAACATGCAAAGAAATCAAACTATAGAAACACAACAATCAGGTGATCGGAGCACAGTGTGAACAAGTAATCTAATGTCAATTAACACATCTTCTCTTTATGTTTTATGTGCAGCTTGTGTATCAGAATATCGGATTTTTGCATCACCAATCATTGGTATCTGTATCAGTATTGCAAATAATGTATCAGTTAGACAAAAAACATGTTGTTTGATAAATGGGATCATAATCTGAACATATAACCTTGGTTAGCACACATAATGATAAAAACTGTAGAGTGTTAATGTGCCGGGGTTAGTTAAATAAAGATAACAGTGTCTCTTTGTTGTGTTTTATTTTGCTCTGTGTCTTTGTCACTGTAGACACTGAACTGGAACAAGTGATGTTCTTATATGTTTTTGTAGGAAGACAGTTATATGTGTCTCTGTGATACATATATGCTCTCTTCTTATACTGGAAAATATCTTTAAGTCTAAGAAAGTGAAGCACGTTCCCACTCAGACAAACTGGTAATTGCATTTGCTATAATGATGCAGCTGCCAACACAAGGATTCAGCCTAGTTTTCTCGCACTGGTGAGCAAATATTTTCCCTGTTCCTCACTATAGTCTGACTTCATGTAAATTGGTTCTTCTACAAAGACTCAGTGGTGTTGGTCGGGATGTGACACGAAGACCCAGCAAACAAATAAGATTTGGGACGGTTTTCAGGGTCTGTGACATCAGCCTTAGCTTGGGGGCACATTGGGTGGTCAATGCATGTGACCTTCTCATAGCGGGGGCTCCATAACCCCCATCCATCCCTATTAGAGGACACTTATCAGGGACAGCAGCCAGAGTGACACACTCCCAGCTGGGCTTCCCTGGAGAAAATACTGTGAAGCGTAGGGATAAATCCCCACAGTGCACTGAGGTGTGTTTCTGTGTATGCATGCATGTATATATCTGTACGTGTGTGTGTGTGTGTGTGTGTGTGTGTGTGGTTGTGTGTATCAGTTGCTCTCTGCAGATAGGACCCTGTGACTCTGAGATATGCACAGGCTCATTAATTAGAAGCTCTCATTATCCCCCCTCAGGCTCCAGACACTTAATCAACACCAAGCTCAAACTAAGACACATGCATGCACGCACTCACACACACACATGAACAGCCATCTCACAGAGTCCACAGCAGGCTCCATTCTGACACAACATCATCTAAGAATACAGCTGTGTAAAAGAGGTGAATGAGTAAATGCTGATGAGGGTTATTTGTTTTCAGTGATGTACAGCACAGCAGAGTGGTGGGTGTCATTGCTGTTTAACACTTTTATTGTTCTAATGTTGTTAAGCATTTCAAAACAGATTCATCCGTCTGCCATGTCGCGCAGTGGAAGCAATCCGTCAAATAGCGTAAATTATATTCTTATGTTTTAAATTTCGATGCTGGAACAAATGAGCTTTCAAGACTTTTTGCTTTATGAATCTCGAATGCCTGCGAGGTTTACCAAATGTCTGTTCTGCCATCTTCCAACATGAAGCGTTGACACTTTATAGCTACCGAACAGTGCGGTGACTGCCATGTTTGTACTGTTACGTTAACCTGTAAATATAATCTGTACAGAGGATGTTAGACATTACATATCCTTGTGTTTGTGTGTGTTAGTGTGTGCGCCTTACTGGTTTAAAACCTCAGCCTCTAAAATTAAAAGGATGCTGTTTTTTCAGAGAGGGGACGAACGGTGCTCAGCGACACTCTGATGTTGGGACTTCAGAGTGAGTGCTGGGATAAATTACACTCAGACATTTGGAAGAGCTTTTGGATGACTATTCTTCAGTCGTGTGTTAAATACCTTTTCAGTTCTCCTTCTATTCAGTCGCAAAGTGCGACAGACAGGTTGCCAGCTCTAATAATACTTTTGGGTGGAGCCTCAGAGATTGTGTTTAAGCAGTTCAGATTTATGATGGGATGATTCCTCCTCCACCCAGTTATGAAGTTGCGGAAGAGCGTTCTTCCAGCTATGAAGTATAAGGCATCTAGCAAATAAGACGGGGAATGCTGTAAGCTCAGCTCAGTAGAATGACTTACATGTACAGTTAATAGTCACATTTCACTTTTAAGAAATAGTTTTAAATGCACCTGTGCAAGCTGAGGTCAGTTTGGGACATAAAGCGTCTGAACAAGGCTGCCTGGGTGTTGATTGCACCCGATCGGGCTATGTCAGATCTGAACCAAGAGTTTGACCAAATAAAATGTGTGGCTTGTGGAAAGGTTTAGCAGCTATGAGGCATTTTACTAGAAACATTTTATGATTAAGTGATGCAATGACATCCCTGAAGTGGCGCCTCTCTAAACATTTTGCCTTCGCAATCCTCAGTGACGACATTGGCCCACAGGGTTGTATCACAGCAGTGCAAACGTCTGTAGTAGTAGAGCGACAGACCTTTGCGCCTTACTTGAATTAGTTTTATTGTAATGCAGTTGTCCAACGTTAGCAGACGAGCCTAACTCACCAACCCTCTGAACAAAACATACAGCGGAGACATTTTTGAGGGCGTTATTGGCAAGAACAAGAAAAGGAAGCGCAAACTTTTAAACAGCTCCAAGTTGTGGAAAATGAAAGAGGGGGGAGAGTTGGGGGCGGGGGTTGGTTGTTTCCCTCTGAAGGCTGGAGTCTGATTTCCTGTGCGGCTGTGATTGGGAAAGCAGAGGCACGCACAGGGAGACTGCTTCTGTATGGAGATGCCAGATGACAGGCTGTTGCTGAACAGCGCGCTGAGCTGGCCTTTGATTGGTCATCAAAAACGCCTTTTATGAAACAATCTCCTGTGTAAACCTGCTTTAGAAAGTGGGGCTTTAATGTGTGAGCGTGCGTGTGTGGATGAAAGAGAGCACAAGTGTAAATAGTATCTTATTCGTGTGGTGTGCTGCACAGACCCAACAGGAGTCATTTGTGGCCATGGGAATACAAGCTAGGGAAAAATATAGACGCTGTATAATACAGGCACACATGACTCCCACCTCTCTTGACTACAAATGTGTGCTTTGATCACAGTGCCAGCTGCGGATGCGGATGCAGTGACAGTGTTTATGTTCATCCGAGTGTTTCACGGACTCATTTTGCGCAGCAGGAGTTTGTCCATCGGGCCATATGTCAGCTTCGCCCCTCCTCCTGCTGCCTTTTGTTATCTTGGTGACCCCTAGGTGCACTGCGGACCCAGCTGACCCTGAAGACACACTAGTTTATTGACAAACTCACAGCTCCATAGAGTCAATTACCTAAACCAATTTAAATCACAAGCCTACTGGTTAAACTGGTTTCACCTGCACTTCAATATTGACCATTTCTTTAATCCAGCTTTCCCCTTATTTGAGCTCATTTCTGAAAATAGAGAGAGGGGCTTTTATTGTTACTCTCTTAGTGCTCAATCATGTATCTGGTGATGAGTAGTCTATGTTTTTGCTGCAGGAGCTGGGTTCAGCATCATTAGTTATGTTTTTCTGATGACAGCAGTGGTGCACTGATTGAAAAATTCTGGGTATTTCTGATGTTTATTTTTAAGGTTTTTTTGTTGTTCCTCTTTTATTATCAGGCAACAAAAGCAATATTCATTATAAATGAATACCGGAACTGTTGTAAAGGTTTTGAGCCCCTCATGACACTATTGTTGAAAGAGCACTTTTAATCATAGAATTTTATAAAACTGAATCACAGATTAGAAGATTAGAAACGGGTAAAAGGCCAGTGGCAGAACGAGACACTGATAATTCAACTCATCGCCTGCTGATAGTCATTCTTCTTCAGTGTGTCTCTGATGGTGATTCCAGTGTGTTGTTTGTTATCATTTCCTCTGTTCTTAATTTAAAAGAAGCAGGTATTTTTAAACCGTGCTCACCAATAATATTTTGCAATGTCAGATCCCTGATGTGCGGTAACATATTGCACAGTTTATTGCATGTGACAGTTCCTCTCAGCAGGAAGAAACACGTAAAGTGT
Source organism: Simochromis diagramma (assembly GCF_900408965.1). NCBI lineage: Eukaryota > Metazoa > Chordata > Actinopteri > Cichliformes > Cichlidae > Simochromis > Simochromis diagramma. The sequence goes on along the minus strand of NW_024387520.1, from coordinate 6,480,729 downwards.
GTAGAAACAGGGCTCTAGCTGTCTCCAGTGTCCAAGGCTCTCTGTCCTTTGTAAACTGTACCCTTTATGTGTGAATTCAGTCTCTTCTTGCCATGAAAATATTCAAAATAATCAAGGACAGTAGCTTCTATTGAGAATGATCAAGGCAGCAAGCTCATGCAGCAGCACTGTGTAGTGTTATTTGAATTTTTTGAGCTTATTCACACCCGTTTATACTGTGATGATCTGCTAACAGATTCACTTCTTTATGTGAGGTTGGAGACTTAAATTTTTTAGCGGCCTAAGGTCAACAGTCGTCCCTCCTTATGTGGGGGCGCAGAGCATTACCAGTCCAATTATCCCACATATTTAAACAATATCCAACATTTTGAATGTCTGTTGTTTACAAAAGTGAACGCAGCGTCACAGAAAATGTGAAAGAGAAAGCGATGGATGCATCGCTGCTGCGAGCAAAGATGATTACCAGACAGATGGGCAGCTGAAAAAACGGTCCACAGTAAAGGGAATACACCAATGTGCAAAGGCTATCGCAAAAGACTACAAAAACAAACTTTAGCTTCCATTTATGTTTCTAAGAATTTGTAAAATTGTATTCATATAAAAAGTAGTGGCTGATGCCAAACATTTAACCTGCAGAGTTTGTTTTTGATGTCAGATACACCCACCTCTTGGCTTTGGTAAAGTATCCCAGATTCATTTATTTTGTAGGGACGTGGTCACGCTATAGGAGATTTTCGGAGAAAAATAATCACATATTCTTTAGATTCATACTGAACTGAACAGCTTTAATCATCTTCTGTGTGATTATTGTTTGTTGGAGTGTGAGGTCTATACCAACAACTTAAACGGACACAAGGACATTTCCTGCAAATCACAAAACCCTGTCCTGTGTTTAAAGCATGTTGGGCTGCCACAGCAATTGGCACGTGGTTAGAGAGACTGCTCGAGGATTTAGGATCTAGGGATGTGTCCTTGAGCGACGCACCAATCCACAGCCCGCCTCCTGTCTGGGTGGCAGCACCATCTAAGTGCGTAAATGTAAAGCGTACTTTTTGGCAAACCTTTGGGCGGCGGCGCTATGACCCTGCTACCTTACGACCGCTCAGCTCCACTGCTACAAGTCTCCAAACTGTGAGGCTGGAGGAGCGCAGGGAAGGAAGTCATCAGAAAGCTGTAGTCCAGTTTTTCTTTTCTTTTTTTCTTTTTTTGCTGTTGCGTGAACCAGGATATCCTTCCAGCTGCAGAAATTCCAGGGATTTTTTTTGGTGCTTGAACCCCCCTTCTCATAAAAGTAATCCTTGCCTGTCGCGCCGTCTCCACCGACCTCTGTGTGACTATTTCTCTACGAATACTTCCAAAAGTGTGTTTCAGCCGCTGGAAAACGGGATTTGACCACTTGTGATGAGTGTTTTTGCATTTTGGTAGTCATTTCGCTTCCCTGTAGTCTGCTCCGCATCGACTAGGACAGATTGGACACAGTTTATTCGCACCGCGCTGGACTAAAATTTGTAACCTAATTATAGGGAAGACTTCTTCTTCTTCTTTTTCTTTTAAAGAAAAAACTTTAAGAATAAATCTTCCTGAAACAAGATCCCGATTGGTCCCGGTGGCGCTGATCTTGCGTGCCGAGTGAAGAGGGACCGGGTTCATTACGGACTCCTACTTTGGATTTACGCACAGGAACCTTTCACGCAAACAGTGTCAGTTGACACAATGTGTCTCTGATTTATCCTCCGAGCTTCAGTTGTGGATTTAACCGCTGTGTGATTTCTGTTGACTGTGCTGTCTACCCCGAAATTGCCGCAAAGCTGAGACTCGCACACCATCATGCATAGCTCCTTGGAGAAAATCTGCTGCAAAATCGAGGGAAGTCGAGAGGCAGCATGACTTGCGCTCTGGATTTCTTTGAATCTACATTCCTTTCTCATATAATATCTTAATGCTGTTCCATTTTGGTTTACAAATATGATGAAATGGCAGCCCCGGAAGAAGGTGAGTGTTTCTGAGATATTTTGATGATAACGTTTCTCTAGTAGATCACAAGTTGGGCAGAGGGGCTCGGCCACAGACTGCCGCTCTGCCTGTTCGCTTACTACAAATGATCGGCTACACCTATAGTAGTAATCACATTAACGTTGTGCACTAAACTATATTAAACTGTAGCCAAAGCAGAGTTTATAAGGACGAGCAAGTTTCTGTTCCGTTACACTTTGATCTTTATGGATAGTTTCTGCCACAGAAAATCCGTTTTAATGATTCCGAGTACAGTAATTACATGTTAATTATAACATGTAATTTAATTTCACATTACTAGTGCACATGCCAGGGAATAAAATGTGTCATGCACTGACGAAGAACATGTTAACCCACATACTGCTGTCGTGTATGCCCCGTACCTCTTTACAACATCCGACAGCCCTGCGTTCCTGATCTGGACTAATCAAGACATCAGTGATTAATGCGTTGGGCAGTGAACCTCTGGAGTTGTGGGAATATAAATCGCCCAATCAAGTGTCAAAATGAAAAATAATCTCGTCAGGTTTAAAAGTGGGTGGAAAAAGAAAGGAAACATTCTGCTAAAAGTTTCAGAATAAACCAGCACCACTTCTTTAATGCCTCTTTTAGCATTTTATTTTCTCTTTAGGATCACTAAAACATGTGTCCAGGTTTCTTGTTTCCATGATCAGATATACATTTACTCTCAAGGTTGTATTGTTATTGCTTTCTATCACTGCTCAGTTTTCATAGCCGTGGGCTATTACAGCATGGAAAATATCTGAAAATCATCTGGGGTCTGTAAAGAAAAAAAGAAAAAGAAAAAAAGGAAAAAAAATAGTAGCACAAAAATGCCTAAGATTAGGATTTTTACCAGCAGGGGGCACTTGTCTGACAAGAAACAGTTTTTCCCTTTACAGAAGCAGCTTTACTCTGGTCTGGATTCAAAGGAGAGAAAAAAAATGAAAGGATGAGTAAGTCCTTTCCTTCATTTGTCAGCTGTTTTGGATCATTCAGAAGACTTTGTTCGACAGCAGCATAAACACTTGCAGGATTTTTCCTCCTGGCCCAGATCTTTTTTTCCCCTGCTCAGCTGCAACTTGATGATGATCTGTCTTTGTGGCTATTCGGGGCACTGGTAAATTAACAGTGTAACCACTACCACTAGCACTGGTTGTAGGTCTTCAGTGCTGTTTCCTAAATTAGATCTCTGTGTTGTTTGTTCTCCATCAAGTGTCATTAATGTGGCTAATCTCTTCCTGAAAGATGAGATGAAAGCAAATTATAAAACCCAAGCTCCTTAATGTTGAATTATCAACACAGAAAATAAATTGCGAGCACGTCCTAATGATTTCTACAGCTGTGCAGTGTGTCTGCCAGAATCATCCGTTAGGTTCCCCCCCTTTGAGGACTAAAAGCCTTTCCACGCTGCAGGAACTGATTCCTACCCCCAGCCCTTCAGTCATGTGTACTCAACTTGAAAACACCATAAAGATACACTCTCTGTCATATGTAGATTATTTTTCGTGGATTTCAGTGAGGTGAGTTGCACCAGAGCGCTCATTTTGGGGATTCATTTCAAAGAGCAAAATGGTTACTCAGTTTCGCCTGATGTTGATTAATTAACCTGTTGGTTGTATAGGATGCTAGATGCATATGGATGAGCACAAGCACTTAGAGCAGAAAACGCAGACCCAAAGAGCAGTGTTCAATATTTTGAATTGCCATGCAAATAGCGTGTGTGTTTTTGTGTGTCTGACATTGTCTGTTCACCCTGAACTCTGGTAGGCTGCCAAAGATGTCCTCCAACCTAGGTAGTGCAAAAAAAAAAAAAAAATCAACCAACAAACAAAAAAGATGCAGTTTACTGGAATAGAAAGCAGCCATTGTGCTCCATATTGTGGAGAAAGCAATTTCTTTTGAATCCAATGCTCACTTGAGAAAGTGCACACAAACTAATTTCACAAACAGTCCTCGAGGTCCCCTCCTCTTGTGTTTATCAGCTTCTCTTTCTGTCTCTTTGCTACACTTGTAGAGCGTGAGCAATCAATGTAAGTGTGGGAGAGTCATATTGATTCAGGTTGAGAGTCCTATCCACCTCCTCCTAATAGTAATGAGTCAAAATTCTTAATCTGGAATGTTGAGCAGAGAGAGGAAATGTTGCCGTCAGACCGGGTTGTCTGTTGTGGAAAGAAAGGAGCGTGAAAATGCTTTCATTCAGGGGGATTGTGAGATTAACTTTTGATTTGACAGACTTGGTTTGAACAACTGAGCTGATTAAGAAAGTCCATGTTATACAAGCTTAAAACGTGGATGGGAAGGCATATGACTAAAGGCTGCTTTAGACTTTTATTTCCAATACCGGTTCAGTAAAGGTGTATGTAGTGATAATCATTATTTTCCACAGAGATGGCTTATTTTTTGTTGGTCTTTGAAGAACTACTTGTGTTTTGTGTTTGCAAGGGTAAAAAATGCTGTGTGGATTTTTGTGGCTTTACAGCAGTAGCTGTACAGGGTGGGTTTCATACAGGGAAGTAAGCATTAAGGAATGTCGTCTGTGCCTGTCCTGTAGGGAAAGGTAACTCAGGAAGTCAGCTAAGAGATGGCAATGTGCCTGCACTGGCACTTTTAAGGCACCAAGTCACACCCAGACAATGAAGAGCCTGTGGGAGTGTTGCTTTTAAGACAGCGGATATCAAAAAAAAGCTGTTTTTCGGTGTCTCCATATGTTTGTGCACACAACTCCAAAGAGCTTTGGACATTAATTATGGACTTGGCAGGAAAACTAAGTTCTTTTCCTTACCCATGATTTTCCTTTGCTGAAAAACACTGCACTCTCCTTTCTTTGCTGCCAAATGTGTTTTCAAGTCACGGTCACTCCGTGTTTTCTTGGGCAGAATGGCTCACAACCTGTTGGTGGTCTTAAAAAGCCAGCCCCTGCATTTAAAGTTCACATAATACCTTGTGGCACTGTGACCAAGTCCAAAGGAAGTTACTGGTTGTTTTTGTGGAGGTGCCAGATGTTTCTGTGGGTTCTACACAGTTGACAGAAGGCCTTCTCACCTGAGATGGACAGGATGCTCATATTTCTGTGGCAAGACTCATTTCAAATCTGACTTTTACCATCAGCAGGCGTGCTCGTACATCTCTGGCCATGTTCATTGACTTTTTACCTCCAGGATTTTCTCATGCTGCTTTTCCTCTTTGATTTGGAATTATTTATGAGCTCACTGGTGGAGGGGAAAGGGCTATCTCCTCCTCCCAGTTCTCCATCAGTCCATGTGACGTCTCATGGCTGGCAGCAGCACAGCAGTTTTGGAATACATTAAAAGCAGGAAACACCCATGAAAATGTGAAAACAGCGTTGGAAGACAGATATCTGATGAGCGAAGAAAGCCAGCGTAGCTGTCACTGGAGGGAGGACTCACTTGGGAGGACGCGGGAGTGCTGGACAAAGATTGAAATACATCAGGGAACAAATGAATGGGGGTCTAGATTGTAGGCTCTGTAGGAAATAAGCAGAGCGCTGGGTGGATATTGCAGAGAAGAAATGGGATTGCTGTAGCGCTTGATGGCATTTTTAGGTGGTTGGGATTTGAAGGAGAGAAAATGGGGACAGGCTAAGAATAAGAAGGTGTAAGAGATGGTGATTTGGAGATGTGGAGTTGAGGAGTGAGAGGCCCTAGAGTGATGCAGCAGGTATAATTAATGATAGGGACAGATAGTACCTGCTGTTCCTGATGTTGCGCTGTATTTAAGGCCCAGCTCACCAAGCGGAACTGGATGTGGCTACGTGGCCAGCCTGCTGCCCCGTCCCCCCCTGGGGAGCGGAAAGATAGGATGGGGTCGGGGTATTGGGTCAAGTTAGGAGGACTGCAGCGTGGGGAACAACGACTCAGCAATGCCGGTGACATTTATGTGCCGCACTTGCTCCGTTAATCCCATTCCTCTGCCTCCCGCTGGGAGGGCTGAACAGAGATGGAGGACAGAAAGAAAAGCTTCCTGGAATGCTAGGCATCCTCTTTCTCGTACTGTGACGCAGTGGTCTGCAGGCATTTGCTGGTAAGGCACTCCTGGGAGTGTGCTGTCAAAATACAGCAGGAGAGACAATGGTGACTGGGCCATCCTGCTCTCATTAATCCTCATTCCTGGGACCTGCACATTCCACTGTGAGTGTTGAGATGGATTTTTGGATAGCAAGTGGTAAATACAAGAATTGATTTATGTGTAGAACAGTCCATTTGTAATGTTTTCCTCCGAGCCTCAGAGCACTCATTTCTGATTTGCTACACCATTCCTTCTCCCTCCAGTGATTCTGTTTGAGCAAATGGACCCATGTTTGAGTTTATTGAGGTCATTGTTCCAGAGGTGTGGTCAGCTGCTCTTGAGGCTCAGAAGGTGCCTGTCTCTGGGTGCCTCCGCGGGGAATAAGGCGGCCCTAACTTGATGGACCACATCAATTGGAACACATTTTCTTTTTCTGTGAGGTGGAACAGTCATGTGTAGGACTCAAGCTCTTTTCTTTTCAGTCTTTTCATCAGTTAAGCTTCTGTATTATGTGCTCAGTCGTGCATGTTGATGAGAGCCAGCACTTTAGACATAATCTGGGTGAAACATGTTTTGAATAAGGGCTGTCAATGGCACTGGAGCCACATCGCTTCAGCATATGGCCTTAAAACATGAATACTTTTCTCTGTTTCACAACATTTATCAGAGCGCAGCTGCCAAAACCACAGTCTCTACATTCCTTTATAACTCCACACTGGACGCTTTCCAGTGGGTCCTGTCTCCAGGCCCTGCAGCTGTCTCCAACCAATGCAGTCTGTGTGTTGTGACACACAATCGCGTCTAGTGTGTTCCAAAGGGGGCCTGTGAGCCAGCCTGGATGGAGACGTGTGAAGAGCACCACTAATACCACCCTGTCTCATACTGATGCCCCTAACTCTCGCTAATTCCATCTCTTCTATTGTCAGAGATGGAATTCATAAGCCCTTCTTTGAAGGCTCAATTTTCCAGGAGTGTGTCCGTGGCTTAGCTGTTGCCCTTAAGCCTGGACTTGCCGTTCCATTCCATGGATTGACAGCCTCCTGAGTGGTCAGCGTCTTGTCCTTGCGGAGATTACTGATGATTATTGAGTGTGAAAAAATGAGCATAACTTAATTAACCCCCGCATCTTCATGATCACTGCCCACTTGGACAGATGGCACATAGTGTAAGAGAGAAGCAAACAAGATTAGCCTGAGCCCCTCTCGCCTCTTAAGTCAGAAAGAAATAGGTGCTGTGCACTGTTTTTGTAGTCAGACTGTGTAGCAGACACACACACCAACAGCCTCAGCAGAGTGTTTCTCCAGGGGTCACAGAAACAACCAAACCCAGAGCAGATTGTTTTAGTTCCCCTCACCATCAATCTGGCCTAGCTGGCCCTGCCTCTCCTTGCTTTTCTTGCCACATAGGATATGGCGAGGGTAGCAAAGAAAGGCTTTTATTGCTGGCTGTAAAATCCCATAGAAAGGAACGAGAAATGGCACAGAGCACGACCCATTGAGCCTTTTCTGTCTCCGCTTCCCAAGGCTCGCTTTAGTTGCTACTCCCTCTTGTAAGTTTGGATATATTTATATGAGGCTTATACTGGGATATTTATGTCAGCCATATGTTTGGAGCTGCTAAGATATGTGGGCCAAGAGCACTGCCATATCCTCAGCGGGCTTGTCTCCTAAGGGAGATTCATGATTCCAGTTTCTTTAACAAGGCAGACAGACAGGTGGTGACTGACAGGCCCGATGAGATGGAGTCAGTAATGAGGACTACAGAACAAACCCCCATGCTTCTTCTTCTCAAATGATCTCATACCTCATAGATTTTATATATTTAAGTTGGGTTCCTGTTGCAGTCTAATAGAGATGCAGCCGCTTACAGCACAAGGCAGCGTTCGCATGTCCCATCGTCTCACCTTGGCCTCTCTCTGTCCACACCTGTGATCCAGAAACAAAAAAAGTGTATGATACTTTTTTCTGCGTAATAAAAAATGTAGCTTACATTTCAGTGACCTTAGCACTTCCAGCTGTAATATATCACCGCTTAAAAATGATACATCTGTAAATGAATATGTGCGTGTCAACTCGTGTATCCCGATGCGTTTGCGGCTCTTTTTTTTGGTATTTGTCTTGATGTCTCTTGGAAAAATGTCGTCTTGACAAGTGAGCGATATCCTCGTGTCAGATAGGACATGATTGATGCAAACCGTGCGATATTATAATCCATCAGATAGCGAATCGTTTTGCCTTCGCCGTTTCCTCCTGCACCCTGTTATTCCCCTCCTCCACTTCTCTCCGCTGATCTATATTCCTGCGGCTGAGGTCAGAGGCCACAATAGAGCGGCATTGTTCAGCAGTCTGGAGAGTGCTCCAGTTACCGCTGTGAAATCTCAAGCATCAGCAGCTTCTTAGCTGTTTAAATATATTGTACAAGGCTGAGCACTGCTACAGGGGCTGACTAGACACAATGTCTGCAGTGTGACGTTACATTATTTTAAGCAGTGTTTTAATTTATAGCTGAGTGAAGTGTGTTTTCTGCCTTTTCTTGCCACCTGTTTGGGTGTCCTCCATGATGAAATGATGCAGAACGGGAACACGTATAGTAGCGTTGCTCTGTGTTCTGCAATAAAAATACCAAAAATGGTATGCACACTCATTCCAGCTGCTTCACTGAGTGCTTCAGAAAACATACATGATCAGTCACCGGAACAAAAGAATGTAACTTGGCACACAACAGTTGGTGTAATGGTTCATGTGTGAAATTACCCTCCCAATTTACATATCGGGAGAGACCCCCCCTCCCACTCACTCTGTGTCTTCCTATGAAAAATCGTCAGTTACACAAAGTAGACGGCAGTCCTCTTCAGGAATGAGGCTAAAATACTGTCTTTACCAGCACAGAAAAGTTCAGCTGTATGGAGCTCAGCTAGTAAGTTGCTGAGTCAAAATGTTGAGCGGTGTAATGAATGTGCGTGCTGTTTTCGATTTTACAGACGCTGAATACTTCTCGTTTGTTGCCGCTGGGCTGTGCACGTTTTACAACCGTGTGTGCCCTGGGGACATCATTGTAACATAGCTATGCTGGCTGGCATTTGGACATGTGAAATTATCCATGCCTGAGTCTTGTCAGTGAATATGACTGCATGTGTCCATCAGGCTCTGACCAGCAGCAGCAGCAGCAGCAGCAGCAGGCCTCACCAGGCTGCCTGCTCTAAGCAGATCTGTGGAAGGATACAGCAGAACCTGCACACAAACTTCCTACCGTGAAGTGTTTTCTTCCACACAACTGAGACATTGTATTATTTATAGCACCGCAGCTAGTTCAACAGCTCCAAACTCATAATAATTCATATTAGGTTCTCAACTGCAATACAGCTTAACTATACTTGGTTTGAGCTGAGCTGCTGACATTTACACCGACAGATCTATTTCCCCAAGCTCTCTGCCACTCCATCCTCTCCTTCCTCCATATCTGCATCGTGCTGCTACTCCTATAGCTAACAGAGTCGGGCCTCAGGCAGAGCAGGTGCAGGCTGCTGTGATGGTGGCTCTTCTGATGCACACACACACACACACACACATTCATGGCACACTCGGGGGAGATTGGTTGGCTGTGTACCACTCTCAGCGAAATGGCAGAGCATGGTTGTTTGTTGGAGTAGAGAAAATGCTCTGTGCTGGATTTATTTTGCAGTCTAAGTAGAGAGTGAGCAGGTGTTTAGAAATTAAAGCAGCCCTCCATGTGTCAACGCGGTCTCGGTCCCAGAGGAACAATTTAGATTTGGTCAAATCCTGTTCGCTGCAAATCTGTTGACAGTGTTGAGTGTTTTTCAGCCAGTTGGTGTTGCGAAGCGCGCCTTTTAGCACTGTGGTAAAAATCTAATTTAATAAGTTGGATTGTCCCTGTTGCTGATTAAATTACAGCTTTCACGGCCTTAATCAGCACAGAAGGACCGAATCTCATGGTGTGTAGATGTCTTTGGGCAAAACATGGCTCGGTTAATCAAGAAAGCACATTTTCAAAAACAGTAAATATGGATTTATAGCTGTTTTCTGAAGAATGCGCTGGATATCTCTGGTATTGAAGCGCGACATCTCTAATTTCCTACTCGTCTTGTTTCGGTGGTGTCCTCTCTGTTTTTTTGTTTAGTTTTGTTCATGCTGTGCTTTGTTCTGGAAGAAAAACTGACTTGACATTTAAAATGTATTTCTAATCAAAGTGAGAGACAAATGTAATGGCTGCGTGAATGAGCTGTCAGTCTGCCGATTCTCTACGTGACAGCTTTGATAAAATACTTCAGTTCTTTATTTCTAGCACACAAGTCATAATTGGAAAGTTAAACAACAGTAAAACTGCAAGACTTCTCTGCGGCATTTAAGGTGCCGCTTTTCCTCACCTCACATCGCACCCGACACGTGTTTTCGCGTGAATGGAGTTTGTCAGTCCTCGGAGCACTGTGTGGCAAACCGACAGATGGACTGGCAGGTTGACAGATAATGGAGATGTGAATGTGGCGGGCAACACTCCTTCTGAGGCACCTCTTTGACTGTTATCACAGCCACTTGTCCTCGTTCCCATAAAGAGAGGCTCATTTAATTTTCCGCCCTCGTTTCCTGCAATGACAGAAACTGTCGCCCCGGCGCAGGAAACGCTCACGTCGGAAAACTTGCACACAACAACACGAGGCAGAGAGATCTCTTTATACTTTTTATAGGACTGTGCACATTCTGTAACTACTTCTTTTTTTTTTTTCCTCATTAGCTCTTGATGCACATGCTTAGTTACCACAATCAGGCTGCATCTTTAAGTGCTTTCCTGTTTGGGAAATTAGTGTCAAATGATGATCTTGTTTGAGTGCCTCTCTCTTCTTGGCATGTGTGATGGTGAGTCCCCGGGGGATTTGTGAAAAGATTCAGATTGGAGGGTTGTTGGGGTGGGAGGGGGGGTATAAAACCTGATTAGAATATGGTTTGAGTTAATTAACCAAGGATTTTTATTCCTGATTCCGTCTATCTATGTGTAATCTAATTACAGATGGTGGTTTTCCAGTTTCTATCAAATGAAAATGTAACTGGTCCCAAAGGGAGGGTGTGTGTTGTGTGTGTGTGTGTGGGGGGGGCTCCTCCCATTCATCTAGCCACACACCCACCCATCTCCTCCTGGGCTCATCGTCTCAAAGCGGTATTTGAGGAGTTAACAGATGTGATGTCACAGCAATCAGAAAGCTTTGTTTGTGGATTGTGCTCTGCTTAGCTCTGCCCCCAAACTGCCATCACGTCTGTCAAACGTGCTGTGGGTGTGTCGGCACTCGGTGAATTCGAAATGAATTTTGTACTACATAGCTTCTACATGTGGCTTCAGACAACTAACACTTGTGTGCGTTGTCCTGTTGTCTGTAAGCAACAACACATGTGACCAGCTCAACACGGATGGCGTCATGCTCTTTGTTTTTAAAGGAGAAGCGTCGTTATTAGGCGCTGTGGCGTTGCTCTATAGGAAAGCGTTTCGGCTGCAGCGTGGACTTCAAACGTAATTACGAACAGATGGTGGAGGACCTCGTCCCTCTTTCCGCTGCCTTTGTTCTGCCGACTCCTCTCCAGCTTCTTTGCATCTTACTGTCAAACTTTTTGAGCGTAGCGAACTTCTCCGCGCTGACGTGCTCTTTTGTTTCTGCTTGTTGAATATCTGAGCAGCTCTTGTCATGGTAGCTGATTGGAAAGATCAAGAGCCGCTCCTCAGCTCCAGTCTCTTTTTGTATAAGAGAAGTTAAAGGCCAAAAATGCAATTCAAGCACTTCTGTCTTCCCTCAGAGATGACATTCATATTAGCGCCAACATCTTGCTTTCCTGTCTCGCAACTTCTTCTTTTTTCCCTGCCTTTTTTCTCTCTGTCTAAATCCAAACCCCCTCATCTACCTCTGCATATCCTCTGTACTCCATCTTTATGTCTCTGTCTCTTAGGAAGAAACAGCCCTCAGCTGTAAATTGGCCCATTTCTCACATTTCATTACTGAAAGTTGAGGCAGGTAGAAGAAAGTGAAGGGGGGTGGGTGGGTTTGGGAGAACCTGCTAGCCCAGCACATTGATAAAAGTGTGAATTCATTAGTCTCCCCGGGTTCTGGAAACAAGAGAATCTGAGATTTTCTCCAATCAGCCAGAAATTTGGCTCTTACTGTGTTTCGTTTCATTGTAGAGTCATCAGCTTTTGTACACAAGCATCTTATACACTGGCTGCAGTATAAACCAGAAGCAGGCGCTTTAATGCCAAACTTTTTTCCCCCTTTCCTCAGTGGACTGGGCTCACTGGCTTCCTAAGTGAAGAAAAATATCAGGACATTTCCATTATTCTGCAAATGTATAAGTCCGTAAGAGCATAAAATTAGATATCTGTGGAGCATAAAATTAATTCTGGGACCTCTACAAAAGGTCAAAGGATATTTTCAAACTAAACCCACGATTAGCTCCTTGTTTGACATACAGCGTTAATGCTTGGTAAGAAGTTAGCCAGTGTGGAATTGCTATGTCCAGTCACACATTAATCCAGCTTTGAAGTCTTTTAAGTCTTTTGTGACCTACTAAGGCTCGCAAATGAATTTCTCATATTGTTCTGATGCACGTTTCAATAATGCATTTGAAACGTTATTGAAATGATTGGTTTGGAGGCTTTTTTTGGATGTCGGCTCTCCAGTCCACCTACTTTCCATGGCGGTAGATTAGGGGAAGGAGAGCGTGGCAGCCAATTACAGTTATATCTTTGTCCTGCCCCGCTGTCTGTCTGCAGCCCTCTCCTCAGTCAAAAGAGCACCCTCTTTTACTCAAGCAGCCCAATTTGTCAAGATCACTCATTCAGATTGGTGTCATTCTGTGTGTGTGTCTGTGTATGTGTGTGTGTGGGGCTAGGGTGGGGTGGGGGCTGGTGCCTGCCTTTTAGAGAGGGATGATTACGGCAAAAGCAGATGAAAGGACAAAATGCAGATGATCCTTAATCTCCTTTAGAGGAGTCGTACCTCCTCTAGCTTTTCTTCACCCCTTTATCTCGTGATTCTATTTCCCTTTCTTTCAAGGTCTTCCTCATGTCCCGTTGACCCCCGCCCATTTTTTCCCTCTTGATTCCTTTCTTTCTTGATCTCCTCTCTTCACTTCATTATCTCCTCTTTTTCCGAGTCTGTTTCCCAGTGTACAGTTCTCATCTTTTTCTTTCTCTCCTCTTGGCATCGCACTCCTTTAATGTGTGGACGTCGTAGCTCCCGACCCCATGTAAATATGTAGGCTAATCTGGGCTTTCATTAGTTTGTGTACATGAATATTGCATGAATGGTTCTCCTGTGCTAGCCCAGATTAGTACTCAGTCTTTTCCCTTGGTTAATTGAAAACCATTATAGCAGGCTGCAGTCAGGAGTCGCGCTCCGAAAAAGCTCCTTTCTCAGGCTGTGCTGAGGCTGCTCTGATCTCGCCCCCTCCCCTACCACCACCACCACCACCACCCTCCGCACCGCAGCCGTCAAACCCAAAGCCCGCTTTTCAAATGGACACCAATCAAAAAAGCTCTTCTGGGAGAGGCAGAGCAGAGTGGTGGGGAAATGAGGTTAAGTGTGCGAACTGACCGACCTTCAATATTGCAACGCCCTCCATATCAGAATCTGACAGCCCGTGAGGCTGTGGAAAGAAAGGGCTTGGTGGGACGAGTGTAATTGGACTGGGATACCAGAAAGTAGATGAAGCATTTAAGGCTCGGACCTGTCTATTTTTCAGTGCATGAAGCGTGTGAGATGACAGATTCACCTCTTTGGTTTTTTGACAAGAGCTTCTGCTTCCTTTTGGCAAAAACAAACAATATACGTCCATAATATACACTCTCAGTGCTTTATTAGGTTTGGGTGTTAGGAGCTTATAAAACAGACGCAGCATGTAGAAAATTTAAGCTTGTGATTTTATGCCCTATATATTTTCTTTTCTTTTTTCGCTGCTGTTCAAAAATGTAGAAGAGTGTCTGTGGGGTGCTATTTTAAACAGGCCTCTGCCTTTTCTATCTGATCTCGAGTTGTTACTCGGGGATATGGGGGGTTGAGCCGAGTGTGTCGAGACTCTTTGGAAACAAGGTCCTCCACGTTGCCCCTGGTCACGGTCTCCCTATCAAGTAGCTAATTTTATGCAACCCTCATCATCCCTTTGAAACTGAAAAGAGACACAGAGAGATATTATCTTCGGGATGGTGCCAAAATAAGAGGAGGAAATTGAGTGGAAACTTTTGCTATGCATAAAAGAAAATCAGTATATCATCACATGAGCATGTTTTCCTGCCCCCATCCTCTCCCCTCATTTTTTGACTTTTCTAAACGAGACTGTCTCGCTGTTGTCGGTTTTCCTCTCTATTGTTCACTTTTTATTGTTTTATGGTGGTTAGGAATTTTGAGCGTGTGTGTGTAAGGCAAATATATATTAACCTAGATGGATCCATAGTATATGTGTGCATTCCTTGTAGAGCATCCTTAGAATACCAGCACCTATGAGTAGTATTAACCCCAAACTTTAAGACACTCCCTGCAGTTTCATGCAGTTTCCTCAAATATGTGTGCTTTTTGTGTTAGTATCAGAATTCTGTTTTCTTCCTTAACCTTGATGATATTCCGCTAGACACATTTACGTGTGCCGTTCCCATTATTTTTCTAGCTGAATGCCGAAGAGTTGTTGTCTACATAAATAAAAACATGTCATCCCCTTTTCCCCATCCCTCAGTTTCCCCTCCCTCCCGCTCCGTTTCCACCACATGACTCTGCAGCGCTGGCAGGTTGGTGGTAAGGCTTCAGGAATGGAAATGAGATGCGTGGTGGCACTGTGTCAAAGAGCAGCAGATTGAACATTAGCCTGAATCGTCCAGCAAATGTTTGCAGATTTTTTTTATTCAAATTAGCCCCAGAATATTGGCTCGGGAGCCAAGGATGCGGAGAGCGCTCTGCAGTGGACACCTGCTCTATTAACCCCGCATGATGTGTTTGGGTGTGATTGCATGAATTAACACAAGTAGGCGTTGGAGAATTTGGTGTGCGAGCTATTTATGTTTTCCTCAGCCTGTGTGCATGTGACTCGGGAGAGCTGAAAGTTGGATTTAGCCACCTTTAAGCGACTTGTTAGTTGTTATGAGGGGGGGTTACGTCCACTTGGTGTTTGTTCTCCCTAAAGAAAACTTTTTCTTTCTGTCTCAGGTTTAGTCACACAATGACTCTGAACCTGAGGAGAGGGAGGGCCACTCCAAGCTGACTTCAGACAGGGTTATTTATGTTGTGTGTGCCTGTCGTTGGTGTTTGACTTATTGCAGGGTCACAGGATGTGGGTGGATTTAGGTGCTACTTTATCACTCTTACCTCCCCATTCTTAATCAAGTCACGTCCCACCCTGTCACTGCGCTGGGTCACCTCCAGTATCTGCATCTGTATCCTGTGTGTGTGTGTTTGTCTGAATGCATGGTGTACACTGTATGCTCTCCACTTGATACTATTGGCTTGGACCACACACGTCACCTTTCTCCAGACACTGAAGACTCTATATTATTCGTTTATAGAATTAGGGACCTAATAATTCAGTCACTTGGTTATATATGCAGGACAACTTTGCATTCACTGCAAAGATCCAGGGTCTCTGCTCATCTCAGTCTAAGTGTCTGATGTATTTTGTCTTATGCAGACAGTTGTGTACAGAAGGTCAGATGTGTGGACACGTTTGACCTTCTGGAGCTCCAAATGCCAGAATGAAAAAAGGATTTAAGAAATGAAAGCGGCAGTAAGAGACATACATATATTTTTTCTTCTTCTTTGAAAAAACAAAAAGCGTACACCTTGACTGCCATCCATTAGATTTGCGTTTCCGATATGTTGTGCCAGCAATTTCAATTTCAGTTTTCTTTCTTTAAGCAGGCGCGCGCCGCCTTGAGATTCCAAATCTAATTTTAAGGAGTCTTTGGCGAATCAAGCATCAGCAACAATGTGAAGCCCGAGAAAATTCACAGAGGATGTTGAGTCAGATTTTGCGCCTCTCTCTCCAGAGCCACAAAGGTGTTACACATACAGCTTTGTTCACGTACGCAGCAGCATAAAAAGGAAGACCAGAAAACGGATGTGCAATATCCCACAGGATGTTGTTTACTTGGAAGGATGGG
Source organism: Simochromis diagramma (assembly GCF_900408965.1). NCBI lineage: Eukaryota > Metazoa > Chordata > Actinopteri > Cichliformes > Cichlidae > Simochromis > Simochromis diagramma. Next base: position 6,464,547 of record NW_024387520.1, on the reverse strand, counting down.
CTGCGCGTCGTATCGACAAATCAAGACAAATCAAGCCCAGTGCAGATTTGTGATGTCATATATTGCTGTGCTCCGTGTATTGCCCTCAGACTTCCTCCTTCCCGCTGTCCTTGGTTGGTTTGTGTGTGCTGGCAGTAGCTGGCCGCCTCTGCTTTTAACCTCAGTCTAAAGCCATGACTGATGGGATTCGCGAGCCTCCTCCCTGCTTCACCTCTCACGCATGATATATGTTTGTGCAGAAATTCAACTTCACCGGTTTGTGTGTGGTTTATTACGCCTCTCCGTGGGTGTGTCTGTTCCTTAACTTTGACCAGTGTTTGGCACAGTGTCATTTTCTCTCTCTCTCTTTTTTCTTCTTTTTTTCTTTGTGTATTTTAACTAGGAAGGAATAAGTGCCTGCAGCTCTCCGTTGCTCGCTTCTCTTGTCTAGTCTCGGCTGACTAGATATCATGTCAGCCGGGTATTAAATGTTTAATGCTTGTGGATGTAGAATATTGCCTTCTACTTGTCCTGATTAAATATTTAGGGGTGTCTGAATGGTGCCTTTGACATTGCTAGGTGGTAAGGGACCTTGTTCACAGTGTGAAGTGTGGGAACATAACTGAGTGCCAGCTTTCTATTTGGTTGTGGATACGGTGCAGCTGGGACCTCAACTGTGGTGCCAGTAGTGATGTGTCGGTCGCGAACGAAACTGCTCTTAGAGCTGGATCCATGGGTTTTTTTTCTTTCTCTCACCCTCTCTCTCGCACTTTTTTTCAGCTTCACTCCGCATGCGAGCCTTGTGCTTTACACTGGGATGAGGGGGGAGGGGGTAGTTACACTCAGTAGCACAGGAACAGAGCGGGAGGGAGAGACAGAGAAAGAGAGTCAGGGACAACAATGTCACATTAGAAAGGTATAATAATCATCCACAACTATTTTCATTTGCAGATGATAAAGGATTCAGAAAGTTTATTCATGCGGGTCCATATGACAGAGAATGTGCATCTTCTTTTTGTTTTCATATTTTAGTTTATATTTAATTGTGTTGTGGTTTGCAGTGTTTTCTGTTGTTTCACTTTAAATTTGTAAAAGGAAAAAGCTGAAAATTTAAATCGTTAAAAGTTGAACTGTGATTTTTTTTTTATTACATTTTATGTGGAGTGAATAAATAAATGTCTATTTATGGTGCCCCTACAGACAAAGCACATACAAACTTCAAATCACGTACGAACTCCGAAGCACGTAAAAACTCCGAAGCACGTAAAAACTCCAAAACACGTACAAAAGACAACAGAAGTGCTCCAGGATGCTAGGGCGCAGTGTTGAGCTTTTGTTACCTAGTGGCTACACAAGCCAGCAAGTACCAACGACCAGATTTGGTGTGTGGTAGTAACAGGTAAATGAACTTTTTTTTTTTTATTATTTGAATATATATGAGTGCTTGTGTATAAATATACAAACAATACACATATGCTTTCAGTTGTGTAATTTAAGTGATCTAGGTAGCTCTGCTTTAGAAGTTCAGTTAACGCTAGAAATGTGTTTTGGAGTTTGCACGTGCTTTGTCTCAAGGGGCCACCACATATATTTATATATAAACATATATAAATAAAACCACTTTTTTTACATTAGTAATTCCTTTTGTGCATAATTTTATATTATTGTTAATAATAAATTCATTCAAGCAACAAAACAACCTGAAGAGCCGGTTCGGAGCCAAAAGAGCCGGCTCTCTAAAAAGAGCCGGAAATCCCATCACTAGGTGGCAGGCACAGAATGGGCAGTGAGGTTATATTTATCCATGACCTTCCTCTCATATAGAGAAGCTTTTCCTTTCAATAGCACAACCCTGCTTCTTTTTGAAAAGCCTGCTTTGTCCTTTTGAATACGGGACACCTGACAAGGTTAAAACCTGGATGGCATACAAACCTTATTTGGATGTATCCATGTAAGTGTGAGCCATGATTTTCTTTTCAGTTTAACTTGATGGATCACAGAAAATGTGATTTTAAAACACTGAAACAGAGCAGACATTAACAAAAAACAAAAGTGTTTCTGACTGCAGTAAGTCTTCCAAAGGATAGAAATTAAGGTTTCAGTTTCCAACTGGAAAACCCAGCAGGGTACAAGTAGAAAGACAAACATGGATGAATATCTTAAAAGCAGCCGCTCACACACAAAATGGCTCGATCCATTTATCTGACATCTTTGTCCACAGTTAAAGCGGAAAAGATTGGCAAAGCAGCCTTATTTTTTTTCCCAGTAGCTGACGGAAACGGATCAGTCTATGAACAAATCAATTCTGAATTTATTAAAATCCATTTATAGTTTTATGGCTTTCCTTGGTTTATCAAGTGCCTTTATGCTTTTTCTGTGAAGATAACAGTAGTCTTACACTATCTTGCTATATAGCAATACACAGATTAGCTTTTATTGTGACTTGTAAAGTGACAGTTATTAGTTTGGTTTACAATCTCAGCGCAATTAAGGAGTAAAAATTACTGCTACGTGTATTGAATAGATTTTAAGTAGCAAATGTAACCAAATGAAGAGATATCCCAATAGCTGTCTATGAACTACGCTGTGCAAACCTACCCTCCATCACCCCACAGCATCTGGAAAACCAGATCGCTTACTGTGTTTAAAACGTGATCTTTAGAGCCCTTTCAGTTTGTCCAGCTTGGCTTCTGCTCACCACATCCTCAAAGCAGTAAGATGTGCTAGGGTATCAGAAGAGTATCTCGACAAGGGACCCCTGGGATCAAGTCAGGAGACACCTGCTCGCACCACAGACCACTTTACACTGCTGGCTCACACTGGCTGCATTGTTCTGAGATGCTCACAATAGAGAAATGAACACAGAGATGTATTCTGTGGAGAGGAGATGATGCATTCTTCAGAGGTTACAGTGTACCGAGCACCCTGGCGTTCTCCCCAGCATACACATCCATATTCACAAGGCAAGGACAATCCAGTAATGTGTCACCCAAAAACAACTGCAGTCTGCAACTAGGGAGATAAAGAGCAGAGAGGCAAACTTAGTCCAGCTGGAGAGCATTCCCTCTGGTCAACAGAAAAAGACAAAAGTAAGCTAAAAGCAGGTCTGACTGAGCCTGTCTGCTTGGCTGGTGTGTTGGATGAGCCACAAAGGGACACAGGGGATTGATCAGAGGAGGAGAGGACCTCCACAGGAACAGCCTGGAGGCAGGAGAAACCTTCTGCTTTACAGTCAGATCTCTTCAGAAGGGACAAATGCTCAGAGGATAAAAGGAAACTGTACTGATGTGATTGCTGCCTGAGCTCAGCAATGCCACATGATGAACGTAGATGCTTGGATCACAGCTTAGCATGTGCTCTTGCAGTCTCTTCTTCAGTGGTGGTGGCCTGGCTTTGGAGAGACTCAATGCAGCATAATACCAGTCAAACTGGGCTTGCAATGTAACAGCCACAGAGCAGATGTGACTTAAATACACAGAGTTAAAAGGGAACTCTAACCTAATAATTTACAGTGAGACTTGTTGTGGTTGTGCTCGGAGTAAGCAAAATTTCATGACTGTCTTTGTCCGCTGTCTATTCTTTACAATATTCCAGGGGTTTGCGGTCGGACTGTAATGCTGTTTTCATTGTGTGGCTCTTGTGTTTGTGTTGGTATCTGTTTATTGTACCCATCATCTGAGGAATGTTGTTGTGTCTCTGCTTTTCATTAGCTGGAGGAGGCCTGGAGGGTAAAATCACAGGCTATTGTAGTGCTGTTGTGCATTTCTAATAACACTGCCCCATATCACAGTTCATTAGTGATTTTGTGATCCTGAGGCTTCGGCTTCGGCTCCAGCTCCAGCGTTTACACTGTGCCTGCAGGTCTGTTTGGTTTACACATGATCATCATTTAATTTCTCTATTTATTAGTCACCACTGAGTTGGCTTTATTTTCTTAAAATTTCCCCTCAAGACAAGCAGTGATGCTCTGCTTAGTCTTTAGGAAACCTTGTTGGGTGAATCAAGGTAGGATAAGTGGTTAAGGTATCAAGGAAGGTCTTAAAGGCCCTGTTATGGCTGAATGGTTTAGTCCTAATCCGATTTAGCAGGTTGGGGGGACTTGATTGGGCGGCATCAGGTCCTCACCGCAGGACAACCAGTGTGCTCACACCTGCCACTCCATGCCGTCTAAACGTTGTAGCTGATTACTGACAGTAATTAAAATTTCTAATTATATCTGATTCACTATCTCACAGGATTTGTAGAATTTCAGATTATTAGCTGGTTTTGTTTTGGCTCAATTACCCACTTGTGTCTCATAAGAGCTGTAGCTTGAAAGCTAGAAATGAGCCGTGCGAGCTCGGTGCCTCTCGCGAATCCGTGCCTTAGCACCTGGAGATGTTTACGGCAGGTCTGCCTTTTGGTCAGTGTTATTGTGTAATGTTGAAGGGTTAGAACAAGGCACCTTCCTGTGATGACAGGGCCACACATTGGTGGCTCTTGTTTGAGATAACTGATGAGTATTCAGAGTAAACAGATGAGCAGGGTATGAGTAGCGTGCCATTGGGGCTATTGAAGTTTAACCAATCAAACCCATGGAAAACACAATCAGGATTCCCAGATGGTGAAAGAGGGGGAAAAACTTCTTGAGATTAAAAGCAAGAAAACCAGTGGTGGAAAACATGAGTGGCAGAAGCAATCCTCTAAAGCAATCTATAGCAGCTCGTCCAACCTTGAAGGAACGTACAATAGCCCGAGCCGTTTCCTCGGCATTAGCAGTCTTGTGTGGGATGCTGTATAATCTACCTGCCAGATTAAGATGACATGGTCATTGTCTAGAAGAGAGAATTGAATTATGGTGTGTGAAGGGGGTTTAAATGAGATTATGCAGAAAGAACTCATCCGGCATGCGTGAGATGTGCAAAGTCAGGGGCTCGGCACACTGACTACTCTCTGCCGCTCACGCTCACACTTGCTGCACTTGTGCTCATGCAGGGTGTGCTGCTTTGCATATACCTAAGCACCAACACAGAAAGATGCAAATAACAACGCTTAGACATGCAAATGCTCGTCCACACATACACACTTGGCCTACATTCGTATGCCAGGCTGCAGTGGGACTCATTCCCTCCTGCTTTTCTGCGTTCTTATTTGCAGAGATGGTGATTTTATTCTTATTTTGGTGACACTGCTTCTCCTGTCTGTGACTCTGTAATTTGCTCACTAATGTGTTTACAGTGCTGGCTTGCTTAGGGTTCCCCTAACATAAGTATACGGGCTAATCCCTTGGATGAGTGCGATTAGCCTAACAACTCTGCAGCATATTTAGTACATGTATCTGTTCTGTTTAACAGCAGCTAATCTCCTTGCACCCCCAAACCACTGAGTTCTAGTGATCCTCCCCCCCATGTTTACATTTAAACTCAGTCTCTTTTCATGTTTTACCTCGGGCTCTGTGTGCGTGCATGTGTGGATGCTTTTCTTTTTCACATTCATTACAGCGGTGGCTGATACGTGCGTGGTAGTCTATCTACCTGTACATGTGCGCTTGGTTCCTCATCCATGATGCAGTTTAAATTCTGTGGATGCTGTTCTCTCAGAGGATATTGCAGTGCGTGTACCTACCCTGGGGGGGGGGGGGGGGGGAAGCAAGAATATGTTTAGAGATTCTGCTAGAGCAGCCGGCAATTTATCTTCATTGATCATCAGGTGATAGGGTGCACAAAGGCTTTATAACAATGATGATGGTATCAATTAATCACATTTACGGTATAGTGCTCCGTCAGATAGGATGTGATCCCATCCTTCGGGACTAACACATATGCCCACGTATATGTGTGTCTGTGCCTGTGCATCCGTTGAGTTTGGATGGATTAGAATTACCAGATGGACTTGTATTTGCATTAGCCACCAGGGTGCTAGCACAGACGGAGTCAATCTGTTGTTCAGGGCTGAGACCAGGTTGTTGCCCACTAGGGTAGAGCCAGGCCAGGACACCCTGTCTGGGACTCTGCATTAGCAGCAGGGAGTTGGGGAGGGAGCAGTCTATATGAGGTTAAGGAGATATAAAGCAAAGGTGGAAATTTAGAAACCGTAATTCAGTTGCTCACTGATACTAGGATACTGTGAAAGGCAGCGAAAAAAAAACTTTGGACACAGATTTGTGCCGCACTGCTAGAGTGATGAAAGGGATATGACTTGAACATAAAAGGAAAGGAAAAGCAGGAGATTATAAATTGAGGAAGGCAAGTACAGTGAGAGGAGGAGCGGGGATATGAGGGGAGCTCAGGAATCTAAAACCTATTGCAAGTGTTTTGGGGTCAATTAGCATTCTTCCTGATATATTCATGTTTTTTGTTTCCCCTTTCTTCTCTGGCCTCTTGTGGTTTTTCATAGTCCTAAGCTCTCTGCAAGGGGCTGGTTACAGTGTTTTGCTAGGCACTGCTTGTGTTTGTGTCAGCCAGTCATCACATTCCCTGCAGAAATGGCCCAATCCTTCTTTTTCTCTCTTCATTGTTTCTCGTATATCTATTCCTCTCAACATTCTTCCTTTGAAAATTGATACAGCGTGCATTTAAGGCAACATTCTGAACCAGAAGAATGCACAACTCATCCAAAAGTTATGACAACATTTTTTCCCTTTCATTTTTTTCCCATTAAATAGTAAATGGTCTGCACTTTAATAGCACTTTGTAACCTTGGTGGTTTTATATAACAGACTAATGGCAGCCATGCTGCTATGCAAGGCACTGAACTGACTTGTGAACTAACTGTAAACGCCTTGCCCAATGGCACTTCTGCATGCAGAGGGTCTGGGGATTGAGTTATGACCCTCTGCAGTTATTGGATACCCGAACTTCAGCTGCCTCGTTAAAAAGCCCATTAAGCAAATACAGTATGCAATCCCTTTTCCCGGTGAAGGCAGTATATGTATGCAAGAACTAACGTCTGTCCTTTACAGTAACAAGCTCCATTGTTATTGTGTACAATGCTAACAAATGAGTCTTCGAGAGGTTAAAAGCCAGAAAGGCGTGATTATTGCTCTTCGAGGTCCATACAAATCAATTTCAGCTAACAAATAGGATGCTTGAGAAGCTGAATGCCTGTGTGGGCTCCATATAAGCAGATGGTTGGCACTTTTTTAAGACCAGCTTTTAAGTTAATAATTAGGAAGTTAGAACAACTTTGCTATGACTCCAAGATGTGCTTTGCAGTACAAGATGCTGTCAGATGCTTAGTGGGTTGTTTTTGTAGCAGTTCTAGAGCATGACAGTTGTGGAACAAAAGAAGACTGAAAACTATTCGTCTCCAGAGCCTTTAAGTATCAGAGCAACCTTCTGTACCAGGCAAATGCTTCTTTGGGAGAAAAAGAGAGGGGACAGTAAAGGAAGCAGAGCTTTTTTTTTTTTTTTTGCACTCCACCCATTACGTGTCATCATTCCAAACTAATCATGTCCTGGAAATTGAGCCCGAGGAAGACTGCTGAGCTTGGATTTCACTCTGCTTTCCATCCCCTCCCCTTTTTCTTCAGCCATTCTTTCAATTTCTCCCCCCTTCTTTCTCCCACCCTCACATCGTTTTGCCTCTTTATCTCAGTCCGATCTTTAATTCACTCTTACACCATCCATATCTGTGCCTTCCTTTATTACTCTCCTTCTCTTTGCTTTCTCTTTATTCCTCCCGCTCCATTTCTCTTTTCTCCAGTCTCTTAGCCTTTCAGTTTCTTGTCTCAGTTTTTCACTGCTAACTACTGAGCCAGGGAATAGTGCTTCGGCTTCTCTGCACTGGATTGTTTACTGTCAGACAAAGAAGTGGATTTTCAATTAAACTGGCTGTCATTAGAAAGACGACGACACACTCCTGCCTCTCCTGAGCCATCTGCAACATGGGCAGACTTCATGCTTTGATGATTTTCCTCAGTGTTGTTCCCCTATTCTCCCTTATCCTGTCTAAAACACTCAAGCTACATGGCTGCGTTTGCATTTCTCTGACGCACAGCTCTTATACCATTGGTTAGGACTCCAACAGACCTCCTTATAATATCAACCTCCACAGTTATCATATGGTGAAGGTCTGCTGTCTGTTAAGATGCTGACTGAACTGGAGACCACCTGGCTGGTAATTGCACTGGCTTAATAGTACCAAGAATGCTATCTCGTCCTCACAGGTGGTCACAAGATGTGGTGGGATAAATCACTGCATAAATTACCAACCGCAGTCGAACTGCAGATTTTGTTAAAACTGGAAAGTGTAGGTGTTTCAAGGGGAGAAGTGATAAGCCACAGGATTGGGAAATGCGATGGGAAGAGGCGGAGAGGACTTACCTACGATGCACATGGTGCGGGGGAGCAGGGCGGCGTGCGGTTGAACCCTGAACGCATTGTGTGCAAGTGTTATCTTTCAGTGCAAGTAATTCAGATCTCGGTGAATGAGTTTGAAGAGCGGAAACACAGATGCCCCGAGACAGGCAGCATCCAGATGACATGCATGGTCTATCCTCTGGAGGGGAAGAATGCGCTTCTTCCTTTGACGTGGTATTTTCATACATATTTCATTTTCTCTTGGCTGTGATTACCACCATCTCTCCCTACTTCCAGTCTGCCCTCCTGTTTGTGTGTTGGAGTTGTTTGTGTGTGTCGGTGTGTGTGTGTGCACGTATGCACGCATTGTAGGGAGAAGGGGGAGTTATATTAGATTTGGCAGAGGCAGCAAAATTTGCCTGACATGTTGAGGGAGAAGATTAGAGGGAGAAACACAAAATGTATTCAGTATTACATTCTCATCTCACAGCTTTAGCAATTGATTTTTTTTTTTTTTTAAGCACACATCGGAGCGCCTGGACTGCCGATAGCTGAGAAGGAGGTGTGGAGAACTGCCATTATCAAGCCGACGACGCCGATGCACACATGTAAAAATTGCGAATGAAAAGAGGATAAACAGCAATAATCTGTTTCTGCGGATAGAAGCGTGTCTAAAGTCATTTGGGGGCAGCCGCTGTGTATGAGTTTCTCGACTGCTCTGGCTCATTGTCCTTTACTTCATTGCTTGGCCTAAGCCTGCCCTTTGGGTCAGATTACTCACAAAATGCCTCGTAGCCTTCCCAGGATTCCCCCAGTCTGAGCTTATCGTTCTTACACACACACACATTCAGCAACTCTACTGGAAAGCCAGCGTGCTGTCTTAGTGTTAGAGGGTGCACATTATGGCTGCCAGTTTTGACCAAGCGCAGAATAGTGCGAGCAACAAAACAAAGTGGAAAAAATACATTCATCAGCAGTGGACGGCTCATATGGATCTACCTCCTTCACAGCAGCACAACAGCAACTGTAGCTGACAGAAAGTTCCTAAATTAAATAGATTGAGATATTTCTGTATGCCTCTGCTAAATGAGCAGACTTCAAGTCAATACTCTTATTGCGTTGGCCATTGACGAGGCTGAACTTTAAATGTAAGCACCAGTCAATGTTAGGCAGTTAATGTCGTCCTTTGGCAATAAATGGTTTCTTAATGGTTAGTCAATTTTCCCACTTTTGCGTGTAGTCTCATATGAAATGATTAGTGACGCATGGCTGTGTTGGGAGAGGGAGCATCAATCAAGCCAGAGAGAAAGAATGATTAATGACACGTGTCTGAGAGGGAGGCCCAAAGGGGTGGTAGGTGGCGATGGTGATGGTGGGTAAACAGCCTTTCACGCTCAAAGATGTGTTTTTGTTTTCTTTGTTCTCTCTTCTCATCTCACAACTTGTAATTATTAGTTGTTCACGCAGACCCCCTGTTTTTCTTTTCGTTTTCTTCTTTGTTTTTGAAACAATCGAATTCCAAGAGTCCTGAAAATTAAAAGTTGACGGGAACACCTTTGAGTCCATCCCAGTACCTCACTTGCGATGCAACAGAATCCCCTGGTTTTGCAGGTAAATATGCGAGGGTTTTATAGGGTGTGCTTCTGCTCTGTAGCCGTTGACGTAATGCCTGTGTTGTTTTTACAAGTCCCCTGCTCCATGTGTTGATCTTCTCTGACGTCAGCATGTGGGGCGCTGTGAACCATGAAGCCCCACAAATCAAGTGTGTGTTGGAGCAGATGAGACTCCACTCTCAACTCTCTTTGATCAGTGCGGAAAACTCAAACCAGCTCCTGTCATGCTGCGCCAGTGTGTGGGAACATTTTCACACAGCATTTACCTTGATGGCGAATTGAAGCTGACTTGGTAGAGGAACGTGACCCTGTTGGAGTTTAGAACAAAGTACTTGTGTTAGTAAACAGATGCATAAGTTGCATTCTTATGAGCTGTCAGTAACAACTTGCAGGCTTTCGGAGCTCGTAGGGGGGGTGTATAATTTCACTATCCCTCGAGCTTTCCAAAGCTTTGGTTAGACATTCCAGAAATTCCATCGTGACGATCTGTCCGTGGCCGCAAAGCTAAAGCGTGGATTCCTGTACCATCTCCACTCAAGGTCTAATGGTGTCCATATACTTCTGTATGGAGCTCTCAGATCAGCCAGCACATACCGCTCCATCTATCTGCTCACACTTTTTCTTCTTTCTTCTTAGTTATATCCGTCACTCCCGCCCAGTTCCAGACCTTTGAATCTGTCCACTTCACCAAGTTGACTGATTTGTTTTGTATCGAGATATGAAAGACCAGTTTTTCAGATTCATGAAAAAAAAAGGTTGTCGAATGGTCGCTGCTTGAAGACTAACGATTAACCAATCGCTTGCATTGGTGAGACTAACGGGGTTGTCAAGCTGTGTGCTGTTGCTTGAGGAAGAGGGAATCCGTGTGGAGGTAATACCAGACGAAAGATGGGAAAGAACCGGAATAAATAGACAGTTCTGTCTGACATCAGGCACGCTGTCACGTAGTATATCCAGTCGTTGCTTCTTTTTCCATGGGAGTACCTGTAATGTGCTAGCAGCTTTGTATTAGATTTTATACTTAATTTTCTTAATAGCTGTTTTTAGCTCACTGTATTCAGTGACTCAAATAACTAAAATCCAGAAATGTGTGCCTTTTTAAATAAGTCTAACACCAAAAGAAAGATGTACTGTCTTCTAGAAGTTACGTTGCAACAAAGATTAAGAGATTTAAGCCCCAATCACACAGGCTTGGAGACCAGTGAGTCACTGCCTGCCAACCAGGAAGCCACCTAAGGAAAAATATTGCATGTCCTACTGATTTCAATTAATCCTGGCTGTCCCAGTCCAAGTCAAGCAGTCCTTGCTACAGTTGCCTGCAATCACTCATCTGATACTCACTAAGCAGTACTGAAAGTGTGGAAAGTGTGATGCAAACCAGAAATGTTTCCCTTCAAAGCGAATTTTGTGCTTTCTGCTGTGTGTTGTTTCAGTGGCAAAGCACAACTTTGACTCCAAAGGTGATCAGTCTCTACTCTTCTTCAGTTTGGTGTCTTCCATTTGTTCTATAAGCAGGCCTGATATGAGAGAAACCGAGACAAGAGCTTCAAAGGTTACTCCTAGTAGGCTTTCAAGGAGGTCTGTCTTGTTTCAGAGAGAGAATGAATGAGGGCCTGCACCAAAGCCCAGTACAAGACACATAATGATTGGAAGCGAGAATGAAAAATCCACTTAAATTGGAAATTTTAGAAGAGCACGAGACACAGTCATGATTTTGTTCAGTCAGTGGAAAATGGACTTCTAACTTGTTAAAGAAAATCAGGCCATTAGCTAGCTGTCCAGTGCCAGGTGTCCTCAAACTACATGTCACACTTTGTATAGGCTACCTTGGTAGAAATCATAGCATGGTATTACCTTAATGCTAAATCAATTACGGGCTTTCCCTCCTCTGAGCCCCAAGCTTAACCTTATCTTAGATGGCCATGAACCATAACTGATATAATCATAGAAGTCCCCGTGTGGATGTGTTACCAGCACATTATCAGACGTAGTAAATCAGTTTATGGATTAATCAAGTTTAGCCCCCACGTTTTTAAATAGGAGCTCCCCGCTCCCTCCCCTTGCTCCTCCACAGCTGAGCACTCTGCCCATTTCCAGTGCACTCAGGTGTGGCTCCACCTCCGCACGCTGTTAATAGGACATAATGGCTCCGTATCTGCTCGCAGACCAAATGAATTGAATCAGTTCCACTTTGTGATTAAAAATCTGGAACTTGTGACCTGGGTGTTGTACGTAAGGCTGCACCCGAGCTCTAGGTTTGGCTGAGCTCTGTGTTTAGTTGAGTCCAGGGGAGAGGTCTTAGCTCACGTACACCGGATGCCCGAAGCACCTGCCTGCACTCAAACAGACATGATCAAAGGTTCTCAGCAGGAGACTCTCACTGTGGCAGGTTTAGTGGAATTTTAGGGGGAAAACTTTTTCTAAATTATTTTTTTTATATATGTATGGGAAGCGTTTTTGAACACAGGATTCCACCTCTCAAACTACAATGTATTTACACCCATATTCATGCTTTGTAACAGGATTGAAATCATTTACTTGGGATGTATGTTTTTCCACATAGATCTAAGCAGAAGTCAGAAATGTCTTTAGCACAAAAGCAACCATGACCTCTTATCTTTTTTGCGTTTCAGTGATAGCATAAATAAAGAGTAATAGATGCTGACAGAGCAATAGCACACAACCTACCGCCTAATTAAGTGTCTCTGTAGCTAACAGCCATAGATAATGAAAGCAGCTGCAGTTGGTGGGAATAGGTTTGACAGCCTTTTTCTTTCTGCTTCTCCCTCCAGCAGCCTCCCTCCTTTCAGTCCTCTCTAAATACCGTTGAGATAAATTAGCCTCACTGATAAAAACCTTAATTGTCTTTCTCAGATTACATTTCCTAACCTTTGCACCTCTTTCCCACCGACTCTTAGCAAGCCTCAGATCTCTTAGTACGCTGGACTGAGCTGACAAGTTGTTGTGCACATTTACTTTGTGGCCCTTAATAAGCTCTTTTATTCCCTCTTTATCTTCCACTGGTTGTCATACAATCAAATTGCGCTGATGGAACGAGTCGTCACTTCGCTGCCAGAGAACCCCACGCAAAGTGAACAAATGTGATGAACACCCTCAGTGCTTTGATCCTATTTAAATTGTGCATTTATGTCACTCACTCTGCTCCTAACAGTAAAGCCTCGTCTGGCGTGCGTGCAGCCAGAATGTGGTGTAATAATGCACAGTATGTGCATCATTCACAATAAGTTATCTGCAATATTGTGTTCTTTTTGAGGAAAACAAAGCCATAAGAATGCTCATAAAGTCCAAGCAAAGTGATGGATACAGTAAGGCAGAGAGATGTAGGGGTGGGTGAAAAGATAAGCAACTGTGAGGGAGGGAGGGACCGAGAGAGAGGAGAAAGGCAGAGATGAATAACTGTTTGACAGGTGGAATGAAAAACCCGCAGAGGGTGTTTGAAACAGTGTGTTAGGAGTGTGTGCGGTGTGGTGTGGCGCAGCGCAGCGTTTGGGTCATACATCACCGTAATACAGCAGGAGGACATAGCCTAGCACAGCGCTATGCAGAGCAGGGGAGAATAATGTGCTGCACTTGCACCCGCTCAATCTGATTGAAACACACAGCAGAGCGGGCTACATTTACTCACCCCCCACATTCACACTTTATAAATCTGCTCTTAGCCTGTTCATATTCTCTAAGACACCCCCCTCCCCTCCCAAAAAGAAAAACAGGAACAAAAAAGAGACACAAGTTCTCCATCATGCTGAGGCGAGGGTCTACTGTGATGTGTGCCAGCTGGTTTCGTGTTGCTGTAAAGCTGCTGTAACATGGTTAGTAAATTGCAGTGCGTGCTCTTAAAAAAGCATTAGGTTGTCATTAAAAACGGCTTTGGCTTTGTACGAGACGTCTGTTGATATAGAAATTGATTGTTTCATTTATAAAGCTGGAGAAAAGGGGAATATTAACAAGACAAACATAGATTGTGCTGATATTACGTGACATATCTATTCACATTATCTCTATGTCATTGTTTTGTTTGTTTTTTTCATTTAATATTTGCAGCTTGACACGTGACTATAAGGGCGCCATATTAGCAGCAGGGTGTCTTCAAAGCTAAACTGAAACTAATTAAGGTAGATGATGCTTTCCAGTTGCCTCGGGAGTCAGATGTCAGAGCTGGGAGTGATGTCACTCTCGAGGTGAGCAAGTTACAGTAGTAAAGTCGGAAAAAGCAAGGAAAATTAGGTATTGTTTTGCCTGGTTTTGCTCCTTAGCAATGCGCATCCACTAGCAGTTCTGTGCAATGCAGGACTATTTTTGCACTTAAAAACACTGCAGCACGTTCATGGATAGAGCCTGGTGAGGGCTCTGTGTGTGGCTCATTTAGCGTGTCATAGATGCAGAGCAGTGTCTGTACAGATTACACGTTTTAACGTTTTACTACTGTTTACGTGCACTTTGCCATTGTTAAGTCTGGGTTGGTGGGGCTGCTCTGACATTCCCAGCTCAGAGTCTGACTTGAGGGGGCGTTCCCGTTGAAAATTCCGACTTCAAATGGAAAGTATCATGAAGATCAGTGTCTTGTTTTTTGGTTGTTTTTTTTTAGCTTTCACATATCATGAAATAGTTGCAAATTATTTAGATTATTATAACTGGCCCTGGCTCTCTGCTCCTTTCTCTGCATGCCTTTGATCAGTGAAGCAAGATTCAAAGCAGAGCTCCTAGCCTCTCCCTCATGCTACTGACATTTACATTATCCACCCTGGTCTTTCTTCAGCCCTGATAATTAGCTCCATCACAACAGCGCTGCAAAAAAAAAGTAGTGTGATAGACTCTGGAAGGATGGCGGGAAAAGCTGTGTGTTATCACGTAGGCTGTCACACCAACTCCTGAACTGCGCAGGCGAAGGCCCACACGCCAATCTCGCCTAACGACATGCAGCAGACAGGTAAGGCTGATGCGATATTCATGCAACCAGTTAGAAATTGCGGTCCCATCTGTGGGTGTACCTAATTGGCCAAGGGTTCAGGTCTCAGAGGCTGCCACCTGCTTACACTGTCATTAGCATGGAGGCTGTGTTGCTTTACATTTGTCACCTCTCACCTCCTTCAGGAAGCTGTGGTGTTAGAAAGGCTCAGTATGGACCCTTTTGCTGTTGTGCCAACTTGACCTCTGGAGGTGATTAATTAATATCAAACTACAAAAAAAGAGTCGATGATGAGGAGCACTTGGATTGTCGTCTACCACCCCGCTGTGCTGCTTCACCCCCTGGCCAAGAAGTTGAATTAATAGAGTCATCATTGATGGCTAACATCTTCTCAGATGTGGATGGCCTACTGGGGACCTGAAGGTCTGCCTTGAAAAGAGAATTGGATTCCCTCCATTAATAAAGATTTTATCACCAGGGAGTATAAAAAAAACGATGGAGCTTGTCTTGGAAAGATGTGCCTGAAGGGATATTGAGGGGTTTGGGGTTGTGCTAGGAGTTGATAGTTTGATGTATAGAGGTGGATCTCACCGTCGACTAGGATGCTATTTTCATTATTGTCCTGGTCTTGTCTTGGACTGTGTTCATTAGAGTTCAAGGGTTGGTGTGTACCAACTTTCACAGGGGTTGAAATTGGAGTTTTCAAAGGGTATGAAAAGGGCCCTCAAGCGATGAACTGGTCCTTTGGAGCGGTGTAGTGTTTGACAGGGCAGCTGTAATTGCTCCCCAGAGACCAGGAAGAGTCAGCATCATCAAAATGGGCACTTCTTAAAGGGATTCACTGCAATCCAGAATGAAATACATGAGAGGAGGGAGCGCCTAAGAGAGCGAGACAGGAAAAGACATTTATTCATTTTGTGTTAATAACTTGTATATTTGTGGAGAAATTACCTCAGATGTCTTTCTTGGGTCCTCTGGGACATTGAAATCTTTTACCCTTTTACTGTCTTGGCCTTTTCTTTTCAGCAATTTTTTTTTCTTTCCAGAAATGCAATCTATTTTCATTTGTGTCAGCGGTTGTGTATTGAAAAACATGAGAGCGAGGCCAAGCCTCTGGGCCCCCTAGGGCCAGCACCGAGGCTCTCTTTCAGCATGCAGTATGATGTTCAAAAGCTCCTTCAGTTTTCAGCCCAGTTGAAAGCCGGGTGTTTAGGGTGATTCACAGTAATGGCTGCGGTCATGAGAGCGGTGTTGGGTCATGGGCATATGAAGGATTTTGGACCATGAGGCTAAATAGTCTGCAATAGCTATTTTCACATCTGCTGCTAGGAGATAATAGACATGGTGTAGCACTTGGATTGAGTCTTTTTGCGTGAGGTTTGTCTGGAGGCTGTGATAAATATACCTCTGTAATTGACCAGGGTGTCAGAAACTACTCACTCTTCAGTGTCTGGAGTCCGCGAATGCTTTTTTATGACTGACAGGCAGACACAGCTGCAGAAGCTGTGGCAACACCTGCTGTTGTATAACTACGCCTGTATGTGTGGTGGTTGAGGAGGTGTATTATCTAGGTCAAATGGGTCACCACTAGAGTGATGGGTGTGTTCTTCATGGGTGACCTAACCTTCTCACCCTTTACCTCTTTCCTCCACCCTTCACTCTTATGCACTAGAGAGCATGATATACTGCAATATACCCACTACTGTTGCCTTTGACCAATGATTTTTTTATAGACGAGGACAAAACGATTTGCCCCCGATTTCAAGCCAAAATTTTCTGTGCTTTCTTAGTGGAGTAAAGGATTTTCAGCATAACATTTCTAAACACAAAACATAAATTATTTCTATTTACATACAAGAGCAGAATTTTCTATGTTATTAGTCCCTTGAAAAACTGACCTTTTGTTAAGCTATAGCTCACAGCTTGTAAAATCAATTTAAAACTCAGGGTTATCTTCCAATTTACACACAGTACTAAAACTTCAGCAAAGGTGTTGAGCAGTCACGTAAGAAATGCACGCTCACAAAGCAGGAGATGGTTGTACATCACAGGGTTTCAAAGAATCAAGAGCTGGATTGAGAAGTATCATTAAGAAATTCAAAGAGAGCCCCACAATACAGAATACGCCTAGCAGTGGAAGGAAGCAAAAGATTTCAAAGACTCTGGAAATAAAACTAGCGATAGACGTGTCCAAAGACTTCAGAACAACTGCCAAGACTCCAGTGAATGAATTAGCAAAGTTGGGAATTGTAGTCTTAAAGAAGACAATCACGAAAAACTTGCAGAGGAACGGACTGCGAGGATGCAGACCAGGAAACACTCCACTTCTGCAGAAAAGATGCCAGGTATGCTAAGGACAACCTAGGGAAAGATTCGTGAGACTGAAAGTGCATCGTTTGATCAGATGAGCCAAAACTAGATCTCTTTGGCCATGGTGACACTGCTTATGTTTATGTATGAATCTCTTCAAGGTTATAGGAATCATTACTTTTTTTTGTTTGTTTGAAAGAACAGTCAAAAGTAAAACTAGGTCCTGATCATTGCTTTGCCTTCTAACATGACATTTCCACTTCCTCTGGAGTTTTTTTTTTCCTACAGTCAAATGACCAATCAAATCTTTGCTGACTAAGACTCAATGAAACATTAGATTTGGCAAACAGTGAAAACATTTGATGGTTTAATTATATCAACTGGCAGTTTGTCTGCAGCCTCCTCATGGTGCACATGAATTTGCACTTTCAAAGAGCAAACCCTGGTGACTGACTGTTGACAAAAAAAGATCCCTCTCTGTAAACATTCCTGGTGTCCCTTGGGTTGGCCCCAATTGGTGACCCATGATGAACTCCTGACCAGAGCTGCCATGTCCTCCTGACTTGGTTCAGTGACACTCTGGATTGGGACAGACAGACAGCAGCAGACAAACTGACACGCTGACCCAGACACACTGGAATGCAAAGAGGGGGATCTATAGAGATTATACTGCCCACTTTTCCAAAATAGACTCTGCCTTTGAATGTCTGAATCCCTCTCTTCCACAGAGGCCCGGTCCCTGTTTTTTCCTTTTCATTCCGCAAGCTTTGCTTTCACTTAATCTAATTTGTCATCGCAGGCAAACAATTTTTCTTTATTTTGTGTGATTGTTCTGAGTGCTACTTTTTGTATGGCTTAAACTGGCTGCACTGGCAGTTAGAAAGATAAACTGTTGGCCTTAATCTCCCAAACCAGCTACCTCTTAACTACATTTGTCCATTATCCTTTCATTCTCACTCCTGACCTCTCCCCTCATCCCCTTGCCACATTGAGATGGCTTATGGAAATTATCTAAAAATGGAAAGAAATGGAAAGTCCAGGGTTCTGTGGCTTCAACTCAGCACATATTGGTTTCACTCACGGTGGGTACGGCAGAAGTACTTTTTTGCTTTTTTGGGTCATTCCTTTCCTCTGCAAATAAACAGTTTAACCTTATTTACCAGCAATAGATCAAAATGTCTTAGGGCGCTACAACATCATGTTAGAAAGTGCTTATATGATTAAACGCTGAGCTATTTGATGTTTAAGTGGCTTAAAGTCTTTTTTTTATATTTTATATTTTATAGACTCATGGTAAAGTCAGTGTAAGAATTTATGATTTTGGTACTTTATAGAAGCATTTACAGATGGTTACTCAGTTTAATTACTAAATTGTTTTCATACTTGGAGAAAGTTGGGCATCCCTCTGTGAAACCCTTGGTGCAATTATATGTATATTAGAGATGTTCTGGTGTGTTTGCTTTGCATATTCTCAGTGGTTCAGTACATTAAAATACCCTCCTAAAAATCCCTCCCTTCTGTTCCACGTTGTCCCTGTTCAATCACAGGTAGCTGAGCTGTGTGGGGCTTCTCCGTAAGCCCAATGTCACTCTGCCAGAACCCCAAGACAGCAAAGACAGGAGGGGAATTTGTCTTCCTTTCCCCTTCACTTATCTCTTTTGTTTGTCCTGGTTTCCATAGATGAGCAGCAGCCCTCCGTTCTCTTCTCAAGCGAAACTAAGTGCTGCCGCTACTCTCGACCTGCCAGCTCCAAATTGGCAGCCTGACCTTCTTTTTCTTCCTCGGGGCGTCTGCACAAAGCCATACCTCTACCGTGGGGAAAAATGCAATTAAGAGGTGACATAAACACTGAGCACCCGTTGTAGCCGTGCCCAGAAAGAAGGAGGGGGTAAGGCAGCTGCCATTGTGACACGCTTGCATAGACACTGGTCTATTAATTGGAGTTGCACGTTGCCGAGTGACACTGGGGTGAAGAGTCTTGATAGAGAAAGTGGATGTGGCTCGGTGTTACTGAATGAGCCTTGACAGGAATGTGGTGTCAAACTTTGCTCTGTCTGGTGTATGCATTAAGTGCAGCTGCTCTCTGACCTTGTGTTTTCATTCGTTGTAGGCAATTATCACCTAATGTTTCTGTACTGGTGACAGATATGCAGAGCAGGGGTGTGAATTTTAAGCAGTGCCTTAACTAGTATAAACGCCATTTATAAGCATACAAGCTGCGAAACATCTTCAATTGAAGACATGGGATTAAGGCTTTATAAGACCTGTGAAATACTAACAATCTAAATTAAAAACCTGATTTAAATCCAAATTAAACCTAATATTTTTTGGCAAATTACAGGCTATGTTGCAGGAAATGATTTGGATGAAATGTAGGACACCAATTAAAAGCGAATTTGTTGCTCTAGAAAGCAGAAAACACGCAAACTGAAAAACGCAAATGGTGGCCTGCATCTCCTACTAAATGTTTTCATTATCACCATTTCCAAGCTCAATATGACCTGATAACTCACCTGCAAATTATATAGAAAATACATGTTATGGATCATCACAACCCTCCTTTTCTTGTAATGTGATATGAGTATATCTCACAGCTTTTATTTTTAGTGGAAGAAGCCCATTAAAACTGCCACTGTGGGAGAGAGCTG
Organism: Simochromis diagramma; assembly: GCF_900408965.1. Taxonomy (NCBI): domain Eukaryota; kingdom Metazoa; phylum Chordata; class Actinopteri; order Cichliformes; family Cichlidae; genus Simochromis; species Simochromis diagramma. The sequence continues at coordinate 6,444,791 of NW_024387520.1, read as the reverse complement.
CTTAATTGCCAACTAAGGTGTGTGACATTTGGAGCAGCACATTGAATCTGGCCCAAAGTCCAAAAGGTGTTGTGAAGGACTGAGTAATTACTCTGGTCTCTCCAGGCAACGGGTTTAATAAGATGACTCAGTCATGGAAGGGTATTGCAGACATGCACACTAACACACTCGCGCACACACACAAAGACTTTTGTGGGATGTCATTTATATCTTAGTGTCTTTTCAGCAGCTGTATAGTTTAAACTTTTATACCATTCCTACATTTTTTTCTTTATACTTTCTGTTTAACAGATGTAAAACATTTAAATCATTTTAGAGATGCATCAGTTGCAATTTTCTTAAAATATTCTCATGTCTGATTTGTTATTATTCTTTTTTTTTTAGTTTGTCTTATTTGATTTCAGCCGGTCTTCATTTTCTTTTTCTACGAACAGTAATTTCTTTCATAAAAATGCCAGATGTGTTCATTCTTTTTACCTTTCTTCCCCAAATCTGCACCCATTAGTGGACCTTTTCATTACTTTCACTCAAACAAACCTCAAAATCGTACCACAGGTTAGTGTGAAGCTTTTTTGTGCAAATAAAATCCAACTGAAATTAATTGCTGTATAACCCATTTTATCCAACTTGTCTGGGATTGCTGTAGCATCTTTTTTTTTTCTTTGAAACAATGCCAGCTGAGCTGTTGTTAGAGTTGGAGCTAATGAATGTGCAACGAATGTTTCAGTTTATCTGACATTACTGCATCCAAAAAAAGAGCAAAGACTTCAGAACTGATTGAGTTACACACAGATTGGTAGAGCAAAAGGAAATAACAGATGCTACACTGGCAGATAACTGGCACTATCTAGCTATACGGAGCAGTGATATGAGTTAGCCCACTCACAATTATGACCCTTCATGTTTGTTTCACAGGAGAAATTTCTTGCACAAGTCAATATGTTGTGTTTCTGTTGATTACCCAGCATATTGCTACCAGGCATGTTGATAACAATCACAGTTATTGTGGTCTATATCAGGGAGATCTTTAGAAAGGTGTGCATCAAGCTTCTGCACAGCACGCTACATTTTAGCCATGATTGGTGAATGGCTGCAGTTTTCCCCACAGATTTAGGCTCTTTTAGTGGCCTTATGGGTCAGTGCATATGTTTTCAAAACGTTGCATGCATATAAGCTTATTTAAATTAGTTAGCTAATACTGTTCATAAGGTTCTCCAGTGCGCAAATGTTATTGCAGGTGTGTCACATGTTGAAGCACTGCAACTCCACCGTCTTTGACTGTGGCTTGTAGTCCTTGTTCTGCTCTGCAGCCTCGATGAGCTGGATGTAGCAGCAGAACCAGCTCTGCACTTGCTGTAGGCTCTGATTAAGACTGGCCCTCGAGCAGATTTCCAGAGCAGAATGAGGGGTGTTGTTGCCAGCCCTTCCAGTTGTGGAGTTGGAGTTGGTCTACAGTAAATGAGGTCAAGAAAACTGCTTTAATAGTGACCGAGCTAATAGTGAAGTAGGTTGGAAAAAACAGGTGAAGGGCTAGACTTGTCTGGTTAGCAGCCTCAAGAGTCCAGCAATAAAACCATTAGAAGTAGTGTTCCTTTTAGACAGATAACAAAAATAAAAGCTTTACCAACTATATTTGGGTGTTAATATTTCTTGCAAATTAAAGTAAAGGTCTGCCAAATGAATGTTTGTGTGGGAAACACTGGGCTGGCCAGTGAAAAAGCAGCAGCTTCTAATCACTGTCAGGATCAGTGCAATCCTACATTTGCTGTCCCTTCCAAAGAACTTATGTTTTAATTGTCATTTGTTGTCCATCAGCAGGACCGAATGAAATTTTTGTACAGAGCACTATAAAGTATTAGATCCAGGAAATTATTCTTTTCCCTCAGCAGCTACTGCAAAAGAATGCAGACTAACTAATAAGGACCTTGGGCCTTTGAAAAGCCTCACGATGGTCGATTTCCAGTGACATAGCAGGAAAATATTATTAACAGGGCCTTTTGCCAAACTCAGAATTCTCTAATAAGATCTTTAATAAACATTTTTCTGTGTTTGATGTACTTTCAAATGCTGAAGCATGTCGGCACGCATGCAGCGGTTATGATTTTGATCAGAGAATTGGCCCTGACGGTGATCTAGTTTTTTAAAATTGTTTTTCATACACTTGAACTTTTGTTTTCTTCATTCTTGAGTAAAAGTAACATAAAACCTAAAAGTAATGTTCCACTAATCATCTGTGTGTCACAGTTTTAACCTGGTGTCGTGCGCTATTTATCTTAGAGAGTCTCTCACAGTGATCACGGGTTATTTATCTGCTTGGTTAGTCTTGTAAACAGCCTTCTGCTCCACCATGTCTGTGCTTCCCATGTTTGTACAGTAGATGAGTGGCTCCCTGGACCTCTCCTCGGGGTTGTTTAGCTTCAGACCCCTCATAGAGAAAAGGGAACTCCCTTAAGGGAACATGAAGCACTACAGGTTGAATGAAATTCTCTCTGAACACTCCAAAGCTCTCTTCATCTCTGCTGGCTCTGGGGAAAAAAGCGCCAGAAAAATGTTTAAAACAGGATGCTTAATCCAGCAGCACCAAAAAAAAGCACACTAGCACACTTTTTTTTCTAACCCAAGAGAGAAAACACTTTAAAAGAGGCCCAACATGATAAGCCAGCATAATGAGCCATCGCTGACTGATATTAGGAAGTTTATTCATAGAATAGCACTAGAAGATGACTTAGTGCAGGATGTTATCTTAATGCCACAACATGATAAATGATTCAGGGAGGATAGTGTTAGAAAACTGCAGTAGTTACATTTTCCCAGCACGTAGAGCAGGAGCATAGTTTACAGAAAAGAGGATACATACAGCACATGAAACTGTGTGTTTGGGTGGTGTGCTGGTATATGAAGACCAGTATAGGTTTCAAAAGTGCTGTCTGACCTGATAGCTTGGAAGCTATCTGTTGCAATAGCTAGTGTTGCACTTGATACTGACACTAATAGCTGGATCCGGTATCTCTCCGCAATGATGCCTTTATTATGTCTTGTGATATAAATACAGGCCGTCTTTCCTTTACAAAATGTATCTTTGAATTTCTCATTTCAGTTTTATTATATTTAGAGTTCAAGGAAATCCCCAGTTAAAAAGATGATGATTCTGAAGTCAGTGAGTAATTGTATAAAATAGCTGCGATTTCAGCGTTGAGATAAAAGATATGAGGGGGAAAGGAAGCTTCATGGTGCACTGCCTTTTAGCTTGTGTGTCTCTCTCTTTCCTCCTCTTTCTTTTTTCACCCCATTTGGTTTTAAGTTGAACAGTCGTCGGGTGAATTTGAACAAAATCACGGTGACTTCACCTTCCCATCTCCTCTGCTCCTCTCTGTGTGGGTGGGGAAGAGTGCACACGGTGAAACAGAGAGCAAATGAGAGGAGCCCAATTAGAGCGAGTGTAAATAAATGACAGCAAAACAGAGCAGAAATTCAAAAAGCAGTTTATAAACGAGGTAAGTAATATGATATAAATCATTATATCATTTTGTGTATGTGTGCAAGGGGCTACTATTGTCGCCTTACACATAAAATAATGACTTTCAGTCCGCACAGTACTCGCTATCGGCTGTTACCCAAAGCCAAATTATCTGTAACAATACTGGGACTGAAAAATTCACATTGGTGCATCTCTTGTAATTACCTCAGTAAGCATGATATAATAGGCTCCGATGTTAGTATTGTCATTAAGTAATAGAGCACTACTCTCACATTGTGCCATCTAATAATAAGTTATGAGAGTAGAGGTCCATTTAAGGAGGAGGTCCAGAGGGTGTGTGGGTGTTTGTGTGTGCGTGTGTGTGTGTGAGTTATAGCAAGGTCTCGAGCAGGGACTAGTGGCTTAGTAATTTATGGTGGCAGGGTTGGCTACGTCCACTGGGGTCATCGCTCCCTGGCCAGCCTGATAGGTAATTCATACACCCCTACTATATGGGAGGGGATTCGGCTTCTTTTTGTCATTTATCACGCTGCATCTATTTCTTAAGACCCCCAACCCGACCCCATGGGCTGCTGATGAGGCAAACTGTTGCATTAATACAGTGAGGCTAGAAGTGCAATGTGGGGAAACCACAAAACCAGAGGATGATTGCCCTTATTGGTCAAACTGTGTCCTCTAGGTGTTACACAACAGAGCTGCTGGTACAGACCATTTGCTAATTTGAATTTACAGGTTTCCTGATGTTCATTTGCAAACGGCTGCTTCAGACCTGCTTCTTGCTTGGGGTGATCATTACCACAAGAGGAGGATTTAGTATTCAGCTCAGCCGAGGCGCTGACATGGAAGGGTCTCTGGCTTCTGTTTCTATTAGAGTCCAGGCCCGCGGCTGCACAGCCAACACTTCGGTGAGCCCTTTCTTAACACATGGCCATTTCCCTGCTGCTGCTGCAGCTGCTGCTCCTTCTAACTCTCTAGCTTTTGGATAGAAATATGACACTGGAGAGCACCCATGGCATTCTTGTGCCCTACCCATCTGTCTTTTTTCTTCCCAGCTCCACTCACGATTTCACATCCAATTTTCCCATTGCCCAGTGACGCCCATTCCCCTAAGACCCCCAGCTACTATGAGATCACTGGACTCCTCTGTGAGTGTGTGTATGTGCTCTGTTATTGATCAGGGTTGTGTCTTTGTGGCTCTGGGCTCCTGCTGCTGTTATCACTGCAGAGTGGAGGGTGGGGAGGAGTGAGTGTGGTTCACAGCACTGAGAGCTTGAGGGCAGCGTGTGTTATCTAATGGGATTTACAGTATGCCCGGCATGTGTTCAGTTTTAGCTTTTTTTCCCCTCTCTCTCTCTCTTTGCTTTTGTGTTTGCGACGAGCTCAAAAATGTGCACAATGGAACTAATTATAATTATGGTGTATTTGGACTGACAGTAGTCCAGCAGGAGAAAGGTAACAGGAAATTACAAGAGGCAATAAGAGCGTCTGCAGTGATTCATCTCTAGGATCACTGTAATCACAAAGTAGGAGGAGGGTGTCTAATGCGATAAAAACAAGACCGCTGCTGGATTTGTCTTTCAATTAAAAACTGTGAGCATAAGCAATAAAAAACAAAATTACGGATGCTAAAGTGGTTCTAAAGACGTGGATCAAATGTTGTTTTCTTTTCGAGGGAGAAACCAAGCAAATGATGTTTATTTGATGTTAACTTACCTGCGGCAGAAGATGAGCATTCATTTCACTTACAGTGAATTGAAGGTGAAAGGATTATCTGTATTTTTCCAGATTTTTACCTGCTTATCCCGCAGCTCCCTGTTACTGTAGGTTTTTTTTGGGGGGGGGGGTTTCTCAGTGGGTGTGGATAAGACTTTTATGATGGATTGCACTATAGGTCCCCTCGAGTGCATGCATGTGAATAAATGGGTGCAGCGTGCGCATGTTTCTTCTTTCCCAGCCTTGTTCCTCCATCGGTCTGTTTTTTTCCCTTCTTTCTCTTGAAAGTTCTCCTTAAAACCCTTCCCTGTCCCTTTTTCACTCACTTCGAGTCTTTTGGACATGTGTGCAGAATGTGTAGTTAAATTCACATATGGCTGCGCAGTCAGACACGCTGAGCAGAACTGTGCAGCACTCAAGGCACCTAACCCTCCTCTGTGGCCGCAGTGATTAATTACTTTTAACAAAGCAAACTAAGTCTTGCTTGTCTGGATCAATTTTTTTCCCCATCTTGGTGCGAACCGCTGTCACCAGTAATTGCCAAACTCCGTGTAGTATGAAAAGAGGTCCACTTTTCAACTCTCGCTGGTCCTAAGCTAACCATAGCCTCAATTTTCCACACTCATGGGCCTACTCTCCTAGCTCCCATGGTGCTAACGATCCTCTCCCTCTGTGTTTTTTTTTTTCTTCTTTTAAATTTTCCTTTGTTTCTGAACTGTTTTTCCTTGTAACACCTTCTTGGGAGCTATAATGCTTTTGTATAAAGCTGTGACATTTATTTAAGTCATATTTTTAGTAGCTACCCTGCTTTTAGGTCATATATATAATAATATATGTTATAATAATAATGATAAAGTAATAATAAAGCACAGTGCTTCTTTCCATCTATGCATGCTAATTGGCATTGCTCCGCCAAGCTGATCAAACACCATTAATCTATTTGTAGTATATATTTGTTTCTAAATGAGAAAATTAATACATTCCCTTGCTGCAGCCAGCTGTGTGCGGTGAGCCATGTTGATTGTTGGCACCCACAGTATGACTCAGAGTTCTGAGCAAGTGTTTTTATTTGGCCTTCTTTGCAGGGGTGTGTTTGCGTGAGCATGCATGTGTGTTTTCTTGTTTCTGGAAGCGGATTAATTTGATGTTCAGAGGAGCTGCCAAAGGACTTCCAGTGAACATATACACTGTCTGTTTTTTTAGCATATACACAGTCAACAGGTTGTAATGCAACCTGTTCACTTCATCTTTGTTTCGCCGGACAGGCCGCAGAGTGTCACAGCACGCATAGCGATAGCTATCAAAGTGAGGGAAACGCAGCAAACGTTATTAGCAGGCGGGCACAATTAATGATGCATGGTGATGGCCAAAGAACGCTGAGGGAACCTGTTTAATGAGCTAACACAAAGATTGCGCAGATGTGCTACAGGACTACTCAGCGTTATCAGAGGCTGATACCTCCTTTCAGTAGGAGTCTGCCAATTAGCCCTCTACTGGGAGTCGACTGTCAGGATTTCAGAGTAAAATTGGAAGCACTTGCTGCTATAATGTGCATTAGCTGCGATGTGCGGCTCTCTGCATCTTTTGGACTTTTTTGCTTCTCTTAGTGTGACAAATATCCTGTGAAAATTATGCTACTGTGGAGCTCAGCTACATTTAGGAGTGACAAATATCTCGTCACAAAAAAGCCGCCCTGAAACCTACTTCATTGTCTCCTCATTAATAATGAAAAAGTCCACACTGGTCCACTCATAATCCTGATTTTTTTTTCTCTCTCCAGCTTTTCATATTTTCTCTGGCCCAGCAATGTGCCGGAGCATGTCATATATATGATAAGTAGAGGACCTTGTCCGCGTGGGACTCATCACACACTTAAATTGGCGCTCCGTGGAGTTCATATTGCAGTGTGGCCGAGGGGGAATTAGCCCGTCTATATATAAACCTCTGCATGTGTTGTGAATTAAAGTGCATTTATCTGATAATCGCTGGGGACTTCCCTTTGTGCATGGGTATGGTGAAGCAGTGGCGCTGTATCCACAATACCCCAGTATAGTGATGCTGCTGCTGCACTGGGAGATGGGAAGGAGAAATAGGTCATTCACAATAAACAGCTCTGATAGCCTGGATGGCAGCAGACATGTACAGTAGACGAGGGAAGAATAACAAGGGGGCATCAGTGTGTCTCCTTGATGTGCAGACCTTTACCTCCTTTTCGAGCCCTCGTCCACTGTCGTGTATATAAAACTGTTTTGTGCTCCATTCTCATTGTCTTTTCAAACGCTTCCCTCTTCTTTGTCCAGTCTTATCAACCCCTCAGTGATTTATCTGTGATTCAGCTTGCCTTTACTCAATCATGTATGACTTCTCACTAGCAGAATCAAAAGCAGTGGGGCTCATGCCATGCTTTTCATTAGAGCTCTCCATAAAGGCTGACTGTGAGTCTTTTGAAGTATTGTAGGGCAGCTCTGGAGAAGCACACTGTCAGATGGCAGCCTGGGCTGCTGACTCTTGTTTGATGAAGCAACTTCCCACTAAGGCCAGAGCAACTTAATGAACCCAACCCAAGTGCCGACACTGGCAAGGAGCTGTGCCTACTGTGTGACAGTGTGAGAGGGTAATGACTTGGTGGACTCTTCCTCTCTCTGGGATCTTCAGCGATAACCAAGAAAAAAAAGCACCTCGGGCTCCAAAAAACTATTTTGACTTGGCAGCTTATTTTTCGCACTCTGCAAATGCCACTTTCAAGTTTTCATTTCGCACAGACTAAATATTTTCCGAATAGTTTTTTTCCCTTCATTTTTGCCACAGTACATTTCGAGTCCTGCTATAAATTCAATAAATCGGGGGAGATGGAAGCAACATGTGAGATATTAAAACAGCTTATACTGTCATGCTTTAGAGAGTTCTCGCAAGAGGCTCAGTTGGGCGCAGCTTCCAGCGAGTAATGAAGACGCTTGATTTCTCATGTTGGGAACACTTGTCCCTTCTTTTGTGTTTACTTAGAAGAGGGTATTTTTCAGCCATGCTTGAGGTTAGTGTCAGAGCCAATTAAAGGAGTACAAATTAAGATGGAGGACACGGTGCCTCAGGCCAGAAGAGCACAGAGCCGGGGCCAAGTAGCCTCTTCTATTATGGCTGTGGGGTAAAGCACATCAGGGGCACAGGCGATTAGGACTCTTATTAAATTTGCATTGTAAAGAAATTATCAAACACACAAATTTGTGTTGAATAATTGGGATTATCTGTTACACTTTAAAAAAAGACTGAAAAAGACTTAATAATGGTGGTAAACACTTAAAATGTCCAGTGGAGATTGCCGCTCGTTGCTCGATGGACTGTTTCACTTGAAAAATGTGAGGTCTATAAAAAGCAGGCCTTTCTAATATAGTCTTTTATGACCACCTTTAGCCTAGTCGGCACAGAGGGCACTTATGCAGCCTTGAGTTTGCTCTCTTTTTTTCAGGTTCACCATCTGGCCTTGATTGATTAAAGCTCCTTTAAGTAATTAATGCCCACTTTAATTGCTAGTCAGCCCCTGTGGCTGTTGGGATCGTGTGCAGTGCTCAGGCAGAGCCGAGCCAAGGATCTAGTTGAGAGGGGCACGGAAATCTGTTTAACACCCTGACCCTTGCAGCCTTACATCTAAACACTCTTAAGATGCTAATAGGAATGCAACTATGCTAGCTGCATCCATGTGACACACCGGGCTATAAATCATGGCGGCAGAGTGTGACGTGGCTTTTCTAACATTGGAATTAACATGCTTGGAATGAGCTACGGGGAGAGAGTGATTTTTTTAATTTTTATCTGGTGTTTTAACACTTTCCATCGGTTTGTTTCCTTTGTGAGGCCATCAGTTATGGTGGACATGCACGTAGCAGAGAGAAAATTGAATTTCCTCTGCCAAACAGTGCATTGTGACAGCGTGTCACTGCCCGACCCCACAGCTTGCCACTATTGTGCTGTTTCATCTGTTTGTGATAAATGAGCAATATCAGTCTTTCCCTTCTGTTTCACTCCGACTGTCACAATAGATGTACGCCATATGACACTCCACCGGTTACAAGGCCTGACCTTTTTTATTGAAGGTTCTCTTTGTCTTTTGATAATTGTTTTTAGAAAGCGTTAAACCATCCCCCTAACCAGATAATGCAAGACTCAGTGAATACAGAATACTCAGCATTGATTCCGCATACCTGACTATGACCTTTTCCAATCTGGAGTCCTACGCTGCCTGCCAGTTTGATGTGAGCCGGCTAATCGATTCCTTGCAGCCATGAGAGACTCCTACATTGTCTCTCACACTGAAATCCCTGCCAGGCAACCTGGAGTATACCTGAGTTTCATTGTCGCCACTCACTGAATAATGAAACATTTACCCTTTAATTGCCAGCTCTACATAGAATGATCTGTTTAATTTGCTCTCATTAAAGCCATCTAATCTAATGGGCTAATTAGGGGCTTTGGATAGTACAGCAATCAACAGAGTGTACAACGCCTTTAGGGAGGAATGCATCAATGGATCATAAATATTTTACTGTGTCTACCTACATGCAGATTGCGAGGTGTCTCAATTTGACTTGCATAGGTGCTTAACATGCACCTTTGATGTGGCTTAGCTTGTTAACAAAAATGTCACTGTACAGTTAACCGGGAGTATTCTACAAAAGCCCTCAAAGTCAGCACGTAAGGCAAAACAAAATCCTGTAAAAGCAACATTTTTTCATTGATTGGCTGGATTATTGAAGACATCTTTCATCCAGTGTGAGGGGAAAAATGAGTCTGCCACTGCTTTTTTTCTCCTCGCAAACGGACAGATAAACACAGATCGATCGATGCAGGTCAGGGATGTTTTGCCGTTTTAGGGTTTGGCTTTATTAGATTGGGGAGACGGTAATAGACAGGCAGCTGCGTCATGATTCCATCCCTGTGACCCCGGGGCCAAAGGTTTATGTTTGACCCAGGGCAATGGGTGTAACGCCCCCACTGGTCCTCCTGGGGAACATCGGACCTCTTCAACCATGGGGGACTGGGGGATGTCTACCTGCGAGGAGTCACGGCAGATGGATAGAAGCTCGCAGTTTTGGCTTCAGAAATAGATTTAATTAAGCAGAGGCTCCATTGTGCTTCTTCTGTGGCTTTCAGCTTGTCAGCTTGAAGGGCAGTGGGCCCAAAGCTGCAATCATTCCATTTCACTTTTTCAACTGTTCTCCCAGCTAATTTGTCATAGCCGACAGTTATCCCTGGATATTAAATTAAGCAGCTGACATTTTGTGTACCCGCCGAGTCGACTGTGTCACCTTGAAAGCATAGTGGCGGAGATGTGCAAGGGATGGCGCAGGCACATGTCTTAAACCCTGGTCGACACATGACATTTCTGGGCCACACTGGCAACCAGGCAACAACACCTATAGTTAAAGAGCAAAGACAGAGAGGAAAGAAAAGCAGCAATGCCTTTGTTCCTGTCACGCTATTAGTCGTAATCTAATTCCAGCGTCCTGGCCGGTGTGGAAAGCTGATTTCAAGTAATACACGTTTATTGGAGACAGATGGGCGATTTTCTTCTCGAGATATTGATGTATTTTTTTCTCAGTTTGTGTTTGTGTATATGCGTGTGTGTTTGCAGCCTGCTGTCCCTGTTTGATGGACTGATTTGGGTTCCATTATGTCACCAGCGGGGGTTCAGTTCAGAGTCGTAGCTTCGGCACCACTCGCCCTGTGGGTGATCAGAATCCATCTGCAGCAGGCGTATCCCAAACACAGTACAGCACTGAAGGGTGTGGCACGATCTAAACGGAGCTTATGCGGCTTCTATTGATTTCCACATTTGAGTGCATCTCTATTATTGCTGATCACCGATCAGGACACAGCAAGCTACACAAGGCCTTGGGCTACCGGAGCACAGCTGTAGCCATCTGTTCGGTGACAGGCCGTCTGCATTGTGTGTGAGGAGCTAGGCTACTTGTTTAGAGAGACATCAGTGTGCGTGAGATTTTACGCCTCTGAATGTGAGGGAGAGAACTGCTTCAGCTGTTAGTTAAAAAAAACCTGAACACATGGGCGTGTTTCCAGCTCCAGTGCCCTTGGTGCAAATTACCTATGCTATTTGATTCCATTCTGAAAATGACAGATTTGGGATCAGGCCTGTTGTCTGGGTGCATTTTGTCTTAGAACTACTACATGCATCTCACACTGCAATTTGAGAAAAGAAACTGTACGTGGACACACGTGCAGATACACAAATACTGCAAAATGGTTACAGCTTTATATTTAATGAAATTATAAGACAAAAACAGAGTTTGTGCAATTCTAATTAGCTTGGAAGTGAGCATTTCTTGTGGCCACCTTTATTCTTCAACACAGATTTCTTGTCATTTCTTGAAGTAGTCTTCAGGAATAGTTCTCCGGGCTTCTTGAAGGACATTCACAAGCACTTTGATGTTTGCTGCCTTTTGTTCTGTTCTCTGTCAGGATGATCCCACACTGCTTTAATAATGTTGAGGTCCGAGTGCTACAGACTGGTTTTCTATCCAGGTATGCTTTTACAACATCATCAGTGTGTTTGGGATCGCTGTCATGCTGAAAAATGAAACGGTTGCCAGTCACACACTTTGCTTAAGTGCCAAATGCATCTCTCAGGTCCTTTGTGAGGTTTTTGCTGAAATTTTCCCCCTATTTCTTAAGGACACGACTTTCAGATGCTATTCATCTGCTGTGGATTGTTTTTTGGACTACCACTTTCTCTTTTGTCCTTCACTTCACGTCCAGTTTTCTCAATTTTTTAAGGACATACGGCACAGCATCCAAAGATGAGCAAGGTTTTCAGCCAATAACTCTTTGGGAATCACCTTGTTGGTGCAAAAACACTATTTTATGCCTGCCAAATTGTGTTATCTTTGTCATTTTTCATAGATTCAACTAAAAAAATGGGAATAAATTATGTATTTTGACTAGCTGCTAGTAAAAAATGTCTGTTGGTGTGCACACAACAGTGGTTCCTCCTTTGAGTTAGGTGCTTTTTTTAAACTTGAATGATTCATAGGTCAGTGTTGAGTGGCTTAAGAAACAAACAAAACAAAAAAAACATTCCTCCAAAAATGGTCAGGTACAAAGTCTGGACTGAAAATGAGCAAAAAAGCAGCCAAATGTCCAAAACTTTGAAAGACCTTCAAAAATCTTGGAGAACTATTACTCAAGAGCTCCTCAGAAAATTATACAAAGTCTGGTTATTTGGTTTTCAAACGGCGCTATAAGAAATTCTGTACAAGTGCTTATATCAGGAACAGCGCTGACTGCGTACACACACAGTGAAACTTCGTTTACCAAATCATATTACTGTTGTAACTGTAGGTTACAAATGATCTTCTTATGGCCTCTGACAGTGGACTCATCTCTGTGCTTGTCCTGCTAGACCTTAGTGCAGCATTCGATACTGTTGACCATAATATCCTATTAGAGCGATTAGAACATGCTGTAGGTATTACAGGTACTGTGCTGCAGTGGTTTGTATCATATCTATCTAATAGACTCCAATTTGTACATGTAAATGGAGAGTCCTCTTCACACACTGAGGTTAATTATGGAGTTCCACAGGGTTCAGTGCTAGGACCAATTCTGTTTACATTATACATGCTTCCCCTCGGCAGCATCGTTAGAAGACATAGCATAAATTTTCACTGCTATGCAGATGACACGCAGCTCTATCTATCCATGAAGCCAGATAACATACACCAATTAGTTAAACTGCAGGAATGTCTTAAAGACATAAAGACCTGGATGGCCGCTAACTTTCTGCTTCTTAATTCAGATAAAACTGAGGTTATTGTACTCGGCCCTGAAAATCTTAGAAATATGGTATCTAACCAGATTCTTACTCTGGATGGCATTACCTTGGCCTCCAGTAACGCTGTGAGGAACCTTGGAGTCATTTTTGACCAGGACATGTCCTTCAACGCACATATTAGACAATTATGTAAGAATGCTTTCTTCCATTTGTGCAACATCTCTAAAATTAGAAATATCCTGTCTCAGAGTGACGCTGAAAAACTAGTTCATGCATTTATTACTTCCAGGCTGGACTAATGTAATTCATTATTATCAGGGTGTCCAAAAAACTCGCTGAAAAGCCTTCAGCTAATCCAAAATGCTGCAGCAAGAGTACTGACAGGGACTAGAAAGAGAGAGCAGATTTCTCCTGTTTTGGCTTCCCTTCATTGGCTTCCTGTTAAATCCAGAATTGAATTCAAAATCCTGCTCCTCATGCATGCTCACATACAAGGTCTTAAATAATCAGGACCCATCTTATCTTAATGACCTTGTAGTGCCATATCACCCTATTAGAGCACTTCGCTCTCGCTCTGCAGGCCTACTTGTTGTTCCTAGAGTATTTAAAAGTAGAATGGGAGGCAGAGCCTTCAGTTTTCAGGCCCCTCTTCTGTGGGACCAGCTTCCAGTTTGGATTCGGGAGACAGACACTATCTCTACTTTTAAGATTAGGCTTAAAACTTTCCTTTTTGCTAAAGCATATAGTTAGGGCTGGACCAGGTGACCCTGAATCCTCCCTTAGTTATGCTGCAATAGACGTAGGCTGCCAGGGATTCCCATGATGCATTGAGTTTTTCCTTTCCAGTCACCTATGTATTAATAGACCTCTCTGCATTGAATCATATCTGTTATTAACCTCTGTCTCTCTTCCACAGCATGTCTTTTATCCTGTCTTCCTTCTCTCACCCCAACCGGTCGCAGCAGATGGCCGCCCCTCCCTGAGCCTGGTTCTGCCGGAGGTTTCTTCCTGTTAAAAGGGAGTTTTTCCTTCCCACTGTCGCCAAAGTGCTTGCTCATAGGGGGTCATATGATTGTTGGGTTTTTCTCTGTATCCATGAAGCGCCTTGAGGCAACTTTTGTTGTGATTTGGCGCTATATAAATATAATTGAATTGAATTGAATTGTTGCTCGGTGTTCTGATCCATTTGGTAGTCGTATATATGTTTTCACTCGATTTTTTTTCTTTAACCCCGAGATCTTGAGGAAAGCTCGACAAGTGGAAACACAGACATGTTCCCAGGGACTGAGGACACCTCTGGGGTTAGAGTGTACAGCCTAAGAAGGGGGCAAGGACATATGCTGAGACATTAATCTCCTAATAGAAAAAGAGCCTCCAACAGCTGGTGTTGCACCGAATTCACAGTCTTAATCTTGTCAACTTTCTGTTCACTTGCTCTGACTGTGAGCCTTATTGTGAACAACAGAGCTGTCACTTGAAGAAAATTGTCCATGTTTCATTGTAAGTGGCTTGTTAGAGCGAAAGAGCGTATTCAGCGGTGTGCGTGAGCTTATTTGTGTATATGCACAGGGAATGTTGGTTCCCCACAGTGTCTAGCACAGTGTATTGCGGTGATTTTTTGCATCATTTCCCTCTTCCTCCTAAGCATAAAAGCATGAATATTTAAAACTACATCAAACAAGGATTCATGAAATATTAAAATATTCGAGAAAGAAGAAAATCTTTTACCCTGTCTCTTATTCATATGTGTTTTGTAGGCTCTCTCTTTTGCTCTCACACACACACTCACACGTAATCACGCATTTGCACACATGCACATAAGCCCTCTCAGAATTCACCCACGGGTACGAACGACAAACCTTCCCCTCTCTATCCACTCTTCTGTGGTATCAGCACATTGCTGCATTAAGTACAAGACCCGAACATGCAAGAAGGTTCAATAATTCACCCCGGATTGAATTTCTGGCAAAACACATTATTCGAAGTCTTGGTTTGTCGATGTCATGTTGTAAAAAGATGCCAAACAGATGTGTCACGTTTCAGGAGGGCATGTGCTGCATGGGAACTTGGCTTTCAGAGGAGTGACTCTCTTTCTTTCCTGTTTAGGGAGCTGTTTCTTGGCTGAAAGATGAGACGCTGACACTCAGTTGTGCATACAATGTTGTACATTGACAGGTCACAGCAAATCTGCAATGCTGCCTCCTTCTTTGTAATGCTCCCTGTACCGTACCTCTGTTTATTTCTCTTGTCTGGCTAAGAGCTACAGAGGCTGTGCTAATCACTGTAGCAACAGCTCTGAGCAGATGCTGCTGTGTTTTTAGAAAAGATCCTTTTAAGCGTGGATTCAAATAAAAATGTGTAGGGGTAAACATCTTGTTTTTACTTCACCCAAAATGCTTCAATCCGTGCTAACAGCATCGCTAACCCGACGACATTATCTCTGCAGCACTATTTGATTTTGCTGCGTGCTATTCAGTCTTTTACTTGTACGTCAGTTTCGGTTTATCTTGAGCTCTCATCAGTATCACGATCACCATTGTCCCTAATTAGTATTCAGCCACTGCAATGTAAATTCAGTGGAACCCTCTGTTTTAACAGCGGTACTTGGTTGAATTGACTTGTTGGATTATGCCGAGGCTGAGGTTATGTGACATTTATGTCTTTGTGCAGCCATATGGTGTATTTTGAAGCCCATGGGAGACTAATGGAAGAAGAAATCTTATAAGGCTGTATGGCACATCGATTCTGTCACTTTTGCAGTGATGCATTCAGTGTTGTGCTTCTGTTTTCCAGTATTTCAATGTATTTTCTAGCCGGTCTAGTCTTTCAACCTTATGTAGGACGAGAGAAGCTACAATGAAGTGATTAAAGAAGAGGACGTTTTTTTTTTTTTTTTTTGTTTGACTCAAACCTTCCTTTTAAATACATCTTTTTCCCTTCATCTTCTTTCCCCGGTCGTCTCGGTCAGGGTACGGCGCTTAAGAGAATGAAAGGGAGAGCAGTCATATTGTAGGCTAAATCTAATCAAAGGGAGAAGTGCTTTTAAATGTCTTTTGTTCCCTTGGGCAAAACGTTTGTGGGGTCTCTCAATTCTAGCCAGTGCATCCTGCCCAAACTCCACTGCTGCTAGATGCAATTAATATTGAGCGGATTCCCTGAACCGTGCTCCACTCATATAATAACAGTGTTAGAACAAAGGTTAATGCTTTGAATTTAATCTCTGTCGTCGTCATTTTCATTGGAGATGTGATGCAAGTGAGGGGCGGCGGAAATGTTGAAGTGGGGGGCAGCAGGTCTGGAGAGAGATTGGTAGTCAGTGGGGGGTCTCGGACGGAAGCGAAATTAATTACTGGTCTCTGTAAATTCGATGTCATGTCTCATTTTCCCTAATCCTCTCTGCTTTTCTCACTTGCTAGTCGTGCTAACAGAGAAGCTTGGGAAGGCTAATGAAAAGGCCTCTTAGATGCTAATGGCAAATTAGCCCTTGTGTCACTTTTGGAAGCTATGAGTGGAGTTGCTGCCTACCGAGCGAGAAGTTAGCCAGACGGTAGCCTGGACCGCTGCTGCTACCCCTCACACACGAGCCAGCGCACAAAAAACACACCAGCGTAAGGGAGACTTTGGGACTCTTATCTCTTATTGCTTTGTAGCTGTAAATGTGCGACACGAGTCCATATATGACTATTCTGGGAGACACTTTGCTTTCTCCTGAAGGGGATTTATCGGTTTGGATTGTGAATGATGAGCGCAACGTAGTTTCATCTCTCTTTGCTGGTGTTGTAAGACTGGACCAGAGTCAGGTTTAACAACTCAGTAGGATTTCTGTCTGATCGGGCCTTAGACACAAACATACTGAGTTACTTGCCTGGATGAAAGATCTCTCCGCAGCTAGTGATTCCAAACAGACATGCGGGAGGGAGGAAGCACACTTATTGTTGGGGCTTTGGATCGCAGAGACAGCGTCTGTTTTAGGTTTCAGTGTGCACAATGTTCCAAAAAAAAAGAATTAGTCTCTAACAGAAAGATACAATATGTTACAAGTTGCATGCAGTATCTGCCTCATGGTACTGATTTATTGTGCTTCCAACAATGTGACTTTCCCAGCTCTGTGAATAAATGACTGGATGACAAATCTGTTTGATTTCTGTCTCTTTGAAGGCTCTTCCATGTGTCCAAAACATTACGCAAATACATATCTGAAGTTTAAAAAAAAAAAAAAAGTATAGCAAAAACAGACTGGGCAGTTGGGTTACTCTTTTACAAGTGTGTACTGTCAAAGAGAATAAGTAATCTGAAGTATTTATGGGTGTTATTTTCTAAACTACAGGCAGACTTGAGTAAGTAGTTCTGTCTCATTCCCCTCTCTCTTTCCCATCACTTTTTTTTTCTAACAGCCAGAGAAATCCCAGCGCTCGACTTGTGCAGTTTACTCCCACAGCAAGGAGACAGAGAGCAAAAAAAATATTGAATAGAAAAACAATCGTTGCTCCTGAGAAGGCAGCCAGCCAGAGTGTAACATGTGCATTTATGTAAAACTTATAATCCAATTAACAAGTACAAAAAAAGCCAGTGATCACTCTATTATGGGAATACAAAGGAGAGAGGTGCCATGTTCAGAAAACTGCTCATGTGGAAAAAATGCTAATGGCGTGAAATGAGTGTGTCTGGTAATGTGTTTGAATAAAGCCCCATGCTGTGGCAGAAGACTTGAGCACTGATAGCTCTTTTACCTCCTTCTCTCTGCAGGCATACTTCCGACAGGGTGTTGCCCTTCAGTACCTTGGACGCCATGCCGACGCGCTGGCCGCCTTCGCCTCGGGGCTGGCCCAAGACCCCAAGAGCCTACAGCTACTGGTGGGCATGGTAGAAGCCGCCATGAAGTCGCCCTTACGAGGTGAGAAATGTGGCAGGTGAACACGTGCACTCTGTGCGCGCGTGTCAGCAGGTCTTCGTGTGTGTGTGTCACTCTTTTTCTGCTTCACCTTATTCACGTTTCTGTCCTACAGCAGCCTAAAAGCCTGTCTCGGAGATAATCCTCGCTCAGTCAATAAATGCGTTGAGGTGACTTTACCTGTCAGTTTTGTACCTGTTTTGTGGGCAGGCCATCTCTCTATCTGCCCATCTTCCTGTCTTTGTGAGCGACTGGTGGTGTCAAGCACTTACCTTCGGACTCTAAGGAATGACGCCTGCAGCTTCAGCATATCTTATTGTCAGTCAGGCTGACACACATTGATAGCCGGTTATCTTAATGAGCATCCAGCACTAATGCCATTGTCTGTGTCTGCCCCTGTGTAAGCCTTTTTCTTCTTAAAGCTGAGTGGATTTATAAGTAGCGTATTCAGGCCAAGATTGTCACTAAAATGTGGTCTTTTTTTGTTACGCACTGTTATCTGTTGTATCAAACAACTGCAGCGACCTGATTGTCCATGAGTAATCCGTATGGGCCAGCCTAATGAGCCTCAAACAAACCTGGCACCAGTTTTACTTTAGATGACCACTGCGGAGAATTTAATATGCTTCAGATCTAGATGGCACAGATTGCCAGCGTAGACTGTGAGTCATCCTGCAGTCTCGCTTTGTCATCACCTCCTTGCCAAACTCCTCTGATGCCGTGCCTCTGAATAAATGTGGCCTTGTTTTTATAATCCAAAAATTACTGCACTGTGCAGTGGATCAGTAGCTCAGAAGGCCTTTGTTCAGTGAGGAATCAGCATTTCCGTGATTGAATATCGTGCTCCTCTGAATATTCTTGTGCAAATGCGACAAAAAATATTGCAAAGAGAGAAAAGAATGGAAAGCCCATCTTAACGACAGTGAGCATATAAGCCTGCCATTGGAACCAAAACAAAAAAAAGGCTTTGGGTGTGAGCCCAGACCTCAGCATTATGGACCAGAATGGGTCCTCTTAGTAGGGGTAGACCAACATTTAGCCCAAGCCACTTAATCTCTTAATTGTTTACCCTATTTCCCAGAGTGCCAGGCAACCACCAGAGGACCTAATCCAAGGTGTGTTGAGGAGAGGTAGTTAGGTCAAAGGATTAAGAGCAATGATCCTCTCAGAGGGACTCCTGGCACAAGGGGACGATAATCAATGTTACGCCAGCAAACAGGGAGGATAATCAGTGTTACTCAGCCAAAGTCCCCTGATAAGTGAAAGAAAGGTAGGCGAGCATTGCTTTCTCTCCTTCAAGCAGAAAGTGCCATGTTTCTGTCTGCCCCGTTTAATAGCCGTGCAGTAATTCAGGATCCAGAGTTCGTTACCTCTGCTGCCATTTTAATTGGAACTAATTAACGCCAAATTATATTTATCAAAAACACTTTAAACACTTTAAAGAAGCATTTATCAAAGTACTTATCAAAATATTGCTTGTTAGTTGTGTAAAAGCCTAATTATATAATCATTGTAATAGGTTTCTTGCTGGCTTGCCTTTGGTGGTAACAACGTTGTTATAACTATGAAAAGTCTTTAGGTTGGCTCAAATTTATCATAGTACAAATGTCTTTGGTGAAAACTAGATACATTTTTTTTCCTCATCAGCATATAAACCATGCAGCTGATGACAAGAAACAGTTGATTATATCTAGCTGTGACTGCAGCACTCACTTATCTCGGTCATTTATCTTACCGCTGTCGTCTCAACAAACTTATTTTCAGACTGCTCAGATCACTGTTAGGTTTATAGTTTGCCACTGCGTGAAGAGATCCAGCCGATAACATTTATTCAAAATAAACAAATCCCTGAATGAGACAAGAAGAAGGGACCAAAGAGAACTGAATAAAGGTGTTTGTCTTTTGATAAACGATACTGTTTTATGTACAGTTCAACCCAACAAAGGCTTGCTGCACACGTGCAGTTTAGAATCTCCTGTCGTTTTTTCCTATAACATCAACATTGTCCACCTATATCACTGCAGGGCTCGCAAAATTTCAAAATCCCTGGTAGCCCTTCGGGCAGGCACTCTTCAGTTTTTGGTAGCCCAAAATAAATTTAAGTAGCCTGAATTAAAAAAAGAGGACAATTTTTTGATTGATGTTTTGTTTCCTTTACAATATTATAATGTATAATATTGTAAAGGAAACAAAACATCAATCTAAAAATATTTAAAACACAAATTACAACAACAAATTACAATCATCAACTCAAATACTTGGTTCTAATTGAACAGAAATTTCTATGAACTTGCAAGAACTGTGTAGAACATGAATCAGTGTTCAGTAACAGGCAAGTGGAACCAAGATCTAGGACATTTGCTTTTTGAAGTTTGCAAAGACTGCTAAATCTTGCCAATGGTAGTTCACTCTGTGCAACATAGTACGTTGTTCTACGCAGCTTTTTCAGGACTTCTTGTTATGCTTGGTTTGTTTTTAGTATGTTTTTTGCAATTGGTGTTTGTTCTGGGAAAGATACTGCAGACTGAGCAATAATGCATTTCTTACATTTCTCATGGGTTCTGATGGGGTCTTTCTTAAAATGACTGGTCCCAGTAACAAAGGCGCTTGTCGACTCAGAAATCGAGGGAAACTCACAACACACCCGGCAGAACATTATGTTATTTAGCTCGTCATACTCCAGCCACATAAATTCTTTTGTCCATGAAACCAAAAAAGCTGTGCTTTCCTTTTGCCTCATTGTCTGATTTGTCATAACTTTTCCGATTTGTGGTAAGCTTTTCTTTGGCTGCCCCTTCTTCACCCTGACCTGTCTTGTTTGGCTCTGCAGAACTAAAATACCTGCGTAAATCCTGCTGCTTTTACACACATACTTACATAACGATCAGCAATTCTCTGCGCAATCAACATCTATCACATGTTTAAGCTTGCTGCAGGAGATTTCACTTGTCATGTTTGATAGTAAGCTAACGATTGATAAGACGATGCCAGAGGAATTGGTGCGCAATTAATCTGTGACTTACCAATCAGTGCTGCCGCTCTCTATACACAGTTTGCGCGATCGCAAAGTGAAAATGAAAGCAAAAAACAAGCGCAAACTCAAACGCGATTTCAATGTGTCACATATTGACAGTGGCTCATCGATGACATAATTACTCAGCTACATTTGCGAAAGAATGCAAAAGCATTGACATATCTTTCCTTCCTATGATAGCCCGACGGGCAGGGCTGAGATGGATTTTGGTAGCCCGACTGGAAAAATCGCTAGCCCCGGGATGTCGGGCTAGCAATTTTGCGAGCCCTGCACTGAGTGGCATGAGCAGTGACAACGCAGCCTCTTATGTTTTCGCTAATGTCATCAGAATCAGAATACTTTATTAAACTGAGGGGAAATTGTGTGTTATTATTGTGTTTCAGTCCCGTGGAGAATATTCCTGCTGTTCTTCCTGTTCTCATTCTGTGTCTTGTTTGTTTTCTTCGAGGGCCAGAGAGAATCTTAAGGATCCATTAGTTTTTAATTGTTAATCATTGGGTTATTTTACACACATGCTAACTAAAAAAGGTTTTTCACTTGAAGCTCAGTCCAGTTGAACCATGAAGGACATGGTGTGGCAGCTATTGACCCAGGCTGCTATTAAAAGATTTTCATTTAACTAGAGTTTCTGGGCACTGTGTGTCTTAAGGCAACTAAGCAGAATACCTGCTAATGCAAAGTACACTTTATTTTATACCATGGGCATCATCTTAAAAATAATAATAGATAGAAAAAGTTGTAAATATTTTTGGTTCAAGTACAGCTAGCAGTTTAAGTATTAGTTAAATGAATGACCTAACCATTGAATGAGGAAGATAAAAGCATGTTAAGACAGCTGTCGTTTGACTGAGGTGTCAGACAGTAATGCTATCTTTTTCTCATGAAAGTTTCCAAAACAACTTTTTAAAAATTCATTTAAACCAAAAAATCGCTCAGAGCCACATTTAATTATGAAGCAGTCCCAAAGAGCCAGCAGCAAAATAAAAGGGACTGATTGGAGTGAAATCTCCACAGATGAAGACACAGATAGTGGATGTGATATATGAACGCTTAAAAAAATAATGTGATTGCATCAAAAGGAAAGTGAATACCCTGCTCTGGCTGCATAGTTAATATGGGAAACTGATGAAAAATACGGACAGGCTGCTTAGAAAATCACTGAAATTTGGTCTTACAGAGTGACCAAAAATAGTCTTTATAATGAATAAAGTAATACAGACCATACAAAAGGCTACAGCAAATTTGCTTAGATAACTTAAGGTTGTTTGAGAAATGGAAGTTAAAAGAAATCTGACAAAATGAACAGAATAAATTGCAGATTTGTACCTAAAAACTAATATTTTTTAATATTTTCTGGAAAAAAAACAACCTTCATAAGTACAAAAATCACATTGTTTGACATGACTAACATTACTAAAGTATTAACAGAAGAAGACCACAACATGAAGTGGGCAGTATGATTAATTCAGTATCATTAATTCCAAGAAGCATCTTTAATTCTTATATAGGCACTGACGCGTGGTCATGTGGTGCATTTTAACGTCTTCCTACAAGGGGAGGAGCTTAACATTATAAAGTAGTTTGAATATCTTGGTCTTACTTTGGTCTCTAATCTTTAAAAGTCGCCCTTTTTTATGTATACATTTCTTATATTTTTTATAATGACATTCCTGTTAAAGAAACAGGAAATAAATGAAAGGTATGTGGGTGAAATTGACCTCGGAGCATAAAGAAATGAAGAGATGTTAAACAAAATAGTATCCAAAAGTAGTGACTTATGGGTAAAGTAGTGTGCCAGTAGTGATGGTCTGTTGAAAAAAACTATGAAGCAATAAATTAGAAATGGTAAGCTGAAAGCTGTCCAAATACAATTTTGAAATTACTCTTCTGAACATGAAAGGTATTAAAAGGGAATGTTATTCTTTCAGTTTATCTGACAAGGCTGTGTGGGTACTAAGAGGGAAAAGGTTGGAAACCACTGCAGCCTAGCAAGCTGACCTCCCTGGAGAGAGCAAGGAAGGAGGATTTTTATGTATTTATAATAATTTTTTTTGTTGCTGAGAGGATTAGTTAGTTTTATTCTGCATTTTTCTTTTTCTCAACAGATTCAGTGACTGATCAAGTCAGACAATGAACTGTTCCTACCAGAAGTTGTTAGTATAGTTTATTTTTTAGGGGTAAAAACTGCATTGTTGACCGATAAACCACAGCGAGTTAACACATTACTTTGTTAATTTCAAAGAAAGTAGAGCAGCCAAAATATTTGATTCCAAACCAAATACACTGCTGGAAAAAAAGAAACACAACTCTTCACAGGGGGCGTTTTTGCCTAACGAACAAAGCGCTGGGTGGCATTGACAGTGCAGGTAAAATATTTTACTTTTAGTCTTTTAATGAGATTTCCTCCACGACTTGTATTTAACTCGTCATAATCACAAATGAAATCCAGCTGGCAGCAAACATTTACATTAATTTCAAAGGGAGAGGATGGTAAAGATAATCTTATCGAGTGATATTGTATCGCAGAGGCAATTTCCATGAAATCGAGGGATTAAAAATTAAAAAGAGTATTTTATAGCTTCACCAGTCCCGCTGATGACACGTGTGCCTAATGCAGGAGGGAGAGTGCATGCCTTATATCTTTATTCACATGAAATGGAAGGCAGACTATGGTGTGTTAGTGATACTGTATGCAGTCATGCTCTGCACATATCCAGTCACTAAAGGAACGTATGGCTCTGGCTGCAAAAGCAATATTCAAAGGGAAAAGGCGAGAAAGAGGCACAACGTTATTATGTTCTGTTAGGTGTTTTCTGCAACAAGAGGGCTGTTATTCTTGCTTCATATACAGTATTGTGGAAAAAATATTCACCCTCTTCCTGACTTCTTATTTTATTGCATATGCATATGTCACACGTACATGTTTCAGATCATCAAACAAATTTTAATATCAGGTAAAGATCACCTGGGTAAATAAAAAAAAATGCAGTTCTTAAATTATGGTTTCATTCTTTTCATTTTTTGGAAAGCTGAGTTTAATTCGACTTATCACACCAGACCTGCCAGACCTGTTCGATTAAGAAATCTGTTTAATAGAATCTGTCTGACAAAGTGAAGTAGACTAAATGATCTCAAAATGAAACACATCATGCCCAGATCTAAAGAAACAGTCTGGATGAGGTTAAACAAGCTATTTCTAAGGCTTTGAGCCAGTGAGACGAGGAGCAGCGGTGAACCTTCTTGTGAGTGGCGAGCCCACTAAAATAGCATTTCGTAAAAAGAGCATCACACCAACAAACATGGTGGTGGTAGTGTGATGGGGCTGCTTTGCTGCTTCAGGACCTGGACGACTTGCTCTAACAGTGAATTCTGCTCTCTACCAGAAAATCCTGAAGGAAAATGTCGGGCCATCGATTTGTGCCCTGAAACTCCAGCAGACCTTGGTTCTGCAACAGGACAATGATCCAAAACACACCAGCAAGTCCACCTCTGAATGGCTCAAAATGAACAAAATGAAGGTTTTGGAGTGGTCTATTCAAAATCCACACTTAAAGAATCACCAGTTATTGCAAACACTTGACCTCCGTTCTTGCTGCCAGGGGTGGCACAACCCGTTATTAGATAGGCGTTTTACCTAACCAATGAAATAATCATCTAAAAACTGCATTTTTAAAAAAAAATTACAGTTGTTATCTGTACAATAATAAAACTAATGTCATTATCTGAAACAATTACTTGTGACAAATATGCAAAAAAAATCAGAACGGGGTCTTTCTCAGCCCTTTTTTCACAGCACTCTATTGGCCCACGACTCTATTCTCTTAAGCGTTTGTTTGTAAGCCCGTGTATGTGTGTGAAACAATCCAGTCAGATGTTGTCATAACTACCTGTTTAATGAATGAATGCAGCAGCCATGACACCTTTTTAAAAAAGCATTCTCTCAGTGTTTGATTTATGAGTCAGCTCTTGATGTCACTCCGACAGCAATTACAAGCTATGAATGGATATTATATGCACGCACTGTCTCCATAAGCACGACACTCTGCCAAGTCCTAGAACAGAAGCGACGCTCTTGAAAGAGCATCATCAGTTATGCTTTTGAGTGCTTGTGTGAGGATGCATCTCATATTGTGCGTGTGTGTGTGTCTAGGTGAATTAGCATCTGTGGATGTTTCTCAGACTGAGTTACGACGAATTGTAGACTACACATCTGGTCACGCGTACCCGTTTGTACAGGCACGGACTTCTGTGAAGCGCTTTGCCCTGATTAGTAGCAATTCTCCTCGGGACATTTGCAAATACAGGGCCGTGTGAATTTACTCTGATGAATTCAAATGCGTACTTAAACACAGAAGAACGCTAATGCATCAGTAGACGGCAGAAAAAATAGATAACTGGGTAAGCCTCCCTTACTCACCCTTCATGTGGTTTGATGCTCATATCTGCCGGAGGACTTTGCAAGTCTGGAGGGGCCTTTGAATCCCGAATCCCACGTGGCCCACCATTGATTTATGTCATTGTGTGTATTTTCAGCCTCTTCGGAGGTCACCTTTCTGCATCTCCTTTGCTCTGCATTTCTCCACCGATGCTGTTGCTGTGCTTCAGCTGCAGTCGTTTCCCCATCACTTTTAAAACTGTCTCAAAACCTACTCATCGTGCGCCATTCCCTTAAATTCCCTCAAATATCCGTACTAGCTGAAGGAAAAGGCACAAATTTGGTTTTGCTCTGTGGTTTGTAAAGACAGTTGCCCCCAGTGGTCTAAACTGTTGCTATTTCTACACAGAACTGTTGGAAATTGCCTCTGATCACTCCAGTCAGAGTGGAAGAACAGAAAAATGGCTCGTATATTGAGTTATTGTTAAATTGTCAGTGAAAGCAGTCAGTCAGGCTGCGGGCTATGCTTACTGAGGCAGACAAAACACAACTGTTACTGGAGGAAAAGTAGAATCTAAATTCAGACAACAGTCACCTTTGTCGGAGACGTTAAACACGTAACAGTTATTGCAGTCAGTGTCAGATATCGATGTCCATCAGAGTGTCAGAACAAGGTTCCATTGGAATAATCTGTAGTCTGTTTCTAATATTGTCTTGCTTGTGTCTCTCCTGCACAGAGTCTCTCGAGCCCACCTATCAGCAGCTGCAAAAGATGAAGCTGGACAAAAGTCCATTTGTGGTGGTTTCTGTGATCGGCCAGGAGCTGCTGACAGCAGGCCACCACACGGCCTCTGTTGTGGTGCTAGAAGCCGCACTGAAGATCGGCACATGCAGCCTCAAGCTACGCGGCTCCGTCTTCTCTGCCCTCAGCAGCGCTCACTGGTCCCTGGGCAACACAGAGAAGAGCACGAGCTACATGCAGCAGGACTTGGAAGTGGCCAAAACCTTAGGTAAGACCCCTGAATAGGGCGGGGGGACTGGATGCAGATAATATAGGTTAATATACGGTAGATTGCTTACACAAAAGTTCCCAGAGTGTGGCATTTCATTATTGTGCCCTACTGTTTAAAATGAAACAATCCTTAAACTATAAATAATAGAGAGAAAATGCTCAGATCCTCATAAGCCCTTTGTCATTTTTTCTTGTTAAATTATGTAAACAGCTAATAAATGAGTGAAATCTTTGTGATCAGTCATCATACAGTATTTTGGACTGGTGATGATAGTGTCTGTCAGTCAGTCAGCAGCTGTTGGGTGGTTATTAATGAGAATGAACACTGTGGTTTTATGTAATCTTCTAACTTTGTTATTTGTGCCATTGTGAAATTAGGAAAAATTTGATCTAATTTGTTTGTTTCTTTAGTTTGTGACCAAATAAAATGATCCCATTAGCTGCAGTATATTTTGTGCTTAAAGTAGATGTAAGCACGAGGACAGTCTGAACAGTGTTTGAGCATTAAGCTTTGGCTGTTAGCGATCACCTTGTCAGTATGTTTAGCCACATAGATTATCACTGTAAGCATTACAGCATGCTAATGCTAGCCCTAATCAAAACGCATTCTTGTCCTCAACTCCAGCCTTACATAACTCATGTACTGCGTCTCTGCTTACTTTCATACCTGAGTTGCTCTTGATGCATCCATCGGAGCATGTGTGCGCGTGCGTGCGCATGCGTGCGCGTGCGTGCGAATGTTAGAAAGTGCTCAGGCAAAGATAAAAGCGTCGTATGAATGTGTGTGTGATTGGGTGAATAAGACTTGCAGTAGAAAGCACTTTAAGTACTCAGCTGAGAAGGAAGGCGCCGTATAAGTACCAGTCCATTTAACGTACCCATGTCACACAAACACAGTTCAAAAATTGGAGGTTCAGAACAAAACAAAAAACTGAAGAGCTTGTTTTGCCCGGTAAAGCAGTCTGTACATGTTCAGTGTAGCAAATACTTTAGACTAATTCTTGTGTATCGTGATGAGTTCCAGTATAAAAGTTGTTAGTGTGACCTTCCAGTGAAGTTTATTTCTTTTTTGTCTCTTTTGTGTATCTTTCCATCTGAATATATTCCACTAAAATGGTCAAATTCCAGTCGCTGCTGGGAATTTTCTATTTTGTTTGCTCAAAAATAAATAATGCCTGCAGTAAGTATGGATTTGCCCGTTTGGGATTAATATATGACAAGGTGAGAAAGACAGGAAAGGAAAGGGAAAAAACTTCTGAAGGGAAAATAGAAAAAATGAAAACAGGGAGTAGCACAGACTGGCTCCACTCTTTTTACCCCCACACAGTTTGACACATGACTGGGCAGCACAGCTGCAGATAAGGAGCTGTGGTTCTCAGGTAGAGCACAGAGACTTGTGCTTTACTTTGGCCCTGTCTGTGGGGCCTCTCTGTCAGGAAGAAATAATAAGGCTTTCCCCTTTCACCCTCTGGAGCATTGAGATCAACACTACCAGCTGTCAGAAAAGGCACTCTACTGTGGAGAACTTATAACGGGTTATAACGGCACTTTCCCTTTTAAGGGTGCGATGGCATGTCAGTGGCATAGATGTGGTTCATCACGTCCCTGTTTGACAGTGACAGTGGAATGATGTGAAATAATCACCGACTGGTTTGCAATCCTCCGAGCTTTACTGTAAATTTTATTTGTTAACTCTTGAAATTTCATTCTCATCCCTTGTGGTTTTCCCTCTTCAGGTGACCAAACAGGGGAATGCCGTGCTCACGGGAATCTGGGCTCGGCATTCTTCTCCAAGGGGAACTACCGTGAAGCGCTGACCAACCATCGCAACCAGCTGGTTCTGGCCATGAAGTTAAAGGACAGAGAGGTAAGAAACGCACAAATTGCAGCAGTCTTGAAACGGATAGAGCGGAATAGCTGTCATCTCAGAGGGCGATAAATTGATGTTACTACCATTCTTTCCCTTTTTCTCTCTCCCTGAGTCTCTTATCATGTTGTAGGTGTGAAATTGTGCTGTGCCTAGCATTCTTCAGCTCTGTCTTTTAGAGGGTACTTGAAGGTGGAGGCTGAAGGTCACAGAGATGCTGCTCCGCTTTGTCTATTTAAAAAAAAAAATGGCGTCAAGTTAATGCAGAGAACAAGTGAAGGTGATGGCGGAGGACGAAGAATGAGGAAGTTGTAATAAAGGGCAGTAGGATAGCCTTGGCAGCTGTTTCTCCTTATTATCAATGCAAAGTATTTATGCAGATATTATGTAGATGTGTATCTGGTTTGTGAAGCAGTAAGTCTGGGACTTTGGAGCATATGCCTACTTTGGAATGTAATTTAGAGAGATTAAGTTGTTTGAGGCAGCGAGAGAAAGGAGGAGTTGGAAGGAGAGAAGAACATGAAGGAGAGGGAGGAAAAAAGTTGGACAGACTGATCCACTTTTCTTTCAATCGGTGCCCTCTTTCTCTCCTTGCTCTGTCATCTGCTTCTCTCTCTGCGGTCATTGGTGGGGGTTGACAGGTGCTTGTTCCAACACAATTCCTGTCGCACATGCAGAAGAATGGCCTCTGTTTCCCCTTCATTCCTTATCCTTCCCAACAGGCAGGCCTGCTTGTTTATGCTGCCTGATATCGGGAGACATTTAAACGGTCCAGCCAGACGTGGCACAATGCGCCAGGGTGAAACTAGCTGTTGAAAATGAGGCCAGAGGTGCCCTTGACATCTTTCACTCTCACATTCTGAGGACATGTGCAGAGCACAAGTCAGATTATAAGCCTACAGACGCCAGAGTGAAACCTCTCTGTTATTTGATGTTAGTGAGGGATACAGGCAACACATGTAAGGCGCTGACTGCTCTCAGCTATTTGACTGTTCTGCTAAAAAGAAATGTTTTGATTATATGAGATACAGACATGAGATAGTTCTTCTGGCCAGAGTTTGTAGTGACATCTAAAGACTGCAGAGAAGTATATCAGACTATCTGCCACTAAGGCCTGTGCTGTCACTTCACTGTCGCTTCTTAAAAGAAAACAGTGCAGAAACAGTGCTTCTATATGTGAAACACAAGTGGGAAACTGACCACTCATGTCTGCAGGAACATCTTTGGGTCTATTGGAGGTCATTGAACACCATTAATCGTTGCCTCATATGCGCAAGGTCTCGATTGCCCCCTGCACAGCCCGCCCTACTTGCCCCCCTTGTCCTCTTGTTCATCTAAAGGCCCCTTAATCAGAGTCATATGTGTGTCACACCACCTGGTCTCCCACAGAACACACTGGAGCCGAGTGGAGAGCTCATTACAGTCAGCCTGGTGTTTTTGTTCCTGATGTGGATTTTTTTATCTGGCCTTTCTGAAGCTGAGGTCACTTCCTAGAGGCCCGAGGAAGGATGTTGTTGCTGCCTGGATTTCCAGTGTCTGGCCTGCAGTCTAAGGGTGTTATGAAGGCACTCAAGCAGGAGATGATGCATAGATTCTCAGGGAACATTGGGAATTTGTGCCATTTGTGATTTGTAACAACTTGAATTGTTTAGTAAATTTCCTGGCGACAATAATGAAATCATCTGGTGAAATGGTTCATTTAGGAAAAAAAATGTTGCAGACAATGGAACTGAGTTAATGTTGGACGTGGGTTTTGATTGCGTTAAGCCTAAGGTTTTAATCATGAAGCTAAAATGCTTGGATCTAATATGGACATGCATGTGTTTATATCCTCTTTTTCCTACGTTTGATAGCACTCTTAGATTCAAAATCAAATTCAGGTCATTGCAGCTCCTGGAGGTTTTTCTTTTCCATAGTATTTGTTTTCTGTCTCACCATGGGAACTGGTCCTGGGTGACATCAGAAGCCCAAATCCGATTATACCGGCCCTGATTAGCTGGCATTAGTGATAGCTATGTCAGGAATGACTCCTCCTATATATTAGACTAACACAACTCTACTCAGAAACCTCTTCTTCTTCATCACGGAAACCTATCAGCATCTGTGCTAAAGGTATTAGGGAAGCCTTTCAGCAGGTATCAGTGCTGCTGGCCTGGGAAAATAGTGACTTTCACAAGCTACATAAGCTATCTAGCAAGGCCTGATAGTGTCCATAAGCCATTAGTTAATTATGACTAAATCACGAGTTTAGTGTATAAACTCTCATACGATGTGAAAATGTGTGATTTTTAGGACACTCAGACCTGATGTTAGCTGGTATGCTGTTTGCTTATAACCAGTTATTGTTGTTGTTTAGCCAGCGAGTTGTCAGCTGTTTGGAGATGGGAGGGTCACCGGTCTAGTCTGCTGACAATAAGTAATTGCGGCAATACTGGAAACAAATAAACTTCAATTCAGGAGATGAGGCTGAGGTGAAGATGAGGAAGATGAGGTGGTAATTAGGGATGAGAGAGAGCAGTGGTGGAGGAGGCAGATGAAGAAGTGCAAGAGAACGACATCATGAGAAACGATCATGAAAATATACAAGTACAAATGTCTGACAGTGCTTTTTGTGATTTTTAAATTCAAAGTAACTCATAAGGTGTTCTCTCTGTATGGCTGGTCTCTAGCTACATACATAAAACCCGATTAGGTAAAACAGCAATTTCCATCTCAGTCAATGTATACAAGTTTGCTGGGC
Organism: Simochromis diagramma; assembly: GCF_900408965.1. Taxonomy (NCBI): domain Eukaryota; kingdom Metazoa; phylum Chordata; class Actinopteri; order Cichliformes; family Cichlidae; genus Simochromis; species Simochromis diagramma. The sequence goes on along the minus strand of NW_024387520.1, from coordinate 6,413,898 downwards.
AACACTGCGGTTCCACCACTGCTATGTATTTTTAATGTATTAGTTCTAAATTTTTGAGAAAGCATCAATTTGTTGGCAGATATAATTACACACTTTTCAATGCTTATTTATGAATAGAATATTATTTTTTCCTGTTAAATACCCTGTAACAACTACTTACTCTACCTCTAAGTATCAATAACAGAGCGTCATTAACTAGGATGCTTTATAAAAGTAATTGGTATGTGTTTTTGGGCTGGTGCTAAGAATCAAAACCTGTCCTTTTCAGTGCTCTGTGGGACGTATTCTGTCATTTTTGCAGGACCTTTTTTGAGAAGGCTAAGGCAACACACGTATTGGGATTTATTTGGCAGATATTGGCAGATAGCCCACCATATGGGTTTTGAAGGAACAATAATGGGCCAGCACCCTTTTGGATGACCAACATTAAAAGATGTAAATTTAAGCCATTTAAGCCATTCTCTAAATCAGCGGTCCCCAACCTTTTTTGCCGGGTTATGTCCGACAATATTTTCACAGACCGGCCTTTAAGGTGTCGCAAATAAACACAACAAAATGAAACCAGTACCGGTACCAAAAAAAAGAAGATTTATTCATAACACACGGGAACAGACCCAGGGAAACCGAGTTTACGATAAAAATTATTTTAAAAAATAATGATAAAAACCCTGAAAACCATAAATTTCACACCCGAGCCTCAACTCTCGCGGCCAGGTACCAAACGACTCACGAACCGGTACCAGTCCGTGGCCCGGGGTTGGGGACCGCTGCTCTAAATGCTCTGACTTGGAGTTAAAAACAACCTTGACGGTGGTCATATTGTTTGCTTTCTCCTCAGCTCAGCACATAGCGGAGATTCATGTACTTTCTGTGTATCAAACATACATGCAGTTACCCTCAGGAAAATCAAGGTCAGCATGCAGCCTAATCCTGCATTTTTCACAGAAAGCATAAGCTTGTGTTTACACATGCAGCTCGCTGCCCTTTCCTCTTTCTCACTGTTGTTCACATAGTCGTCAGTGTCCAGTCTGTGCACTGTGGATTTTGTTTTGTTTCTTTTGTCAAAACCACACATGGGATAACTTGTGTCTATACAGAATTATTTCTACTAAATAAAAAATAGTGTATTGTAGAGGAAGTCTTTAGTCTCCTGATGGCCTGTGTGAACATTCCACCAGGGACCTGGCAACCTTGTCCACACACTTAAAGCGAGTTTCTCTCAAACAACATGCATAGCTGCATGCTGGGCCTGTCCTCTAGTGTTTTTAAGTAAGATGTCCACTTAAGGATTGGGTCACTGACCCCAGTGCACCCAAGCCTTAATGCAGGCTCTTTTCAGGATGAGGACCCTCCTCTATCAAGTGTAATTGGAGATAATCCAGGAATCAGTATTTTCCCCGTAGAAAGATTTCAAATGAATACTATATAAATAAAACTTATGGATAGTTAGGTAGTGAAAATCTAATAGCCAGTGTCTTTGCTATAGAAACAAGGAACTGACTGTTAGTCAGCTTAATATATAGTAGGGGAATCCCAACTCTTCCTGCATTGGTGTCACAAGTGCCAGTCAGTCATGGCTGGTGTATTTGAGCTGCTAATTAGGGCTCACAGAAAGGTTCCCATAGTGGGATGCTCGCCCAAGCTAATCAGAGTACAAGGGTTATATCCAAAACATTGCATTCTTAAGTCGTTATGGATACAGATTATAGTAAGATTGCACTCATTAAGTTAATTACTGACATCTGAGCATGTGGTGATATCATTAGGAGAAGTCAAACAACTCAAAAAATCAAATGTAGCCAGATATGGTACAGGGGGGGAGCTAAAAGTGGACTTTAATGGTTACTATTCTTAGCCTTATTGGTTCTTTGTACAATGAGGAATTAATAACTCATCATTTTCATTACAGTTATACTTGTTCACTTTTATTTTTGCCTTGAAATAAAATATCTTTTTTGGAGAATGCTGCAGTAGCATTGTTACTATGGTTCTATAACTCTCATGAGTAGTCTAACAAACAGAAGTTATAGCTACCACATGCAAAAATTCAATAAGTTGTTATGAACATGGGTAAACTCGTAATCACGTAAAGAGGTTATATGGCTTAACGTTTGTGACAAGGTAACATATACCTCATCGCGTATGTGTGCTAATAGTGGTACTAATAACACAACTGACAGTAGTAGACATAAATCAAAGCTGTGCCACAGTAGCTACTGTTCTCTGCAACATGGTGCACAGTTTCCTGTCTGTGATGAAGGAGCAGCGACAGACAGAAAACAGGGATCCCATATGAGGCTTGTCTATAACTCAAGAGGCAGTACAGTACCTGGATTCTGTAATGTCAGTAAAGACGCCAGGCCTAGGATGTCTTTTCATCTTCTAATAACAGTGGAAAATCTCTGTTGTGGCTCTTTATGGCACAGTTCAGCAGAAAAGTCAGGCATCCTGTTGGATCCCTGCTTTCGGCTGACCAGTGTGGCAATAATAGCTCATCGTTATGAATCTGAAATGATAAAGAACTGGAAAAGAGCAAACAAAACAGAAAAGACAGCAGAGGCGGGGTAAAGGCTCAAAGAATAAATGCTCTGTCATCCACGAATGGGAACAGGAGCTGCAGTCCAAACCAGTGAGGTCATTGGCTAGCGTGAAGTTAGTGTTTTTCTTTAGCTCACTGCTTTTTGGAAATAACCTTAAGCAGAATTTAAGCTGTCAGATATATGCAGAACAGTTAAAACACAAGTTAACTTGCTAGTCTTTGTAGCTGTGTCTGTGTCGTTTCCAACTTTTGTTTTGTCCCAGTTTCCACACCTGGCTTTTTCCAAGGCCTGCCAGTAACCATATTTAACAAAGGCTCTCTCTGTCATTGTGAAACAAAGCTGTTAAACTAGGTCTTTCCTCTCAATACTCCTGTTTGCCGCCTCTTCTGTTTGTCTGTGACGTTTTCATCTTAAATAGTAGGTTTAACTAGAAGGAGGTAACCCCTAATTTGGGCTGTGAGTATTTAGGAGAAACTGAGGCGGGCTGGCAGTGGTGCACTCGATAATTATGTTTTGTGTGATGTTAAAAAGAGTCTCCACTGCTGACTCCCCCAACCCCAAACCGAAATGGAAATCACAATCAGAGAAGGATACAAACAATGTTTTTTTTGTCCTTTTTTTCCATAGGCCCCCACACTACTACTTCATCTTCCACCACCATTCTCCTTTTAATTCTGGCTTTGTTCATCTAAGCTCTCCTTCCCTTTCACGCCATCTGCTGCAAGGAATTTGCCCCTCACGCTGAAAGTGACACGGACTGTTTCGTCATGGGTGTTTATCTTGCTGCTTGTTTGGGGCTGTATGGATCTTGCTGGACCCTAGCTGGTATAATGAGGCTGAGGGCTGAGAGATGAGCCTCTAAATAAGGGGTGAGGCAGAGGACTAAGTGTGGGTGTTCCTCTTGTCAGGGTCTGGGTTTGTCAGTGTTTGTCAGCACTCCAGCAGAGGAGGGGATCATTAAGGAGTCATTAGTGTATGGACGTGTGCCTCCACCACTCGTCTTGGGGCCCACGCTAATAGAGGATGGAAGGGGAGGGGGGCAGCTTGGCACCCTTGTCTTTTTTCTGTAACCTTCACTGCTTTGTTGATTAAAAAGGATTTGGGGATGATTAGAGGGGTTAATTTAGCAGAAATGCTGGGTGGGGGCAGGAAGAGATTGCTGTCTAACTAAATAAAAGACAGCACACCTGTTTCTTACAGTGCACGCTTCACAGGGAAAGGTAGCTTTGTGAGGGCACTCAACTGTTGATATTAAAACCACTATGAGCAATACTACCTTGCACAGAAGTATTTGGTTCCTCACCTCCTGCTGTGCTGTGCTGAGGCACAGAGCTGGCTGTAGTGCAGCATGTCCAGCTCGCTTTGCCTTAATGACACACAGGCTCTCCTCGGCCCACTGGTTTAGAACTGCTCTGCAGCCGCTCGCTTAGCCATGAATCATGAGAGATGGACGGCAGGCATCAGCCAATGGGCCGTGACCAGAGCCGAGGAACAAGGATTGCGTGTGTGTGCTTTATTTTCAGCACACATCTGTGCTCCCATATTCTAGTGTGATGTAAGTGTGTCATGTCCTGTTCATGTGCATGTTAGTCTTGGAGCTTTTCAGTGTGCAAACAAACATGAAGCACAATATAAGATCGGGGGGGGATGATGGTTTCCACCTTTATACTGTTCCAGTATTATGGTGTGTGTACTGATTTGTCCCCTAACACACTACTGACCCAGAACATGGACTTTCATGCACACCAGAGTCCAGGCATCATCACCATGTGTATGTATGCACACGTATGCAGGCGTGTGTATTTGTACTGTGCATTTGCTGCATTCGAGGTGACGCAGTGTTGTGTCTCCCCCAGTGGAGCATTTGGAAGGCTGTCAGAGAGATGAATGACTGCCGTTATATCGACTAGTGCTCCCTGCCGCCTCCTCCCTCTTTCCTTCCTCAGCGCCCCGTGCTCTATTTCTCCTTTCCTCTACCCTTCCACATCACCTCCACTTCTTTTCGTTTCTTCTCTTCCATTTCCCCCCATCTTCATGTAATTTTCTTTCCTTCTCTATGTCTGCTTTTATAGAATCACACACCATATCGCTATATTCTCTGTGAGCATTGCCTTTAGAAAGAGCAGAGACAGTGCAGTGTTGCAGGATTATTTGCTATCATGGGCTTGGCTTTTTTAAATTGACAGCAAATCTGGATGTTGCATGGTCTCTTTGATTTACTGGTTAAAGAATCAATGCAGAAGCATCACAATCCCTGTCTCTAATGCTACTCTAACAAGACTTAAACTCTATAGTTCCTTGTGTGGATTGAACTTCGCAGAATTGGGAAGTTGAGCAATTTGTCTTAAACAACAAACCTTGTCTATCTTTTCATCCCTTGCTGCTCCAATCAGTGGCGAGTGATTAAATAACAAATAAGCAGTGTTTCCTGACATGCTGTTGTGATGCACTTTATGATCATCACTGACATACGCAGATAGCGATCGTCAGACACTCTGGAGACAATCCATCGTGCTCCTTGCAGTTTCCGCTGCGCCTCAGGACACTGAGTACGCCGTAGAAATTTTAATCATTGGGAAAATCAAATGTCCGCTCATTAATCTGTGCAGAGAGATTTGATGTCGCACGGCAAGAGGGATGAAGATGGAAGGTGCCAACTCATCTTCCCTTAGAAAATGTGTAACAATAAGGGATGAAGCCTGATTAAAGGTGCCAGCCAGTGCACCATTAATCTACATGGCTTTGATTGAAATAAATTGGATGCCGGAGTACCCAACAGAAAAACTCCTAGCTCTCCTTACCAATATTTTGAATACTCCCACTATAGTGCTTGCTTTCTGGAGAGATTTCAAGTGGTCCAGGCAGCCTGGATAATGTGTTGTCTTTTAGTCAGGGATTAATTCATTATCTCGTCACATCGGTGTAATCCTTATTACACATTCGGTGAGTCATTCTCATGTAAATTCGGATAAATGCCATCGGGTCAATCTTAGTGTTCTTCACCGGTGACCAGAAATGTGTCACGCTCTAGATTCTGGACAGACCTCCCACTTAAACCTGGCACTCCCTCCTCCTCCTTCCCTCCGGCCCTAGTCCAGCCCAGCCCTTATCCAGGCTGGCCAGAGAGCCATTTAAAGCTCTGGAACTGCATCCCTTTCTCCGGCCCAATCGATAGTGGAGCTGTCAGCAAGACGAATGGAGGCTTTAGGAAGTCCATTTTAATGAAGGAGAAGGAGCAAAGGAAAGAGAGGTACTTGGAAAAGGGTGGGGGCAAAAGGACAGGTGGAGGTCCACTGAAAGTAGCTATGAAAGGAATAAAGAAACACAGAGAGTGAGGAAAGGGGGAAAAGGAGAGAAGCAGAGCAGGAATATGTGTGTGTGTGTCTTTATTGAACGTGTGTGTAAAATTACGTGTGCGCTGTGTAATACCGTCTGCATTGAAGGTTGGTGATGGGTGGGCTGGGTTGATTTAGCTACAGTAAGACCTATTTCTACTTCAGCAGTGTGAAATGGCTGCTTAGCTACAGTAACTTGTAAAGCACACTCCAGCACAGAAACCTGTATTAGTTTTATCTGGCCTGCACACCAACACCACATCAAGTCTGGCTCATGAATCATGTCAGCAGCCCTGGGGTAAAAAGACATTGTTGTGACAAGGGAGAGCTACAAATCCAAGGAAACTCCCTCCACAGCCACCCTCTACCTACACACTGGCAGATCAACAGATCTGTGCACGTTTGCATTTAGAAGATGTCCTCTGGAGCGGACATTTGATGCATACGATTCTGTTGGCGGTGCTTGTTTTCAGCCCCTTTAACAGGCATTCTGAGCTGATACCATTTGCCTTGCGTCAATATGCAGAAAAGGATACATGCTAATTGGTCATTAGCGGTAGAGGCTCGAGGTTAGGCACAGTCAGTGGTGTAGACCAACAATCTCTTCTGGGCAGTGGCCCAGCTAAACCCACTGGAGCGATTACTAGCCCTTGATTAGTCAGTGCGACTGTGAAAATGATTGGCCATTTATAAATATAACCAAGTGCCTGCTGTCATCAGCCAAAAAGTGACAGAACCCTCATGGCATGAAATAAATACACGAGTTTCTATATTTCATTTTACTGTTATAAAACTCTAATAATCTATAAGGCCACTGACAAGTAAGTTGAACAGGGGATTTTGTTAAAAGGCAATATTCTGCTTGGAAACTCATCCGAACAATACTTTGACATGTATCAATCACCTAAACACTCTACAAACCCCCCGCCCCAACCCCCCACCACCACCACCACTCCTCTATGGCAGTTCCTGAAGGCAGTGGCCTCTCCCAGTGAGACTATGATGCTCAAGCTGCTCTGGAATGGTTTGATGAACAACACAAAGACCCTGACACACTGACCCAGCCTCCAAACTGCCAAGATAACAATGTGAATGAGCATCATCCTCTGGCTGTGCTGAAACACACCAGAACCTCTGAAGCCCCACCCCACAACTCAAAGGATCCACTGGTGACACTATAGGATACCGCAAGAGGTCCTGTGTCAGCACCGTTATGGGTCAGACCTGTTTTGGTAGCACAAGGAGGAACTTTACAATATTATCCATGTTTTAATCCTGTGGCTGTAAAAAGTTTCCCTTTCTTCTTTCACTGAAACAGGTTGCGTTGGAAAGAAATGCTCCCTCCCCTCTGTGTTTTCCTTTTCTCCTGTATTTAAAGAGTAAAGCCAAAAATAGGACGTCGCTATTCAGCCATCTGTAAAAAGGATGAGTTTGTCCTTAGAGATAAGGTGAAATTCAGAGTTTTGGACAAGTCCATGTGTGTTTTCCAAATGGTTTCTGTGCTACACGTGAACAAGAGGTCTCCCGTGGGAGTCAGAGAGGTCAGTGCAGCTACAAGCATTTGATGTTTACATTATATATAGCTGCTACACACACAGGGATGTAGGAGGCGGCATATTTGCACAGTGAGGAAATGGTCTTTTTGCATGACTCCCTGACATCACGCCAAAGACGGGGGATTATAGCTCCTCAGTTTGGTTTGGCGCAAGCTTCCACACAACTCCTATACGCTGAGATTTGTTCTCTTTGTCGCTTTGTCTCTCACCACTCTTATCTTTAGCTTTTGTCCCGACTTACAGCAGTGTCAGCGTTCTTGTCCTTGTGGTACGGTATCCAGACCTTCCAGAGGCTTTCTTGGACGGGAGCCCCGGTTTCTGTATGAGGAGGTGGATTGTGTCTTTGTGGAAAGCCATCAGAGAGAGCAATAAAATGGAGAGAAAATACGATGCCCCAAGTGCGTGAAATGAAAGTACTCCATCTTAGGAGGGGATGAAGCCCTCTGGGTTCTGCTTATACTTGACCTTGCAGCACACGTGGTTTGGTCTCTAAATAACAGTCAAGTCAGGAATTAGCTGGCTACACATCAGTTTTGGAAAAATCTCTTGAATGTGCAGCCTTAAGTGTAGCATATTCAGTAGAAGTCTCAGAGGTAAACAGTCCTCTGGTTCATTTTATTGCTTCCTTACTCAGAACTAAGTTGCTATTGCTGGTGCTGTCGGTAGAGTTAGTTGGCTTTTGCTTCTGACCAGGTGTGTCCATCTCAGGTTGGATTGGCTCTCATCAGACATGCAGATGCACACAAGTACACTGATGGACCATTTATCCTGAGATTTAATTACGGTGGACAGAGCAGTAAGTTTTGATTTCATAGTAAATAAAGTACTGTTTAACCGTCCTGCATTATTAATGAGCTAACACAACTTAAAGTAGTAGTAATTTACCTATTTAATTAAATGCAAAATGTAAAAACTGAGTAACAAAAACAGGCCGTTGAACAGTGAGGTGCACATATTGTTCCCATACTCGGAGGAAATTACATCCTTGACTGGAAAAGGGAATTTTAGTTTTTGATATTTCTCCTGCAAATTGGCCATAATTGGTTCATATTGTTTTTGATACCAGACTTGCTTTTACAGACTGCACACAGCTGTTTGTGTGCGCTATGTTTTGTGATTGCGGTGAAAGCATTTGCCCGCATGCATATGTGTGAGCTGGGTGTTTGTGAATATGTGCACGGGCACGTTTTTGACTTCATCGCCATTCGGAGAGGCTTAGCGTGATTAGAGTTGCGTGATCCTCTGAAGAGTTAATGATGAGAGAAGCAGTAGCTCCGCGGAGGCCAATCACACACTAGCCTCTGACAGCACACGGAGGCTTATCTTGCTCTATGCAGTGTGTGTTTCTCTGACTGCGTGTTTGTGTGTGTGTTTGTGTGTGCACCACATGGGCTCTAATGCGTGGGAACATGTATTTGATGGGGTTTAGCTATCATTTCTCATGATAGTGTGTATTATCATTTACCATGAACACCATTAAAATATGCATGATTTCTTTGTCTGGGTGTTTGGCATTTGGGGGTTTATGGACATACGATGAAGAATCCATAATCATATAGCTTCATTATGCCAGTGCCAGACATAGATCCAGCACAGGAGGGGCTCTTGGTACCTCCGGGTCTCGTTCGGGGCTACACACCACACTGAAGAAGGCCGTTGGCTGTTTTCCCCACCCTCCCTTCACTCTGCGGGACTGACTGACAGGCTTAATGACGCTGTCGGGGTTACAGCATGTCTCCAACTCATTTTCGAATGTGATTGAAGTTCGCAGTGGGTAGCTTTTCATCAGTGTTGAGCAGACAAAAGGGACCTTTTTCAGTGTTGTCTTTGTATGTGTGTGCAGTTTGCGTGTTTGCACATGTATGCCTGGAGCTCAGATGAGATGCACAAGAGAAATCACTTTATGGTTGTAACCCGGACTGTGCAGGAATCCCATGTTCCCAGAGATGATAAGCTTTCTATGGGCTTGTCTCCAGTGTGTACTTCACTTGTTTATTGGATGCCACATACTGTATATAGACTGTGTGTGCTGATGTAGTGTCAGAACTGTGGACACTGCACAAAAAAAATGTATGTGCCGGCTGGTGTGTCATTATGCCAAGATGTTATACAGTAAGAAAATTACACAGCAATACAACACACAGGAAGTGTTACTTAAAGAATCTAGTCTTATTTATTCTCCTGTGTGTCTATTGGATATATTGCTCAGTAGGCTGGTGTAAGACTGAGTACAGTCCACCTTCATTTGGCCATTTGTTGCTGCAGATGTGAGATGAGTCATGTAATAGTTGTTGGTGTTGGCTCAGCTGTAGCTCTAACTCCATCCTCCTTTCCACCCCTCCTTTTTCATTTCCGTCCCCTTGTGGCTCTCTTCTTCTCGTCTTCTAAAGCAGGGAACTTGCCTTTATTAAGCAGCAGTAAGGCATATGTTATGGCTGTGAAGCCTCCATCCTGTTGCTAAATGGCAGTGCAGAAGTGGCCTGTGATTGCTCCGTCACTCCAGTGTGAAGTGGGCAATCGAACGTGGACAAAAATCCACTTTGTTTGAAGCCACACTGGCGTGTGCCCCCCCCCCCCCAATCATTCCTGCCCATGACTGATGGAAGTAGAAATCGACTCGTGCTTAGGGAGTTTAGTGGAGTCTTCCTCCTACGTTGGCGAATCCCCCTTCTTACATTGCGTGACCTGAACACAAGAGGCATTCCAGAAAAAAATCAGGCCTTCAAATTCCAACCCAGTCCCTGCAGAGTGTTTGGTAAACATATTCGCCTCTCTGCTCTCTCTCTTTCTAGCTCTGCCTCCTTATTCCCCGAGCACCCGCTTTTCCCTTAAATTCCTTCAGTGTGTTTTTCACCAAAATGTGATGTGATTTCTTTTATTTTTCTAGGAACGCCTGTGCTAAAGAAGAAGAAATAGATGTGCTTTTTTCTATTATTTTGTTTATTTATTTACAAGAGGGGGGGGGGGTTACGTGTGTGTGTGTGTGTGTGCGGTGGCTTGGCTGAGATGCCAGCTTAATTCGTGGCTGAAGGGCTGTAACAAAAGCCAATCACCCTTCTACTCTGGCTCCTGTTCTGCCACAGGCGAAAGATACAATCAGGGCCCCCGCTAGCAACTATTTACCCTCTCTGTCAATCAGAGTCCCATGGCGCGTGCTCACAGCTGAAGGCACCACTGGCAGGTAGCCCAGCGTCACCAACAAAACATGCCTTTAAAAGCGGCGATTATTTCTGGAATGTCCCTTCCTGTGTCCTCTGCACCACATCCCAGTGCTAAACCTGGAATGCCGCTGATCTCTCATCTGCCATTGTGTTTTGTTTGTTTTTTTTGTAGTCAGCCTTGTTCTCAGTTGTCCGCATTACCTGCAAATGAATGCCGTCAGTAATGCTCATCTTGGGGAATTTTCCAACTCAAGAAAACTAATTAGGCAATTTGGTTTTGATTGTTCTGCCTTCACTCGTGGAGTCGCACACATTTAAAAAAGGAACAGCGTCACCCCAGGAGGTGCACACATCTCAAATGGGACGGAGAATGGAATGTTTCTGGGATTTGGTTTCCATCATGTTGCACTAAGGGAGCTTACCATCCTCATTGTCTTAAATCTCTGTCACAGTGGGAGGTAGTGTGCACATGCGTGGTTTTGAGTCTACGTGTATTTGTGTGCATATGTGGGTAATGTTTTTTATGAATGTGTAATACAGCCCAGTGCTGAAATCCTCCTTTTAGTCTTTATCAGGAAGACCAGTTCTGTCCACCTGCGGCTGAAGCAAAGCACCCAGTGGTGCTGAAAGCATGGGGTTAGTCTGGTGTCGCTCGGAGGAGCCACTTTCTATGGAGCAGTGAGGTGCGAAAGTGCTTTGGAGGGATAGCCCCGTCTTTTGATCCCGCAAAGTGCTGGTGTTGATGCCGTGTTCTGCAGACTGCCTAGGCCACAGTAGCCACCACCACCAGGCTTGTAATTACATTTGGGGAATAAAAGCACAGAGGGAGGAAGAGATTTAAATGGTTTGTGTGCCTGGCTGGAGGTAGAACAAGGCCTTTTCACTCACTCAGCTGCATGTCTTTGCTGATTTATTTTCCTAATACTGCAAAGCATGATGACAAGAGTCAGCATTAAGCACGATTTAGCTAGCAATTTAACTTGCACACGAGAGGTGAGAGATTTTCTTGATGGGAGCATTTGATTTTATTATTATGTGGCATTCCTTGTTTGTACAGAGGACTGAAACTACATGTTTAGCTGCTTTTGGAGAGGAGCAGCTGGCATCACATTGTTCCCCAAGACGGACTCCAATGGTCATTAGTGATGCATTAGTGATGTAATCTAATCAGCTTAAAATTTACATTTGAGTTCACCTTCTCCAGGGCATAACAAGCAAGAAAACAAAAGTCAGATCTTTTTTTTTTTTCATGAAAATAATACGTCCAATACCTAAAAAAATACCCAGAAATACCCCAAATGTTTATATAGTTATGTGAAAAACATAACAAGACTCTCTACAGTCCTGTGAAAGTACACCACATGATTTAATAGCTTCTCGAACCACCTTTAGCAGCAAAAAGTTGAAGTGATCCTTTTCTGTATGACCTTATCAGCCTCTCACATCATTGTGGAGGAATTTTGGCTCACACTTCTTTACAGTGTTGCTTCAGCTCATTGAGTTTTGTGGCCATTCATTTATGTACAGCTCTCTTACAGTCCAACTGCAGCATTTCTGCCAGTTTGAGGTCTGGACTTTGCCTGGGCCATTGCAAAACCTCGATTCTTTTCTTTTTCAGCCATTTTTCAGCTTTATATTTTGGTATACAGAGTTCATATTTGACTCAGTGACTACCAGGTCCTGTGGCTGCAAAGAAATGTCAAATGAGCACCCCTCCACCACCATGCTCGACAGTTGGTATGAGGTGTTTGTGCTAATGCGCTGTGTGTGGTTTTCATTTGTCATTATATCCATTTTGGTCTTGTCTGTTATTTAACAGGACGACTGAGGCCCGTAGAGTCTGAGATGTAGCTCTTGGGTTTTTTGCAGTTTCTCTGAACATTGTTTGTGGAACTTTGGGGAAATTTGATGGGACATCCACTCCTGGGAAGATTGTGGGATTATTTTAACACACACCTGAATGCTCCAATTAGCAACCTTTCAGAACCTCTGCTTTTATAGAGTTGCTTACACTTGCTGATGATCATGTAATCACTTGCAGCACCTAACTGTTCCTTACCCTTTTAATTGCTATGGAAGTAGTAAAGCTGTACTGTTTTTTTTTCACAGGACTGCATAGAGTATTTATAGAACCAGCGGACACAGACCAACGTTGGCATTTATGGCTACCTGAAAAATCATTATTCATTCTCTCTTTCATGGTCACCACCGGTTCCTTAAAAATATGTGGCTCATTAGCTGCTAGATTTTCACCAGCAGGTATTTCACCAGCTCGTGCCAATTTTACTCTTCCTGCTGTGCAGATATTGTGCGGTGGGTTTATCAGAGCTTTTTTTGTTGACAGCAGTATTTTGTTGTTTCTTGTGGAAACAGCGTTGATGATAGTATGATTAGTGAGATAAAAGGGGCCAAAAAGCAATGTTTTGTTTGGTCTTTCAAACATTCATTTGCCCCACTGTTAATGAAAAAAGACTTATTTGTGTAAATTTAAATATGTTAATAGAAATTTGATATTGTGTTCTGTCTGTCAAATGTACCTCTAAGCAGTCATTTAACTAGTCCGCTCATAATACGATTACTACTAATAATAATAATAATCATAACAAAAATAATAACCCAGGAAATGTGATCCTTCTGATCTGGGATCACTTTCTGTTAAGCAGAGAGCAGCAAACTCTGTTTCATTGCTGCTGATTTACTGAGAAGACAGAGGAAGGAAACTTAAAGATGTGCGCTGCTTGTCATGACTAATTAAGCCAGTGTATCTTTACTTTTTAATACCCCTTTCTTCTCTTTACTATTTTCAGCATTGATCTAGATTGTGAGAATGCTACTTTAAAAACAAAAAAAAACTTGATAGAAGTCAAGTTCTGTTTCACAGAAATCCGATGTGGTCTAAACCCATTAGGTGTTAGTGTTAGTGGATTAGAGGAGAGCAGTGCAGGAGCGCCTATCTCCCCTCTAAAAGAGAACTGTGAGGTGGTGATAGTCTGGACGTTTGGTTGTCACTCTTCATTTCATTCTTTGTGTCAGGGTGCTCCAAGCACCAACTCTGGCCAGCTCATATTGATCCGGGTCCTTCTCTCCTCTCCTCACAAGCACACCAAATTTTCTTGTGCACCATTAAAAAGATTGAGCTGTGTAGTTCGAAATGCCAGGCCTGATTTGTCCAGCTGTGCAGACTAACAGAGACACACCACTTCCCATCTTTAGGCTTCTGAAATGCCCTTGAATAACCCATGACTTGTGCGTCCTTGGATTGACTGCCTGGTATCCTGCTGAATGCTAACAGATGCGAAGTGGAGGCCTACAAGCTACGCTATATTTGGCACCGTGTCCTCAGCCGCAGCAGGAAACCGTAACGGCAGCTAATTAGCTTTTAATGGATAGACTTTGAAACCAGTGTTATATGATGACATGGCACACCCCTTTTAATCTAACTTTAGACTGTTGTGTTGCTTTTGCAGTTTCTTTTATCAGTGTTTGAATGACATGAAACTCAGGGCACTGGAGGTTTTGCACACATGCAAGCCTTTTTTGACATTGTTTTCACCTTCCGGAGATAATAAAGAAAAGTTGCCGTGATGCTGAAAACTATTGTGGGTCTGTCTTTTTCTTGCGCATAAAATTGATCAGGAATCAATCGATAGCAAACGGATAAAGAGAGGGACCTATAAACAGAATTGACAATGACACGTGGATCGATAAAATCATGTCAGCAGCCACCCCAGTAGCTTATCCCACCTGCAGTACCTTTGGATTAACTTAGAGTAGTCATTTTCAATTACATTCAGTATTATTAGAGTTTAAAGAAGGTGTTTTCTGCTCTTCAAAGCACCGTGCATTTCTCTGTTCTGTGTCCCTTTGCTTGAGGCTTTGCAAACCTTGATGTTTACCTCAAGCCCCCCCTGCTCTCAGATGACTTTGAAACACCACTGTGATTTCCCCTTCTGTCACCACAAGGTCTCTCAAGAATTGATTCCCTACAGCAGCAGGCATCACACACAGCTATGCCTGTGGAGATTTGACTTTAGCACAGAAATAAACAGCAGTGTCGTGCAACCCTTCAAGGCTTTGCTCTGATTTAGAGTACATTAAGATTCATTCACAGTGCCCCACTTCCCCTGTGTGCCACCTCTTCAATTTCCTCCTCAACCAGACTTTAGATTCATGTGTTTATATCAGCAGGCAGGAGGGCTGTTTTTGCATTTGAACAATGCTGACATCCTGTCACAGGGGACGGGCACTCTGAGGTAGGGGACTGCTGAGGGTGGGGGGCTGGGAAGCTCAGTTACCGTGCTGCCCTCTCTTTCTTTTCCTCACTTAACATTTGGCCATTTCTGTAAGCCTTGTTTTGTCTAGCATATTGTCAGAGAGAGGGAGCTTGAAATATCAAACCCCCACACCACTTAAAGGGAACAGTCAAATTTTCCACCAACACCAATGGAGACTGTCAGGTTCAATTTTACTCTGTGCCTCTAGTGTTCCTCCCTCTCAGCTGCCTGTTTGCCACCAACTCACAGGCTATAGCCTCAAACAAACACACGAGTGGATATGAGTAGAAGCATGTTCCAGAACACCGTTGCAAAAATGTGGCTAAGCACAGAAGTACACACACACACGCACAGATGCGCAAACATGACAGAAGACACAGAGCTCAGGGATACATGCGGAATATTTGTGCGTTAGGTTGTGAGATAGTGAGATAGTAAAAATATGGCTTGCCATATCGTTATCGTTAGCTAATGATACACGTTATTTTGTGTCTATATGTTTGCAGTGAGTGTGCAGCTCTGTGTGACTGCAGTAGTCAGTCTGACAGGCAGCACAGTAGCTGTAATGAGTGCCCACTGCTTGACCTTTAGTGACAATCAATCCTTTGTGCACATGTCCATTGAAGGCTAAAGGAATTATTAACCTTCCTACCTCTGGCGTCATTCATCTACACCCTGGAGGTTACACAGGTCAGAGAAAAACAAGTGGCTCCACTGGTATCTCTTCAGTCTGAATAGATCAAATCAGCTCTGGTGATTGATTAACGTAATTGGCAGCCACCAAAATTATGTCTGTATTTCTTTTCTTCTCAGACAAAAACAAATAACATTCCCACAAAGGCACAGTTGATGATACGGCCCGTCTTTCATTGATTTGCAATTCTGGAAGCAACAGAGTTATGACTTTTATGAATGTTATTTTCAAACTTGGAAAGGAAAATAGAAACGGGGCTGAAATTTGGCTCCGAAGATGCAACGTTGAATTGAGCTTGGAATGCAGCGAGTTTATCAGCCACCGTGGACTTGTGTGCGTTCGATATGTGTGTGTGTGTGTGTCTGTTTGTGTAAGCTCACAAATGCGTGTGTGAAAGCGAGCAATCAGGCACAGCTGTACCTGCCCTCGCTTGGCAAAGCAGAGCATTTGCCTGCTTAAAAAAACAGAAGGTTCTGATATGGCAGAGAGGCAGTCATTTGGCTGATCTAATGGTGGCTCCCATAGGATCCATATCTGTGTGCAAACACCGAGCGAGGAAAGAGAATGGAATATACACCCATAAAACCAGATGAATATTTTATCATACAAATCCCCACCCCCAGTCCTCCAGAGTGACGTCGCCAGCGTGCCTCCTTTATGTCCCCCCTTTTTCTCTCTTGTTTTTTCATACATGCATATATGTGTTTTTGTTTTTCGTTGTTGTTTTGTTTCGTTTATTTTTTTGCATGCATAGACAAGAACGCTCACCTTTAAAAAGCCTCGTTCAAGTTCCTTTGAGAGCATCTGTGACTGGTCTGTTCCGTTTATTACTGTTGAGATGTTTTCTTTTTTGTCAAAATGCATCTCTGCAGGTGAATTCAGATCTAAAGACATCCTCGCCCTGGGGACGTCTCCAGCATTCTCTTCTCTCATCCTTCAAACACAATCTCTTCCATAGCCTTTTATCAGGCCCCATTCCTCCTCCTCCCACTCTGCTCTTCCCTGCACCCCCCCGCTCCCTCCAGTGTGTGGTTCTGTTCCCTGCCAGCCAGGCTCCTGTTGCTGCCTGAGCCCAGCTCGTTAAGGGAAACACTGGTGCATGGTCCCCCTCACCTTCCCTCTGCACTGCCTTTTAATTAGACAGCTGTTCCTGTGTGCATGCGTTTTGCGGGAGGATACATTGAGGTGCGAGCGTGTGGTGTTGCAAATGTTCTCAGTCACACTAGTCACCTTTTTGAAGTGACTGGTATCACTTCAGATGCTTGTTTCATGCCTGGGTTAACCCAGGAAGTTAATGATGGCATATACTCGATACATGGTAGCTTTTATCAAACACAGCTGACACAGATTTTTGCTGGTTCGAGCTTCTTTAAAATGAATATTTGTTTATTTAGCTTGTGTATCTCTTGTTCTGTCTCCCTTCCCTCACACCCAGTCGGTCACTGCAGATGGCTGGACATTCTTTCCTGTTAAAAGGGAGTTTTTCCTTCCCGCTGTCGCTGCCGTTGTCTGATTGTTGGGGTTCCCTCTCTAACAAGTCGTTGTTTGGTGCTATATAAATAAAGTTGACTTGTGTTTTACACATATAATGAATGGCAAGCACTCAAATGTGTCATTTAAATACATAACATTGGGCTCTTTAAATGGGCATATTGGACTACTTTTCTTCTTCTGATTACTCCTCGCCTCTTCCGTATAATACCATTAATAAGACTTTACTAAAATAGGAGCTACTCTGCCCTGCTGCAGCACATGCCTTTTGGACAGAGGGTAAACTTTAACATCTTACACCTTACTGACCTCTAATTCTATCACTTTTATGCTATGTGCACTTATGCGTAAGCCAATATAGCAAGTTTAGCCTTCAGACCTTTGTGATTTCTTCTTTCTGACCAGACACAGATACATCCACCAGGTTCAGCTGAAGAAGCAACAGGCAGAGCAGTGGATGCTTGTTTGTACACTCGCCCTTGTATTTGTTTGCCTATTTTTGTTCGCACAGAAGGAGGTCCCACACCTATGTTTATAAGAATAGTAGTGGGAGTCTCTACAAGGCCAGCCATAATCCAACTATTTAGATCTCCATGGCAACCAGGCTTGTCCTATAAGCTCTGCCAGTGTGTGATGATAGCCTTGGTTGTTTAAAGTATATCAGACCTCATAGGTCTAAAGTGAAAAAAAGGAGGATGTTCAAAGAGTCATAGTCCCACAGCTGCAAGGCGAGGCATAACCACACAGCTCAGTGCTGCAGTGAAGTGGTGGGCAGCACTCGTCTGTTCCAGTGTAAGAAATAAAACACACACCAGGGGCTCAGAGTCATACAACGTGCATACCACCAAGGCCAGTGATCAAAAGCAGCCTCGTTGCATGACATAAGGGGCTAATTATGTAAAGTGTAATGCATTACTTCTAGCATGTTCTATGAAAGCAGCCATTTCTCTTATGTGCTACAAAATATAAACATACTTAGTTGTGGAGTCAGAGAGAGAAAAACCAGCAAGAAATCCTAAACTAATGTCCCTGTCAGGGGAAAAAACGGAGCCAAGCATTTCTGATTAACATGTCATCTCAGCCCGTCCTCTATATCCCTCTAGTTCCCTCCTCTCTCCCGGGCAGAACTAGTTTACCTTTCATTAGCAGACCTTTGGTGCAAAATGTGTTTGCTGATAAGAGCCAGTGGTTTATCAACAGTTTATAATGGACGGCGTTGGGATTAATCAAATCAGCACACATCCGGAGAAGGGCTGGACTCTGTAAACACAATCAGATCTGACTCTCCAGACGAATTGAGCGGAGCGGGGGAGACGAGCGTAAGAATGTGGAGGGAGGAAAGATAAGTGCAGAAAAGAAATGGACTCAAATTAGAATGAAGTCAATTTGGCAGAAATTACGCAGCATTATTCCTCTTCCCCGACTGAGTGTTATTTTTTGTAACTAGCGGGGAGTCAGAATGAGCAGTGTTGGGGAGGACTGCAGTCAGAAGTGAGAAAGATTCATATGGTCCCAAGCACTGTCCGAAAAACACCGAGCCAAACGCTGTGTATCCTCTGTAACTGGGAAGGCTGGCTCCTCATTATCTGCCTATCTTGGCTTCCATCTGAGGAGAAAATGCAGCGTTGCAGTCTCACTTTAGAGGGACACTGATCACAAGAGCAACTCATCTCAACTGGAGAATGATTGTGCCCCCCTCCCACTCCCCGTTTTCTCTCCCCTGTCTCCCACTGCGCCCGGTTGAAGACAGACAGAAATGAGGAATCCTCTCTGTTTTTCTGCTCAGAAGAGTTGAAGTTTGAATCGGAGAGATGGAGGGAAGCTTCAAAAGGCACATGTAATTGAGCAGCTCTAGATAGGCTATCTGGGAACATGAAACAGCAACAGTTGTGACGGAGGGATAATTGCCTCCCTGGGCTTGTATAATGCCTTGTCGAGTCTTTAAACTTGAGCAAACTGCTGGAAGTCCTTATGTCAGCAGGTAATTGATTCCAGGCATCAGCAGCTATGTGAAATGACAGAACAATAGTGCTGGATTGGTGCATTAAAAAAAGAATGTGTGAAAGATTCAGAGAAAAATGTTTGTCTTTATAAGCATTTTCAAGAGTGTCCGATTGTATTGATTTTTTTTTCTCAGCAATCTTCTTCGCTTTTATATTTATTCAGAGCGCTCAATATTTTCATTAAGTGGTGCTGGAACGATGCAAAAAAAAAAGAAAACAAAAAACCCATCTCCTGCTCTCCAGCACAGTTCTTTAAATCACATCCATATTTGTATTTGTTAAGCAATATGGAAATGGTTAAAGCGAATTGAATTCACGGAGGTCCCTTGCCTTTTCTCACGCCTACATTGGGTAGTTCATCCTTTGCTATAACTGTAACTTTTAATTTTCCAGTTTTGACTTTCTGGGTATGTTATGATCCAGGTCATTTCTGTTGCTGAGGCTGCACGCAGGCCAGGATGGGCTCTAATGTGGCCTTAACTGTCAGGATGTCTGTCCTTTCCTCTGGCCTCCCTCCAACCCTCTTCCTGGCTGGTGGATGCAGAGTGGGACCTCAGGAAGGAGATGCTTTATTAGATGCCCCTGCATGAGTAATTGAACATCTGTTCACACAAAGACAACTGACCCTAATTCCCAGCTGTTTATCCTCCATATAAACAGCTAATAAGCTCGCAGTGAATGTGCCATATAGGGGGTCAAAAATCAACTTTTAGAAATCTCTATATTTATATACTGAAATGCCTCCTATTTTGCAGGTATAACCAGTGTTTTCTGTAATTTCATTTTCACAGATGGACGTTGGTTATAAAAATGGAAAGACTGACTAAATGGCAACGCCTGGAGTCTATTTCTGTTCTCCGTGTTTTTAGCACGTGAGAGCTTGAAAGCAGTCAGTCAGTTGGCCGCCCGCAGCTCTGGTGTGAAGCTAAAACACCCATTCTCTCCCTCCTGATTAGCAGTGTCTTTGTTCCGTTGGTGGTGGCGCGCCACGAAGCGTGATTGCAGTGGGCAAACTGGCGGCTTTAAAACAAGCCTGCTGCTGCGCTGATCTGCATCACACTTTACCCCCCTCCTCGCTCAGCCAAAGACAAAATCAAATCAGGTTTTGTTTGTTGTTCAGTCTCTGAGCACTAAGCCTCCTATGAGATTTGGGGAGTTTAGATTTTCCTTCTTTCCTTTCTTTTTCTCATTTGATCTACAGTACATCTGGGTAAAGGGACATATTGGTGTGGGTGGGGAATGTCTGAAGTAGAAGCAAAAAACAAAAACTCACTGTTGCTCAAATGTGGGTGTAATTAATTGTTTTTGTGTTTTCTTTACATTCACATAGATTTTAGTATCTTGCTGTTTATTTCAGTATCTGCCTGTCTCTTTTTCTCTAGGCGGCCTCAATGGCACTGAGCAGCTTGGGCCATGTATATACAGCCATAGGGGACTACCCGAATGCCCTAGCCAGCCACAAGCAGTGTGTCCTTCTGGCCAAGCAGTCCAAAGATCAACTGTCTGAGGCTCGCGAGCTGGGAAACATGGGAGCCGTCTACATTGCCATGGGAGACTTTGATAATGCTGTCCAGTGTCACGAGCAGCACCTGAGCATCGCCAAGGCCCTGGAAAATAAACGTGAGGAGGCCCGGGCCTATAGTAACCTGGGCAGTGCTTACCACTATCACCGCAACTTTGACAAGGCCATGTCCTACCATACTCACGTTCTGGAGCTCGCGCAAGAGCTGGAGGAGAAGTCCATCGAGATGAGAGCCTACGCAGGACTGGGTCATGCTGCCCGCTGTATGCAGGATCTGGAGAGGGCCAAGCAGTACCACGAGCAGCAGCTGGCTATAGCCGAGGGCTTGAAGGACAGGGCTGCAGAAGGAAGGGCCTCTTCCAATTTAGGTATGTAAGTTTAGGTTGGATGTTGTGTAATGTACACTGTGGTCTTCAATACTGTTAGGCGATTTCTCACGATTGTAACACACAGAATGATGAACAAATACATATTCCTATATCTATACATTTATCTCTAATTAATCTAAATCTGAATCCATAGTAGAGTCTAACAAGAAGAAAGAAAGATAATACTATAACTATAAGAGGTGACGTCTTATGCTTGGAGACCAAAAACTGTGTCGCATTCACAATCAGGAGGCTGCGTTTGAACTGATGTACTGGGTCAGCTGGTAGTTAACTGATCACACTGTTTAAGCAGTTCATCCATAAGACATACAGACAGCCCTCGGTGGTTTATGTGTTTTTATGCTCTTACAGCAGCAGCAATCATGTTATCCTCTGTGTTGACAACCACGAGGTAAACTGTATAATCATGCTGCTCCTTTAGAGCTCTAAGAATTAGTTAATAAATTGATTAGTTAATCAACAGGAAATAAACAGGCTTTTCTTTGTCTGATTATAGATTGTGTCTTGTTGTGTTTTGGAGAATAAAAAACAAAAAAAATCTGATTAATTTATGTTCGACTTTGAGCAATTACAGTTGACAGCTTCCAATATTTACTTGACATTTTGCAGACAAACCATTTAATCCATTAAACCCTTAATACTCACTCGCTCGGTGGAAGTTTGAACAACAAAATAACTTACATCTGTAAGTCTCTCTGCTCTTATAAAACCCTTTCCCTTCAGGAAAATGCACCTTATTTAAGGATTAATTCTCTTGTCTGAGTGGAAGTTGTGATCACGTGTCAAAATGGTCACTGCTAACACGACAGTTTGCGATGCCCAGTGTTTTCACGCATTTGTCACTTAACACAACTATTTCACACGCATCCTCCATCAAGTCACCTCCTGTAAGACTTTTTGAGACTTCAGTTACATGCATCCGTTCTATGTGTTGTCACACACTTGAAAGTAGTTAGTGGCAAAAACAATCACTTTTTCGTGGATAATTGCCATGTGGAATGGCATTGCAGCTCTTTTGCAGTTGCTGGTTAGTGTTCTTGTTCAGCACTAGAACTATTCCACATACGTGTTTGTCCCTACAATTAATTTCAATCTAGAAAGATGTAAAACTGGGGCTCAGGTTCAAAAATAGATCAAATTTTCAAATTTGATTTCAAATTTTCTACCAAGACTTCGAATACTTGCACTTTATTGGACATATTGCTTTGCATTGTCAGAAGTTGAGGTAAACTTTTATGTTGTTGTTGGTTTTTGTTTGCATGTTTTTACTTCTTCTCTAAAAACCGTCAGTCACCATATGGTGCGATCCCTCACTTCAAATGCCATCCTGTTCAGGAGCTCAATGACAGATCTATTTCAAAGCACATCCTCCAAAATGAGGAAGCATCTGGTAGTTTGATAGCAAGAAATCTTGTAGACTGGAAGTAGATAACATTTCAGTTACTCTATATTTACACGTAGCTGCTGTAAACCAAGCTTTCTTGGTTTAAGGCGTTTTTTGAATTAATACAGAACAATGGAGGAGACTAAAGAGATGGAATATGAGTGGTTAATGACTGCTCTTTGCATTGTTTTAGGCTGATTATGAGTTTGAGAGCCTCGTCTTAGGGTTTTGGCTATGTTGCAGGCTGCATTCCTTTGTCTTCTTTAAATGCACTGCTTATTTATTATTGTTTTACTGAATATTTACGACTCATAAAGCCAAGCAGTATATTATACACTGAAAATATGCTGTGGTGTTACTTTATCATTACTATTTTGTGTAACGTTGCTTGCAGAAATATATATTTAATTCATAAATGAATGTCTCAAGTGGACAGTGCACAGCAGATAATGTGATATAAGGCAAGTGAAGTGCAAGGAGTCTACACTGAGAGCAAGGAGGATAGTGCATGTTAAAATCAGCTGTCATTTCTACTTGGAGACTGTCAGAAAGTAAATAGACCCCCATGCAAGTATGTAATTCTTAATGGGAAATTCCCTGACATAAATTTGCTCTGCTCTCACCTTCAGAATGGTTCAGACTTAATCACATCTTCCATTGAAATGTGAATGTGAGATAGATATAGAAGTTAGGTGGGAGAAGTGTAATATTTGATTGAGCCGGATCTTAAAAATGTAATTACAATCCAGTGTTTCACATTTAAATCCTGCTAAAATTATTAGAAAGTAACCTTGCGGAGTGTGCTGATATAATGATGAAGGGAAGCTTGGGGATAAAGGTGCCCTTTTGGATTTTCAACACCCGATGAGCAGTCTATGATAGGGGCAATTCTTCTGTATTTAGTCCAGCAATTACAACCTGTGCCGGATGACTTATGATAGCCATCAAGACCGTAGTAAACCCGACTCTAATGGACAACTAAGAGGCATAATAGTTCCTTCCAGATAAATTATTCCTGAACCTAATGCGCAAAATTGTGCAAGCAGAGTGCAGGGTTAATCAGCCAAACATAAATTGAAGCTGTCCTTTGACCAGCCTAATGGCTGCACGTTCTGTCTTGCTCTTAGCTCCAACACACACCTGACTTTAAAAAAAAAAAAAAAAAAAAAAGCAAGCTGGAAACCGGTTCCCATAAATTAGGGGTGCCTGTGAGGACGTTTTATGATGCTACATGTGAGCTTTATTACGAGTGGGCACTGTATGTTAGGCAGCAGATTTATTCCTGTCTGTAGTGTGATTGCTGTTATGATGGCAAGAGCAGTTTTATTCATTATTAACATTACAGTTCTTCCAGTCCATGACAGAGTAATGATAGTGTAGCTGATGTGGTATCAAAGACCGCCAGCTGGTGACGGAGCAGAAGCTAAGTGAGTGGGTGGTAACTATGAAGCCTGTTGCTTTGTGGACAGGTGCCTGGACATGCCTGGACCGGCATGTGGATACATTAGCACTCGACACCCAGGAGAGCTTGTTGCCCATCTCCGTGTTGCGTGATCGGTTAGCACTTGTTGTCTGTTTTCTCTCTCTCTCTTCACTTTTTGATGCCTCCCTCTCTCAGTCTCCCCATCTCTCCGCTCACCCCTACTGATTGTAATCTGCAGCTGTCAAGCTCCCAGTAATTGAAACTGACTTGATGAATCGCTTAATTACCTTTAATAGCTGATTCAAGAGGAGCTGAATAATGAAGATAACAGAGAATGAAGTGGAGGTTGTGAAGCATCAGTCCGTAATTGCCCCATTGTTGTTGTTTTTGTTTGCGCCACTGCGCCGTGCATTGTTTTTCCCCGTCATTGGTGCCCGCGAGCCTGCTTATGTAGCACAAGAAGATATGGACTAAAACTAACAGGATGTTGTCTCAGACTTCAAAAAAAAGAAAAGAAAAAAGAAATACTGCCTTTACGCTGTGCACAAAGAGGGAGTGGATGATCGAGTGAAGATTAACGAGCAGTGATAAAAGCGGAAAAAACATCGCGAGAGGGATGGGCAGAAGTTACAGAAAGAGGAACGCACAAACTTTTATTATGCCCTCTCAGCTCGTCGTTAATGTTGCGTGTAGTGTGGGTGGAGCGGCAGCAGTTGACATGGCTCTGAGGTACAGTTGTATAGAGATTGCCGTGCTTTAATATCTAACCGCGATGCCCGGCGGTACCAGCAGCCCTGGCTCAGCACACTCTGACCTATAAAGGATATGAAAATGTTGCATTCCTGCCCCATTTATTATTCATTAATTGGCCAACTTACCCCCTAGTCAGCAATATTTAATATCTCAGAGAGGAATGAGGCGGAGGGGGATCTCATGTACTTCACATTTGTGGTATTCATGAAACAGAATGTAAATTGTATTATTCCCCCCGCCCACCCACCCACTCCTGTGCATTTCACTTCAAAGAGACTTCAAATAAGTTTGTTTGGAAGTGTTTGTGCTTTCTTAGCTCGGCCTTTTGCTGCTTGCTTTTCTTTAGTCACCCTGCTCCTTTGACCATTATGACGCAAAGGAGTCACTGGAAACGTTGGCTCCTTCAAGCTGGAAAGGCTGGACGTGAAACTCCTAATTAAGCATTTTTTTCCCCCTTCTTTCCTTTTATTGTGCATCCTCAGGGAGAGCTTTCTGCTGATGTTCGCAAAAACACAAAGAGGAAAACAACAGAGAGAGGAGTTCGCAAAACAACACGGAATCAGACAGTGTGTACTGCTGTGCTCTGTATTTAGATCTTGTCACTTGCTTCTGAAAAACAAAACATAACTTGTATAACGAAAGAGTTTCTGAAGTTGCTGTAATAAAGACTGTCTGCACTTTTAGTGCTTTTTAGCTTTTTCCCTTTTGCAAGTCATTTGAGAATGGATTGCATGTGTCAGTAGCACCGGCAGCGGACTTGGTATTTTAAGCACTCGTAGTTTTTGGTTGAAATAAATTGATGCTGACCCTGAGATTAGGAGCTCATTGGCACCCAATTATGGAAGGAGTTAAATTGATGTAACCTTTTGAGTAAGTGCCATAAACAGGAAGAATAAACAACTAATTAGCAGATTTTATTTAAAAAGAGAAGAGAAAAAGATGTTGCTCGTTGTGAAATGATTTTACCGAATGCTTTCTCATCTTCCTCGTCAGCATCATAATATTGTGGTTGTGTGGACATGAATCCAGTACTTTTCGAGTGCTGCCCATAACTGGAGCAAAGCACAGACAGGGACCAGACTTGCCTGGAGCACCGATACATGCGGATTATTCACTTTTGTACCTAAGCCTTTGGAAAAAGTGGTAACTGTGGATATATTAGAAGTCTGACCAGGAAGCGGCGGGAGCAAGAGAGGACTGAATTTACAGAGGAATTTAGTGAGCCTAATTGGCCAAACAGGATGAATGAATGCA
The DNA here is from genome assembly GCF_900408965.1 of Simochromis diagramma. Classification (NCBI taxonomy): domain Eukaryota; kingdom Metazoa; phylum Chordata; class Actinopteri; order Cichliformes; family Cichlidae; genus Simochromis; species Simochromis diagramma. The sequence continues at coordinate 6,388,119 of NW_024387520.1, read as the reverse complement.
CATTGCAAGAATAGGGCTGTGAAGGAGCCAAGCAAATGTTTAAAAGTGAATTTATCTAAGTCCTGTGACACTTTTAAACTCTCCACTAATGGCCAGGTAAATGCCTTAAGTAAATGTTAGCAGGCCTGCAAGTAAGTGAGGAGAAAAAGGAGTAAAAGGAACAGTGGTTGGAGAAGAGGTCAAGTGGTGATGGGCCTATTATGATGTCAGGCTTACGTTACTCTCTTGGAGAGGTTTTTGAAAGAGAGTGTCTTTCTAGCCTGGCCCCACTTTTCTGTTTTGTTCCAAAAAGCAGCAGATGCTCTCTGTCTCCCCTTAGCATGGCCCCATTAATCTCATGACCAAATACCGAGCCAGAAACCGGACGAAAGGCCTCGTGAAACACTTTCATGATCCTTGTTCTTACACTGAAGTATAGCTCACCATGCAGAATTAGTACTTGACTCACTGTGGAGCCAATAAATGAAACAAAAGAGCTGTAGCATTGCTCTGCCTCGAACGACTGTGCCCTTTTTTTGCAGCACATGTGCAAATTCAGCATGAAATGTGACCTATTCCTAAACAGACGGGAGATTTTGCAGTGCAACCGAAAAAGATCAGATGATTGAGACTGAACATTGTTGGTTAAGAGGCAGGATGAGTCAGGTGTCAGTCGTGTAGATAGTACAGAGAGTACAGAGTATTTGGTTTAGTGAGCTGAAATAGGGGTTGGGGTCAATTGGAGCACAAAGGAGCGCAGCTCAGCCACAGGCAAGTGGCTGAGCTGCGCAGCGCAGCGCAGCACAGCACAGCACAGCACAGCACAGCACAGCACAGCACAGCGCTCTGTCTGCATGTTGTTGTTGGCAGGCCACCCGCCCTCTAAGCACGCAGCCATCTATCCACATCGTGTCCTTCCTGGGCCTCTGTCAGTCAGACTGTAGGAGATGTCTGTGTCTGCGGGTGAGGATTAAATACCTTAAGTCCAACCCCCCCCAAGCTCCACCCCTTCCTGCAGATCCCAGGAGGATCTGATGTCTACTTCAGCTCACTGCTTCCCCCAACAGATCATTACAATGCTATTGTGTATTGTGCAACTCTTTTAAAATGCTTCATATAATGTACCATTTCATCCTTCATCCACCCTTTAATTTCCATACACTTGATATGTGGGCTGCCTGCACCGTTGCTATTATCATACAGTCATCTGTATCATCTTTGGAAGTTTCACATCCTCTGTATGAGTGTCATACTCAGACGGCGGCTATAAATAATGCTGTTTCAGTGCAATATTTCTTTTAACTTCATAAGAGATCCCTAAAGTTGAAAAATGTGTTAGCAGAGAGACTCTCATTAGCCATCTATAATTACACTGTATCCTGTGTGGGGAAGAACTGAGTTATCATTTAAAGAATGGCTTAAAATATGAATGAAATTAGAACTAGGGCCTCTTTAAGAAAAGAATGATTACTGATGTTTTATCCTCTTTTGCCTTCTTAAATGGCTGGTTGTTTTGGAAATTCTATACTAACAGCATCAAGTAGTTTAAAATAGTAGTGCATCTTTTATTTGCTTGTTTTTTTATACTGCATTTACAGTATGCACAAGGCTCTGTGCTGTGCTAATTTCCCACAAAACAATGCAGTAGTAATACAGATACCAAGCAGGCAGCCAGATGGCAATCAAGGCTGCTCAGCTTAGAAACTAAAGTCAATAACTCTTGAGTACATGAGTGCAGATAAAGTTAAAGACGTAGCACACATCCAGCTGACAAGGACGGCTGTCAGAAAGTAGCAGTGTTGTGCACTTAGCACGTCCAAAAGTATATTGGCCTTGTTGACTGTGGTGCCACATCAGTGCTAAAAAATACTGTGATGAAGAGCAAGAAGAAAGTAAGGTTGAATTTGTTTAATTATTATTGTTATTCTTATTTAAATGATTAATTAATTCATGGTATTGAATAGGTATCTGTATTGGTCCATAGGATAGTGGTTAACACATTCACCTAATATGCAAAAGATCCCCGATTCAAGACTGGGGTGAGATGCAAATCCCAGGAGTTGCGGGTCAGGAAGGGTATCTGGTTGAAAAATATGCACCTCTGTCTGCTATGGTGACCCCTGGTGAATAAGGGAACAGCCAAACTAAGCTTTTATTGGTCCAGAATTTCACAATTGGTTCCCTAGAAACTAAAATATATTCAGCTTTTTATTCAGCTATTTATGGCAGCTGTGGTACTGTAGAATGTGTTGTAAATACTGTCCAAACTCATTATCGTATCTCTCAAATAGTTCTTGGTTGAAGCGGAAACCAAAGACCGAAATATTAAAGAGAGACACTATTCTACGATTGTGTCCTGGTTTTCTCCATCATGTAACCTAAAATATTGACCTCATTCTGAAATAAAAATATAGAACCCCAGTTATTTCTGTTTTTTGGACACAGACTGGTCACCTCTTTTCCTGGTATCAGCCCAGTGGCAGCAGCAGCATTGTTTGTAAAATCCTCTTAGCTGACTGCAGGCAGCAGCGCTCCGGACCTTCCTAGCTCCTCGAAGAATGACACAGTGACTTACTCAGAACACGACACCATCCCTCAAAGTCATCACTGCAGCATATCCCTCTATGTACAGCCAGCTGTGTAATGAAAAGTGACAACACATTGTCATGCTTTTAATGTCTTTGGTCATGGGGGGATGGATAGGGCTCTGTATAAAAGTATTTGGATTGCATAGTGTCTGCTTTATCCTGGGTTTTTTTCCACTGTATTTTTTTTCTAAAGCTGTGTAAAAGAACAATAATTGAACCATATTTTTAATACATTTTACTAAAGTGCATTTAGTGTGCTTCACAGACTTGCAGTAAAATCAGACGTTAAATTGAGGGGTAAGAATGATGTTTTGATTTGGACAGTATGCAACGATGGCCTCATCCGCTAAACCTCGTTGTACTAAGTCCCAAATTTTGTGTTGCAGCAGTATTTACCATCATATCTGGTATGGTTTTATTTACTGCTATGCTGGATACTATTCCCAGAGGGCCTCATAATCCTCTTACCATATGGGGGGCACAGAATATATTTTCTTGCTTCAAGTGTGGCTCCAGGCATAGCCTGAGGCTTATGGCAATTTTGGCTGCATCTTCCAAGTCCAGCCATAAACCTAGCCATACTCCCCCAGCCTCTGTCCAGTCTCCTGCCTCCTTTACCCCTGCGTCCGTCAGCGAGCCCTGGATCCATTTTTAGCCTGCAGCATGGAACATGTTTGCTGGTAATACATCAGTAGGCATTATATCCTCAATAAGATCAGCCTCCACTGGGGAAAGCATAACCTTGGGAGTGACTTTGTGGCTACAACTATCCGTACTCTTCCAACTAGCCTGCTGTGAATCTTAACATGCTTTCACTCTAAGAAAAGACTCTAAGGAATGGGAACACTTGGAAGTTTGTCAAACTTAAAAGCCCCATATTTATTCTTATTCGCGCAGTATATACAGCAACATGCATTTGACTCATTATGAAAGTCATCATTTGGATTCTGAATCCTTCCTTTCCCATTTGGCAGCGCTGTTTCTGTTTGGGTTCTGTTGTGTGGCATGCCTAGCATACCAATTCCTCAGGGCCGTGACCTGATGATTAGAAGGTCAGTTCAGGTTGTATCACTTACACCCGAGAACACAAGCAGGCAAAGAACGACATATCAGGTTTGATTTGTCGCTGGGTGTGTGCCGCATGCTGAATCACGGTCTGAATTAAGCAGGCAGGGGATCTTTAATTATGTTTTCCCCAAATAAATCTAAATTATTTGCAGGAGAGGCTGGTGGATTTATTTTCTGTCTAATTTTAAAACATCCAATTCAGGCAGGTTTAGTATTTTAATTTGTCTCCTATTTTACACTTAATTGAGACTGAAATATCGGTGTGTATTGGACCATGCAAATGTCTTGCAACATTATCTGAAGTATGCATGCACTGTGGGTATGCGTATGTATACATAGACAAAACTTGCGATGTGTCAAACCGGTGTGCAGTCCAATGACTCACACTGCAACGACACCAAAGCTTTTTTCCGTTGGCATCGGCCAGATGTGCTGCTTTTTGACTCAGCCAGCATCAGAATGCGTTTCCACATCTACTGTGTAACTTCTGCAGTCGTTTGAGCCTTCTGTTTAGTTTCAATCCCACTGTTTACGTAGCCTGTGTTCGGGCTCATAATGTGGCAGGTTTCGGTTGAAATGAATGGGAAAACACACATGGTGGTAACTAATCCCAGCGGCACCATCACACACTCACCACAAGCCACAGAGCCCCTCTCCATCCCCAGTTCCCACCCACTCTGGCTCCAGAACTGTTTCCATCCCTTGTGTCCCATCAGCGGCTGAACCCCCATCCTACTGGCCCATTAGTCTCTGTGCTGATGCAGCAGAGCCGTGATGGTCAGGCGGTATGGTAGATGAAAGACTGAATTATTTGCCTTGCAGCTGTTTTCTTCGTCTCCATCCGCTAGCCCGCAGCCACCCTGTCTACAATTTCAGTTTACTTTAATTCTATCATTGCCGTTATTATCATTGAAGGCTAGGTGACAAAGCAAACGAGGAACCATACAGATTAGCAGTGAGTCTTAAAAGCTCAAAGGAAAGGAGGAGAAGAATGGGAGATTTGCCACTACGGCTCTTTACTCTCTGCTGTGTATTTGTCATTTTGTATGAGTACAAAGGTGTGGGTGTGCATTTGTTTGGATGTGTGTGTGCCTGTGTCTGTGCGTGTGTGTGTCTGTGTGCCAGATAGCTGCCTGGCTGTGGGGTAAAGCTATTATTTTTCAGAGGATGGTATTTTATCTGTGATAATATGCTCAATAGATTGGGTTCTCCATTATTTATTGTTTCTCCACACTTATCAAATTTTTTTTCTAAAGTTGTTTGCTGAGCTTTCCATCTGCTATTCACACTCCCCCGCACTTTTACTTCCCCTGTCTTTCTTTCTCGTTCACTCGTAGCTATTTTCAACCCTGTGGAAAAGTTGTTGATTTTGGTAAAATCCCTGTAAGACACGATCGTCAAAGACAGCTTAAACATTCAAAAGATTCTATTTTAGTGTTATAATAACTCTTGTTTGATTGCACTACATTTTAATGACCATAATTCTGTGGGAGAGTGTGTTGTGTAAGCAGAGAACAGATGGCTCGGAGAGCCTATTTTAACAACCAAATGACTTGTTTTGTACACGAAGAGCTGACGAGGCACTCGAATTTTACTCAATTACAATTTTCCCCTAAATGGGTCTTTAACTTCATCATTTTGCTTTCTCCCCCTCTCTCCACAGGCATCATCCACCAGATGAAGGGAGACTATGAGACCGCACTGAAACTCCACAAAACACACCTGGCCATTGCTCAGGAGCTAAATGACTATGCTGCTCAGGGCCGGGCTTATGGCAACATGGGTAATGCCTACAACGCCCTGGGAGCCTTTGACCAGGCTGTTCGCTACCACCGTCAGGAGCTGCAGATCTCCATGGAGGTCAACGACCGAGCCTCACAGGCCTCCACCCATGGCAACCTGGCTGTGGCTTACCAAGCTCTGGGTGCTCACGACCGTGCTCTGCAGCATTATCAGAACCATCTCAACATAGCTCGTGAGCTCAGAGATGTCCAGAGTGAGGCACGGGCTCTGGGAAACCTCGGCAACTTCCATTGCTCTCGAGGAGAGTTTCCTCAGGCTGTACCATACTATGAGCAGTACCTCCGGTTGTCTCCTGACCTCCAAGATATGGAGAGCGAAGGGAAAGTTTGTCACAATCTGGGTTATGCCCACTACTGCTTGGGCAACTACCAGGATGCTGTCAAATACTATGAGCAGGACCTAGCTCTGGCCAAGGATCTACATGACAAACTGAGCCAGGCCAAGGCATACTGTAACCTTGGTTTGGCTTTCAAGGCTCTAGGAGACTTCACTAAGGCAGAGGAGTGTCAGAAGTACCTGCTGTCTCTGGCCCAGTCCCTGAACAATGCACAGGCTCGCTTCAGAGCTCTGGGGAACCTGGGGGACATATTTGTTTGTAAAAAGGATGTGGCCGGAGCCATTCAGTTTTATGAGCAGCAACTGGCATTAGCTCACCAGGTGTGGCCCCACATAACACATATTGTTCTAGAACAATTCTTCTTATTAAAATGAAAATGTTTATTTTGTTTATTTATTCATTTATAATTATTCTGTTATGTCCTTTATGCCAATATAGTGAAATTCTTTCTTGTTTCAGGTTAAGGAGCGTAGGATGGAGGCCTGTGCATATGCTGCCCTCGGGGCCACCTATAGACTTGTACAGAAATATGACAAAGCCTTGGGCTACCATACCCAGGAGCTGGAAGTGTACCAAGAGCTCGGTGATGTGTCAGGAGAGTGCAAAGCCCATGGTCATCTGGCTGCTGTCTACATGGCCCTCGGGAAGTACGCGATGGCTTTCAAGAGCTACGAAGAGCAGTTAGAACTCGGTCGGAGGCTGAAGGATCCTGTTGTGGAGGCTCAGGTGTATGGAAACATGGGCATCACGAAAATGAATGTAGGGGTGATGGAGGAGGCTATTGGCTACCTTGAACAACAGCTGGCCACTTTACAGCAGCTGAGTGGAAACGAAGCAGTAATGGACCGGGGCAGGGCCTATGGTAATCTGGGAGACTGTTACGAGGCTCTCGGAGACTTCGAGGAAGCCATCAAATACTATGACCAGTATCTGTCAGTGGCTCAGAGCCTCAACCGCATGCAGGACCAGGAGAAAGCCTATAGAGGCTTAGGCAATGGACACAGGTGAGTCTAGGAATTTGTTTCAAGTGTACTTTTTTGATATTATCAGAAACACTGTTTTTCAGCATTAATATCCTCTTGCTGTTACGGCAACAGATACTTGTATCGGCTCAGTTTTAAGTACTAATGACAGTACTTTGCATATAATTTGTCTCCTTGCTCTCACAATTATGGACCACCATAGTTTAGAGACGCCTCGCTGTAGTGAACAGCACTTGGATGTGGCGCTAGCCGTCTCAGTAGCAGCAGCCTAGCGGCCCTGGCCTTATCTGTATGCAAAGTGGCTTTGGCACACAGATGTCTGAAACGGAGGGAAGCACAGTTATTTCGAGACAACCTCTTACATCTTGTGTCTCTTCGCCGTTCTATTTCTCCTCATGCCTCAAAGAGCTGATAGCAACCTGGGAGACTACACTGCAAAATAAAACACGAGAAGGCTCGCCGAAATCCTCATTTCAGAGATGATTTTCTTCTTATTGTGCGTCATCAGCATGGCACGGCAGCAATCACACACAGCAGTATTAGCCATGCATGAGTTCAGAAGGGAATAATAGACATCACACATAAACCCTTCTCATCTTCCAGCGGCTCTTAGTCAAGCAAATACATTATCACACAAGATTAATTAAGCCAAAGGCTTTTATTCTTTTAATGCACCATTTGAACCAGCAGCCAGCAATTGTTGCTGTTCCTGAGAATGTGATAAAAGTCTGTTTGAAGGCTGCGAAGGCGAATAAAATGTTCACATGGGATGATTTCCACTCTGTCAATACATACTCGAGAGGATGGGAGCAGGTGGCCTATCTTACACGGTTAACCGTGTTCTCCTGCAAAATAGTCTGCACTTGAAATATCATATCATGCCTCAAATATTCCTCATATAGGAATACTTTCACACGCTCTTTAGTCTGTCGTCATCAGCAGCTTTCAGCACCGAAATGAAAGGCAAAAATCTATATTTCATTGACTCCAATACTGAAATTATCTGGCACTTTGCAAATGAAAGTCTTCCTGCAATGTGTGCTGCACGATGCGTTCTAATAGTTCTCTGGTAAGAGAATGATATGAGATAAAACAAAGTGCTATAAATAGATTTTTGATTTTGAGTGTTGTGAACTTGAAAGGCATGTTGGGATTGTTTCAGCTTTAACTGAATCTGTCAGTGACATATTCTTCCAAATTTTCTTGCTAGGTTACATCACGTATCTCACTTCTAATCTGCTTCACACTAACAATCGCTGTTTTTTGTCTTGATCTGCAGGGCTATGGGAAATTTACAACAGGCACTTGTGTGTTTTGAGAAACGGCTAGTGGTGGCTCATGAGTTGGGCGAATGTGGAGGCAAGGCTCAGGCCTACGGTGAACTGGGCGCGCTCCACAGCCAGCTGGGCAATTACGAGCAGGCCATCTCCTGCCTGGAGCGTCAGCTGGCCATCGCCCGTGACACCCAGGACAGACTACTGGAGGGTGACGCCAGTTGTGGTTTGGGGACTGTATATCAAGCCATGGGAGAGTACGAAACGGCCCTGCGGTGCCACCAAAGTGACCTGGAGATCGCAGAGGAAGCGGGCAGCACCACACGCCAGGCCCGCGCCTATGGCAACCTGGGCCTTACCTATGAGGCGCTAGGAAACTACGAGCGGGCGGTCGTGTTCCAAGAACAGCACCTAAGTGTGGCTGCTCAGACTAATGACTTGGCTGCCAAGACACTGGCCTATGGCAGCTTGGGGAGAACACACCACGCACTGCAAAACTACTCACAAGCTGTCATGTACCTGCAGGAAGGTGAGTGAGTCAGGGGGGAACGGGAGAGAGGATTGCCTTTGTTGCCTGAGCTGATAGGCTTAGAGTTTGTGAATTCATGAATAGGAAATGCAGAGCCTATTTGTTGCTAAGCCTTTGCCACATTTTTATTAGGCTGTGTGCATGTATATGTGTGTGAGTGTGTGTGTGTGCTTATGTGTTATAAGTGCACTAGGGAATTTTGTGTGTGTATTATGCGTCTGTGTTGTCTTCTGAGCTGTATATGTATACCAGCATTTGTGTGTATGTCTATGCAAACCTATCAGAATGCATGCCAAGGCATTTTTCCCGTGCACCCCTAGCTGTTTTTCACACCTCTGTATCTACCTTCTCAGAGGGTTCTTTGCAGCAAGCTGCAAAAGAATCTTTTCACACCGTAGCTGTCATACTCCTGCCTCTTAACGCTTCATTGTGCCCCGCAGATTATGGCGAAATAAAAAACTGCAGCTTGGCCTCTCAGAAATTCATTATGTCAGTGGCACCGCTCAAAGTGTTCGCTCCTGAGGATGTGATAAGTTGCATCTTTCATGGATGTGAAAGCGCCAGACTTGCCCGTGCCCACTGACAGGCACCACCCACCGTGTTACAACCCAGACCCTGTTTGAATCAATGAAGCCTGGAGTTTGTGTAAGAGGACATTTGTATATTCTGCTCTGGAGTGAGCGGAATGCAGGGGAGCAAGAATAAATCTCCTCTATCTCTCCTTTGCCGGCTGTATTTGAGTTCACTTTTCCTGCGGTGACCCATACACCCTCTGCAGGCCTGCTTGTTGAGCTTTAATGGAAACAAAGGCGACAGGCCATTCTGTCTCCACACCGTCCTCTTACTGTCCCCCGCACTGTCCTTGTATTGCTCCTTGGTCTGGCTGTGAAAAAGAACAGTGCTGCCTTGACAGCCAATTATTTCTGGCCAACCTGCCCAGACCAAAAAGTTGGCATGGTTTTTTTTCCCCATTTAGTTTTTCTGTTTTTTCTGCTTCCACTTCTAGTTTTTTTTATCTTCATGCTGCACTGCTTATGTTTTGTTTCTGTTTCCAAAAAAGATTAATTAGTAAGAGGGAAAAGGAAAAGCAGCTCCAAACTAGCAGATATCGTCGACAGCATGTGACCTCCAAACCACTGCTCGTGTATCTGTATGTGTCTGCGTGTCAGATGATTATACTTTGTTGTGCAGTACATTATGCAAAGATAAGGCTGCCCGATAACAAGCTTTGGGTTTTTTTTCTTCGTCTTGCACTGTAATATTACAGAGCATTGTGCACGACTTTCTAAATGTTAAACAAAGAATCATTACACACCGAGATGCACTTTCCAACGATTGATGCAATCAATAGTGTCATTAAATCAATGCAGTCATTGTAGCGACTAATGGAGATATTCCATGCCTGACTTATAGAATCGCTTATTAAGCAAACTAAAGGGATAACAATATTAACCTTCAAGGGCAGTTATTTGTTGGAAATGTACTGGAAGCCTCTTGTGTTTACATCATTTAATTTGCAAGTGTATTTATATGTATTTTGCACAAAACATTTTATAAGCTACACTCTTGATCAAAGGTCAGATACGCAACTAAACATCAGATAAGCATTTTCGTTTCGGCCTTCACCGTGGAAAACGAGTTTTGTGACACGTGAATTTTTTCTAGGACAGGACCAACTTAGAAATTCCCTTAAAGCGTGCTCATGCTGTTAGGCTGTTGAGGGCTTGTCAAGAAGCATTTAAAACTAAATAGAGCTGGATGATATGGATCTCTGCACAACTCTCGACCAGTTATCATCATGTGCGGACCCTCTCATATTTTTGGTGCTAATATTTTATGCTATTAATATTAAATGTTGGTTGCAGTTAGTTGTGCTGAGTGCTGAGCTGGTGGCTTAAGGAGCTACAGATATTCTTTATTTTAGTTTTAATCTCCATATTATTCTACTTTGGCTTAAAATCTTTCACATTAACTACAAATGTCTGTGTAAACGTCACAATAAAGCCCAGCTTTGTTTTCTATAAATCATAAATTATGATAAATTACACAAAGACTCTTTTCATCATTAGCATTTCTTATGCATCTTTGTTACACGTTATATGAGAAAATGTTGGTTGTTTATAAACACCTAAACTACAGAATAATATATAAATGTAAAAATCTAATATATAATTATTGGTTTTCTTTGCAAGCTACATAGAAACCTGTTCAGTTTTAAAGACAAAGAAAACCTAACCTGTTAACCTTGGGTTTGATGTTTATATAAAACACTTTCATTTTGTTATGGCAGGTGATATTCACCAAAACATGTACACTGTTATATTTATCTTTTGATGAGCAGAGTACATGTACTGATTTCTTTTGGTCAGTAATTTAAGATCCCATTTGTAATACGTTTTGTGTCTTGGCTGTTGATCTAAATTTCCTCGTAGTCTTATTATTTAATCTCAAACTGGTATCTTCATAGTAATTGCTTTATATTTTTACATATAAATGCCTATATATTTACACTGATGAGGCGTAACATTATGAGCACCTGCCTAATATTGTGTTGGCCCCCCTTTTGCTGCCCAGACAGCCCTGACCTATCAAGGCATTGACTCCTGTAGACCTCTATGCCTCAAATGTAACAAACTATGATGTTCTGTGTATTCTGACACCTTTCTATCAGAACCAGCATTAAATTTTTTAGCATTTGAACTACAATATCTCATCTGTTGGATCCCATCACACGGGGCAGCATTGGGTCCTGATTTTTATAACTGAGCCTTGGTCGCCGTGACCCCGTCGCTGGTTCACCGCTGTTCCTTCCTTTGCCCAGTTTTGATAGATGCTGACCAATGCATGCCGGGAACACCCCATAAGAGCTGCAGTTTTGGAGATGTTGTGATCCTTACTTAATTCTTACTTGCTTCCTTAAATATCCCACCCACTAACAGGCGATGATCGCTGCATGTGGGATGATGTTGGTGCAACATTTCACTCAGATTGGCCCACCCCTTAATGAGGAGATATGGTGCAAACAGACATATATAGCAATAGTCTGATTAATTATTTATTTCTACGGAATACATACAGAGTGTATGTGCTGTCAGTATTGTAACTATTGTCTTTCTTCTCCCCAAAATGTGCTTGTGTGATTTATGCCCCGTCCTAGCAGCATATCGGTGCGTTGGATATAACTTCAGCGATCCCTCCCTGCTAATCTTTGCAGCATCTCTTTGGCGATTTCTGTTCCTGACATTCACAAGTAACTCCATGGCACTGGCCAGCTGCGCTGAGATGAGAGAGAAGTGAGGCTCTGGACCCTCTCTTTCTACTTCTCCTTTTTCATCCAGTACTAAACTACTCTTTGCAGTTTTTATTTGTACAATATAGTGCAACACTATCAGAGCAGTGTCCCTGGGGGAGATTGCCTGAAAAAGCGTGCTTAATCTCATATTTTTTAATAATATCACACATACTGTCCACCGTTCCACATGCGGCCATGATCAAAGGGCCTTTTTTTGTGTGTGTGTCACATGCATGCGTGTCGGGATGTTTATTTGCAGCACAGTGCACTTGCGGCTATGCAGTGCGTGAGATGTGAATGTGGAGTCTGCATGTAAAGCTTGTTTGAAGGCAGAGGTGCGTGGGCCTCAGGGGCTGCAGAGGATCTCTCACCCAGCTGTCAAGCAGCCTTTAAAGTGTTCTCTAGTTGCTCTTCAGGGTGCAGCCAGCCACGGCCACATCCTCATGTCAGCCGCTGCTACGTGCCTGTGCCTGCGGGGTGCACCAAAGGCACGCATGGTGCCAGTGACAGACACTGAATGATACAGAGCGGGAGAACAGAGGGAATGAGAGAGTTAGGAAGGGAAGGAGGAGCAGAGAGGAAGAAAGAGGATGGCAGCGGAGTGGAGGGAAAAGACAGAGATCGGCATGAGTCATAATTCACATGTATTATTTCACTGTCAGCTAGAGAATAAAGAAAACATAGGTTGGTTGACATTCAGGTTTGATCATAAAAAAAAACTATCACAGAGCAGCTCAGAGAAAGAAAGGTATGTGTGTGCGTGCACATTTGTGCGTGTGTGAGTGGGGGGGACATGAAAGACTCAGAGCTGGAGTTGAGATGAGTGAGGGGTGAGGCTGTCAGAGAATGAAAAGGATAATTTAGATCTGTTTCCTCTCTCTTACTTCAGCGCCTAATGAGCCCTAAGCAGTGCCGAGTCCCTGCAAGCACTGCCACCACAGTGAAGATGAAACAGGTAGAGTTTGGAGGGGGGGCGCTCCGAGACAGAGGCACAGAGATGAGAAAATGAATAGGAGGTAGAGGGAGAGAGTAGCACAGCAGATGCATTGGGGGGAGAGGGCAGGCAGTCAGACAGAGGGAGGGTGTGTAGAAAGATAAGGATACAGAGAGAGAGGGGAGACTGTTGCAGGCTTCAAAGGCTGCCGGCTAGCGTGGCCATGGAGGAGCCATGAAGTCTATGGTTCTGTGGTGTGCTGGTCTTGCGGAATAGGCTGGCTTTTTCAGGTCACGCTCTCTGTTCTTGGCTTATCTGGTTCAGCCACAGACCGTTTTCCAGGAATGAAGAAAAAAAGCAGACAAGGGTGGCTTGGCCCATTTTCTCCTCCCCCCTGACCAAAAGCACGTCTAGACCCCTGTATCACACGAGCGGGGTGGAGAGAGCAGACTTGCAAATACGGAGCTCGTGTAAAGTGAGACTGTGCATGTGCGGTGGCCTGTTGCAAACAGCAGAATGCTTGCTGTGTATTTTGCACCTTGTGGATGATGTGTGACCCAGCGACTGTGTGTGTGTGGTTTTTTTTCCATTATTGTCCTCTGAGGAGTGGCATTTTCATCTCAGTAATTGGGCTGAACCAAGTGCTCGGCAGGCAGGCTGAGGACACATGCTAAGATGTGACAAGTGCCTGAGAAATTGGAAGTGAAAAACAAACCAGATGATCTGACACGGGCACATTTAGCGAACGAGCACACGTGCACGTGCACATCCATACCTCTGCTGGCTCCCGAACAACTCTGAAGGTCTCTCAAACAAATATCACAAAGTAAACTCTGCGTGTTTGCACGTTGTCTGTTATTAGCTCATCAGTGTGTTTGCAAATATTTGGAGATGTCCTAGTGATGCGGCGTGTTTGTGTTTGCTCAGCCAGTCAATCCTGAGCATTGATTACTATGCAGACCCATTAGTGCTCTAAGAATCTCCCGCTATGGCCAAAACATGTGTGTGTGTTTTAGCCCCGGTGCGAGCAGCTTCTTATAACTGAGGCCAAATATCCAAACCTGTTCGCTGTCAGAACATCAGTACCACGCTATGCTTACATCTGTTCCTCTGAAAGATACCTAAGAGTCTGTCTGCTCTGAATAATTTTTACCCTCCTCTCCCTCTCATCTGCTCCCTTCTCCTTGCCTTCTGACAGGCCTGCGGCTTGCGGAGCAGCTTGCTCGGCGTGAGGACGAGGCGAAGATCCGCCATCGTCTTGGGCTTTCTCTGTGGGCCAGTGGGAATCTGGAGGAGGCCCAACATCAGGTAAAGCATCTCCTGCTCGCTCCTCTTCTGGTTATGGATCACCTTGACTCAGACCTCTCATTTCCTTCTCTCCTCACCTCCTCTCTCCTCTCCCTTCCATCTGGGCTCCTTCGACCTCTGGTAGTTAAGGCTGACCGCCAGTAAGCCCACATCTGTCGACTTTGAGGTTGGCAAGGATTAGAAATGAGAGGTGGAAGTACTTGTCTTAAACACATGGGGAAATATACGTTTTCAGCAATGCCTTCGAGGTAAAAAAAAAAAAAAAAAGAGCCATGAGGAGAGAGAGAACAACAGGAGGAAAGAAAAAAAGGCGAGGTGGCTGTAGAGTTAGAGCATTGCTGCTGGCAGTATGCTATGGAGTCTGTTGAGCTGGTAAATGCTGTCATCTCAGCAGACAGGCGACAGATGAGTGAATATTTTTTTGTATCTGCGTGCATGGTCTCAGGATCCCCCAAGCCTCTGCATCACACACACATTCACTCCTCTTCAGCCCACTGCCCACCTAGCAAGCATGGAATATCCCCTTAACATCTCTCTTTGCAGTCTGTCCACACACCACAGCTCACTAGTTGATATATACATATATAAAAAAAGTATATATATACATATATATATATACTTTTCTTCCCCCTTTCTTTTGGCTTGTGTATCCACATGCAAGTTTGTGAACAGTCAGTCAGCAGCGGTGGCTGTCACGTGCGTCTGTGGGGATGTTTTTTAGCTGCTTTCATTTTTAAAATCTAGTCCAAGACTCTTTTTTTTCTTTCCCCCTTTTTTTTTTTTTGTTATGACACACGCGCACGACTTGCATTTATTCGACCCAGATAGCTTTTGTTTTTCCGTCGGCCCTGCATCATACTTTTTCAAAAAAGTATTTTTGTCTGTTTGCAATTATCTGTAACAAGAGCTGAGAATGAAAGACTGAACCAAGGTGATGGCTAGAGCAGGGGCTGAGTGCTTGTGACTCATATTGAGGAATTTGTGTTCAATTAAAGCAAAATATTATTCTAACAAGCCAATGCAACATATTTTCCACTGCATGTTTGCTTTCCAGCTTAATGCTTCACCTTCAAGACCCTAATAGTCCATGCTAACATTGTGTTGTCCTTGTTGCAATTAACTGCAATCCAGTCGTTTGCATACATACAGTACACCACAGCTATGTTGAATGTTTTTCTGCCTGTCAGCTTGTAGCTCCTGCAGTGACTTGGTGGTTGGAAAGGACGCTGTTGTCCTCAGAGTATAGATGAAATGGTTATTCATGAGCTGGCCTGTCGCTACAGCTGACCTTGGTAAACACTCTGACCCACTTTATACTGCTATTTTAAAGGCTTGTATTTAAATTTATAAAGCGTTCATAGGTGTAGATTAAGAGTACTTGACCTCATGTTCCTCATTTCTCTCTATCTGCGCACCGAATTGTATTTTAGCACCCTAGCTGTGATCCCGGTGCTCGTACTGGCACACAGATTGACGTGTCCTGATTCTAATCAGGTATTTGAACAGTGCTTGCTCTCGCTAAGAAGCATTCATATCTCGGCAAACGTGAATCGATACATTTGTGCCTGCTTAAAAAAAATAATAAAAAAATCAGCGGTCTACAGTCGATTAAGCCTTTACCTCTGATATCATCTTCCGCAGGGGGATGAGAGCTCCCCGGGGATTTTATTTTAGAAAAATCATTCGAGGTATGTGTGCATTCAAGTCTGCTCACGTTTACTGATACAGTGTGACACTGACATTCACTTAACATGTCAGATAAAAGCCATGTTAGTGTGTCAGTAAAACAAGTGAGCGCTATCTGAATAGGTAGCGGCCTGAGAATGCCGCAGATTTTACTGCACCTGTGTCGCGGCAAAAAAGACACTATAGATGCAGTGCCCCCCCCCCCCCCTCATCTGTGCCAGTAGGGGTGAAGACAGAGGAAAGGCGCTGTGAGAAATTAGTTACACTCTTAAAGGGATATCTGCAGGCCTACAAGATGAAACTAGCACTGCAGCAATCAGCCCACAGCCCTATCAGCAAAATCAGCCTGAGACTAGCAGCTCCTTCTACTAGGACTAATGCAGCAGAACTCACAGATTCTCTACTCTCCCCCCTACACTCCCTCTGACACACTTTCCTCTTTGACCTTGGGATATGCCTGACGAGCTAGATTCTATGCCTATGTACTCACCAGGAATCCACACACACTTTCTCCCTTTCCTTCCTCTTGTCAAAGCCACAGGGTTGATAAAATCCATTTAATCCATACCAACAACCCTTTTTCCACTGCAGAGCTCTTTGTCTTGCGTGTACTATGGTCGAGCAGCAAGAGTGTTTTACCCTCTCTGCTGGCCCCAGACTCCTGGAGAGTCACTCTATAGCAGTCCCAGTTATTCTACAGGGCTGCTATATAGGTGCAGAAATAGGAAATCAATAAAAGGCTCCCATGAATCAGCACTCTTGGCCGGTTCTGCTTGGCCAGTGTGCAACAGTCCTTGCCGCCCCACCTTTTCATTGTCTCGCCTTCTTCTTTCAATCCGGTGTCTGGCCCTGAATTGAAAGATCCAACAACACAGACGGGCCTATTGAATTCACAAAGCATTTATTTTCCTGAACCGTGTTTGTCTAAGATGCTCAGGGTAATGGTTTAGCTGCTCGCAGCCCTTTCTGGGCAAATGAGAGCTGAGGAGAGGTTTACCTGTGTTTAATGGTTATTCATCAAGCTACATTACAGTACTTTATTCTGCTGTGAGAGAGAAAAGAAGAAAGGAGGCTGATCAGTGATAACCTGTGAGGTGGAATGCTACCATCTAGTGGCCATGTTCATTTTCTATCCTCTAAGGCCTAATCATGCCCAATTTAGTAAGATGCAGACATATTTATCCAACATGTCTTTCTCATAGAATCCCAACTGCCTTCCTTTTTTTAAACACAGTTTATTCATTTTAACTTAATTTCCAGAAAAGGTATTTTGATGCAACGCCTTGCTGTTTCGGGGTCATCGTTGACTGTGCCGATGACTATTTCTTGTTATGTTTTTGTACACTATTCTTGTCTGGTAAATGAGCAATCCAGGAATGTCTGAGTGCATTTTTGCCGTTATTTATCCTCAGCTTTACCGAGCATCAGCGCTGTTTGAGACCATCCGCCACGAAGCCCAACACAGCACAGATTACAAGCTTTCTCTGTTTGACCTGCAAACCTCCTGCTACCAGGCTCTCCAAAGGGTCCTTGTCAGCCTCGGTATGTCAACACACTTTACTCACACTCTCAGTACTGCACGCTGTTATGACTTGTTTTTGCTTTTGCCTCTGTGTGCACCTGAACGATTTTAGACTTCATCTGCTAATCAAAGCTGACCTCTGAATTCTGCAGGCCACCACGACGAGGCCCTGGCAGTGGCAGAGAGGGGTCGTACAAGAGCCTTTGCTGATCTCTTGGTGGAGAGGCAGACGGGCCAGCAGGAGTCGGATCCATACACGCCGGTAACAGTGGAGCACATCTTGGATACCGTGAACAGCCAGAGGGCTTTGGTGCTTTATTTTTCTATGGCTGCTGGTTACCTGTACAGCTGGCTGCTGGCTCCAGGAGCAGGTAGGTTTGGACTCTAGCTGAAAACTTTTTAATGAGTTGCTGAAATCCCATCATGTCTGTCTGACTACTGCTCTCCTGAATCTCTTTGTTTTACTTTGTTCTTTTATTCAAAACATTTAAGTGTGTGTACTTCCAATGCAACATTTTGGGTTTCTTTTACTTTAATAACCTGAAATGTGGCAAAAGCACAGAAAATGACTATTAAAAAATGGCTTAGAAATTTTGAAGTGGCACGATTTGTACAAAGGCGATCAATAATATGAAATTATTCTGTCTGTACAGAAGCTACTTGGTTTAAAGCAAAAGCAGCCCCACACTCACGCTTGCTTGTTCAAATTAAAGCACATAAAAGGCCCAGAGGCTAGAGGCTTGTTTTGCACTACAGGGGTAGGAAGGCCAGCTTTAACACTGAGCGACAGTGCCACCTGCCACTCCACTGCTAGGATTTGCCCCCCTGCCTTGCTTTTCACCCCCAGAAGGCATCTGCCTGTGAACTATGCTAATTGATTGTGTCACCGATAACGACACAGCCAAAACACCAGTGGCGTCATCTTCACACGTGTCAACAGCAAAACACTTTGCTGTTACAACAAGTCTTCTCTGCTTTTGTGTTTGATGTTTGCTTTTGTTTTCATCCGTTTTCTTGATATCGCTTTGTCCTGGCACTTCTTTATACACTCCTAAATCTTTCTCTCTTTTGTTTACGCTCTGAGTAGCGCTGATGCTAGCGCAGCCCCTTTTGTTTGCCTTGTAAAATTCCAGTTGTACAAAGAAAAAAAGGGCGAATAAGCTACGGTGCATGTCGCCCGACTGCTGTGGCTGCCCTACTGCTGGCTTTGCTTTGACTCTCGTGTGAAGAGAGGAAATGAGAGCCGTGACCCATGTTCCAAGGCACAAGAGCCTGAACATTTGATCAAATCCAGCTCCCAGGCAACCAGATGAACTTGACCTCCAAGCACTAGTCATAAGGAGGGGAGGAACACTACAGGGACCGGAGTACATCTTCAAAGCATCGAATATTGCCCCAGGCTAAGAGGGAGCCACTTGCTCACTAATCGCCTGTCTGTCACTTCCTGGCATTCCCTGGCATCCAGCTGGTACACAAACATGTCCAGCTCTAAAGAGTCTGCAGTCAATGAATGGGGCTCCTAATGTCATGCTGTAATTACTCCACTAGTGTACATTCTGGCCCGAATTAGCATGCACGTGCATATTCACCGGAATCACTTTACCCGTCTATTTAAACACATTTAATACAAAATGGTGAAACACACTGACACACCCACAAACCAGACACACACAAACAGCCGTATTCGCCCGATGTGCTCTTCCCCACCTGCTTGAAACTTAGCCGAGCTCTCGCGGCAGGCACCAGATGGCACGGGCAGCCTACTCTTATCTTTTATTGAACAATATTTGTTTTATTCATTTTGCTCCGCAGATGCACTGCTGCACGTGCCCTCACTCACAGCTCTCAGTTGAAATAATCCAATATTGCCACCGTCGAGAGCGAGTAATAGGAACATATTAAAAAAAAAAAAAAAAAAAAAAAAGGAAAGAGAGAGGGTGGAAAATAGCCGCTTTCATTTGTTTTGTCATTACACTTCATAACCACCTGAAAGCAGCCAGTCATATTTACCCTCCCCTCCTTTCTCTCTCTCACTCTCTCCACAGGCATCCTGAAGTTTCATGAGGTGTACCTGGGCGAGGGCGTAGCCGAAGGGGGGTCGGAATTCCAAGAGGGAGGTGTCGGCGGAGTGGTCAGTGGCTCCTCGTTGGAGCAGCACATCGCCAGTGCCCGTGAGGCTCTGGGGGTAGAGTCTTATTATAGCAGGTGAGGTGTAACAATGAAATGAAAACTCTATTTAGTTAGCTCATAATCTGTGTCACTTCCTTTTCCCTCTTTAATAACTCACTTTCTTGATTATGGCTTAGCGTACACTCGTCGCACATGTATTTGTTTTAGTTTCCCTTAAACAGAGCCACATTTTAGGTAGATTAAGTAAATGAATTGCACAAAGCTGATTTACCAAGTCGACATACTGCAAATTGTGCAAATTGTGTTGCATGTCATGCTGGAAAAAAAAGCATGTCTTATTTTGCACCCGATGTTGTTGAGATAGTTGCCGCTAGCAGTCTTCATTTATTTGTAATGAGAGGGGGAGAAGTTATCAGAACAAGTGCATAATTGGCACGGGTGGATGGCTCAAAGCTGTGAGTCCAGTGCCAAAACTTTGGCTCTGTCCCGTAGCTCTACATTCAGTCCTCGTCCTGCATGTTGTCCTCAATAATACTGGTATTAAACTAAACTGACTAAACTGAGCTTAATGTAGAGTGTTAGATGGAGAAGGAGAATTCAGGTACTAGATTCATGCAAGGGTGTGTCTTCTTTTATGAACAGCC
Organism: Simochromis diagramma; assembly: GCF_900408965.1. Taxonomy (NCBI): domain Eukaryota; kingdom Metazoa; phylum Chordata; class Actinopteri; order Cichliformes; family Cichlidae; genus Simochromis; species Simochromis diagramma. Next base: position 6,368,042 of record NW_024387520.1, on the reverse strand, counting down.
ACGGTAATTTCTGCACTGAGCTGATGGGGTTTGCAGTGTTTCAGGCTTTTAATCGCTGTGTGCTTTCACAGCTTTTACATGCCTTATTGAAATGTCTGTGAAAACAAAGCTATTAACGGAACTGTGTTGACATATTAGATTAATGTATGAATGTTACTATATCTAATAATGACTTTATTAAATATCTAAAGCCTGACAGCCTGCAGAAAAAAAGTCAAGAGCAATGTGTGCATTTACGCACACGGCGCAGTATTATTAACGTCATTAACACACAGACGGCTCGGGAACTGGTGCTAAATAATTTCTTCTGCTCTTTTACGCGTGGGACAGGTGAGTTGTTAAACACATATTTCAGATTTATACGGTGGATGAGTTTGTAATAAATCCTCCACTTCAGTCCTCAGGACCACACGCAGCCGCCAGCAATGTCTGTCACAAGAGTTCAGCCTTATATCAAAACATTTTCATTCTTCTTCCGCCTCTCAGTTATCTGAATTGCCACGCTGTTTTCAGAGAGAAACACGCATAAAACCTGCTTTTTATGTTATTATTGTTAGTTTTTGTTAGTACGTTACTTGCGTCTTCACCCACCCTCAGCTGGTGTGTTCATTTTCTTAAGCTTGGTCGTTACTGAAATGAACTGGTGCGATCTTTGTTTTTAAATTAGCACACTGTTAGAAGATCACCTGCAAATCTTTCCGCAGCTCTTGTGAGGCCTGTTCAACACCATCAATTCATCCTGTGCATTTCTGGCTACTTTTACGCAGTTTTTTAATCTATCAGTAACAGAGTCCAGTCATCACCTCAGTTATAAGGAATAATACTCACAGGTTCAATATAAGCAATCTCAAATGTCAGCAAATTCCTAGAGGGACGTGACGGGAATATGCAAAGAAGCTTCCCTCTAGTTTTCCATCAAGTCAGTTATGATAGTTTCAGCAAACTCCCTCCAGGAATTTGCTGACATTTGTGACTCCTTATATTGATGCTATTAATATAATTTTCTACACTAAAGCGATAAAGTAAGATTGCTGAAACTATTGTAATTGATCTGAGGGAATGTTCCAAAAAGTGGTAAAACTACAGGGACAAACATCTTTGCACCCAAAAAATACTCTCCACAACAAAGTGCAGGGATACACAAGGTAAAAAAAAAAAATCCCAGCATTTTACCACATATAAAACACTGGGTCATGACCACATGGCAATTAACATGTAATGCACCAGAACAAGCATAAGTAGGTTATAAAGATTCCCCTCAGCAGTCTAAATCAGGCCTTAGCAGAAGAAGGGTTGTTTTATTGTGAGTGTGTGTGTAAAAGAGTGTGATGCTTCCTGTGATGACAGACATCCACTACCTCCTTAAAGGGCTTTGCTCTCCCCCCCAGTGGGAATAAATGAGATGGAATAATGGCTCTTGATATAGCTCGAGGTGTTGAATCCACCTAACACACAGCCAGTCTGACAACCAAAGGAAAAGAAAAGGTGGTTACTGTAACCTTAAGGAAGAATGGGGAGGAAGGTTCAGAGGAGACGCTAAAATCAGTGAGCCAAAAGTCAAAGAAGAGGCTGGTAGTGAATAGAGATCTAACACACAACAGGGGATGTAGTCATATGTGTAGGGCATGTAAAGTGTTCTGAGATGTATCAAAAGTTCAAATCACCCATTGACATCCTTGGAGCTACACTGTGCTTGACGTGTGCCATGTTTCTCTAGTTGGAGTTTGATCCATAGTGACCAGCTGCTCCACCCAGTGCCAGTCTCTTCCACCCCTAGCAGTCTGGCCCTCCTGCCCCATTACCAGCTCATTTACTTCTCCAATGGGAAGTTGCATACACACCACTGCGCCTGGATGGGCACCATATGGCCCCACTTACCAGCCCATTCAGTCTCCAGAGTGCAGAGAAAGGGAGGCAGCACTCTGAAATGAGTGTCTACAGAATGAATGGGATGGAGAAAAATGGAGAGGAGCATATGCGTGTGAAAGACAGGATAATAAAGAGAGCGGAAGACACGGCTTTTGTGATAGTCGAAATCTGCGTATTAACATGTGGAATCTCTCCATCTTTTTGAAAATCCAGTCTGAATAGGTCTGTTACCATGTACATTCCCGGAGAGCGAATCCCAGTGTGAGCCACGTACTGTGGCTTTAAGAATTGCAGTGGTAGGTGCACAAGGCAATCAGAGATCCCATGGTGGTTCCAAGAAGTTCATACAGCTGCTGTGAGATACTCTAAGAGTTGCATGATATCAAAGGAGAGGTTCACGCATGAAGGGCGAGATGAGAGAGTGGTGGCGAGCTAGTGATTGGGAGGGATGACACCCCCGCGACTGGATCAGCATTACTGGCATTATATTGAAAGGATTACAATCAGGCTGTTGGATCCAGGCTGAAAAAAAGAGGCCAAGTGTGTGAGGGTTGAACGGTATGTGTTTTTTGGCAGGTCAGAAGTGTCTGTGTGTGTGTGTTTCTGTGAGTACTTGATTTATCCGCAGCGAAACAATATAAGAGTGTATTGTCTGCTGTGCTCACATGCTTTTTTTTCTCTTGGCAACATTTCTGTGGCCTTGGATGCCTCTCACTCCATCTCTTTCTCTCTTTCAGAGGGTGCTCGAGCAGTGAGACTGAGAGTGAGGCGGGAGATTTGTTGGATCAACAATTTGAGGAGCTCAACAACAAGCTTAACTCCGTCACTGATCCAACGGGCTTCCTGCGCATGGTGTCCAGAAACAACCTGTTCAACAGGTAGGGGGGTTTTGATGCACATCACCTCAGTGTTCCTTGGCTGTTAATGAGTGGCAGTGTTAATCACCAAATGCTACTTAGACCCACTTTTGCACAAAGAAGACGATTAAAAGTCTCTGCTCGAGTAAGGAGATTCGTGGGTATTGTGGCTCATCTGTGAAAGGACTCTCTTCTCCATTGTTTAGCCAGCGCAGAGGCAGCATGTGAATCCTCCTTATTAAATAGACTGAGTAAAGCCAAAGCTGCTAAAGCCCTTATCAACTGTCTACTCTGATGGAAGCCCTGTGTGTGCGTGAATGTGGTCACATGTGCGTGTGACTGTTTGCCAGGCGCAGACATGGAGATGAATGTGGTTTTAAAATGTTTGCCATGTCTGTGTTTGTTATGCAGATTTATGAGATTTTAGTGAGAGCGCCACTGGCTTGTTCACAGCGTTATTTATTGACACTATGCAGAGTATTCATTTACATTGGGCTGATTGGTAAGGTATACCGACAATGTGCGTGCATGTGTGTGCATACTTGTGTGTCTGGGTCATATTTCCCTGTCCTCGTCCACAGTTGAGCTGTTCTTTGATGAGAGGGTAATTCCAGCTTTAATTGAGTCTTGGTGCTCATTAAGCCCCTTTAATGGGCTGCCGGTAATAATCCCCTCATTCTTTTGGGCCTTTAAAAAAAAAATCTGAATTATAAAGCTCATCATGCTTAGGAGCCTGTCGTCTGTCACAATACCAAAAGCAAGAGAAAATTGAGAAAACCTCTTTGTCCTCCATACATCTTGAGGTTTGGTGTCAGATAATCTGTGTGTTATTCAAGAGCTCTTTTTGAATTCACTTTCTCCTGCTATTTTTCCTTACATGTTTAGGCTATTACCATTTAATGGAATGAATTTATATGAATACTTCAGGATTTTGATATTTATGTATTACAAAGAGAAAGGATACGTTTATTTCAAAAAGAAACCTTAATTGAATAACATTTAAATTCAAATAGGTACAGGGCACTGAGATCTCGTCTTCAGTACGGAGCTTGGAAGGATTACTGTGGGAAAGTGATAATGAAAGTCTCTTTGTGTCTTCGTTGTGTAACTTGATGAGATTGTTTAATGATCTTGCAGTTCTCTGTAAAATTCTGCCAAAAGGATGATGCAAGGTTTATTTTATCAGCAGTACAAAGAAAGCCAATATAATAAGCTTAGAGGTACAGTAGTTATTTTTTAGGTTATTAAATAGAAAAAAAGAATATTGTATTCATACATGAATTCGTGTGTAATTACATGCTCTAACAAAATCATGCGTTCTCGTAAACTTAGAATTAATCGTTACAGATACACAAACTGGAGCGAGTGGCAGTTTGTTGAAGCCGCCGTGTTGCCCTGTCACGTTGTCATGCCATGGCCATTTCACCAGCCTCATACGCAGCACACCTTATACGTAACTTTGAATTTAAAGATCACCAATAGCTCATTCCAACTATATTCGACCATTTAACATTTGTACATGTATATTTTCATCATCTCTTTCTCATAGTGTCTTTCTCCTCCTCCTTTTCATCTCATCCTCTTCCTCCTTATCTCAAGCTTCATCTCCTGAACAGCAGCTAGGGCTGTAACACACAAAAATTTGAATAAACGTGTGTATTTATTCATGCAGTTAAATATTGTCACCGGGTAATTAGATGCCAATGTTAGGCTTGAATGTCCTAAAAATAAACCTTTAAAAATATCGTCTCACACATTTCCTGAGTTCATTTGCAAGGTGTCCGAGCCCAGCAGTGTTGGATCCGCTTCAAATGAAGTTCCCCTAACGCTGGCTAGCAGCAGCTAACTGTGGCAAAAGATCAGCTCTTAAGTTCAGGATATCATCAACAATTCGTCTCAGTATCACTGACATGAGACAGGAGTCTGACCCAGCCTTCATTCACAAAGTCTGACAGCCTCTTCCAGAATACATAGACATGCATATTGATAGCTGAGGTAAACAGCAGATTGACAGCCTACACTCACAGATGAACGACATCCAGAGTTCTTTATCCTACAGTGGCCACCGTAGCCAGGGTTACACACCTGAATTTGGATGGATAACAAAACAGAGCAAGCTGCAATCCACTGACATCTAGTGGTGAGATTTCACACACTGCACCTTTACATGTATACTAGAGGATGATTTATTTATCTCTGATTACCACGCAGATGACACTTAAAGACCCGTCTTTCACTTACAGCCACTGAATGCAATCTTCACGTTCAGCCTCTCTACAGCTCCCAGTCTTTTCTTTTCATTGTCTCCCTTTACACTTGACACTCACCTTCTTTTGGCTTATCCCTTGTCTCCTCACTCATTCTTCTTGTCAGGCTAACAAACGATTGTTTTGCTTTCCCATGGAGCCTTATGCCAAGGCCTGGGAGAGAGACAGAGTGTCGGGAGGCTGGAGGAAAGCCAGTGGCCTGGGGCTACCAGAAGGGCAGGATAGATGTCTGTTGGCTGGGTCCGGAAGAAATTTTGGCTGGTGGAACAGATGGAGGAGTAGTGACAAGTGTGACTATAAAGCTTGGCCCTGCTAGGAAAAAGGAAAAGGCTTCTAGCCCCTCAGCCACCATTAGCACAGTTCTCAGTATGCTGACTTTCTCTATGTGAGCTGAGGGCTGTCATTCCCTTCACACAGCAGACAGGCATCCAAAACGCATTGTGCTGTTATCTTGAGTTGGTTTGTTGATAAAGATTGAAGACAACAAAACTAACAGATGATGGGATGTTCTGAATTTAAAATGTTGAAGAAAATGCATGAATGGTGCTCTCCTTCTGTGGTGATTCTGCCAGTCTGGCCCCTATTTAGGCCAGTAAGTGCTAGATAAGCAGTGCAATACTGCCATCTAGTGGAGCTTTACACATTGACATGGTAAACTGAGTGAATTGAAACAGCCTTTGTATTATACTTGCCTTCCCAAGGGGTAACAACAAATTACTATATCCTACCCTCATCTACCTCCTCTTGGATTAAATTTGTTCTACGTTTGAGCAGATATATGAATGTGATGATCCTCTGCGACACATTATCTATTAAATTAAAAATGGACTTTGTCATCCACTTTCACAACACACAGGCAAAACTGCTTTTTGGAATTAACAAGAAGGCCAGAAAGGCCCAAAGAAATAGTGCTATTTGAACAGTTTAAAGTTGGTTTAGTCTCAGCAAAGACTCCTAACTCAAAAATCATGAAGAATCTTAAGTGTCTGAAACTTTCTTGAGGTTTTCAGGATTAAAATGAAAACTACAGTACTTTGTTTTGTGTCTCTGCAGGAGTTGCCAGAGTATGACAAGCCTGTTCAGCAACACAATGTCTCCTGCCAAAGATGGAAACTCTTCCCTGCCCCGTCGCTCCAGCAACCTTGGAAAACCTCCACTGCGGGCACTTTATGATTTGCTCATCGCACCTATGGAGGGGGTAAGTACTACTTCGGCGGGGTATTGCCTGTCTGTTGAGGCAGTTGTGTGACAGAGAGAAGAAAACACAATAGGGTACTTTCGAGAGGAACAGAAAAGCAGAAAAAAATGAATTTCCTTTATATGATTAAGTGTTTTCATATCCTTGCCTCACAGGGCTTGATGCACTCCAGTGGGCCTGTTGGCAGACACAGGCAACTAGTGATGGTGCTTGAGGGAGAACTGTACCTCATCCCGTTTGCTCTGCTAAAAGGAAGCTCTTCTAATGAATACTTGTATGAGCGTTTCAGCCTCATTGCTGTGCCCTCCATTCATGGCCTTGGAACCAGTGCAAAGGTACAGCTTCTTATTTAAACTTTGTCACGTTTTTACAATCTGTAATGCTATAACAAACTATTCACCATCCGTCCTAAGCTTTGCTGTGCTACAAGGTAAAATTTGTTGATGTCCTCTAAGGCTCATTCTCGGCGTCCTGGACCAGCCCCATGCGGCGGCGTCTCAATGGCAGCAGTGGTGGGTAACCCGAGACTTCCCTCACCTGTGATGGATCGCTGGCTGTGGGGACCTATGCCGTCTGCAGAGGAGGAAGCACTAATGGTGGCTGAGCTGCTGGGATGCCAACCCCTTGCTGGCTCTTCTGCCACAAAGGAGAGGGTCATGAGTGCTCTAACACAGGCTGAATGCGCCCACTTCGCCACCCACATTTCTTGGAAATTAGCTGCTCTGGTGCTCACCCCAAACCCTGAGGCTGTGCCTGGGGGAGCAAGCGCCAATGTGGGAGTGGGAACAGTGGGAAGAGGTGCAGGGGGGAGAACAGGCAGCAGTGGCCGAGGCAGAAAGGGCTCCACTGGAAGTGGCTACACCATCCCAGAGTCTCTCCACATGCAGGATGACAGCAGTGATGTGGAGAGCATCTGTGACAGCCCGCCCCTTCAGGAGTTCCTGCTTACAGCTGCAGATATTTTGGATCTGAGGTTGCCCGTCAAGCTGGTTGTGCTGGGGTAGGTAGACTGGCAAAGGGATACAACTAAATAGTGATTTTTTTTTAATGTAGATTTAAAGTCATTAAAAAAAACCATGACATTAACCATATTGAAGATCTGAATTCAAAATTGATTGACTGACATGAAATTCATTAAATACACAAATGTGCTTAAAATGTACATCATGATTTATTTGATAAGCACAGGGTAGAATACCAAATTTCAAGCTTGACATTTTAGTTTTACAGTTTTCACATTTGAGCCTTGTCTTTTCGTGGCTGCAGGTCATACCAAGAGTCCAGCAGCAAGGTCACAGCAGATGGTGTTGTGGGACTGACTAGAGCTTTCCTGGCTGCTGGGGCTCAGTGTGTACTTGTGTCCTTGTGGCCTGTCCCAGTTGCTGCCTCCAAGGTTTTTGTCCATGCCTTCTACTCCGCCCTTCTCAACGGGACCAAAGCTAGTGCGGCACTGGCAGATGCCATGAAGACTGTCCAGAGCAGCAAGCAGTACTCACACCCTTCCAACTGGGCAGGTCAGGGATGAAATTCCTTTATGCATTATTTCAACATTAGTAATAAACAAAGTAGTTAAAAGAAGATCCCTGTGAAACTGAGCTCTTCTTACTTTATTTCTTTTTTTCAGGATACATGCTGATTGGCAATGATGTGAAGCTTAACAGCCCATCTTCCCTAATTGGCCAAGCTTTAGCTGAGATTCTACAGTATCCAGATCGGGCTCGCGATGCTCTGAGGGTTTTACTTCACTTGGTGAGACACACACCGTTACTTATTTTACAAGATGTCACAGTCAGCACTGCTCAAAAACACTGATGGTGCATTGCTGTGCTCACTGCAGGTGGAAAAGTCTCTTCAGAGGATACAGAATGGCCAGCGTAATTCCATGTATACATCCCAGCAGAGTGTGGAGAACAAAGTAGGGGGTGTCCCTGGTTGGCAGGCTCTGCTGACAGCTGTGGGCTTCCGTCTTGACTCTGCAGGCACCGGTATCCCCGCTGCTGTCTTCTTTCCCACTGCTGACCCAGGAGACAGGCTTCAGCAGTGCAGCACCACCTTACAGTCACTGCTGGGTATGTAGACAATGTAGCTATTTAAAACAAACCAAGTTATTTACAATGTGCCCAAGGTTATGGATTTATAAATACTAGCAAATCCCTGTGCTACGACAACTTATTTGGCTTATAATGTTGGGAAATTGAACATTTCTCATTGAATAAAGTTAAAGGTTTAAATACTGTTTGTATTTAATATTGTTTGTCTTTGCTATAATGCTGCCATCATTATGATGCTAAGCTTCTGTTACACAGCAGCACTGATTCCTACCTGATTCAACATTTTGTTTTTTAAATGACAACAACAACCAAAACATTGCCATAACATTTTGATGTCAAATAATCCAATTAAATGAGAAAACACAATTTATTTACCAAAAAATGCACATGAAGATTACTCTAAATCCTGGGAGCATTTAGTGTTATGCTTGTCACTAAACATAGCTTATTATAGCCCCAACAGGAGTTGCAAGGTCGTTGTCGTGCTGCAGGATGAGTTTGTGACCAGGACACCTTCCTGGCATCACTCTGTGATAGAATCTCAGAACATTTTAACACAATTTATGTTTGCGCCATTTCATTGATCCATGTATCGCCCCATGTTTAGCACTTTTTTTTACCACTACCATTTAAACCAATGCGCCTTGTTAATGAATGATGAAGAACTTCCTTTGATCCAATCCCTTAGGTCTGCCACCACCAGCTCTGCAAGCTTTGTGCAAACTCATTACAGCTTCAGAGGCAGGAGAGCAGCTCATCAACCGGGTAGGTCCCTGCAGCTCTGAACAAATGCTGTTGAGTTTTGCACCCAGTACCCACTGGTCTTTGGTTCAAATGACAAATACCATTCCTGTTACTTAGAGTTAAAAAGCATTGTAGCAGTCCCCTTTCACTTTCTTTGAAACTTTGCCACACCTTTGTATTATAAGTGCGTTGCTAGAAGAAGCATATCAGTGATTTTATCACTATGTGATTTGGTAATGTCAGGACTGGATACGCTCTAATGAACTGGCAACTCAAGCTGGAGCTTAATCTGCATTGAAATGCAGCACTGAATTCTAACTAGTTGCCCAAAGTCTTAACTACAGTCTGAGTTCTGTTCTCTTCCTCCCCAAGCTTATGACACCTGAGAATTAATCTGGGACTGACGTAGTTTATCCCTGTTTATGTGTAACATGTGGCTGTCACATGCTTAAAGTCATCAAGTTAGTTTGTGATTGGCAATTTTCATAGCCTCAAAATGTAAGTGTGTGTGTGTCAGTGGACAGACTGTGGAAACACTTGATCTAATCTATATATGCTGCAAGCAATAAACTTTAATCTGTTAAACCACTAATGTTACTTGTTGCTGTATCCTCTTGTTGCCATAAATCCTTGTACTTTACTCTTTTTCTTTTTTTTCCTTTTCTTTTCTTTTTTTGCGAATGGCCTGTGTGCATGCCATTAAACGCCTGTTTTCTCTCCCCTGCTCCTAACGTGTGGTCTGAAGGCTGTTAAAAATATGGTGGCGATGGTAAGTGTGCATTCACTACCAGCACTCCATCCCATAGCTATCTTGTTAAATCACTCTTTACTGTCTGTTCTGCTAAACTCTCTTTGTATTGGCGAAAATGCATGTTGTTTTTCCTCTCCACATGCAAAGTTTACTGTCTTGTGTTGTTCATAGTTTTTCCTTTGCTAGTTTTCAGTCAAATCTAAGGGATTTGGGGGTATTTAAGATTTAGAACTTGGGTTTGGTTCAGGTCAAAGGAATGTTTCAGGGTGGAAGCGGGGGGTAAATCTGTGATGTAAAAAACCCTTTCTCAATCGTGTCGGGTGAAACGAGAAGAAGGGGTTTCTGCACAGTTGCGTCAAGTTGACAAAGATGTCTCTGTTCAAAGCAAAGTAATCCCCAAACAAAACACGTAAGTGTGCTCTCGGGCCGCGTGTTAAACCCTACAAAGCCCAAACCCTTCCAGCTCAGCTTACCTACAGTTGTTTTATTGCCAAGATTGCTCGTGCACTGGGCTCAGACATATTTTTTTAGGACACAGGCTTATACAAGATACATGAATATGTTTTAATTGGACGACTTAAAGAGAAGAAAATGAAATCATTATTAAAAGGAAGAAGCTGTATAATTTTTTCACTTGGGTTATTTAAGTTACTGATGCAACGCTTTGATCACCCAGTTCACTTTTAAGCCGTTAATTACATCTCCACTACTTTATTGTAATGTTGTCCCCTGTCTCTTTCAGCTCCACCAGGTGCTAGTCCAACTACAGACAGGAGAGAAAGAACAGGATTTCTCCCTGCTGCCCATTCAGGTGTCCATTAGTGTGCAGCTATGGAGACTCCCAGGATGCCATGAATTTCTGGCTGCTCTTGGTTAGTCATCTATTATGTAAAAAAAAAAAAAGTCCCTATCCTATTGTCTACCATATGTCTATTTAAGTTACAGCTGTTGTCCTGTTTTGCATGTGCAGGGTTTGACTTATGTGAGGTAGGCCAAGAAGAAGTAGTACTGAAGACAGGCAAGCTAGCCAACCGCCGCACCTTGCACTTTGCTCTCCAGTCTCTGCTGGCACTCTTTGGTAAGTAAATATATTTTTTTGCTTATGCACTTTCATTCTTTGCTGATTGTTGTTGAGCTCCTAACTTGATTCCCTGTACACTGGAATCTGAACTGTGCATTGGCACTTTTTAACAGCCTGTTTTTATCCTGTGTTTATCTCATGCCACATTTTTCATCATCTCTTTTCTTTTATGTTCAGACTCCACAGAACTGCCCAAGCGCTTGAGCCTGGACAGCTCATCCTCCCTTGAGTCCCTAGCTTCAGCCCAGTCTGTGTCAAACCCCCTGCCCATGGGATACTCAAGCCTTCCCTTCTCTCCTCCTTGCCTGGACAATCAAGCATCTGATGCCATTTCTGTTTATAGCCTTAGCTCTGTAGCCTCCTCTATGAGCTTTGCTTCCAAGTCAGACTGTGATTTCCTTGCTCATCGGCAGCGCGGTGGGGTCACGGCACACTACTCGGTCCACAAACACCCTCATGTTCCTCGCAGCCGCTCGTCTCCCCATGGAGCAGCTGCTGCAGTGGCGGGAGCCCGCGGAGATGAGGAGGAATATGAGGGCTTTTCCATTATCAGCAGTGAGCCCCTGGGAAGTCATTGTGACTCTCTGCCTTTGCCACCAGGCCACAGCCAGCGCCACCACCGGGGAGGCAGGGGTGTCGTCAGTGGCTCCAGCACAGGAACGGGGAGAGGGTACACTGTATCTGTATCATCGAGGGGCAGTGTCAGCACCCCAACATCTCCCGTCAAAACAAACCTGGTGCCCAGCCCAAACTCACCGTTTCAGAAAGTCGGTAAGGTGAGCAGCTCAGATACAGGAGAATCTGACCAGTCCAGTACTGAGACGGACAGCACTGTCAAGTCTCAGGAAGAAAAAACTGTCCCTCTAGATCCTCAGGAACTGGCCCAGAAGATTCTGGAAGAGACTCACAGCCATTTGCGTGCTGTGGGTAGTCTTCAGAGGGCTGGTGCAGAGGCCGGGACAGCTGGAGGAACCTCAGCACGGAGTAGCGCATTCCGCTCTTCTGAAACTAGTGCGTTCAGCCGTCCTAACAGCGGCGCTAGTGGTCGAGCTCAGTCTTCCCCAAGACCCAAACCTCCCTCCCGATCTTCTTCACTGCAGAAGATAAGCTCTGGCTACAATAGCCCTGCGGTCTCTGAGTCTTCCCAAAAGGAGGGCAGCCATCCTTCACCCACTTCAGACACTCACGCACAGTTCAAATTAAAGTACCCGAGCTCCCCGTACAGTGGCCACATCTCTCGTTCCCCGAGCAACGTGTCTCCCAGTTCTGGTCACCAGTCCCCTGCTGGTAGTGCTCCATCTCCTGCTCTTTCCTACTCCTCTACAGGCTCTGCCTGCTCTACATCAGCTGACACGGCGGATTTGGATCGACTAAGAAGGGGGGTCATTGATGAAAAAGTACAAGCTATCCACAATCTGAAGACCTTTTGGGCTAATGCTGCAGCCCAACAACAGCAACATCTAGGTCCCGTCAAAGCTGTCCACAGCACACCCGGTCCTCTCGCCTCTGCCAGCAGAGATGTACTAAGTCTTCTGAACCTCTCCCCGCGCCACTGCTCCCCTAACGACACCCAAGACAGCCTGGAGCTGCGGGAGCTGGGGCTGCAGTCACTGGATAGGGGTAGCAAGAACTCTTCCAATGGACATCACTGCTCCAACCCCAGAAAAGTGGCCCCATCACCTACTATTTCCACTAGCAGTAGCCCTGGTGCTCGTTCTATCCGACTACCTGCTGGCAATGGATACAAGTTCCTGTCACCTGGAAGATTTTTCCCTTCCTCTAAATGCTGAGACATTTAAAATGGTCCAATACTTTTACCTATCATTTACTATCCTGGGTTCTGGAGGGGTAGGGCACTTTTTGGGGACCTGCCATTGGTCCATCAAGGTTGACTGACAGCGAGAAGGATTTCTTTGGTTGTGAGTTTGATTCTGCAGAGGCACATGAGTGCTTTAGAGAGTGTCTAGTCTTTGTGCCCATAACACTGTAAATGGCAATGAAAAAAACTCAACGACCTGATACTGTGTTTGTGTGTAACTGTGTGTCAGGTAGATGTAAATGCCATTCGGTATTTTTTCCCCCAAAAAACGTTGCTGTTCGTGTGGGCCAAGATGCAACAGCTATGACTGATTTCTTCCATTTTATTTTTGTTTTTAAATTTAATGGTTATTGTTATTGTTTGTTATTGTTATTAATATAATAATTATTATTATGTTTTGTAAATTAATTCCAGTGTTTCACAATCAGTATTAAGCGTTTTTATATGATTAAAAAGTGAACAAACCTGTACCATGTAAAGATGGATAGAGTGGAGAAAAAGATTTAATATTTTTTATTGAAATCAAAAGGGCATTTTGCCTGATTTCTTTGTGAATTGAGTGTCTGCTCTGAAGCATGGATTCTCTTGCTATTCAGTGTTAAGTACCATGTATGACTTTTTAGCCCATGATTTTTTTAGATTAAACATGAAAGTTTCATGACAACCATCTGTCATTTATCAGTAAACTGTTTCAATAAAGCATCATGTTTGCTTTCTTGTATTCTTGACATTATTCTTTTGTGTGGCTTCATACATCTATAGAGACCTTATTCCAGTTCAAGTTGGGACGGCTGTCGCAAAAAGAGAAATGATTAGCATATCATTTAAATCTTATATTTACTTGAATATAGTACAAATATAACATGGCTAAAGCTGAAAGTAATATGAACAATATAATGAGAAAAATATTTGCCCTCTTTTTGTCACGTCAGATCCTCTGGAGTAGAGAGAGCAGACGCAAATGCAGACTAAGGAGACGGAACTGGACTTAACGAAAAGCAAACAGTTTATTTTTGGCTGTACAAAAAAATTAAAAAGAAAGATGGACGGGGACTAAGCTTAAACTAACAATGCTAAACTGGAGGAAGGTATATACTAAACACTAGATACCTGGAATGTGAAAACCTGAAACATGGAAACTGAGATCAGAAACATGAGCTTAGATGAACAGACGATATAACGAGGGACAAAAGGAAACTCACACAATAAATACACAAAAGGATGATCAGGGAAGTAGAGGCAGCTGGACAACACAGGAGGAACAAATCAGACTGAACAAAGTGAACACATTGGATACAGGACAAGAGACTATCAAAATAGGATAGGAAACAACAGACCCAAGCTTGACACAGTGACTGGGGAGACACGAGTAAACACGGCGACAAAGACTGACTAAACACAGAAGAAGATTAGACACTGAGAGAGAACTAAGATTGCTAAGAACTGAAGGCTAAGGGAAACAAACTTAAAACATGATGAAAGAATAACCATGAACCTAAGAATTGCAACGAATATTCAAAAGCAAATAGCATAATGTCCAGAACTAGAAAACACTGGGTCACAGACAGTGCCCTGACACTTTTTGCCCTTTACGGGGGTTTCTTTTTGTATGTTTGTCAAACTTCTATGGGGTTTCTTTTGGTTTGTGTTTATGTTTTTGGAAAGCTAGTCCAGTTAAACTAGTCACACCCAGGTCTGGTTATTAACAGGGTATAGTAGCTTTTAAATGAAATTATCATTTAAATACTGCATTTTATATTTACTTATTGTTAAATATTACAATTTGTTTGATGACCTGAAACAAATATGGTGCAACAAATATGGAAAAATATGTATGGACTGATGCACAAGACATGGGTAACTTGCACACCTAATCCTACACAGTATATATAGGTTTTGGGATAACATAAGCTACTATCCAGTCATCTTTTTCAGGGAATACCTTGCTTATTTCAGTACCGGTAACAACAAAAGAAAATTACATTTCGGTTTCAGTGTTTGTGTCTTTGTACCGTCTTTAATTAAATATGGAGTAATTATTATTTACAGATTTATAGATTAATGGAACCACATGCTCAACTTTTTAAATTATTAATATTTTATATATTTAGTATTTTTACGTGTTCAAGTGTGGAATAACGGATTCTAAGTAATCCATCCTCAAATACAGTGGGTGGGTTTAAAGTCACCAAAGAGAGATTTCATTGGATGATGCCAATGTTAGGCCCACCTCTCCGTCATTCCGCAAATCACCGCTGCAGAAGGAGGGACCTGCCGCCTCACTTAGTAGCCCATGACGTCAGTTAGTGGTAGCTGGGCACTATTGAGAGGAAGAAGTTAAGATGGTTCTCATCAAGGAGTAGTAAGTGCGGGGTTTCTGTTTAAACTGTATTTTTCTTATTATTTCTGAAAGCACTCTATAGGTTAGTATAGATCCGTGCACTCACGGCAGTTTTTTTCAGTCCCTGTGCGCTGATGCAAACTTTTCATCATGTCTCGGGGTCAGCGTCAGGCACACGAGGGGAGGATGGGATTGGCCAAGAGCGTCTCTGGCCTACCGGCTTTGACAGCAGATTGTCATTCTCTGACAGCTGCTGGTTTCCTGTAGTTTCTCATATGTTATCGCTAAGCTGATGGCTTCTAAACGCTTCAATCTGCGGTTTTTGTTATGTGGTTTTAAAGCGCAGACATTTTCTTTTTCAAAGCCTCGAATTGGCACCCGAGTTGCTAACGCTAATTTAGCTAACTGCCTAACCTGAGGGGAAGTTAACTGGAAGCTGTAAGTTCTCGCTGTCTTTGCAGTATTGACTCAGAAACTGTCGGCGCCAGCTAATCACCCCAGCATAACACATTTTGATTACTTAACGAATTGGTAGTTTGTTCACTCCTGTCTGTTTCAAGCATCAATCATTTTGCATGTAGTAAAGACGAAGCTAGCAGCTGTTAGCCTTAGCCTTTTGGGTTTTGAAATTGCATAAAAGATTTCAGTTTCCATTTGTAAAACCGCTATCCTTGGGTTAGGCTGAATATGTAAGCAGGCTTCTTACTTCACATCTTACCAAATGAATTGGGTTCAAGGCAGGAAGACTGAACACTTAAACGTTTTTAGAGATAAAGAAAGTGAATATAAATGGGTAGATGGAGGGTGTGAATGGGTCATGTTTTGCATCGCACGGGAATTCTGAAAATAAGGATTGACGTAGATTTGAGTTATGTAAAAACCTTGTTACAACATTGTCTTATTCCTTAAATATAACACAGTATTGCTGCCAGCATGCACCTCAGCACTGTGGCGCCCTAATTCCATCAAAGTCCCTGTGTGGTAAGCAAAAAGAAGCACTGGAAGTCTGAATTGGCACTACCTGCACTGTTGCATGTGGCCACTTACTGGCCTACAGGAGTGAAGGAAGACTTTTCCCGCATCCCTAACACCCCACAATCGCTCACTGCACTCGGGCTCACATGGTTTGATAAATGTTGCCTGCACATTTTGTTTGCTTCAAACTTAAACGTCACTAATTACAAGTCCTAGCAGCATTGAAACAAAACATCTGATGGTGGATGACATTTAGTTTAGCCTTGTTTGACAAAACATTGGTCAGTTCCCATTGTTATTGTTGGTTGACACTTATCTTGCCCTCACTCATTAAAAGTTAATTGATAGAAAAGGAGAAAAGCCCCCCCCCCCCACACACACACAAAAACTTGCGTTTTCATGTGTTTTCAGCTTTGCTTTAGGTATGTACTTGTAGAATTTTCTCCCCCTAACTTTTTGTTTTGCACTCTGTAGTTTGGTGATGTTTTACTCACAGCCTGTAATGTGTCTATTTCTGGGCGTGAAGGAAAAAGTTGCACCATCATCATACGGTGCACTGACCAGGGATGGTCTTTAATGGTTAGAACTCTTGAATAATAGATTCAGATATGTTTTGTCTTCTTAATTAAACTGCTTCGGCTAAGCTCACTGTATTTCTGGCCCCACCTAACTCACATTATTAAAAAACAACAACAACGAAATAAACTTTCTGTAGTCCCATAAAGTTTTGTCTTAATTCAGCTCTAACTTTTCCAACCAGGTCTAGTAATAGGTTCCTCTCATCTTGCTGATGTCAGCAGTATGTCACTATGGGTGGTTCTAGAAGTATTTTTCCCTCAGGAAGAGTAACTTTGAGTGTCTTCCTGTTCCTGGCAGTGAGCAGGTGTCATCGTGGTTCTTCTGGTTTTGTAATCCGGAGTCCCTGTAGTTATGTTCTCATTGCTTCTTCTGCACTTTTCTGCATACTGTGTGACCTGACAGGCAATTGTCATGTTGCATTCATTGTGAATACAGACAATAATATAAGGCGTGAGTAAATGTGCATGCTGATTTGGCATGGTAATGAGTAATATTTAGAGACTGAACCTTTTTATAAATAATCTCAATAACAAAGGCTATACAGGCTTTACTGCCAAGATGTAGAGACATTTCAGGCTCCAGAGTCAGATGTTTTAGGATGTATTATTACTGTATTATTTATGCCACATGCATCTGCAGTGTTTTCTTTTTTTGTCCTATTAGTATGTGCTGTAACTCACTCTTAAAAATACAAATGTCAGCATACGTCTAGAAGAATATTCCTTCTCATATATGGGTCGCTGCTTTAGATTGATGTGGAATGATAGTTTATCTCATGAAATTGTCTAATATGAAACAGCGGATTTGAGAAATGCGTGCTTTATGAAAGTTACTCATCATATGTTTCTCTCTTTTGCAGCCGTGTGATTTTACCCTGTAGTGTCGAAGAGGTGAGTAAGTGGCTTAATAGCTTGTTATGCTATTAAGATGTTATAAATGATTAACTTTTTGTCAAGTCTGCTTATATTTTCTCTGTTGATGCCGTTGACACATAATCATGTTGATAATAACAAAATAATGACATTAACAGCCATACAAAAATTACAATAAATTAATAATAACTAAATAACTAAATAAGGAAAAAGTCATAATAATGTTAAAGGATATGAAATGCACTTCTTCATACTTACAAATATATGTAGTTTCTTTTCTATAGTGCCTGTACTGTTTGTGTGGTTGTAAACAAGCCCATATTGATGCTTGAAAAAAAGTCCATCCTCAGTTAGTCTGACTGTTTAAACTGAGTCAACCCTCAGTTCCTTTTTTGGGCTTTAATGTGTCATTGTGGCGTGGCCAAAAGGAAATGTTGCAAGTCTCTGACA
The DNA here is from genome assembly GCF_900408965.1 of Simochromis diagramma. NCBI lineage: Eukaryota > Metazoa > Chordata > Actinopteri > Cichliformes > Cichlidae > Simochromis > Simochromis diagramma. The sequence goes on along the minus strand of NW_024387520.1, from coordinate 6,350,188 downwards.
TGTGCCTTTTGTTTAAGACAGTTCTTTTCCACTCACTGATAATAAAGACATGGCAATGTTGTATCATTTCTGTTGTTTTGGCTGCTGGCTGCTAAAACCAAGAAAAAGCTTAATTTTGCAGATGTTGTTTGTTTGAGCCAGCAATTGTTCTCTGTGTTTAGAGACATTTCTGTAATAAATCCCAGACTTTCAGCCAGCTGCTGGGATACAATCTCTTGGCAATTAGTGCTGCATATCCAAATTCAAAATATTTGAAAAGTAATTCTTGTCTTTGTGGAAGAAATGTTAACAAGACTTATGGTAGCTGATTATTAGTCATTCTCTTCTTCTGCTGTTTGATGTTCAAACATCATAAGTAAGTTAATTTAGCTTTAAGATGGTGGAATTGGGGAACACAGCAGCAGAACTGAAAAAGCTGGCTTAAACATTTAGCTCTTCAGCAAGTTTTCTCTGCACGTTATAGAAATCTAACCTACACTAGAGTGGCAGCAGGACAATAATAGAGCTTAAGAATTTTATGGTTACTTTTTTTTACACAGTTTTACAAAACAGGTCATGGGTTGGGTTCTGTTCCTACAATTTCACTGTATGGGACAGACAGAGAGAAATGAATGAATTAAAAAAAAATGTCATCCATATAAAATATTTGATTTACTTTTCTGACAGTTTTAGATTTCCTGTGTTGCCCTTGAGCTCTCAGGAGTAATGTACATTGATTACTGTTTGGTTAAAAAGCGTTGCTGTGTTCACAATAAGCCTATATCATTTTATTAGATGGAAACTTTCAAAATGTTAGGAAGAGAAAGAATTGGTTTATGATTTAGATGTATGTCACAGTAAAAAGTACTTAAATCTACTGTCTAGCATCATGTTTTTATATTATGATGTTTGTCTTGCAGTATCAAGTGGGGCAGCTGTTTTCTGTGGCTGAAGCGAGTAAAAATGAGACGGGTGGTGGTGAGGGCATTGAGGTACTCAAGAATGAGCCATATGAAAAAGATGGAGAAAAAGGACAGTACACACACAAAATTTACCACCTAAAGAGGTATGTGCTTTCCTTTGTATTTCTTGTTTTTTTAGAACTCCACTGTTGGCTTCATTGATTCTTTCTTATAGTGTAATAGTGCAGTGCTACCAGGCAGTGTCAGTGTTGTCTTATCTGTGAAGCATTTTCAGTTCATTTGCTAACTGTGCAATCTTTGCTATAGAAAAAATAGGTGATAAGTCTTCCTCCTTCCTTTCTCTTACCTGTACCTCCTACCCTCCACCACACCCTACAGTAAAGTCCCAGGATTTGTGAGACTCCTAGCTCCTGAAGGTGCCCTGATTTTCCATGAAAAGGCTTGGAATGCCTACCCCTACTGCAGAACCAGTGAGTCCCCTTCCCAGCACCACTTAGTTTAGGTTTGCCTTGAAACTCTTCTTCTCACTTTTAAATTAAGTTCATGTCTTGTCTTTCTTCCCCCCTTTTTTTCCCTTCATGCCTAACCTGGAACAGTTGTGACGGTATGTAACCCTAAATGGGTTTTATTAGCTAAGATTAAAGTTAATAAGAAAAGAATTACATAATTTTTTTCTTCATTATGTTTCTTCTTTCTCTTTATTCTAGAATGAATATATGAAAGATAATTTCTTCATTAAAATTGAGACATGGCACAAACCAGACCTTGGAACGCAAGAAAATGTGAGGACGTCAAAGCAAACAGATGTCTAATATGAATCATGAGTTTTATTTTCTAACATATCTTTTTGTATCTGCTCAGGTGCACAAACTAGACAGTTCCACATGGAAGAATGTAACGGTGGTGCCCATTGACATTGCAGACAGAAGTCAAGTGGCCCATGCTGTAAGTAGCTTCATACACAGTATGGCGCCCTCATGTGGACAACTTTGATTATTACAGTTCTTTGTCATGAGAATGTTTCGTAAGCAGGTGTTTTATGGCTCTGTTTATGATTTAATTTGAATATATATGTGTTTTCCAGGGAGAGAGAAAAACGACATCTAGCCTTTCCTATGTAATAGGGATGCAGATGAATAACACTGATGAAATGAAACAGCACTTTCTTTCTATTCTCGTCTAACCAATTTATTGAATTGCATACATATCTGAAAGTAGCTGAAAGAGCATTTTGTTACTACTGAGCAGTCTGTGTGACTTATGACTTACTGCATGTTTCTCTGGTGTGATATTACTGCAGTCCAATTTAAAATCCAGAATAAACGGTGTTTGTGCGATCCTTTCTCTTGCCTATATAGCACTCTCAAACTGTTAGAGTCAGAGTTTAATTCATGAAAACAATACAGACGAGCTAACTGACACATGGTCGTTTCATCTGTGGAGTTTCAGGGAACAATCTTTTGGCTAAATCGGTTTAGTTTATGTAGTAAAGATTTGCTCTTGGTTTGGTCAGAAATCACGCCGTCCATATAAATCACATGTTGTCACAGCATGTGGTTTCTCTGCTCAACTTTGTCTTGCTCTTAAGCATTGATTATTCTCAGCTACGGACACAGACAGCCAAAGTCCTGACAGCCAAGTAGTCATTCTTTGAAGTCCGCCACTTGGGGTGTACTTGTAGTTGGTGCATTGTAGTGTAAATCCACAGCGGACAGGAAAAACTGGCAGATATGCAGACACTGTGCTCTGTCTCATAAACAACTGATCACTAGGACCTGAGTGGACCCTAGTGGACTCACAAGATGTGATCAAGGCTTTAACACAAGCAGAGCTGTGTGCATCTGTTTTTCTGTTTTTTTTTTTTTTTTTTCAGTTAATATAAACTGGTAATCAACCGGATGTCCTAGTTAAAGAAGAAGTAGCACTTAATGTGTCTGTGCATATTCACTGACTATTACTACAGTTTCAGGGAGGCTAATAAAATATTAAATTATAATGACTGTTAGACAGATTAGAATTCAGTATCTTGTAGCTCCTGCTAAGCTGTTTATTCACAATGATTTTTTCTTCTTCTACTTTTTTGCTGGGCTTTAGTTTTAGTTTCCAAAGTGTGTTTCTCGTTTCAATTTTGTTTTTATTGTTTGAAAATGTGTGTAGTTTATATTAATTTTAGTTTTAGGGTTTTTTAAAATTATTATTGTTTGGCAGACATATGTCAGGAATAGGTTTGGCAAAATCATTACAGATTTTACAGTAAAAACAAAACTTGTTGAAAGTACTTGACGTAGTCTTGTAGACATCCAGAATCACAATAAATGCGTCTATCAAAGCCTCATTAGGAAAGTAGTCATACAATATCCTCAGTTTTAGATAATAAAAATAAGGATATTGTGTCTATTTTTTTTAGTTTTCCAGGTTCACAAACAGTGCTTATCCATCCTTTTTTTCCCTTCCTCCTTCTTCCCTCCTAAATATTGCTTCAGGGCCATGGTGCTAACACAGAGCCACAGACAATCATTCGCTTTAGTCGCTTTACTTAATGTGTATGTTGATGTTTTGTGTGTCTGTGAGGGGAAAAAAATATTAGCAGATATCTCAGATTTGTAACTCACCAAGTCATATGTCAGCCAGGCACCACTTTAAAAAGCACGAGAGAGACTGGAGCACATTTTTTAGTACTTAACTCAACATTTGGATTTTATTTACAGGCTGTCATGAGCTTCAAAACAGTTGTGTATTTTGTTCTTACAGCAACATACTTGATTTTTCAGGTATGATTATTCATTCATAGAGCTGAAAAAGCTGCCTGTGCTCGTGGCATCGACGATAAGTAGAGCATTTCAAGTGAAGAGAATCTTTGGCAATCCTCATAAACCTTTAGTCAATCCTGACCCATTTTATAAATATTTTACTGAAGTTGGCATCAGGTCCAGCCCATCTCCTTGGTATTTTTTATTTTGGTTTGGTTTGTCTGTGAGTTTTTCCCCAGTCTCTCTTTGTATTTTCTTTATAAAGACACAGAACATTAATTGCTCTCTGGGCTGTCGTGTACTTGGCTGACTGTTCTGCTTTATTGGGCTATGTTACTTCTTAGTTTTGTTTTGTTTTCTTGTGTTTTTTGTGGTCTGTTTCTTTGCCCCGTTTGAAAATGTGTTTGCTGTGCTGTAATAACACAGTGCATTAAAAATAGTTGATTTCAGGAGTGTGTCCCAATACAGCCAGCTGACTGGAGAGATCTTTGTATTTAAAAACGTACACATACCAGTTGAGGATAAATTAAAGATTTGAATACTGCTTGGAATCTCTGAAATCATATTTGAAGATGTTGCAGGTTATTGCTCTTATTTGACATCACATTGCCTCATTTCAATGTGACTGCCGGTATGCGTGCAAGCATACATGTGGCTATTTGGCCGAGAAGCCCTAGTTTCTGTGTGTGTACATGTTTGTTTGCGGTGGGTAGTTAACGAGGCGGACGTGTTTGCCTTGCTGGAGGAGTGTGTTGTGTCTGAGGGCCCTATCAGCCCTCAGCCTCGGGCATGACTGCAGGCTCTGGGGCGTACCGCCAGCACAGATGAGTTTGTTAGTGTAATTAAGGTTCACAGTGCTGCGTGTGCCGGAACTAGACAAACACACACTCGACGTAAACACACTTGCAGTCTAATACACACTCTTTTAGAAATGGCTTCTTTTCGCGTACCACGGCACATCGATTCACAGACCTCATTAGTGCAGCACAGTGTATTGTTATAGTGATGGAGCTCTCAGCATTAAAACACCCAAATTAGAGAGAAAGTGTGTGTGTGTGTGTGTGTGTGTGTGTGTGTGTGGTGCGTTTTTATTTCTTTCCACACGTTTGGCACCCTCCTGTTGGATAGTAGCCCTGAAAAAGTAGCTTTTAGCTTCAGGCACATCATGATTTATTTAAAATTGCTGGGCCCTTGAGCTGTTGATAATTTTAAAGCCATTTCATTTATTTGTATTATTATTTCTCTTGTCTTTTTTTTTTTATTTTTTATTTTTTTATGAGAAAGTCAGGTCTGTTAAGTTTTTCGTGCTCGTCACGTGTGCTCAGTATCCCTCTACATTTTACTATACCCTTTAATACAAAAAGATCTTGGTGCATTGGGGGAAGAAATTAAAGGGCAAAAGTGCTTAGTTCACCACAATATGTTGGCAGGACATGACCTTTTGAATTGGATACTGTATATGGGGTAAAAGTTTATTTTGCAGTTGGAGCTGCAGACATACAAACTTAAATAAGCAGCACAAATCCTCATCAGCACACAACAGGTAGATGCAAGTACATTCACTTATGTTAACTGGCATCATCACCCTAATTAAACAAGCGTCAGAGCCCCCGTACACAGATCGGTCTTATCTTCAAGCCACTTGTGAGCACAGCTGTGTTCTAGTCCTGCTTTGTGACATTATCTGCAGAGATGGAAGGATTTGTGAAAAGGGAGAAGCCCTCTTCTGACTTTTCTTGTAGCTAAGCTGTTTCTGCTCTTTGTTCCCTTACTCTCGTCGTTGAATAGTTGCCCCACATTTCCATCTTTTCATTTAAAAACGGTGTCTATGTTTTTTTAAATTGGGGTAAAATCCTGCAGATTTCTTGGCTCTTGTTGCAAGATGAAACAAATACCAGTATTCATAAATAAGCTTGCCTCAGCTTTTGTTAAATATTCTGTGCTATATATTCTACTAATGAAAGTAACTGAAAGTTTCATTGTAGGACTACAAGGAAGATGAGGATCCTGCCATTTTCAAGTCTGTCAAGACTGGGAGAGGACCTCTTGGTCCCAACTGGAAGGTAATGCTGTTGTAAACTACATACATTTTAAACTGAAAATGGTCTACATCCATGTGACTGTTTCAGCACCAGTTCAGAAATAATCATTTGATAAAATACAGACTTCAACTGCACAGTGGCTGCTTACATAGACAATAAGGGCTTCAGTGTGTGAATGAACTATTGCTGGTTGAGGCTGATTTCTTTGACTTTCTTCTGACAAAGGATCACATGTTTGGGTGGTATAAATCCAAGGTGGCATGTAGTTACCAATCAAACTCAATTAGGCGATGAATGCTAATATCTGTGTCAACTATTTCAGCCCTCTTGGGGTTGGCAGTTTTGACAAAGGTTTCCTCTCTGGGAGCCCTAAAAAGGCAAATTAGTGTGGATGCTCAATGTAAATACAGCAGAAGTGGATTTTTCTTTCTTTCGTTTTTTTAAATGAAATGCGATGCATCTAAGAGTTTTGAACACGGCCTTAGGCCACAGGGTGCTTTAAAAAAAAACAAAAAAAAAAACAACGGAGGCAAACATTTGACCCATTTGCCAAGTTATAGGAAAATGGGTATATATCTGGCCATCAAGACCTGGATTAGTAGTCTTGCTCTCATGGATTTTGCTTCTATATTTCATGACTTTGTACAGTCATGTGCATTGTATGTAGTTGCTGCAATGTTTTGATCTCCAAAGTCTAAGTGCAGCTTGGACATATTGGGTCAGCCAAAGATTGTGTTTTGTGTGGATGTCCCTGCAGCAGGTTTATATAGCAGGTTTATGTGATGAGATCTAGGCATTAAAAGTCTTTTACAGGTAACTTACAGAGCTGCAAGAACACTCAGGCTTCGTCCACAGCTGGAAGTAAAGTGTCCGTTTGTGGACTCAGAGTCTAAATTGGCAAACAGCAGTTCTGTATAAAGAGGGACATATTTTGATAAGGGGTAAAAAGTCAATAAGTAGCTCATCCACAGAGAAACTTTGTCAGTAGTTATGTTGCTTTCGCCTCTACCCCGGAGCCACACGACCGGGTCCTGTTCGCTGTTGGAGCACAGAGGATTTCTATTCTGCAGTGGAGCCCTCAAAGTTCACCATGGGAAACTTTCCTCTGCTTCAAGAATTTTTGCAGAACAAAGGCAGCCAAACAGCTTTAAAAAGTATGAATAAAGAAGCACAACTTTTATTTTGTGTTTTTAATTAGATCACTTTCCCGTCCGCTGTGGACATGGAAAAAGACTGTTTTTGAAAAGGTGGGGGGAGAAAGTAGTTATGTGACAACAGAGGCACCATTTCTGCCAGCTTCTCAGAGCAATAAAACTCTTGTCTATCTCTGCATGCACACATGCTTGCATATCGGTACCCTTTGTATTTCTGAAAACTTCTGCTCCTTTGAGTGGGGCACAGAGAGGGAGAGAAGAAATGTCACCGTAAGTGTTTTGATGTAGAATCCGTTTCATGTGAAGTTCTCCTTTAGCGATGACAACTTTTCTAAACCCACTGCAAATTTAGAAATGTTTCTCATTTCCCTTCTCTCACGCTTCTCCATGATCGTAGCATCAAACGGCAGTGGGATGAGGGCGATTGAGGCGGGTCTGTGGCATTTTCTTTTTGGAATGCCGAGCCAGAATGAAGTGATTAATTAAACAGGTGTTCTCAGAGGGAGAGTGTGTGTGTTCTGGGGGCGAGCAGGTCCTAGGTGTTAATAATGTAACCGGCTTTGCACTGCGGCGCCCTTATCGCTTCGTGAGCACCGTTTTATCTGCCTTCTGTGGCCACAAAGACATGCCTGTCGGGAACGGTGTCGCTGTCAGGGTGGAGGCAGAGAAATGGTCCCTTCATCTGGAGTTTATCCACTTTGCTGTGGTCCCCCCTCCCAACACCCAGCCTCTTTTCTTCTTCTCTTCTTCAGAGCGCGCGGCAGAGTGCAAGCAGCGGATAGATTTAGAAAGTGTGCTGTAGATTAGGGCACTTTTATCTGAGCACAGCACATCTTCATGTTGATAATTATTTCAGCAACCTTCATGCCCAAAGCATTATGCATTAATGAACGAATCTTAGATTTGTCAAAAATAATGCCTTCTGCTGCTTTTACAACTGTTCTCTCATTGGAAAGTTTCTGTCAAGTTTTTGCAGCGCGTTATTCTGATATAGTGACGGGTTGTAAGTCGGATTCTTTTCCCTGTTCCTCTCAACAGAAAGAGCTGAATAGTAATCCTGAAAACCCAAGGATGTGTGCCTACAAATTAGTCACAGTCAAGTTCAAGTGGTGGGGCCTGCAGACCAAAGTGGAGAACTTCATCCACGAGGTTAGTGACATATTTGGGATTAGGATTCAACTTTATTGGCATTACACATGTATAAATACAGGATAACGAAATATAGTAGAAGACGGAAAAACTCATTTACACAGTTTGCTCATGAGTTATATTTAGAGAGTATTGCAAGTTTGCGCATGCAATACTGTGCCTCTTCTGTCTGGGTGGGCAGTGCCTAATTATTATAAGCAAGCTGTAACTGCAAACATGAGGTAATGTTTGGGGGCTCTATAGTCAAATGGAACTTAAGCCAGTAGGATACAGTAGAGTAATTTGTATTTAGAGTTTCTCAAGTTTCAAATGTACTTCTAAACACTCGACTGTTGCTAAACATCACCCAGTCCTAACCAAGACTGCTGCTATCTACCACAGCAAGAGAAGAGGATCTTCACAAACTTCCATCGCCAGCTCTTCTGTTGGATTGATAAGTGGGTGGAGCTAAATATGGATGATATACGGCGTATGGAGGCGGAAACGCAGAGAGAACTGGATGAGGTGAGTGTATAAGTAGAAAATCACAGTTAAAAATTAAACTTTAAGTCTGGTAAGTGATGGATTTGGTGCAAGAGAAAATAAAACTTTCCCAACCCTAAGCACTTTCTTTGGTTAAATTTCTCTTATTCGCTGTGCAAAATCCGTGTAACACCAATTTTAGTTATCCAGCTGTTGTCTTCCATTCACTAGAAGTAGAGTGTGCTAATGTGATAAAGCCGGAGGACTGCTGGAGTAAATGTAGTGGCTTAAGGGCTCCCTGTGGAGTCTTTGACCCCTAGTGGTGCGATCTAGCTGACTTTCTTTGAGTGGATCCTGGTGTTATTTACCGAGTGCACAAGTAAAAGGCCCTTTATTAATATATGTGAATTCAAAACCTCATAGTTTTTAGTGTTTTGTTTTTTTAAAATCAATATTTTCAATATCAATAATATTACATTTAAGATCAATCGTCATATTTTTTCCTTTTCATGTATGCATTTTGTTTGTTACTAAACATCCTTAAACTGTTTGGTAACAAAACGGATGACTGTGAGAACAGCGTTTGTTCTTCCTCATAATCCCATTTCTATGATTGCCTTTATTGTATTTTTATCCAGAGGCGTAAGAATGGTTCTGTACAAAGGCTACAGAGGAGTAGCAAGGCCAAGTGTAGGTCTTTGTACTGCTGTTTGTTGTTACTGGTAGGACAGCATCTAAATGGGGTTTCTGTTAGCCTGGCAAGGCTGTGCCGCATCATGCCATATAGCTAATTATGATCCGAAACCTTTCCACCGTCATCTGTAGGCCGCCTGTGTTGCAGTGTATCCCATGGCTAGTGCATGATGGTCTCGCCTCAGCTTGTGATGTGTAACAATGTCTGCCAAGTGCAGGGTATTTTTATCCCCCAACCGTAACTCTGCATGAGTCTCTATAGTTGGGGGATTAGTTTACGTTCTGTGTCCATGTTTGCACACTTCAGTATCATTTTCTTTACTTTTCTAACAACCAATCACTAAGTTGGAGTAGTTTATATAACCTAACCATTCGTATTATTATTCCATCCATCCGTCCATTATAATGGCTCATCCAGTTCAGGGTTGACCTTCACAGTAAACAGTGTCTGCTTGCAGGAACCTTTTATGTGTGAAAAGTCTTAATATATTGTCTCATGTTTTAAGTTGACAGAGCTTCGTTAGATGCTCACTTTAGACGACTTTACTTTTTCTGTGCGGTGCAGTGGAGCGAGCCAGCACGGCTTGGCTGATTGCAGCTGTTCATGGCATGGTGCGACTTCACTCTGCGCTCTTCGGTGTTGAGAAAGGGCTTTACTCCACTGTGCTTGTGCTTGTGTGTGCACATACCATTTCACATTCGAGGTCCAAAAGCAGTCATCTAAGAGTGAAAACACTGGTGAAAAGCATCCATTTCTTCACCACAAAAACATCTTCGGTTGCATTTTTGTAATGTTTCTCTTTGTGCGATTTGAACACAGGATAACAGTGTTTGACTGAATCTCAGCAGTACAGATGTGTTTTTTAAGTGTTCATCCTGCTACTTCTGTCAGTAATCACATCATCAGTAAATACCCAGTGACCCAGTTCTGCTCGCAACCACAGAAGCCCATGCCATAACACTGCCTCCACCATGTCTGACAAATGATTTGCTAATCTTAGTCTTATTCCTTCTTCGTACTACGTACTGTCTATATTCATGTTAATAAAGGCATTTTTTGATTATAGGCTTCGACAGTGGTGTGCCAACCTCCTCAAGAGTGCTCCTCAGGTAGCTAGATGTTGTGAACAGGCTTTTTCTTTAAAAATTCCTCCATTTTTAGTTGTCTTCTGTGGTATTCCAGGCCGTTTAGGGTTACTGAGCTGCCACTGCTTTTGTTCATTTTAAGAAGGAGCTATAATGTTCGATTTGATAGCTCACATGCAATAAAACCTACTTTTATTGCAAATTGAGAGCTCCTATGAAAGGCTAGCATACAAGTTTAACACAAGTAGTTATATATGTACACAGAAGTTCCTGCAGTCCAGTTAATCCCCATAGAAAAATAGTCTACTTCTAAATCACAGGCTTCAGTTTCTGCGTCTTGCATTCACTCTAAACCTCTCCACTGCCTTGCTCTTGAAACTTCTCCAAATATCAGTCTGGGAGCTTTTGGCCGTACAAGGAGAACAAGGGAGGAATCTGGGCTGGACCGGCCAAAGTGGGCCAGTCTCAAACATTCCTGGCTCGCTACCAGCATGCAGAATTTTTGCGCTTTGCCTTCTCACATCTCGCCCAGCTGAGCATGTGTTTCCAGTTTTCCCTCGGAGTAAGTAAACAGGTTGGTACAATCAAAGACGGCTGCGGCAAGCAGGGCAACAAGCCTGAACCTCAAAGCTCAAGGGTTACCAGGGTCACATTTGGGTGGTGGTGAGAACAGCCTACACACAAGTCACTGCCCTTCACGTTCTAGACAAACACAGCACTGGGTGAATGGAAAAACCCAGCATTAAGGAAGCTGTATACTAATAGTCATATCTGAACTCTTTAAGTATAGTGGTTGGGTGCTGATGGTGTGGAAGGAGGAGGTATGCGAGGACGGGGTGTGTACGAGGGGGTTTCAAGATGGCTCCTTTTTCCTCATTAACATACAAATGGAATTCTGCAGTTGAGAAGGAGTCTGTGCTGTGATTGAGGAGAAAGGGAGGGAGGATTGGGGGGTGAAAAGATGGAGAAGTGGGAGGGTGAATCCTCGTGCCATTTCATCAGATCTGTCTATTCCTCTGTTTAGAGCCAGTGTTGGTTTGAACTGTTCCATTAAGGTGTTCGGCTATCAGATTCTAACACTAATTGACTTTCCAAAGCCATCAGCCTCAGGGTGGGAGAATTTGAAAGTGATGCTTTTATCTACCTAGAAGACAAACAGGAGGCTTGATAAGGACTTTTGGAGCTGCCCTTTTTCCAGTTTACAAAAAGAAATGTAATGTATTTTTACTGGTTTGCAAAGCCAAAAGTAAGATTTAATGAATAGAAAGAAGTCCGACCCCTCCCAGTAACCAGCAACTCCTGAAGCCGTCATCTGAACTCTCTCTTACGTGTTTAGCTTGCATAAATCTAACGAGTGTCATTTCTCTCCCTTTCCCCACAGCTTCGCAAAAAGGGTGATGTGCGAGGAACCAGCGCTGCGGATGAATGAAAAGGATTTTAAACACCACACCCACAATGACAGCAGTTGTGAAGACTGCTAAGCGGGCTCCTTTGGTGCCACTTTTTTACCCTAACTGAATCACGCTGTGGAGGAGGGAGCGCTGCTACCTGCAATCAATAGAGCAGATCCCCGGCTTTAACCCAATCATAGTCATTCTATCCAGTGAGGAATTGATTTATAGCCACCGATACGATGCTGGCTGATGAGACTCAGGTTAATTTTGATCTTGGACAGAGAAAGGCCGGCTATAGCCATCAGGATATTGAGACCTAGTCTTCAGCAGAGATGCAAAGAAAAGCTATTTACTTTTTAAAGAAAAAAACAAAAGCAAATTCATCAGCTTGATTCCACAGTGGCAGGTGTTGGACCAAATATTTCCAGCTCCCCCAACCTCCTGTTTTTTCCCTACCCAAAAACCCCCCATTCCTCACAGAATGATGCCCTCTGTGACCTCTCTTTGTCTCTTCCCCAGTCTTCACTGTACACACTGTGGCTCAGTGTGTGGTTTGCATTCCCTGGCAGGAGACTGTTTGTCATGCTCTTGTTCCTTCCTGCCATAACCTCCATTAAGTGATTACTAACAGCCTTGGCGTCTTGGCCCGTTGTAATCCTTCTTCCATCACCCCCCTCACCTTATCGAAGCACTGCATCTTATTAACACTGACAATCATGTCTGTACAGGTATTCACTCTCACTCCCACATGCAAAGGTAACAGGAAGCCCACACACGCACACATTCATATGACACATGCAGTGTGCAGAGAGGATAAACATGTGAATTCATTCTTACCCATACACACTCACACACACACTCACTCACAGGTGTGGATACCTTTGTGCTGACTGATCTTTGAGAAACTCAAGCAGGGGCAGATCCTCCCGAGCTCTTTTAGCTAAAGGATGTTACTTTGAATATGTTTACAACTCTCACCCCCACCCTATTCTGAAAACAGTCGCACATAACATACATTGCAGCATTCACCTCTCTAAAAGATGTCCCTAGAGGGAAAAAAAACTGCACTGAAAAACAGCCACAGATGGTGCTACACCCCTCCAGCCTCTGTCACAAGCCAAACTGTGCTGCACTCACCCAACCCACCACCAGAGGCCTTTCTCGCTCCTCCGGCTCTCTGAGGTAGACAGTTTCCAGAAGGCCTCCTCCTCCTCTGCATCATTCTAGCTGTGTTTACAGATTTGCAATTGCCTTATCAGTGCCTAGTGGATACCAGTACCATGTAGAGTTGCTTATGTGTCCAGGCCTTTACACCTATCAGAGCTACTACACTTAATGAACCTCTGCTGCCAGCCATTGTTTTAGCTACCTCTCTCATTTCTGACTGGCCATTTTTCCTAATGCCCTAAAGTGTGTCCACCAAATGTTTTGGAAAATGTCAGGCACCCAGTTGAACCCTTAAAGAGGCACATAGGTTTGGGTTCTTTTTTGTTTTGTTCTGTTTTTCCCATGTGAGAGGATCTATTAGTATGCCACACAATATTTTATGTCAAAGCGGTTCAAATACACGACTGTGCCTGGTAGCCGGTTTACAAATAAAATGTTCCTCCAAGCACTGTTTTTATATCAATACTGTGGTTGTCTGGTTGTCATCTGCAGACATGCTCTTACAGCTCTCAACAACTTATATAAAGTTGAGCACAGAAAAGAAGCTCAGTGCCGCTTCAAGCTGCTGTCGTTTTATTTTTTGCGTAGCGTAAATACACGACACACTCGTGCTCAGGAAAAACACTTTGGTGGACACACACCTCGTAAGGGTTAGCATTAGCTGTTAGCTGGTACTTCTTAGGATTCTTGATTCTAGTCTTGACAAAAGAGCTTTATCAGGGCGCAGACTTGTATGTTATTCTTTTGTTTCCTGGTATGTGGAAGTGCAATTCCTTTTCATTCCCGCAAGCAGAACTTTGTTACTATAACAGCCAGCGTGCACCGTTTGTCATGTAAATCTTTACCTCAGACCAGCCATTGGAAAGAGCTGCCATATTAATGTCTTCTGGCTTTTCAGCTCTGCATCCAGCTCTCTCTCTTTTCTTTTTTCTTCAGGCTTCAGAATTGTGTCACATCAGCCTTGAATATTAATTATGGCTTGTGTTACATGTATACAGTATGTGTGGTTTGCTCATGTGTTCCCTCGTAATGTCCTTGAATATTTGTGTGTTTTGGTTGCGTGTCACTGTTTTAAATTGCCCAACATAAATTTGGGATTTGTGTTTAGTAATCGGTTTCCCGTTATTTCTCAAGGCAGATTATATGATTAAATACTTTCAGGAAAGTATTCTAGTGTGTTTGGTTAATGACAATCCTGTGAGGGCAAATCTGACCATGTCCACGGTAATTGGCTTTTCCAAAGAGAATAAATGGTGTTTATGTGTTCAGCAAATATTGATTTAATATAGGAAAATTTGGAAAACTGTTGTCAGAAGCATCGGTTTTCAATAACAGAATCTTCTCAGGCTAACAATAAGACAAAGATTTGAGGCTACAAAGATAATGTAGCCTGTTCGCTTTTATCGTCTTTATGTGTTAGAGCCACCTTTGTCTTTGTTACGGTCATGAATGCATATGTCTCTGAGCAAACAGTGTAATTAGTGTTTCAAAGTTCATTTGAATGATTCCTCATGTGTGTATGAATTTAAAAACAAAAACAAAAAACAAGAACCCAGTGGAGAGAGGGAAAATCTTAAATCAGTCGTTTGCTATTCTTCAAAACAATGATGTTAACAAAAGTGTTTAAAGGTTCTGATCAGCTTTTAAAAATCAGGGGTTGTGGTAACGAATGTATGATGTATTGTGCCTTTTTTCTTTCTGCACATCTTTTTTGTGCTACTAAGTCTATATATTGTACTGAATATTGTATCTAAATATAAATAAATTTCCTTTTTTTCGTCTTCTTTTTTTTTTTTTTTTTGACAAAGTTTCCTGAAGTTCAGTTTGTGCTGTTTTTGTCTGATTCCTAGAAAATAAAGGTTTTGCCTGAGGGGGATTTGATCAGTCCTCAGGGCAAAGGAGAGAGCTGTCATTTATTTGTAAAGCTTTAAATGGTCACAATCTTTGCTAAAATACTATAAAAGATTTATTTATTTGTGCTATATGTTACTCTCTTTCATTTTGGCTCTTTGAATGACAGCTCTGTACTGTAGATTACCGATAAGACAAAAATTTCCTACAGATTTTGGTGACTCCAGCGTGGACCGCGCTTTCTACGACCTGCAGGTCAGGAGAGTCGCACAATAAACAGCGGAATCTGTGCTAAAGAGCAGGAAAAGCCACCAGTCTGCTGCCTGAGATAGCTGCCTTTTTTTTCTCTTTTTTCTTTTTTTTTTTTTATTGTTTGTGGAGGAATAGTCACATGTGCCTGCTGCAAGGAAACCAGCTATATCTGCTACAGAACAAGCAAATAATGCTGTTTCTAAAAGGGGAGATGGGCAGACTCGCCCACACACCTCCTGTTAAGTGGCAGCTCACAGTAGTCTACTGTAGGCATGCATCCATCCGTCCATGTGTCTCCCTCCCGAGGAAGATGAAGGGACATGTCATGAGTGAGCCCCTGTCGTTTAAATAGATACTGCAACAGATGAAGGAAAGAAATGGATCTCGAAGAGAGGCTCGTGACTTGACACAGCAGGACATCCAGGCGCATTACCAAAGAAAGCCTCGGTGTTTACAGCTCCAAACACTTGGTTATAGCGGCTTGTTGCTTGATTGCATAAGCACACAGTATCCTGAAATCTGTCAAAATGAGTCGTGTAGGCCTGCGACACCTAGGAAAAAAAAGTTGCTCTAGTGTTTGTGCACCACATGGCTGAGTTTCCTGCCGCAAGACAACACACTCTGGTAGAACTTCTGTTTTTATAGGAAGTGGCACAAGTGAAGATTTAAACTCACAGTTTGGTCCACGCCTACCGTGTTTGTGTATGTGACCCCTCCCCAGGGGGGGGCACATTTGCTCAGTGGTTGCAGGTTTTCTTGGAGAGGAAAGTTATTTCTGGTCTACACGGGTTAGCAGTGATGTCACGAGCGCTTCCTCATCCTCCGGGCTCGGGTCAAGTTTAGCCCCAGAGATTCTCCTGAGTCTTTCCTGTTGTTCTGAGAGAGGTGCGGAGTCGAGCGGTGGGATGGGGAGAGGAGGAGGGGGTGGCTGTTGCCACCCTCCCCTTAATACAATGGTGGTTCTTTTGGATGACAGATGCTGCTTAACCCATCCTGACCCAGGGAGCTGCGATGCCTCATCTGAATGACAGGCCCACAGAGGACACACTGATGCTCTGCTGCTCATTGCCTGAGCTGCACAGGACACTGTACCCCCAACAAGGGAAGTAACTGTCTCTTTGGGCAACCCCCACAGTAATATATGTCTAGCTGAGGAAAGCTTAACACTCTGAATTAAGGGTAGAAAAGGGCACCCACTTCTGCTATCTTGTCCTATTGAGTAAAATATTGAGACAAATTGAGTACTAAATCACTGTAGAAAAGAGTGGTATTGTGACAGTGCTTGAAAGCCTGTAGACTCTCCATTGTCATGAAGTCGCCTCAGCAGCAGCAGCAGTAGCTCTGGGCTGCATTTATCATCACTGGGGACTCAGGAGGAAAGAGACCGTGCCATCAGTTTGTCATACTTAACTTGTCTGTCTCCATTTGAGAAGACAGTGTAGACAGAACTAGCAGGCTCTGTATCACAGAGTTATTAGTATTACTGTCAGACAGAACAATATCTTGATGTTGTTGCTGTTGAGCTGCAGAATATTTGCTTTGAATGCTCTTAATTGGGTTTTGGGATACAGTCTAGTCTTTACACATTTAAAAAACAAACAAACCCATGAATCCTAATTTCTAAAGCACAGGGTGATGCTCACACTTTCAGGTTTCATGACTAAAATTCTTGTCATGATAGATCCAGATGGCTTTTGGAATACGGAGGCAGCCGATTAACACGAGCGTGAATTAGCAGCAATAACACAACAGCATTCAGCACATCTGAACAACTTAGCATCCCTCCCCGTCCCCCTCTCACTCCAAGCCTCCCTCAGAACACAGCCACTACCCATCACTGCCTCTGCAACACGAGCTTCCGTTCTCCCAGCTTCAAGAAGTGCATTTGCACGCGTATATTTGAGTGCCTTGTTCTGACCTGCTTCCAGGTTCAGCCCTTACATAACCCCCCCCCCCCCCCGCCTTTTTTTTTTCTCTAGGTGCAAAGCTGAGCACTCTGTCTGCTTCTGTTAAATCAAAGTTTGTGCCATACAGAGCTGGTTATTTCTTTTCAGAACACAGAGCTTGTCTTCTTCATGATCCACAACACTGAGGAGAAATGTAGCATGTGCATTATTGTAATAGGCTTGAACATTATATACATCCCATCATGTATTTGTTGTGTCTGTGTTGTGGCTGTTGAAGAGAGGCAACACACTGACCTCGCTGAACAAAGAATTAAAAATATCACTTTTTTTTAAAAACAGCACTTTCCACTGAATGACCATGTGACATTACAGTAGCTGCACATTTTCTTTCCATCTTCCCAGTTAAAGTATACCTCTGAGTATTGAAATAATTCATTTGAAAATACTATATTTGCTGTTGACAAATAAATTAGTGCATAAATCTACGTCGGTATAGCAGTTTAGAGCATTACACACTCAAGTTTGTAAAAACTAATATCTAAAAGCTTCACTCTGACCAAGTCTTCTCCTCCGTCTTTGACACCATCCGCTAGGTGGCACTGTGTCTGTTTGGTAAAAGTTCTCATGGATACCCCAAAGGTATAGAGCTGTATTAACACCAAATTCTCCCACTTCCCACAGTGTCGAGAAAAGATGATATGGTTTTCTCCTCTGACCAAAAAAACTCTCCACATTTGGTGAATGAAAGTGCGTTTTGTTACCAGCACGCTCCCTTTGTTCTAAATACCCGTGCTTTTGTTATAGTAACCTCACTGTGGGTTACTTAAGAATCTACAGACAAGAAAAACTTCCTTGTCTATTCACACCGGGATTAAATGCAGGAGGAAGGTCGTGTGGAATATATATATGTGTGTGCTTTTTTAAACATTTATTGTTCTTTTTGTAAGTTGGTAAGAAAAAACAAATGCACTGGATAATTAAAATCCACGAGAAGTACCGTGTCCAAGAGGTGTAAAATATCCCGAACCAAATACATTTATAAGCAAATATGTGAGCTGCACGCGTGAACACACATTCAGAATTACATAACACATAACACGAAATATATTTGAGAAAAGCCTCAAAAACACTGTGTGAAATATACTCAGATATGCTCTACTTCTTACAAATGTATTATTCGGACATTAGATGAGGGTGATAACCGCTCATACTCTGTTTGTTATGCTGTGACTATTGTCTCAAAACACGAATATGGGCTGTTCTGGCAGTTTTATGTCTTATCTTTGGATATGGCGCTACTTAACCTTACACAGATAGCCTAGGCTGTTGCAGGCCTCTAATTAACCTTTAAAAACAAATCAGGCTTATCTGTTCTTACAAAAATGTTGCCTTTTAAAGACTATAATACTAAGAGAACAGTATTGATTATCGGAACCGCGGCCCAATACCGTCCATATAATTTAGTTCAGATAGTCTTTTAAGGGGGATTTTTTTTAACATGTGGAATGAGGACAGTGTGATTGGCCGTCGAGGTGTGGATCGACACTTTATAATATTAGTCTGACTGACTTTTTATCCTTGCATCGAATTTTTGTCTGTATTTCCGACTAGGCGTCATAAATCAATCTACGGTGCTCAATACTGGGAAGTTTCATTATTCCTGATAGATTTCAGATTGAGATTTTGAATGTTTACGCAGTTGATTACACGTGAGAGCAAATCCAACCTTCGGATTATTAGCTCCGCACTAAGGATGCATACCAGTTCTTGTCAAATCATCGTCGTCATTACTATTATTTTAATGTAGGGCTAGAAAATCTGTGAACTCCTGCTTACTCGTCTAACCCCTTAGTTGGTGTAACTAGATCCTTTTACAGTCAGGCTTTCTGTCATTGCACTCTAGCGTAAACTGTTAAAAGCACACTGGATACTGCGTAGATCACTCTGTTTAATTCATAAAAAAATGTATTTGACCGTGAGTGGAGAAGTCTAAAGGAGCAAAGAGAACAGCATTGGGTAGAATTTAACTTCACGCAGTCTCATTCAGTTCATTTTCCCATTCCTTATCAGAATATAATTTTATGGTATACGCCAGTGTGGCAGAAAGTCTCTGTTATTTTTTATTAATGTTGTGTTTTCAGCCGCAATATCCCATCTAGTGCAAATCCCCACTTGTGCTTTCTTTTGGGGCAAAACATTACTTTTAAAGTCGAATTTACGCACACACACGAGTTTACAATCGCTTTTACTCTGCGGACCACCTTAACAGCGTTTGTCCCGCCCTCAAGCTTTCCGTGTTCTCTGTGATTGGCTGAAATCTCGTGGATGGCAGTGGCTGTAGAAATGCAAAACTTGTTGCTGGTTCCTCTGGACGCGTTGATCTCACACAGCGCCAAGCGGTAGAGCGGACAGCGAGTGTATCTGTGAATCGCTCCCAAGTGCACTCAGACCACACCAGACAAAACTCGGTAAACGGAGGGGACGCACGCATCAGGATCGAGACGCACGGAAAGGACTTCGGGATCTGCGCCTCGCTGCAAAGCGCATGACCGGCAGTGGGTGAAGGATGCTGTCAAGCCACTCCGTAGTTGTGGAGTGCGGGTAGCGCGCGCCGTGCTGCTCCTCCGGCTTTAGGTCGCATAAACAGACGCCCCGGTTCACCCGCGGCTGGTCTGGAGAGTCGTGTTTGTGGACTTTCCATCACACTGGACTTTTGGCTACATGCCTGCTTGGCCGTTTTTGATGTTTTGAAGGACGTCGGTGGGCAGTATTTATTTAAAGAAAGATTTTCTTCACTCAAAGCCTGGACTTTTTTTTTCTCCCCCACCTTTATTTCCAGCATGGGACCTTATTCAGAAAGTCATTCTGGGACATTTGACATCAGATTGGAATAATGAATTAGCTGAGAGAAGCAGTTATTGCCCGTTTGATTGCTTCGAGTCCTCTGCGCTCACCCTTTAGTTTGTAAGCGAGCTGTATTTGTGCCATGTTCGCCCCGAAGAAATGCGCGCAGAAAACTTCGGAATGTCATAGGTCGCTCGTGTAGCAAGTTTACTAGACGGATTTTCTATTCGTTTGTTTAATCAAAAAGACTAGTGTGCTGCACGCATTCACACGGGAACAGGGACACAGTTTACGTGCGTATTTGGACACAGTCTGTCCCTTCTCTGCGTCCTTGGAGAAGTTGGATAAATATTCACAGCAATGAGAACCTATTTGGTGAGTTTTGACATTTAAATGAGATAAATTGTCATAATCAGTAGATTCAAAAAATATCTGAATAGTTCTTCTGTATCTTTTTTTCTTTTACTTTTTTTTTTTTTTCCTTTTGGGGACAGACGGAAAAATAGACAGTGTGCCGATGTCTGGCAAACTGGCCGTCATGTGGGATTGATTGCAGGGGAGTATGTTTGGGCTGGAGCAGTTTGGTTCTCAAATTAATAGCAGAAACCCTGGCCAGTCAGAGAGAAACATAAACCAACAGAGACTGAACATGGGCTCCCATTATAAAGGCCCCGGTTTTCATGCTGGAGGCCCGCCGGGAGCCGTGGAACCCGGCATGGGCCCTCTGAGCGAGCCGCAAATGCTCGGGCTCAATATGAACATGAATGGTGAGCAGTACGGTAGCTTTCACCCGCGGGGACACTCAGACATGCATGCAGGCAGTGGACTTCAGCAGCAGCAGGGGCAAGGACCAATGCATGGATTTTTTAACAACCAGCAACCTCATCAAGGACATCCTCACGGCCATCAACCCCACCCCCACCAACATCACCCCCATTTCGGTGGGAATTTTGGAGGGCCAGAGCCAGGGTCATCATGCCTGCATGGCGGCAGGCTGATGGGCTACAACAACAATAACGGCATGGGACCACAGCAGGGCTTTGGAGAAGGATTTGATCCTCTTGCTGAGGGACAGACGGGTGATGGCTTTCCCCAGCAGCAGCAACAGCAACCGCAGCAGCGGCCTGGTAACATGCCTGACTTTCAGCATCATGGCCCTCCAAGTGGGAACCACGCTGTCCCTGCTCCCTGTCTCCCCCTGGACCAGTCACCTAATAGAGCAGCATCCTTTCATGGTCTTCCTTCTTCCTCATCCTCTTCATCTGAGTCTCATGGTTTGGAACCTCGGCGGCTGCCAAACCAAGGAGCCGTAGAGGGATTAGAATATAACTTTCCAAGTGAACCTCCATCTGGACATTTTGATGTACCTGTATTCTCTCCTTCAGAATCAGAATCTCAGTTACCACATTTTGGGCCAGGAAGACCAGTTCCCGGTGGGAATTTCCCAGGGAACGCTGGCATGCCACGGACACCAGGTATGCCGGGCATCTCTAAGGGACACCAGCCACCACCCCAGCCCCAGCAGCCTCAGCACGGAGTGTTTTTTGAACGTTTTGGAAATGGCCGGAAAGTGCCCGTGGGAATGGAGCCTGGGGTCAATCCAAGACATCCTCTCATGCAGCAACAACAACAGGCTGGCTTGATAGCCAGACAGAACTCATGCCCCCCTGGCCTCCCTCGACCCCCTCAGGCTGAGCCCGGCACTACTAACCCTAACATTCTGGATGGAGGGGTCATGATGCCTGGCCAACACAACCAGTTTGAATATCCCATTCACAGACTGGAAAACAGGGGCCTGCACCCCTATGGGGACCCCATGTTTAATATGCAACAGCCAGCTCCTCCTCCCTCCCAACAGCCTGCAAATCAGAGGCTCCAACACTTTGACTCTCCTTATATGAACATGGCGAAAAGGCCTAGATTTGACTTTCCTAATGCACATGGCGGCGAGGGCTGGTGTGGCGGTATGGACAACCACCTCTCTCCATCTGCCTACCCTGGCCTTCCTGGAGAGTTCACCCCACCCGTGAATGAAGGTTTTGGACCAGGTCCGCTGCAGCATCCAGGGCCCGAGCAGCAGTCTCTGCAGCAGCGCCAGAATGCAGCTATGATGATAAAGCAGATGGCCTCTCGCAACCAACAGCAAAGAATGAGGCAGCCGAGTCTACAGCAGTTGGGTCACCATGGCGATGTACCTCCAGGCCCAATGGTTCACGGAGGCCCAGTCGGGAGCATGCCTCATCCTGGCTTTGACAGGGAGAATAGTGGCAGGATGCCCAACATTGATGGGCAAAATCCTCATGTAACTCAGGAGAACTCCTGGTTTCAGGGGTCCCACCCACCAGGAGAAATGATGTCACGGCGTATGGGTGGAGCGGGTAATGAGTCAGGGCCTCATGACATGGGGCTCCAACAGAACGGCGCTGGGATAATGTTTAGGCCGGGCATCGGCATGCAGGAGCCCATGAGAATACCAGGAGATGGACATGTGCAGAACCTTCATTCCCCAGGCATGCACTCACAGTTCAGTGGCAACATGGGCAACCTCACACAAATGCAGTCTCCGGGAGCAGGAGCAGGACATCCAAATGCACCAGCAGAGAGACGGCCAGCTGACTTCCCTGCACCTTCAATGGGTGCACAGCCAGCTTTTCCCTATGGGGGGGCTAACCGTCAGGGGCCGGCTCACAGTGCTCCCCAGGGGGTGAGCACCTCACCTGGCAACTACCCTCCTCAGTCTGAGTTCCCCTCGGGCCAGCGGTCGTCTGTTAGTAAGCTTGGAAATCTGTCCCTCGGGAACTTCAGCAAAACCAGCTCTAAAGACAGTGTTTTCGGCCAGAGCTGCCTAGCGGCCCTTTCCACAGCCTGCCAGAACATGATCGCTAGCCTAGGGGCCCCCAATCTTAACGTAACATTCAACAAGAAGAACCAAAACGAGGGCAAGCGAAAACTGAGTCAGACTGAGCAGGACATTAATAGCAGCACATCTAATGGGACTGGCAGTGCTGGTCCTGAATATTTTCAGAGCAGCACTTCCCAGAACAGCCAGATGCCTGGCACTGGGAATAGCAACTCTAAGCCTGCAAGTCAAAGCCAGACGGTGCAGGGGGAAGCCAGTGCCCTCTCCCCAAATTACAACATGGACGCTACCCCGTGCAGTGAGGGGAAGGCAACAACAGGGAGTGGGAGAGGGAGAGGGAGGAGAAAAAGAGACAGTGGACATGTGAGCCCTGGAATTTTTTTTTCCTCTGATAATAGTAACCCTGTTGTAAGTCCAGGCCAGCAGACCCCCTCGGCTGGCGTTGGGGAGAGGGGTGGGGGCACGCCCCATGAGAAACAACTCCAATCGCCCTCTTGGGGGAAAGGAGGTGACCTAATGTTGGGGGACCAGGCTGACCTTATGTCTTCTTTAGACAGTGGCATTCAAAGTGTTGCCAAGTCTGACAGCAGCTCACCAAGAGTGGACTTTTCTGAAGATGTCAGCACCCACTATGGCAATGAGGATGAGGTGTCCTCCAGCTCAGATGCAGGAGGGGCCTCAGCCAGCAAACCTAATCGCAGCCCTGTAATCAACGGCTCACCCAAAATGCAGAGGAGTGACCACGGGTTGATAAATGGACAAAAGCCCCTTGGCATGGGCATTAACAATCATACTACCTCGACGCCAGACACCTATGGACTGAATGCTGGTGTGGGCACAGGGGCCAGTGGGGTCAGCCACCCGGGCACTCCTGGGGTGGAACAGGTACGCACCCCATCCAGCACCTCTGGCCAGGAAGAAATCCATCCTCTGGAGATTCTGCAGGCCCAAATCCAGCTACAGCGGCAGCAATTCAGTATCTCTGAAGACCAGCCCTTGGCCATGAAGACAGGCAAAAAGAATGGCGACTGTCCCTCACAGAACGGAGACAATGAGCTGGCGAGCTGCAGCCCGGATGCTGGGAAGGGCTCAATGGGCACTATTGACCTTGACACCCTCATGGCAGAGCAGCACGCCACCTGGTACGTGCCCAGTGACAAGGTTATGATGGACGGGTCAGAGGATGACAAGGCCACGGGACCCTGGGAAAAAAATAAGAGCCAGAACAGCAGTAAAGAAGGTAAATGAAACAGTCTCTTTCTTTAAGTTTTAATTAATCTCTCTCACCCTCATCACAGTCTCTCTCATACGCCACTCACATTACATCAGCAGATCATGTTCATGCAAATGAACAGATTTTCTTTCTTAAATGTCATTTATTTATTTTCAAAATCTGAAATGCAGTGATAACAGCACCAGTATAAATATGTAAAATAATCAGGTGACACTTACAAGAGAAAACATTTTGTCCACATTGCGCAGGCAGAAAGCAGCGTCTCCGTTTACTGGGGCCTTTGGGTTTTAGAGGTTTAACGTTTATAGGAGGATACTACATTTAATAGTAGAGCCATCCATAGTCTTGAAAAGAGAGAAAGACAAAGAAAAAATATTTTCTTTTTTGAATTGGGTCTGTAGTACAAAATGTAAAAAACAACACACACACACACGAGTATATATCTATATATAAACCGAAATAACAATAAGCAAAATAAACTTGCATCCATGCAAAGTATTTTATAGGGTTCTTCAGTCCAGAGGCACTTCAAAAGAACAGCTCAAGAAAAGTAAACATTTCCTGTGGCTCTTTATCTCGGTTTTCAGGGTGAACAACTACATTGTAAGATTAATAGCTTTCTGAGGATATGCGTTTTCGCAGCGGGGTTTCCCCCTCGCCTTGTTACGTGTTTGTTTTTGTTATTACCATGAGATAATACTGAGCTGCTGAAAGAGGATTTTTTTTTTAACATTTGTTGGACATGAGATTAGACAGCATGGTGATATTAATGCCATTCATTTTCAGTTTTGTTTTACGTGGGAAATGGAAATGGCGAAAAAGATGAAAGAGTTAAATGCTTTTTTTAATTGTTAAATGTTTGTTTCGTCTTGTTCCCTGTCCCTTTTGAATAATGTAAAATAATTGTCTCACACAGTCAAAGTATAAATATTTTTACTATTTACAGCACATTATTTTGGTTGTTTTGTTTTTGAATGAAATTGGAAAAAGAAACTGACTCTAAGGCACAGAATTTGTTTTTTAAACTGCAGTCTGCAGACGTGGTTTATGGATACAATGCGATTTATCTTCTTTATTATTATTATTATTATTATTATTATTATTATTATTATTATTATTATTATTATTAATATTTTATTATTATTATTTTTTTGTATTTTTTAGTGGCTCTAAATAAATAAAATGCAGACAAACCAATATACTATTTAGCTGTTATAGCCATGATAATAATAATAATAATAATGAAAATAATAATATTAATAAATTAAATTTATTTTAAAAATCTAAATTTATGATGCTTCAATATGATTTGTCATTACGTGCCTTAGTCATAATCACATCGTTTTTGCAGTGTAACTGCATCATTAAGACAAGCTTTGTGTATTATAATATGCTACTTTAATTATTGGTGTTATATTTATTGCTTCTTTTTACTTGTCTCTTCATTCTCATTTTATTTCCCTTTTCCTTTTCGCGTGGGTTCTTTAGTCGCTCATTTCAAACCACAGCGTTGTACGGAGGCGTCTGTCGGTGTTAGCAGACGGACAAGCTTTTAAATGGTTGAACAGTGGCGGGTTTGCGCTGAAAGGCCCCTGCGTCTTTTGATATATAATAATAATATGGATAGGTTATATAATTGCGCGAGTGGCTTCGCGCGTCTCGAACGCCTCTTTGTTCTGATCGGCGCGAGCGCAGAGAGAGGGGCGGGGACGCGCATCGCGCGGACTCTGGAGTCCAGGCACACTTGTTTATGAGACTGAGCACAGGACGTCTCGCTGTAGCAGTGGTGGCATTACATCTAAAAAGCACTCTGACTCACCATTTAGGTTTTTTTGTGTTCACCCGGTCATAAAGTAACTGTAACAAGCGGTGTGCTGCATATTAATGTGATCCACAATCAGCCAAACTGGTGCATTTCTGCTCACCTATCCCTGTGCTTCCTCATAATTAAAGAGGCTTCTGTTGTCAGAGATGTATAAATGGTAACTCATTTTGATTATAATTACTGAGCAAATCTAACAATGATGAGCAGTCAGCCACACTCATCCTGCTGCATTTACTATTTTAATTCCTCTGGGGCTGATGGCACATTTTAAAAAAAAATTTCAATAGGCAAAAATCAGTAATTTAAGGCAGAATAGTCCTCCTCTCCTTCCTCTCTCCTCTCCTCTCCTCCCTCTCCTCCTCTTCTCTCCTTTCCTCTTTCAGCCCTCCCTGCATGGACACAAGGCATGCAGCTCTGGAGCGATCGATAGCTAGTTAGCACAAATCACGGCTCCTGACAGTTTCTCATTTGAGTGCTTCAGACAGCAAAGATGAAAAAAGGGTGGAGGTGTATTTGAGAGGGGGGAGGGGGATTTTAAGATTGAATCTGATGCTTAGGCTACACAGAAGGGAGCAAAATAACATAATAATTTAAGATAAATCATAGCCCACAGTGTAGTTCCATAACATCCCACAGGCTTTTCACACTGCAAAAAATATCCATCTCCACCACTGAGTCGAGTTATAAGTCCTCAGCCTTGTAAACAAAAATCTGCCACTGGCAAGATAATGCCAGTGACACTAATGTAAAATAAATCAAGGCGATTCTTTAGTCCATTAGGCTTAACGAAATTTAACTGGGTCATAGAAAAATGACCATTTTAATTACAAAGAACTTAATTTGTGTAATTCCAATAAAAATGATTCTCCCTCACGTATCTGGACATTTTAACGAATGTTCAAAGATGACATGACTTGTTAAGATATTTCTATGCTGTGGAACTATAACTGTCATGTGAGTCGTACGTGCTGGCTAAAAAGAAGTGCAGCCATGTTACATTTTTTTTTTCCTTGCAGGTCAAATAGTTTTCTGACCCCTTCCAAAAAAAACACACTTCTTTCCTCACCACAGCATGTACACACAGCACATGTCTTAGTATTTGTTTAGAATTATGCATAGATTCTTTTTATTCTCGTGTCAGATCAATAACTTCAGTAATGATGAACAGTAATAGATAAAAGCCTTGTTTTAAAGGTGAAAAAAATGCTTTGAAATTTAGTTCAGTTGTCTGGCATTCATCTTTTCAGAGAATGTATCTCTATATGAAAAATGGCTTATTTCTAGAGAAACTTGAGGCTTTGTGCTCAAAGTGTTTTTACTCAGTTGTGTCAAGAAATTTACCTTGAGAAGTTGACCAGGTCAATCAGCAGGCTGTGTGTACTTTGGATATCTGTATCTGATGAGGTGAGAATGACCAGCGTTGGGGGTCAAGGATCACTTTAGTTCCTTTGAAGTTGAAGCTTTTCAATCTCTGATCACCATTTCACTCAAATGTAAAGTAGGGAAGTGTAGAATAATTGCTGTTGCCGTGTGTATTTGTCTTTCAGGAGGATTTCAGGAGCTATATATCTTGCTATGCTTTAAATAAGCCCCAGTGCTGATATTTACAAGCAGTGTGTAACTTACTGGATGCTTGAGTATGCAGATAAAAGCTAAACTGTGCTTATAGGAACTGTATTCTGAGTGCTGATATCTGTGCATCCCGGCTCACATCTCTGTGGTCTCTTTGTGCCTGTTAAAGTGATGCGTGTGGCAGTAATGTCCCCCACTGGACCCCATACTTGGCCTCCTATCTAAGTGACGTTGTGCAGCGCAAGCCTTTCGCCCAGGCACAGCAATACCAGTTGCAGAGTCTGGTGTGCTGCTCGGCTTACCCGAACTCTCAAGGAGGTTTAGCAAGGAGGAAGAAGTTTTTAGGTGTACACGATCAACTTTCCCATGTCAGTTAATGTTATTTCTCCTTTTTCTAAAAGCATTTTTTTTTACGCTCTTCCTCTTCCCTTCTCTTCTGTATATCTTTGCCAGAAGCTGACCGCTCATTTGGAAAGTCGTGCATAGTCAAGATAACAGGCGAGCAGCAGGCGTAGGAAGTGATTCAGTTATTTTTATTTTTACTTTTCACTGTTTTTTTTTTTTTTTTTGCCCCGTACACAGTTTTTTTTTTTTTCACACTTCACAGTTGACCTCATAGAATAGTTTTCACTCTTCACGCTCAGTAATCAGTCCTTAAACAGCTTTAATAATGATCAAATCTGTCACTCTGACTTTGACAGCTTTGAAAAGAAGAAGCTTTCGTCTTTATCACACCTACGAGAAAGTACTTAAAGCACAAAAAAGGAGGCTGTATTGATAGCATGGAGAACAATCCTGTGAGACTACCTGGCTTTGACATTTCGGTACGACAACAGCTCCTCAAATCACGCCAGTAATTTGTGCTTCCTTTTTCTAAAATAGAAGAAAGTGATTGGCACGTGCTTGAAATGTGGAGGGGGGAGGGGAAAAAACAGCTTGGGGCAGTCTGTGTTCTTTACCTGTCATTACAAGGTGTTTTATATCGACTTTTTTTTTCTCCCAACAACACACATCCACCAGGCCTCGCCCGCACACTTCTGCACTTCATCATTATGGTAATCATAGCAATTAGCATTGTTAATATTGTTTTCCGAAAGTCATAATTCATCATCCAGTGACTACTTCAAGCTGACTTGGTTATTGACAGGTTCATCCAAGCTGCAAAGGACGGTTAGTTTTTAGCAGCACAGATGTATTAATGCAAGAAAAGGGCAACACTTGAAAAAGTGTCTGTAGTGTGGACATAAAAAAAACAAACAAACAATATGCATTAAAATATTTTAATGTCAAATTTTCTTTTACTCCTTTAGCGTGTGTGTGTGCGTGCACTGGCACTGCAACTTGCATATGCATTTGCCTGCTGTGGACATAAAGTTTGATTTATTTAGACTCAGTGTCATGCCCACGGCTTCAGCCTCAGATCTCAGGTGTCTCTCTCGTTGGAGCGCGTGCACAGTGATTCCTAACAAAACATTTAAGAGTATTTACTCTGAGTGTAAAGTATACAGTATCGAAATGCATCCGTCTTTATATTTAAAGCATCTAGATTTAAGACAGTTTCTGTTTGCGTGTGACATGTGCGTGGTTTTCATGTTCCTTGGGATCTTTGCAAGAAAGTCAAAGGAAGCCTATTAAAGACACGTGCTGGTGACTGATGAAGAGAGAGTGAGAGAAAAAGACGAACCAAAGTGTCAAGACTTTTTTTTTGCGTTGCTGGAGTTTCAACTCTTCAAAATAGAACCTGCATCCGGTGTTTTGTTTTCCCTGGGGAAAGGTGTTAGAATAAAATGAAACTTGTCTCAGCATGTGGTAAATATTCTCCTTGGAAGCAGCAAGGAATGGAAAGCTGATTATACCTAGGCGATGCACAGAGGGAGGAGTTCCAAGCATTTGAATGTGGGTGCAAGTGGCAAGCCTCCAAAAATGTCCACGTGTCTTATTTAGCGACACAGGGGTCCAAAGAAGACAGACGCATTTCAAAAAACCAAACCCCAAAAATCAGTTTGATACAAAGGTCCCGAAAGATGTCCTGGGTTCATGTATTCACTGTTAGTCAAGTGCAGCTTTTTAAAAAGTGTGTGTGTGTTTTTACTTTCTTTTCTTTTTTCCAGAGGTGTAGATGTTGTCATGCTGCCAGGAGCGGTTATGTTATGTGCCATACAGGTAGTCGTCAGGCAGTGTTTAATTTGTATTGTGGAACTGACAAATGAGTTATGACACTGGAGCTGTTTCTCTTGGGAGACAGAAGTAGAAACCGATGGCGGGCAAGAGAAACTAAGAGAGATAGAGAGAAGTTTTGTGTGTGTGTGTGTTTTATTTTTTTCCCCTTAAAAGAACATCTGTGGTTTCGCTCACGAGGTGAGTGAGGAGGTAATAGCTACCATTTGCATTTATGGAAGAGAAAATAATTCAATTTTTCCATCACTTTCATGCACCACAACCATTGTTCATTCTAGTCTGTGTGTAGGAGTTGTTGTTTTTTTTGTTTTTTTTCAGTGTAGCTGTGTATCTATAGCTCTTCAAATATGTCTGTCCATAAAACTGTCCCTACTTAACACCAATTAGAAAAATACTAAATAAACAGTATAATATTCTATATTTTACTCCTTACACTGTACATGTTGATTTGGGTTTTCTTTGTTTTGTTTTTGTGTGTGTGGCAGGTTGTGGTGAAAAATGAAATTAGGCACATTATTGTTTTAGCTCGAAACAAAAACCAAAGGCATGAGAAACATCTTCGAGTAGCCTTTGTTTTCATGTGTGCGCGAACCCTTCCGAAAAGACCGAAGCGCGCAGTACTGTGCTGTGAAACAAAATAGAGACAGTGAAGTAGATCAATATGTCACTGACTTGGATGACATGTTGGACAGGTCCCGGACATGGTTGTGAGTTATGAAGGAGGCACTAAATCACTTCCCGTGTTCTGATTTGTGTCTGGTTTCCTAAGCGCTTCTTGTGGCCAGAGGCAGAGGTGTGCGTGTGTGCGTGCGTTTGTGTGGGTATGAGTTTGAGGAGATGGCAATGGGTGTGTTGTTGGTGAGAAGGTAACAAATGCTGGGGGCAGAGCCTGCCTGGGCAAGTTTTTCTCTCTCTCTCTTTTTTTCCCCCCACTTTATGTTTCAGGCCAGAGAACAGAGAGGAAATTCAAACCAAAATAACCCCTGTGCCCTTGCCTGAGAAATGTGCCCCTGCTCCCCGCAGATATCCTCTCTGCTCTGAGGGAAAGGTCACACTTCGGCAGTTGGGTGGAGATGAGGGGGAGTTTGCGGGCGGCCCCCCTGGTGCATGGATACCTGGGACAGTACCTTTGTTAGCCCCACTGATCTTTATTAAGGCTTGACTCAACATATTTCTTTGTTTTTAGGGATATTATTTGGCTTAGCCGCTTCAGATCATTTTTGGCATGTTCTGAGGTTTCACTGAAACCATATAATGAAGATTGCAAAGTGTTCTGCTCATCTTTGGTTATGTCTGACTCCTGAAGAGATGCAAAACTTTTACTCTTGCACGTCTTTTCCTGTGGCTTTTTCTCTGTGGATTGTAACGGGTGTTTTGTGCTGACAAAGACAGACTCCTCACACAACACCATAGTGTTAGTTGTTATGCTA
The DNA here is from genome assembly GCF_900408965.1 of Simochromis diagramma. Taxonomy (NCBI): domain Eukaryota; kingdom Metazoa; phylum Chordata; class Actinopteri; order Cichliformes; family Cichlidae; genus Simochromis; species Simochromis diagramma. The sequence goes on along the minus strand of NW_024387520.1, from coordinate 6,319,436 downwards.
AAGGAATCTGACCTGATGTCAAACACTGTCATAGGAGCGGAGGCCTTTGGGTGTTTTTTTTTTTTTTTTTTTTCTTTTCGCAGCGAGTGGAGCATTCTGATTGGTCTGGTTTGTGTTCAGAGAGGATGGGGTCACGGCCTCAGGAGCGTGAGGTTAAAGGTGAAGTGTCGTCATGGAAGTCTAGAGCTCGGGATTTAAAAAAAAAAAAAAAGGGGGGGGGGGGGGGTTGCACATGCGTGTGCCGCATGAGATCCCGAGTCCTGGGAAATGTGTGTGATGGAGGCTTTTTGTAGATTCAAATATGTGGCATGCATTGATTTTTATTTATTTTTCTTTCCTTCTATCAGTTAATTTAAAAAAACATGCAATACGTGCGTCAGTCGTCATTATTTTTAAGAGTAAGTGAAAAAAATTAATTGCCGCTGTAATACTTATTATTTAATGGGTGGAGGATACAGACTCGGAGCAGCCATTGTTTATCTTCCTGCGTTGCTTCGGGTGTGTTGAGTGTGTGCGGCGTGACATGTAAACCCGTGTCAGGCCGTCAGCTCCCAGACACATTGGTGTCATCCAGACAACCAGAGCTGTGCGCTGTGCTCCCTGCCTTCATGGCATTCGAGCTCTACTCATCTCTGTAAATTGTTTCTGGCTGTGTCTGTGAGACAGCTCCACAACCCTGCTGCTGCTGTGCCTGCGTGTGTGTGTGTGTGTGTGTGTGTGTGTGTGTGTGTGTGTGTGTGTGTGAGCATCATCACCAGGTACCAAATAAAAATGTACTGCACTTGGGGTAAGAGATATGGTGATATAAGAGCATCACGTTAAATTCAGTGCCTACTTAACACATCACTTTGGTAATCTTTTGTGGCTGTAATGTGGTTAAGGGTATTTAGGTGTATTTGTGGCTCGGCGCAGCTGCTTGTGCCGTTTCCGTTTTATTAGGTATTTTCCCCGCGTGCTTGTTGAAGCTAAGCACTTGTTCTCTTCAGATGAATTGGCTATTATTGAGATATTACCGTGGATATGAATTCTACCTTCGTCAGTGAACAACCCTAATAAGATAGATCTTATTGAGGGGGGGGTAGAAGAAAAAAAAAGATTTTCCTGCTTGTAAAATGTCATGGTGATTTGGGATTTAGTCTGGTGTGATTTAGAATTTCACACCGTCGTTTCCACCTTTTGAACAAATCCGTCGGCATGGATAATGCTGGCGATTTAAATGTAGTGTCAGGATTTTTTTTTTACCCCCCTCAACCCATAAAATCACAGTCTCTCTCATAATACTCATACTGACTAATATGTTTGATCATGTGGTGGTCAAGTGTTTGTGTGTTGGATTTTGCATATGTTTTTAATCAATCACCCCATTTTTTTTCTCCTGTGTTTAGTAGTATTTTTAAAGCATTTCTTATGCTTGTATATGTGTAAAATAAACTGTGAGAATATGGAAAGGATGCATTTATGTTTGTGCGAAATATTCATTTTGTTGTATTAGACTATGCATACATTTTTTTGTTAGTGTATTTTCCACCTTTTTCCTTGTGTTGAAGCTGAGTAATGTGTGTAGCTGGGTTCGTGTGTGTCTTTCTGCGTGCACGTCCGTATGTAGTCAGGCGTATGTGTGTGCACGTGGAGCAGCAGCTGAGGGCTTGTGTGAGTATGGCAGTGGCAGCAGCGGTTGGCGTGTTGTGTGTGTGTGTGTGTGGTTTTTTTTTTGGTTTTTTTTTTGGGTGCGTGTGTTGTCAGTTTGCTGTGTGTCAGCAGTGAGCCACGGGAACGCTTGGCTGCCTATTCAGGCCGGTGCGGACCCTGCTGTGCCCAGCTAGCATGAGCTGCTGGCGGGTGCTGGAGGGCACAGTGCTGGGAAGAGGGAGTGTGAGTGGTTACGGTGGAGGGGGGGGGGGGCGATACTGGCAGGGGGTTGGGGATCAGCCGTGCTGAGGTGTATGACTGGACCCTCTGGCAAATGTGAGATCTTGTCACAACCGCCACCAACACCGCTCTAAATCCTCATTTTTCCCTTACCCCCTGCACCCTCAGCCTCCACTTACACCACGTCTGTAGTCCTTGGGAGGGAGATGGAGACAGAGAGACAGAGAGAAGAGCTCACAGAGACCGGCAGTCAGAGATGCAGATGAAATGGAGAACAACGGGGAGGCTTGGCTGCCTGACCTTTCACCAAATCCCCCCACTTTTCCATTCCAGTGGTCGCAGCCCAGACGGGCTGGGGGGCAAGCCTGCCTGAGCGCCTGCATGTCTTCCTGCCTTTCTTGGTTGTCCTAGCTGCATGGTCTTATCTAGTCTAGCTCGGCCTTCTCTCTGCCTGCATAAAATCGCTGCTGCCTAAGCCTTTTATGAGGGCAGAGAGGAAGGGAGATGGAAATGGTAAGCAAAGCAAAAATAAAACATGGTTAAGAAGCAAAGGAGGATGAGCAAAAAGAGAACACAGGGTAAGGGATGAGAAAGGGGCTGGCGCGATGCTTCTCTTTTCTCCTAGGTGAGCGCTAGCCTGACTGGTGCGTTGTGATCTGCAGCCTCTGTGCCCAGACTGTCGTCTATCACAGCCTCTCCTTTCTCTGACGCATGTAACTCAGCTTGTCAGCGCTGTTTTCCACCTGTCTCTACACTCAGACATCTAGTTGTCCCTGCACCTCAAAGGTCTTCGTCTTCGTGCAGCACACCGATCCGTTTCAACCATCCGCACAGAGTATGTTTTGTGTGGGGAGGAGATGGGAGATTAATCGGACTGATTTAAGTGAAGGATCCTTAACATCTTTATACGCATTTTCTCTTTGCTCTGGGCTCGCTTGGAGGCAGAGCCCAAAACACAGGATGCAACACTTGTGTCATAACACCTAGCCCTAGCACTAACTCTTTGCTAGTGTTTCTCTTATTTTAGTTTTTTATGTGCCTGCTTCCAAACTTTTCCTTATTTCTGGCCTCTTTTCTCTCTGATTGCTACAGTCTGCATCTTGGCAGATATGTTTGATGAATTGTGATGTGCCACATTTAAAAAAATAAATAAAAAAAATCTTCTCCTGGCTAATTTTTCCACTGAACAGAACACAAGGCTTTTTGCAACCATTTATTATGACGCTTCACACATTGGTGACACAGGGTCGATGCTGGGGCATGATCATTATACCAGTAAATTGGGTCAAGCGGGGCTAAAGGACAGGTGTCTCGGTACTCTCTGGCCCACTGACCAGAGGTCATTAGGAGGGTTCCACATTTGCACGCCTGGTCGCAGCCAAAATATATGCGCTTACATTTAACGTACGCCCGTGTTTTCACGTGTTTATATCAGGCGACAGGAGGCGGATGCGAGGAGAGGGGAGCTTTTGCTTGTATCCTCCTATTCGGGTCTTATTGATGGGTGGTGGAATAATGTTGAATTAATTTCACAGTGCAGATTTAGAGTGGGATGTGAAGATGACACTTGTTTAATTAAAAGTGTGTACTTTAAATGGTTCGTCGGAATCAGAGAATGCCAACTGCTTGAAGTTGTTTTTTCCATTTTTCTGCTGTCTTAATTAACCGCTTCCTCTCTGTTGTTGTCTGTCTGCAGAATCTGAGCTCACCCAGAGTAAGCCTGGAGCCGGAGCCCCGGGGGCTGTAGGAGGTGGGAGCAGTGGAGGAAACCACCTGCAGTGCCTGTCTGTCCACTGCACAGACGAGCTCGGGGACAGTAAAGGCCGAGGGGGGCCCGTCTCGTCGTGGCGCTCTCTCCACTCTGATATCTCAAACCGATTTGGGACGTTTGTGGCGGCACTAACTTGAGGGGGGGAAAAGAAGAGAAGAAGACGATGACCCAGCAGGACGAATTAAAGAAGATCAGAAAATATCAAGAAAGAGAGATTCAGAGACATTTAACCACGATAAGGATGCGACTATGTTAATTTGTGGATGGAACGACTGTGTGCCGCTCTTGCCTGTTCAGGGAGAGAAAGACATTTACACTCACAAATGGAACACAAATACAGCTACACACACGCACACGTGCACGCACACACACACACACACATGCTCACAGACACTCGAACACCATGTTTTGTTTTCTGATACATGCAGTCACACTTAAGAAAACTGCTGGACAATAACAGCATGGGGCTCTACTCGACGATGCCCACATCTGGAAAACCTCAAATCATTTATTTTTCTTTTCTTTTCTTGGTTGAAGAAAAATAAGAAATGTTAAAGGAGGAGAACGCAAAAACGAGAAGCATAAGAAGAGAGGTGAAGTTGTCATTGGCTTTGATTGTATACCAGTGTTTAGTCTTATGACTTATATTACTACCTGTTCTTAAACTTAGCTAAGATTGCCTTTGTAATGTGTATGGCAACTTCGGCATATGTCAGTCAAAACTCCCCCCCCCCAAAATAATAAAATAAAATCCTGTATTACAATTAAATATGTCCCAGTGGTTCAGAAACACCCCAAATACTAAAAAGGAGAACGAGAGGAAGGCGGGATTACGCTTGAATGTAACTCAGCAATTTTCCTTGTGAACACAAAGTTGTTCCTCTTTGTCAACGCGAAATTTAACCTTTATCGTTTGCTGCTCTAAATCATAAGGTTTGTTGTAGCTCTCTATCATTTGTGTTTCTGAGAATGTCTTTCCCTCATTCTATTCTATTCTATTCTATACTTTTTTCTGCTTTTCTCTTCTGTAGATCTTGTGAGCTCAACCACTTGTATACAACTCAGCCAATGAAAACTAAAAAAAGGGGGAAAAAATGGAGGTCAAGGGATTGATAAATAAGGGAATTGAAAAAAAGATTATTGGTATTGCACATGTATAATAAGAGAAAATTTGCTGTGTGTTAGGCAATCTTGTAATCTTTAAATAAAGCTTCTGTTGAATTTGAATTTCTCAAACAATAGATGGAGGACTGTGACGGCAATTTAAAAACTGATTTTTTGTTTCCTTTTTTTAATAATATGTAAAGTGCAGTCGTCTGTTTTCCTGCATATTGTATATATCTGTATATGTTTTATTGAGTAACTGAATAACAATAAATATGACGTTAAAGGTGGCCTTGGTGTTTTCATTTTGTTTGTTTTTTCTAAGAGTAACCCCCCCCCCCCACACACACACACTAAATACAAGAACAAGCTAAACACAGATTGTCTATTTAATGAATAATAAATACTGTGAAATACCATGTGCGTATTCTGAAGATCGGGGAAATCTAGAGTATATTCCAAGCGACAGATGTGACAGGAAAGTTGTGGACTGATACATAACACCTGACAAGCGTGCTGGAACCGGTGTCATATTAAAGCCTGAAGCAGGCGCATGAGAAATGCTGGAAAATGTGGCTTCCTGGTGGATTTAGAAGCCGAGACAATTCATTTCATGTATACTTGCTTACGACATGTGTTGCATTTTATTCCCTCAACTTCCCTGACATCTTTGCTCCCATCTTCTAATACATCTCTAATAAATCAGCAATGATGACAATAAAAAAAAGAAAAACAATAAAATTAGTTCTTGATACAAATAATGTTAAAAGGCATATAACTGAAACAGAAATGTAAATTAATAAATCAGTTATTCTCCAATTTTCTGTCTCACTACTTCCAGCAGCCTCAGCATGCGCGCGCGCGCGCGCGCACACACACACACACACCCTTTTCCACTCCCCAGACCCTCTTTGGCTCACCTGCTCTTTATTGGCCATCTGCATGGATGCTTAATGCTAATCAATAACTCCCCTGTGTGCCAGCTCTGAGGTGGAGACGTCAATGCTACCTAACAGGACCAGCGATCAACCTTCATCACTGCGGTCTAGGATACGCACACACACAAAGTGGAGCTCCCTCCAGGACCCTGTCTGTGTCATTCAGGTGTGTTTGTGCTTGCTGCTGTACTTGGCGCCTGCTGTGTAGGATTGCACAGCCTGTTGTGAGCGTGAAGCACAGAGAGCTGCAGCGTTAGCAAACAGCAGAGACTGGTTATGTGAGGGACTGTCATATAAGTCGGGAGTGCCTGTTTAGGGCGGGAGAATAACTGTGAGTGTGAGATAGATGGGGAATAAATGCTGATCGTTCTGTTCACTATAAAACTTAAGGTGGAGATTGTCTGGTTTTAATACTCCAACACGTTTATTTGCCTTAGCGCGACGCGGAGTGCGCAATGTAAGCATTTAATCTCTCCAAGCATGCAGTGCATTTGTTCATAATAAGGCAGTTTTGTGTGTCACGTGTCCATTCTCACAGAACATTTTGTACAAAAGGACAACAGGTTCAAAGTCGTGGATGACACTGGTTAGACTAGTAAAATGCAATAGAGCTGACAGGAGTGAGTCACTTAAATCAAAAGGCATGTCTTTTTTTAGGGATAGACTGGGTGTCTGCTTACTGATCAAAACAGGTTCAAGTGCTTTTTATTGTCGGCTAAATCTAGGCTATGCTTAGGCATTGTGTTTGCTCATACCAAGGTGCTAAATTTCCTAGAGAGTCACTGCAGTCTGTGCATGCCAGGAGACTCCTGTGGTGACACGCTACCTGCCTACCTGTCTGGTTTGGCTGACCTCTTAAATAGCAGGACAAGGGCTTGTGCTCACAGGTTTTTCTGAGCTCACAGTTTGCGAATAACAAACAACTGGTATCTACCTGAAACTCTATTTGTGCCATCCCAAAGAGAAAACTGTATCACAGTCTGACATGCAGTCTCACGATCTTCCTCTGTGTCAATTTGTTGTTGTAATAGACCTAAATCCAGCAGTTATTGCAGCTCTAAACAGGTTAATTGGGTTTTGTGTGTCATATAAGCATAGAAATGCAGCTCGCTTGCTCTGTTTTCTCAAACATACCATAGCTGCCCAGCCACATGCCATGTGTGACACAGCGACAAAGAAGCCTTGGGATATTGGCTCCAGTCAAGATCTTTGATACTGGGCATTTTCCATCAATGGGCGCCTCTGCATGGCAGCCATATTGGGAGGGAGAATACTGTGTGGTCGCCTGAGAACTTGTGTGTTTCCCAGCCAACGTGCATCTAAAGAATAACAATTTCACTAGCCATGAAGACCATCCATGGAGCCGTGGGGTCCGTGGCCAGAAAGCTCGGCCAAACACTCCACACTCACGCAGCTTTCTATGTACTCCTATAAATACATCTCCTATTTGTATAGAGGCGATATGCATCTTTGGGAAAATACCACAATGTTGACATAAGAGCACCCTCTACACTCTCACCTCCCCCTCCCATCCCTCTCTAAACTCCTACCCCTTGCTGAACCTTTCACTGGTTGGGAGAGAGAGAGTCAGAAAGACGGAGAGAGTGAGGGAGAGAAGGAAAGAGAAATGGAGGGAGACTGAGAGTAAAAGAAGTGTCTCTTAGAGGCCTCCACGGTCTTTAAGCCACTATGGTATCCACCAGAGCCCTCACATACACTTAGGCTCTAAAGAGCTTTTGTCCTGTAAAGAGGGGGTTTGGCTAAATTGGGGGTGCTTGTGCATTGGCGGGTGGGATTGGGCTGGATGTAGTATATTTGGCTCCCACGTCTCCATCACTGGAATGGTGAACTTTTTTTTAAAGCTAAGGAGTTGGAAGGTGGGGTGTGGAGTGGGGGTGGTGGTCGGTTTTTTTTTTTTTTTTTTTTTTTGGGAGGGGAGAGAAGTTTGGAAATCTTCCAAACAGTGCCTTTTTGCTTTCAAAAAAAACCCCTCTACTTGTGTAAATGTGCTCTTTGTCCCTTGGCCTATTGTTTGAATAGCATTGTGGACTTTTTGTGGGAAGCTCACAGGGGCCTGGGGGCCTAGGGGGCCAAGGAGGGACCAAGGGGGGCGCTGCCTGAATGACTTAGACCCAGGACATGGAGCTGTGGAGGCACCAAGGTACAATTAAGAAATGTTAATGCATGCATACGCACACATGGAAATACAACTCCCCACACATGCTTGGAAAAAAATAACCCAATGCACTTAAAACTCTGTTAACATTCAAAAAAATGTTAACAGTATGAGTCTTTCTGAGAACTGTCCCATTGTAGTAACTTCTTTGCTGATAGAAACAATATGAAAACCGCCCGGCTCCCTCCCCCTATTAAGGGATTTCTTAATAGAGCTGAATGTCTGGAGTCCCTCGCTTCAGCCAATTCATGACATCCATCTGTCCTCGCTCTCAAAAGATGCCGGCAGGTGGAAGAAAAGCACAGAGCATTTGCATTTTGGGGCCCATTTATTCTTCAGAGTCCACGGGTCAGTCCAGTAAAAAGCTTGCCTGTATTGTAAAATTATGGAGTTGAAGTATGTTAAAAACACTAACTCCTGGGAAATGCAAGGACTTTGGACCTGCGTATGGTGCAGCCGAGAGAAGCAAAGAGAAGTAGCACACTTTACATTGTGATGAAGTCCTTGTAGAACCGAATGCAGTTAAGCAATAAAGTTGTTGTGATGCCATATTGCAACAGGTGCATTTAGTTACACAGACCTCATGCAGATTTATTTCAGATCCAATCAGGATAATGTAATGCGGATGAAGTAAGACCTAATGAGTAATCACTTGCATGTAAGGACAGATTACTAGTACTTGAAGTTTCTGCGACTCTGTAAATCCCTATCCTGGCTGTACACAGACCCTTGACTATACTTCCAATTACTATACTTCCTATAGTTGGTTAGATACCAAAGGCTCTTCTGAACTCTCCTTCACTGTCATCACTAGATATCCTGTGACCTTCCTAGCACTGATTTCCCCCCCCTCACCAGAGCAGCACACGAGCTTTCTACTGGAAGGTGATTGAGCATGGCACCCTGCTCTACCCTGTCCTGCTTTGTCTGGGGACGTGTGCCTGTGTCAGGATCCACAATTAGTGGGGCGCGTCCCCTACCATTAATCACAGAGCAGTCCTGGATCTCAGTACCCTACAGCCACACTTACTGACAACTTACTCAGCATCAGCAGCCTTATGCTAGCATCCTCAAACACAGCGAGGCTATGTGAAACCAAACATATTCTGTTTTTTTCCCCCCCCCTTCTCCCATAGTCTAACATTGCATTTCAGTATAAGAACTTACTGAACTGATGCTATATCTTGTATTTTATTCAGCATTGTCACCACACGAGATCTTCTCAGCATGTAAAATATGCACGGATGTAAAACTGAAATCCCACAGACGACTTTGCAGTGTCACATGAACTTTGCAGCCCGTGCGATGTACACCAGTGAAGTCATGAAAAACAATACGTGCTTTTGGCAGAACGAACTGCAGACAGACAGCAAACACAAACCTGACCTCTTGAGGGGAAAGTATATCCCCAATTCCCATTTCACTCAGAGTATTCAGATCAATACTGTGGCAGGATGTTAAATATTTGTCATCAGACGATCACACATTGATGAAACAAATCAATGGGTGATAGGAGGCAATGAGACAGAGCTGTGTGCTTGCTTACCTAGCTCCTAAGAGACGGGAAGGGAAAAGAATGGGAACGATGGAGGGAGACAAAGATTTGTGGCTCTCGGGGGCTGAGATTTTTCTCTTGGGTACTATTTGTTTGTCTTTTTCTTTTTGTCAATAAGGGACAACCATGAGGAAAAGGATAAAGGAACTTATGGGTGGGGGTGTGAAGAGTTTCCCCTGAGAAAACTCAGAAAATTCCATGCAGTTCATTTAGTAAGCTTTGCATTCTTTACCCACATGCTTGTATATAAGACATCACACACATAATTCTCTGACATAAACTGATATGTTGAAGCACAGACACTTTGTCCCGCACTTACACACAAAAACTGCTCTGTATGCTCTGACTGTCTTTATTTAACGCATAATGAATTTTTTGCCGGCTTTCTTTCGATCACTCTCTCTCTCTGTCTTTCTCTGTGCTCTCTGTGCTTTGTAAAAACAGAGGAATGAAAAGCAGCCAGATGGTAGCTCAGGCCTAATATAAAATCAATACACTGCCTCCAAGAGAACTGAAGGGGGAGAAAAAAAGAAGAAGAGTTAGTGGGGAAAAAAAAGAACATTTAAACACCAAATTTGCCAAAATAGAGTTCTTTGGTCTCTCCTTTTCTCTCTGCTCTCTCTTCTCCTCTTTTTCTCTCATTCTGTTTTTTTCCCCTCTCTGACACAAATATGTGAGCCGAGACATGCACGCACAAATTGAGTCAGTGTGCTTCAACCACTCTCTCCAGCTTTGAGTACACCCGTGCTGCCGAACTTCCCCACCTACTGTCTCGCTATGCACCTCTGGGGCACGCAACAGGGCTTGCTCGTGTGCGCGAGTGTGTGTTTGTGTGCGTGCCAATGATAGCACACAAGGATGTCAGGACATCTCATTGGGCCCTAAATTGAGAGGGAGGAGGGCAAGGTAGAGATAGCCTTTGAAGAGGGAGAGGACTGAGGGCCATTGAGAAATCATTAGGGTAATGATAATTGGCGCAGTGAATAAGCAAAGAGACAAGAGGAGGAGGACAATATATATGCATTTGAGTGTGTGTGTGTGTGTGTGTGTGTGTGGTGGGGGGGGTTAACAGATGCGGTGTTGCAAGAAACTGATTGACAGCTGCGTGCTAGATGGCGATATGGGTGCACAACTTTTTTAAATGTGTTTGTGAAAAACAGGAAGATTGTGTGTTTTTAAAATAGAGAACGACAGATGTGTGTGTGTGTGTGTGTGTGTGTGTGTGTGTGTGTGTCAGCTCCACTCTGTGTGTAAGGAGCAGTAAAGCCTGTCCCCCAGTGACTGGGCCTGCTTGCTGGGTGACAGATAGCCCAGGGAGAGAGGGGACACCAGGCTGTTTAGCTGATAATTAAGGAGGTTTTATCTTAATTTGAGCTGTTACTCTCTATCCTCTCCTGTGATTTATGAGTCACTGGCCAGCCCTGCTCCCCTGCTCTGCCCCTTAGCTTTGGGAACAAGACAAAGGAATCTCTTCCCTTTCTACAAACACATTCATAAATTCCACATGTACATTATCACCAGTGCAAACTCTGTAGCACTGACACACACAAACTGATAATTACACAGATCCTAAGGAATACATTTGCACACAAGATCTCAGAGGAGCTCATGCCCACAGTATCAGCACGCTGGCTGATTGATATCTGCATGCTGCGGTGCAACAGGTCTCTTCCACCGCCTTTATTCTCCTCAGTGAGGCTCTGGTGGTAATGAATCATATGTGGAAAAAGGGGCTGAAAGTTTAACCTCTCACAAGCTGGCCTGCGAGAGAAATGGAGAACGGCACAGTATTCAGTTTCTGCAAGGTGGAGTGACCGCAGGCAAGAGTTAACTCGATCTTCAGCTGGGTGGGGTATGAGGTGAAGAGAAGGCAGGGTGGAGGAGTTGGGGTGGGGTAGAACAGGCAAACAATGCAAGCCACTGTTCTCAACCTATCACCCCCTGGGGTCACAGAGGAGAAGACATGCTAGTGCAACCTCATCTCCTCCAGTCGCCTTTCACATAAAGGCCGGGGATTTCTCCTGCGCCCCGGCTTGGATGTTGTTTTTACCAAGATAGTGGGTAGGTCTTTTGGCCGAGCGTGTTTCAGGCTGTGCTGTAATAATCCCACAGGTATTTGGCCTCAGGGAGGGACCTTCACACCTCTGCAAAAAAAAAAAAAAAAAAAAAAGGAAAGGAAAAAACTAATGTTTGGCAAAAAGAGTGTTGGCAGGTGTGTAAACTCAGACGTCATTCTCTGCGTCTTTCTTTTTGAGCTGCGTTTGTCCAAACTTTTCCAGTTAGTCTACATTCAGAAGATTTTTCTGTCGTGTAGTACAACCGTTCAAACCGGTCACAGTTTTTCTAGCGCTATGACCTTTAACTTGTTATCTCTGCCGTTTCCATAACAAGTTCGTAATTGTTTTGACCGGAAAAAAAACAAAGACAAGTAAAAAGAAATCCAGCGGGAGGAATTCCTATGTGAAGGAATTTTAAAGATGTTTTCTTCTGCGTGGATCAAAACTTAAAAAAAGCCGAAGGCGCGCTTAGTCGGAGAGCATGTGTGTGCTTGTGGATGAGGCGTGCAACAGGGCTAGCTGTCCAACAGTGGGAGTCAGAAACATGTTTGTGTTTCTAAACGGGGCCTCCCTGTTTGCTCTTATCTCTTTTCTGGTGGGACGAGTGAAGAGGTTAAAAAGGAAGTTAGTGGTTTCAGCCAAAGGCACAGAGTCGTCTCGGGGCACGAAACCTCATCTGTCCCCTCCTCTAGCCATATAGGCTCTTAACTTTCACCCCTGACCCTGTCACACCCTCCTCTGTGCTCCAGCAACAACAAAAGCAGGAGATTAGGGAAATCAACAGGCTAGAGGGGATTACTGTAGCCCTTTTCATCTCGGCCTGTGCTCACAGTTGACACAATCTATTAGCAGTACTTCAACTTAATCTGAGTGCAGTTTACTTTTTAGTTTGTGTATTTATGTTAGAAATGGTTTGTACATACACTTAATTGTAGAAAAAGTCCACAGAAAAAACTGGCCGTGTGTGCTTTTCATTTACAAAACTTAGATTAATAAACACACACACAGACACATGCAGCACACATATAATTAAGCGGCTTAGCTGCCGGAAACACGAACCTGTGTTTGTTGCTTTGTGTTAATTTTAGAGGGTGTCTCTGAAGACAGACACTGGAGAGTCCAGCAGGAAGTCACCGGAGTTTTACCCCTCTGAGTTAGAGAGGTGCAAAAGTTCAGCAGAATGTGCAAGTGGGAGTAAATAACGGATGACTGTTTAGCCGTCTTTATTGTGTTTTGTTGCTGCAGTGGCCTATGATTAATAAAAATCTTGTGTTGCTACGCAAAGTTGGCTGCAAGATACAGAATGGCTAAGTAAGCTTTAAAACAAAATGCAGAAAGTTGCTCTTGCAAAAGCACAGGATTCAGTTTCTGCACACTCACGTCTCTTAATTACAGTTAAGTTCTTCTTCTTTCTCCAGAAAACCCTGCATATCCTTTTCTTTACTTTTTTTTTTTTTTGTGAACCATGCCTGAATCGCTTTCGGCTCTCAGGGTCTGGCAGCAAGTCAAAACTGTGTGCTCGACCCTCTGGAAGCACGTCTGCTAACCGTTAAGCCGTTTAGCTCCTAATACCAACAACAAACACTCTTTCTGTGTTGGCCCTGGGCATAGAGCACAGAGCTGCCTGTGAGGGAGGTCAGACAACTCTATAATCGGACTCTACCCATCTGCCCTCTCCTCTTCCACACTGAGCGGCAGGTTGGGCTCCTCGGCAGGGGACTAAGTGGGACATGGGGACACAGATGCCCACTGACACTGGACCACTCGGGGAGCTTAAGCCTCAGTGTAGCCACAGTCCGATCTCACAATGAGCAACTCCTTTAATGATGATGCTTGTGTGTGTGTGTGTGTGGATATTGTATGTGTTTAGCACCTGTGAGCAGGAATGTGTGGATGTGTGAGAGCTGGTTTTATGAGCATGCATAATTGTGTGTGGAGAGGTGTGTGTGTGTGCCTTTATATTTATGAAGTGCTAGATCAGACATTTAATTTGCCACAGCCTAGTGAATGTGCAGAGAGGCGTCTCAGTAGATGTGTGCTGTCATCACCCTCTCTGCCATGTCTCTGCATCGTACTCCTTTTCCTCCCACCCTCATTCTCTCTCCTCTTCTTCCGCACTCCCTTCCTCGACCCTCTCGCCTGTTCCTGCACCCCATGCTGGGGCTAATTTTAGAGTTTCTTCCCTGAATCCCAGAGTGCAGGTGGTGGTTGTCTCTCCACCCCTGCCTAGCTGAGAAGCTTTGCTCATGGATGTGCTCCACAGAGTGCTTCAGTGCTCCTTTGGGGCATGTAGAAGGTGTGCTGGAGGGGAGGGGAGATTGAGCACTGGGGAAAGTGGGGGTGGAGGCAGGTAAGCTACAGCTCCATGCTCTTTAACCATGCCAAGATGCCATGGTAACAGCAATCTACCTCGTTAATGGGTTATTTTTCTCATTCTTTTCTTTTGTTTTGTTCCCCCCTCTCTGCTGTTCACCCTATTCACTGGAAGAGTGCCGTTCTCCACTCAGGAGTGCAAGCTCACAGGTGATTGGCTAAGCAGAATCCCTGGTGACGTATTAGCAGCCAGACAGTACACATACTGTTCTGAACACACTAACAGGCACCTTTCTGTCAGACAAACTCAAATAAGACACATGTAACTGAACGTGCACACCCCAGAAATGCAGTTTAGATTCATGCGTGGAGTGTCTGCCTTTAATGTTCTAAATGAAATCAGTTTTTCCACAGATCATGAGTAAAATTGGCTTGCAGCACCATGTGCAATGCGATTTTGAACACTCTGTGTACAGTCCTGAATTTACTGTGAATTCAGGAGTGTATAAAAAAAAAAAAAAAAAAAAAATCAAGAAGCGCAGCTGTCGATAAATAAAATTCCCCTTTCAAATTGAATGATAGCTCTACTGTAGAGCTGTAAATCAATCACTTTACATAAAACACATTTTTTAAAATAAATTTTGAATTTACTTTGGAATTAATTTAAAATCGCAGATGGGAAAAATAAAGCTTCACAGAAAATGTGAAAATTGTATTTTTTATTTTTTTATTTTTTTGCAACACTGACTTTTGTTGTTTCTCTTTAAATTTAGCTAACACAGAAAGGCCATGTGCCCCAAAGCACAGTGGAAGAGTGAATACTTTGCTTAAATTGAATTGTTTCTTTCATATTCCCCCCCTTTGTGTCACTGACTGACTGTAATTGAAATCGGAACTGTTTCACCAGCAGACAACAATGATCTCAATGACCGCTAAGCTGCCTAAAAAAAACAAAATCCTGCACCAGAAAGTTACAAAACAAACTGGGCAATGTCTCACTTTGTCGTCTGTCCACCTAGATTTGCTCTCTTGTTGTTGTTTTTGTCCTAGCTTTTGGGCCAAATCATTACATGTAGGCATTCATTCAACTGCTTTAACAAGCCTACTGGGGCATGAGCTGAGCTATCTGTGGGACATGAATCGGACCTGGCCAAGGGCACAAATCACAGAGAGGGAAGAAGAGAGACCCTGACAGCAGAGGGCTGTGGCTCAGCTTTCTCCCTCTTCCCCCCTTTGCTCCTTGGTGGATTTTGATTTTTTTTTTTTCTTTCTTCTCTCTGTAGCCTGCTGCTGTTGAGAGCTCTGACTTGGCTTGTTAAAATTAATCTCCATGCAGAAAGCGGGTAGAGGACAGTTGTTTTTCCCGCCTTGCACTGCTACGAGCTGTGTTGGTGAGGGAACCGGTGTATCGGCCTCTGTGTGCCGTTTTGGATGGAGCTGGGATGTGATTCATCATGTGGCGGTCAGGCGAACTCAACAGGCATAACCACAGCCAGCCACACCAAGCCATCTGAGACCATGCAGGGCTGTTTGGTTGGCTGCTCTCTACACACAGCATCACTCTAAACACCCAAGGGAGGCAACAGAAGTGGCGTGTGAAACGTACACATGGGGGGAAAGGCTGGAGGGTGCATGAGCTCATGCTTGTTGATGTGTGCGTGTGCACAAACTGTATACATGCGGATATGTTTGTGTGTGGGGTGCATGTGTTTGATTTAAAAAAAGAGCCTGCTGAAATCAGCGGTTTTGGGGGTTAGAACACAATGTGAAAAGATTCTGAGAAAAAGTGGGGAAAATCATGTTGCTGTGCCTTTTTTTTTTTGTAAGTCTTTCTTTCCATAGCTTGCCTACGGAGTAAGTTTCCAGCCATGACTGAGGCCTCAGGTTCCCGGGATGGAGTGGGGATGATGGTGGAGGGGGTGGCTGTATTTCTGTCCGCGCTTCCTCCATATTCCCTGTCTTCCTCCTTCTTTCTAGTTCTCCCTATGGATTGAGCTGAAGGACATGTCACTACAACAGTGCGCTGGATGAGACAAGCCCACATCTCTCCCTCACTCCTTCCTCCCCTCTCAGCCTTCCAAATTCCCTCCCTTGCCTCCTCCCTCCATGGATTCTTTCTTTTAACTCTTTTTTTTGTGTTTGGCTTTTTCTTCTGTCCCCACAAACACAAACACATAAACAAACTCAATTAGCTAATGACACTGGCCCAGCCATTGGGTGGTCCTAATTAACGTTTACTGGCTGCCTGATGTCAGCTCTCAAGCAGTGATTAATAACTAGCCCCCTACCAGCACAGGCACACACATACACACATAGAGGCCGTAAACACAGAGGTGAGGGGTGCTTTTTTTTTTTTTTCATTTTTCATATTATGATATTACCATGCAACTGTCTAAGGCTCTGACAACTCAACATGTGCCAGTTGGCCGCAAACCAGAGCTGTTTTTTGGTTTGTTTGTTTTTTAATGGTGGACAAGCACTCTGGAGTGGTAGAAGCTGTAATATGATCATGTAAATCCGCTGTGCTGTTAAACAGATTAGAGCCTTAGGGTAGTACAGTGGAGTAGTAAGAGGCTCCGTCCAAACATACCGGACCCAGCAGACAGTGTGTGAACTGGCCCCGAGGAGCGCTCTTCAGGAAAGACTGCTGTTTAGCTTGCAAAGGGTTAACATCTGCTGGGCTTGCAGACTCCCTGCGTGTGACGCACTGTCTCGATGAGGGAAAGTCTAACAGGAAAGGCAGTCTAAAAAAGGTCCCTGTGCAGCGAGGGCCCAAGGTACATTTTCTTTGGCCCTCTTCTCACATTTTTTTGCACTTGTTTTTCCAATTTGCTTAACTACAGTTCAATGGTTTGTGGATTTCCAGATTGCTGTACGGGTTCCCCATTGATTTTGATGGTGGAAAGGTGGAAGAGTCATCTCTTATAGCTATTGTGAGGCTAATTTGACATTTTTTGTTTTTTAGCTATGTTTTTAGTGTGAGGCCCGCTTGCCTGCCACAGGTCTTGCTAACTATCTGCTGCTCCTGTTGCCCATAAGTTTACTGTCCTGTTGATGCACAATCCCTCTAAACTGCTCAGAGATTTCTGGTGATAAAACAGCATCCACCTGACCCAAAAGATCTACGTGTTTGTGTGTGCATGCATATGTGTGTGTTTGTGTGCGCCCGAATACGAATCGGGTCAGTTGGGAGGTGGACACAGCAGTGACAGGGCTTCATATGCTAATATGCTGCACATGTGGCTCTGGTATTGGAGGGCTGGGGTGGTCAGAATGACCCCCTACCCATTTCCACCCCATCCCATTCATCCCCGCTGAATGTGGCTCTCCATTCATGCTGCTTTCACAGAGGAGGGAGGGAAGGAGGGAGGAGGAGAAGGAGGGACCGTGGTCACAGAGGGAAAGAGGTGGTCTTTCTCCTTTCCCTGGCTCAGAGAGAAGGAAAAACAATTGGTGTGCAAATGGATTCCTCTCCTTATTCCTGGATGATTCCCCTCCCTTCTTCTCCTCCTCCTTCTCTCTATCCCTCGTTTCTGTGGTCCCGGGAGGTTTAGAAAGGGAAGAACAGTAGAGAGGACAGCTATTGGCTGATCATCTGTGTTGAATCAAAATAAATAAAACGGGATAGTGTGCATCTTGTGGGCGTGTATTTAAACTGTGTTTTTATGTGTTTATGTGTGTGTGTGTGTGTGTGTGTGTGTGTGTGTGTGTGTTCACGCTTGTCTGTGTGCTAGCTAGCCTGTCAAAGGAGAAAGGCCCCCAGTGTCCTCTGTAATTTTCATAGGTCAAAACTGACAATGGCCACTTTGATAGAGAAGCTGTGGAGATGTAAATCAGCCAATGGAGGAAGACAAAACAACTGTCCTCCCATTGGCCCCCCACACCCGACCGAAAAAAGAGGAATTTAGATTTAAAAGAGTGAAGGAGCAAGCAACACAAGAGAGAGAGAAAGAGCAAGAAAGACATCCCTTCTGCTTCTGTTGGGATGATAGTCTTCTTTTCAGATTCTCAGTGAGTTAGTGTTAGAAGTGAAGGCGTTTGTGTTTGGGGGGGGAGGCGGGGGTTAGCAAAGGTTGCTAAAGGTGCTAAATGAACTATTTTAGTCAGTAGGCCTCATTCCTGGGAAAGTTTGGAGCATCTTCTCTATTGCCTGGCACCTGGAGTGGGTCGCTGGGAAGCAGAACAATAACGCTGAGGTTGGTGGGTCGTCGGAGCATGGTCCGGCTCAGCTCCAGACGTGGACACGCTCCAGGTCTCCCTTAATCCCATCACTACAGCAGCCCTGTGGCTGAAAAGACCCTCTGGAGAGGGTGGGAAAGCCTCCAGAAGCAGCAGTCACATTTAAAATATGCTTCTGTAGTTAATGTAAATAAGCTTGTATGTGAAGATCTATAAAAAGAGTGGAAAAACTGAATAAGCGTGTGAGACAGAGGCAGACCACGAGCTCGAGCTTCCTACTAGTTGCATTCAACATATTTTTACAAATATGTAAAAATTGTGTATGTTTCTGTTCTATGTCTTGTTTACTGTTTGTTTGTATATGTGTCTTTCTTGCTGCTGTTACACCCAAATTTCCCCCTGTGGGACAATTAAAGGATTATTCTATTCTATTCTATTCTAACAGGTAAAGCTGAAAACGGCAACAAATTAGCCCAAAAAACCCCAAACCAAAAACATATAACTTGAAAAGTATTTGTTAAACACAGATTAAAATCACAGGAATGCCACAAATAATGATTTGAAGTTTAGCTTAAGTTCTGTTGGATTCCCAGATGGAGGGTGACTGATGCAATAACAAGAAGAAAAACCCTAGTGTTTATGTTCATCTCATACATTACCTCTTCTGCTGCTATTCCAGGATATTTTTCTCAGCGCATTTTGGTTAGGGATCTGTGCTGACATCATAGCAATGACCAGTATTTTCACAACTGCAACTTGGGAAGCATGGTGTCTATATGCTTTTACACATGTGATTAATGGGCTTGAAGGAGGCCCAACAATAGCGACTGCTAAGTCACCAAGGCATGATTCATACACAGTATTTAACACAGACGTACATTTTTAGAATAAAGTGGTTAAAGATGAGAAGTGAGAGATGTTTCCCTTTAAAACCCACTTCCATTAATGGTTGAGATCACTGACTATGTTATGTATAGAGGTTTTTTTTCCCCCCCTCGATTTTGGGGGTACGGAGTGAGAGCTGCAGGGCTGTGTGGAAGCCTCTGAGTGTGAATGAGCAGCGAGGCGGTCAGGCAGACAGACAGTGGTCAGAGATAAGCAGATGAAAGCCCTGGGGATGGCTGGTGGGAGAGAGATTGATCCATCAAAGTCTACAGACAGTCTATGTGACATTTGATGCCTACCTCACAAAAAGGAGATGCAAAGAAAGATGGTAAATAAATCTTAGCAGTCATTTTGTCACAGTGTTGTTGTTTTTTTCACAGAGAGAGAAGCATTTCTCTTGTTTAATTTGACAAAGGTTTTAAACTTTAATGGGTAAATGCAAAGGTAAAGAAATTTGAGAATGACGAGGAGAACTTTTGACTTCTGACGAGCTTTAGGGATTAAACCTACTCTGGATTTTTACATGGTAAGTATAGCTGATGACTCTGGGGATCATAAAATCTGCTAAAACTGAGATATACAAACATGCAAAACTTGACATATAGGGATCTAGTACTAACAGGAGTAGTAGTGGAGGTTGAAAATACAGATGTAATTGGTCTTTTTTCCCCTTCTTTTTTGTGTTTATTTGAAGCTGCTGTTTAATGTTTGCATGCAGGAATACAGATTGAAAAGCACCAGTGGAAATTGTTATTAGATAATGAACTCAGTTCTCCTCCAGTAGGTGCCAAACAGCCTGAGGGTTCAGAGTAGTCAAGTAACAACAACTCCTGGGTATACAGTGCAACTGACAACAAGTACAGATCATCCTGGAAAAGGGCAACACACTTCGTTAAGATGTACATCATGATTATACGGAGTGATGATTCAGTCGTGGAACCATTCTATAAACGGTACAAATTCATATTAGGCTGTCATAGGGAGATCATTTTGTACTATTGATTCTATTTTTCATGAGCAAAAACTTTATGGGCTGCTGTAAAATGTTGATTTCAGCAATTGGATATTATGACTGACCATTTTGGTCATTTAATGGCTCACATATTCAATCTATGGGACCCTGTGAGGGCGCCTGTGGTTACTCACTCCTGGCTTGTGTCTGTGTGCGCAGTGCAGTTTTCACGAAGGATGTGAGCCTGGCAGTGGGGAGCAGTGTGTGTGAGAGTTTGCTCAGAGCTCCTGTGCTGTGGGAGCTACACATCAAGACACAGAGAGCGCTCTGTTCCAGATATCTGAAGAAGAAGAGCAGGAAAACGATGGCACTGAGGAGTCATGAAAAAGTGTCTTTGTGTCAGAGGGTTGAAAAACAGCCCATTTAGAGTGGTCTGCCTATTAGCTGAACAAAGACAAGGGTCTGTCTCTGAAATCTGCTGCAAAGACTATTTAGTGTGTATACTGTATCAAGGGACAGCAAACAGGATCTTCTTTTTTTTGCGCCCCGGCTCTGGCTGTCCCCCATCTTCTCAGAAAGGACTCATCCTTTCTGTGTATTCCTCCTCTGGGCCCACAATCCTCTCCGGCCCCTTTCTCTCCTCCCCATTCATCTTCTCATCTAAGCTTCTGTGAAAACATCAGTTTTCTTCAAGTAAAAACTGCAGGATTGTTGTAAGCTGCACAAGCAGCGAACTAAACACATCTAGCACAAATGCAGCGTGTGATCTTGGTTGTGTGGCTAAAATCTTGTGACAGGGCCAGTGGTATTTATGTCCCCTGCTGACCTCCTCTCTCCTTTTTGTTCTCTATCTTGCTTTTCTTCGCTTTAACGCCACTCGCGATTCTCATATCTCCCTATTCCGGTTTGCGGCCACATATGACACTACTTTGTCATTTTTTTGACACAGACATGTTGTCTTTGAGGCCTCTGGTTGATGTGATCGCGTGGGACACAGCTGTGGCTCCATGCCTGCTGCTTTTTTTTTTTTTTTTTTTTTTTTTTTTTCTTTTCTTAAGCCGGGGGGCAGTTTTGTTTTGCTGCACGTTGTTTATTTGTGCCCATGTGCTAGGCAAAGCAACATAACAATTCTATTAGGCATGATAGTTATTTTGTAGGCATGTTGGGTGTGTCAAAACTCATTTAATCACACGTTCTTATATGTGGGGGTGTAAAAATGGATCACTCACACTTTTGAGGTGGTAACAAGTATTTAACAAGGTTGGAAGACATCCAGAGGCATTTTAGCTATAATCGTGTAACTCGTGGGAGTGACTTTCATTTAATCGTTTACTGGGTTGAAGTTAAACCCCTTGTTTCAACGTGGAGCATAGTAAAGTGCCGTTGATGTACTGCAGACACAAGAGGCAATAAATACTGAAACATTTGAATTCGCATCCTCACATTTATGCCGACAAAATATATACATTTGATTCTGAAAACGGGCGCTTACATGTTTTTTTTGAGTTTCAGTTTTGTTGAGTTGAGTCACCAGGGTGAAGACGCAGGAAGCCGTGTGGTGGTAAAGGGGAATGTGCCCTCACCTGTAACACTGCTTCCAGCTCCAGTGACTCATGTTGCTGACGGACTATGAACTCTGAACATTAACTGAACTGTTGATTCCTGTTCTCACCCTGTTCATCAAGTGATCGCTGGTCTACGGGTATTTGAAAAAAACCTTTTGTGTGAAAAGTTCTTCTGTGTAAAGTCCAAATGGTGTTAGGTTATACTTAGCAAGTACAGGTATAGAATGTACACATAGAATATTAAAAGACAGCTACAACATTTTCTGTATTTCCATTTACTTCGATTAAACATAAACATGGTGCCCTAATTTGAAGCGACACAACCCTCAAACTACAGTAAACCCTTCATGTTTCTCTCACGCTGCAATCTGCTGTGAGAGACAGAAAGGATCTTAAAGGGTTAATTTACATAAATCACACACACACAGACAGTCATGTTTCCGTGACTTCACAGAACATTAGACTGAGTTGGATTATTTCCTGGAGATTTACTCTGACATTAACCACAACTGCGACTTTGTAAACCTGAACTCCATCCTAAAATTAGCTTCTTAAAAACGTGCCTTCACCTTAAAACTGAATGATTGATGGGACTTGTGGGTTTTTTTTGTCCCTGGTAAGAAGATGAGTCCCATTCATCTGTGTAAACAGACTGGTCCTCACAATATTTGGATTTTTAACAAAGCAGATGCTTATTTTAAGTATGAAGCCAGAAACCACTGCTGAGTAGAGGCATTGTAGCTGTTGTTGTGAAATGTTTTCCTGTTCTTTGTTAGATTAGGATAGTAACTAAACAGCTCACACCGTCGTTCATTGTATTTTTCATTTCATAATGTACCAAACGTTTTAAAGTGTGGCAGTTGTAACCTACCAGGAGCCAGCTCTTGCAGAATGCAGAGCCATACTGTTCCAGTACATGCAGAATATAGAATGGATTTGTTTGTCTTCCTGGAATGTGAAGAATGAAATAAGCATCCTTGAGAAAGACAGCTTCTGGATGATGGTGTGTGTAAGCTACGCATTTCATGTGCATTACTGCAATCCCATACCACCATGGATACCTTCTATCTTCAGTGATGAGTCAAGAGAAGAAGTTAGGTCATTTGAATTATCACAATGCTGTTTCTTATTTTTTTTCATGGTAGAAAAAAATCACTTATATATACTTGTGAGTCTTTTCCTTAATCTTATAATATGTTATATACCATAGATGCAGAAATTTACAGACAGTGGGCAAATTTACACTGAGACACTTAGACACACACTATTCTTAAATACAATTTAAAATGCTGCTCAAAAAAAAAAAAATTAAAGGAACTCTGAAAACACATCAGCTCTCATGCTGGGTATCTATACTGATATGCACTGGGTCATGTGTTAGGAGTTAAAGGATGCCACATCATTTGATGGAAATTATCAACACACAAAGGGCTGAATTCAAAGACACCATGAAAATCAAAGTGAATGTTATCAATTCCTTGATCCTCAGGAACTGCTTGCATACACTCACTTCATGAGGCCAGAGAAACCCATGAAACCACTGCAGCAGCATAGGGTCTAACAGAGGGTCCAAGGATTTCATCCCGATTCCTACCGGCAGTCAAGGAGCCGTTACCTGGCCTGTAGAGGCGAGATAACGGTAACTTACCCACTACTAAACCGATCGTGCTGAACAATGTTAGAGGCAGTCTGTCACATGCTCAGGGTTAAACTAGTCGCATCTGTGAATATGAGCTGCCAATTCTGGTATTCCATGGTAAACTCCGATCGGGCCCCATGTTGCTGAACAGTGAGCAAAGGGCCCAGTAGAGGATGTCAGCCCTCAGGCAACCCTCATGAAATCTGTTTCTGGTTGTTTTGTTAGAGACATTCACACCAATGGCCTGCTGGGGGTGATTTTGTAGCTCTGTAGTGTTCAACCTTATCTTACTTGCACAAAGGAGCAGATATCAGTCCTGCTGATGGGTTACAGACCTTACAGCCCTGTAGAAGGCCCTCCTGGAGTAACTGCCTCTCTCCTGGAATCTCCTCCATGCACTTGAGATGTGCTGGGAGACACAGAAAATCTTCTTCAATGACATGTATTGATGTGCCATGCATTAGGAGTTGGACTACCTAACCTCTGTAGGGTCCAGGTATCGCCTCATGCTACCAGTAGTGACACTGATCCTCCCCAAATGCAAAACTAGTGAAAACAACTGTCAGAAAATATGAGAAGGGAAAAAATTGTCAGTGACTCCCACCTGTAAAACAAATCCTGTTTTGGGGATTGTCTCATTGTTGCCCCTCTAGTGCACCTCTTCTTAATTTCATTAACACCAAAGCAGGTGAACCTGACTAGCAACCCCCTCTGCTACTTGACTTGATGTTGTACTCTGATTTAAAAAAGTGATCCTTTAAGTTTTTTGAACAGTGTATTTCTGGGAGTGAGATCTCTTTTAGTGTGACTAAAAGGGTAAAACAAGTCAGTGGTTCCCCCCCAAGCAGTGAAAAAGAAATTCTAAATATGTTAATTCCATGTTAAGTGCCAATCTTAGACAATACACTGGCAGACTTGAAGGATAAATTTAAGCAAATATTAGATACACAAACATTTTAGCAGACCCTTTATTACAATAGTAGCAGATGAGATGGAAACTGCTGTGTCGACCAGCTAACCAAAGCTAAGGTATTCAACTGCTACCAGCTTAACTCATAAATATTATATAAGTCTTTATATTTTTTCCTATAATGCCTTAGAGTGAGCCTGCAGTCAGGAAATAATCATCATTAGGCGGCACGGGTAATCAATAGCTGTACATCTGACTGACATGCTAATGTTTTTAAAGTCCCTCGAAACTCTTTCTGGCAGCTGAGTTTTCCAGAATTCCGATTGCACCCTCTTCTCTTGCCCTCCTCCTAACTTAATATTGAATTTATATCAAGACCGTGTTAGCAAAAGGTTGTGTTATGCTCAGCCGTAGCTCTAAACCATACAGTACAGTGTGTATCTCTCCACAGTCTAATTTTAAATCCTTGGCAAGTGTTTGGAGTAGGAGGAACTGGGTTGTCTACTCCCAGTCTAAGCACTGAGCTGTTTGGCACAGCCTCCATCTGCTTGAATCTGTGTAGGACAGCATGGATCAGTCCAAGGAAGGCTGTACTGATGCCGTGATCACATTCTAAGGGCTTAGGTCTATTTAAAAAAAGGAAAAAAAGAAGCACTCATACACTTTATCTGCTGTAAGAGAAACAATTAGTGTCATTTGTCAGGAAATGTTTGGACATAAATAGACACAATAAAATACAATAGAACACTTAAAAAAAAACAAAAAACAGAAGAATCAGCAAATCTCAGCCAATAATCTTTTTTTAAGCGCCCTGCTAGGTTTCCAGGAGTGAGTTATCCCACAGAAACAGGATGTGAACATGCATTGCTTAGCTCCTTGTTGTATAATGCACTATCAGGAGATGTCACAACCTGTGCAGAATAATCCATATGCCCCCCCCCCCCCCCCCCCCGACACCTCTCTCCTCAGCTTCACTCTGTTTTTCAGCTACTTTCCTCCTTCCTCTCCTCCTCCTCTGTCTGGATCTATCCTTTCTCACACACAGAGTAAGGGAACAGCGAGAGCGGTGCAACAGAATGAGAGAAGATGAAAGTGAGTTTCCCTCCACTGTGACCCTATAGGACATGACGTGACACGTATGTGCTTTGTACTTTGCAGGGCTGCCCTTTATGCTCATAGATTTTCAGATGATGTTGGTAAGGAATCAATGGGACAACAGCCAGTACCAGGAATGCGAGTCCTTTGGAGGAAAACTGCAGTTAGATAGTATTGGGAAATAGATTTTCCTTAACCCCCCCCACCCCCGCCCCCCGCCCCTCAAACAACAATGGCTTCCACAAGCTTTCTTTTCAATACTAAATTTACTTGGCACTCACCAGAGAGCGATGGAGCCTTGCAAAACTAAATTGTCTGTTTGTGTGTACAATTAGAGTGACCATGGAAGACGGGTGATGTAATTCAGGTATTGTTGTCATCCCATTTAACATTTACATGCATGACAACATGACAGATTTCCTAGACCCTCTGTTGTCGCATTCCACACTTGTGCAGGCATGTGGAAATGGACACACACATCCACACACTTTTCTTGTGTTTTATCCCCTTAGGAATCTGGAGGAAGGTGTCAGGTCCATCTCTGCTCTACACACAAGCTTCCCTCCATCTCTCCACTCTTTTTCCATCTCAAGTTTTTATGTTATCTCTCTGCTTCCTCGTCTCCCTTGTGCCCTCCCTTCTTTTTTCTTCCACTCTTTTTGACCTCCTCTCCCCCCTACTCATTTCTCTCTCCCTTTCACTCCATGCCTCTCTCTCCTCCTCCCCCAGACTGCTCTATCTTCCCTTTCCTCCCCCTTCTTTCGGTGTCTGCCTTTCTCCTTCCACTCCCCCCCTCCCCTCCTCTTTCCTCCTGTCCTCCTCCATGTCTCTCTGTCTTACCCGTTTGCCTCTAATTCTCCCAGCCTCTCTTGCTCTCTGCTCGCCTCACTCTGCAACAATAAATTACGCACAAACTCAATGTACATCTCTTTGTTCTCCCCCGCCAGATAATTCAATTCATTTTAGCCGGGCTCTGCATTCTGAATGATGAATGCATTGACTATGCAATTAAACAGGGCTATGCATTAGCGCACTCTCAGTAAGCTCCGACACATGCATCGCACATATACTCTCTTGGACCAGTGTTTAAATGCTGTAATGCAACCATACTTTGCAGTGAAACACATGCAGAAGAAAGCGAACAACCCCTTTTGTTTTCACCTATTTTCACCATTCACTGAAATTATCAGCGTCAACGCCGTTTCAGAGACAGAGGCAGTGTTTCTCATCCAGATGCCTCAAAGGACAAGGATGCTGCACAACATGACAATGTTGCGGCGTCCTACCTACAGTGAGGCAGATGAAGAGCTGTCTGCATACCATTTTGGGTTTACGGCACTGTGCAGAGAAGTGTTTTAACAAAGGTGACCCTGCAGTCCTTGAAGCCATTGGTGGGTGGTTTCCCCTCTGTCCATCTTCCTTTCTCACCATGGCTTCCTGTGGTGTGATTAATGTTTGCTCAACAACATCCAGTCTGCATACATTCACATTTCCCTGTCAAGACACGAGGGCAGCGTCAGTCAGCTGGTGGGACCGGATCAAGTAGTGTAGGGTGGCACTAATAGACTGGTGCCCAGCTGGGTAGAGCTTGAATGTCTTGACAATTGGGACTCTCCTTCACCAGTTGAGAGCGAGATGTCGAGATAGTTATCAAGGCCAAGGGCAGAGTTAAGCGAAGAAAATGGCAAAACCTGGGAGGAGAAGGTGACCAGTTCTGGGGAACTTCATTCCCTTCCTTAAGAGAAGGAAGAATATTTACACTGGCACCTGTGCTGCACATTGTCCCCAAGACGAGCACCCACTTTAAATGCTGTGGGATTGTGGGAAGGCAGAAGGTGATTAATGGGGCGTGTGTAAACAAAGCCCTTGAAACAAAAGCGAGAGTGTAAAGAATAGAGATAAGGCCCGACTCCACTCAAGTTTGGCATCATCCCTCTTCCACTAACGACCTCTACTGTCGCCCAGTGATGGCGGGGGCAGTGAGGATGTGGGGACTTTAGAATAGAAAGAAAGGGAGTAAAAGAAGCCCTGACATGCACATTCATTCTTTAAATGAAAAGAGATAATTGTGAGAGGAACCGACCTGTCTTCATTCTTTGAATAAATAAAAACGCATGACCTGCCTGAAATATGGACAATGCCATTACTGATTTAATTTGAATAGACCACTTGTTTTTGTGCCTTGCTGTGGCTTGCCATGAATGCTAAAGTGGTCGACGTGACTAAGAAACGGTGAAGGGGAAGATAAACCGAGCCTGCTTTGATGGGGGGAAAAAAAAAAAAAAAAATCATATGCAAAATGGGCCAGGTATATGTGTCAAACACAGGTGATAGTCTTCCTCGGCATTATCAAATGGCTCCCCCCCCCCAATCATTTTATATGCGCTTCAGCTAGTGTTGCCAAACTCGAGTCAATTCATTATTAATATCATTGTGACTGCAATCATAAAATGAGCCACTTTAAAGATGAGTTGCACTGGTCCTACATCTCTTTGGCCTTATCTTTTCTTCTTTCATCAGCCCCCAGTGTGGTCAAGTGAGGAAAAACATGTTTAGTAAGCACATTAAATCATAACAACAAGCCCTGACTCCTAACAGCTGAAAGCTTATTCATTTACACTCTTCAATATGATGGTCTCGCGCAGGTCTTAATCTAATATATTTGACAAAAGCTGACCAATTAAACAGATTGATTTCTCACAATGATGTAAGCAAGCTATAATCAACGTGGACTTGTTCTCTGCTGATTTATGAAATACTGCCTGTCAACCTGTGGCAAAGTCCTGTGTTTACATAATGATATAATGGAAGAGAGGGCGCCTGTGTCCTCCCCTTCAAATACTTTAGATAAGGCGAGTTAGGAGGTTTTGGACGGAGCAGTGGGGAGGCTATCTGTGGGCAGCCTGGCTCATTCCATAGAGCATCTCTCACCGCGTAGTGAGAAACCTAAATCACTGGAAACACATTCATGGCATACATGATGCCCTGGATGTTCTCTTCGTAGGAATGTATGCGTGATCGGGAGGGAAATCTGGTGAAGGGAAGAGACTGAAATTAAGAGGTTGGATG
Organism: Simochromis diagramma; assembly: GCF_900408965.1. Classification (NCBI taxonomy): domain Eukaryota; kingdom Metazoa; phylum Chordata; class Actinopteri; order Cichliformes; family Cichlidae; genus Simochromis; species Simochromis diagramma. The sequence goes on along the minus strand of NW_024387520.1, from coordinate 6,291,359 downwards.
AGCCGGGAGTGAAGCTTTTCTTGTTGACTGAACACAGTAAGGTGTAGCTGCTTGGTTCTCGTCATCTCCCGTCTCTTCTGTTGTGGTGGTGTCAACTATGGCAGGTTCAGCAATGGGTCAAGGAGAGACAAAGGCAGCCATCTTATTACCCACAACCATAAAACACTTTAGTATATGAAAGACAACTGTATGTGTGCATCCATGCAGCTCTGGGGACAGTGCTGATCAACGCTTTGTGCTCAACTTCAAGAGGTTTGGGATAATATGGGCAACCAGGTTGCACTGGTGCCACTGAAGTAAATGCAACACTGTTTTTATTTTGTGCAAACTGTGGATTGTGAAATTCTGGTTGTTTCCTGACATTTTGTAATTATACGCAGTAATCATGGCTTGTTTTATATTTGAAGCTTCAATTTATTTATGCTTAGCGGTATGCTGTCAGTACGTCTGTATGTGTCAGTGAGCTCCATCTGAGCGAATACACCAGCCATTCACTCAACCCATCGACCATACAGTGCTTCCCTGTCTCCTAGCAACTCACCGAGTGCCTGCGGCTGGCTGTTACCTTTCCGTCAGGACCCGTGATTTTTCCCGGTTGGAGTGAGGTGACTTTCATGTGTGATGTGCGTTTGAGAGCCCTCCTCCTCTTCTTTTGCAGCTCCCCCTGCCAGCCTCCTCCGCTGGTGCTACTGGGGTGTAACATACAGCAGCAGCCCCGCTGTCAAAACGCATTGGGTTCAGATTCCTGTTTGCTGTACCCCCAGTGGAAGCTGCTTTTTGAAAAAGGGGAAGACTTGAAAGAGAGGAATCACAGAGACTGATCAGTGAATGTGATATAACAAGAGAAAATTCTGAAGTGCTCGTTGGAAGAGGGGGGAAAAAAAAGAAAAAATTGCAAGAGGAGTGACAGTTAGAGGTGAAATTTTTTGCGAAGAGCAGGATGTTCAGATTCATGAAACAAGAAAACGATATCTGCCCATTTTCCGCTGTTTTCTCAATGTTTCCAGAGAAATAGGCGTGGAACAGTAGCCATCTGAACCAACACGTGCATTTTAACAAGTGCAACTGAAAGGCTTGTGCAGGAACGTCGGAGTGGTCCGTGGCAATGGACATTTTCAACACTTCATTCACACTAAAGAGCCACTTCAATAATTCATCACTCATTCTCTGCACAGTGCCTCTCTGCAGCGGGCTAATAGTTTTCAACACCCTTTAAACTCTACTTTCTCCCACACACACACACACACACACACACACACACACACACACACACACACACACACACACACACACACACACACACACACACACACACACACACACACTGAGAGCTCACAGAACTACTTCGCTTGGGCAAAAATACCAACAAAAATCATAGAGCGCGAGGTAAGTTTATTTAATAAAGGGAAACTATTTTTATACTTTCCACACAACAATAAACACGTCAAAACTAATTTGATGAAATAGTATTCCTGCAAATGTGATGCTCATTTTACATGCTTGAAATGCAGGGATTGCTGGAGTCTAATAGCGGCCTGTGATGACCCCATTTTGACCCATGATATGGCTACTCAGCAGCACAGTGCTTAGAGTATGAAAGGGAGGCCTTAGAGGGATTTCTGGCCTGGCAGTGTTCAGCATAGTTTGGGAGAGTGAGGTCACCGGTGTGTGTGGGTTTTTTTTTTTTTTTTTTTTTTTTTTTTTTTTTTAAATAAATGTGTGAGTGTGCATGTATGAGTGTGGTTTTGTATTTGCGAGTGTGTGTGCTCATACGTGTGTGTGTGTGTGATTTTTCATTGTGCCAGGGGGATATGGGTTTGGAAAGGCTAATTTGCGTTTAAGGGCACTGGGCCCTTGCCAGGCACACCAACCAATCTCATATGCCATTTATTATATGATGGCCACAGCCTACATGCACACATGCACAAGCATGCAACCAGCCTTCAACCCTGCCCCCACCCAAGGACCATTCCCTGAGAACATCAGTTCGTTCAGCAGTGAAATACACTGCACTGAAATCATTCTTAGCTTGTGAGTTTCCTGTCATCCTCAATGCTGCTTATTTACTTAAATCTCTCACTCATTCAGCCCATGATTGCCTATTACTCTGTAAATTTTCTTTCCATGTTAATCAAATCCTCAAGTTTTTCCCAGATTTAAATACTAAATCATGGATAAAAAAACTTTTAACAGTATAAACTCAAACTGCTCTCTTTTGGGAGTCACAGGGGGATGTGCTTTGTTTTCTCTGTTTTTACTAAAAGGGAGGGCATTTTTAAGTCTCACCGCCCCTCCATCTTTGGTGTTGAAACAGTTGCTCCTGATTATGGTTGAGTCATAAGACTTGAAAAAAGTGTGGAGGGGCTACAGAGGCATCAATGACACAAATAGCTTTTCACTCTTCTTCCTCCCCCTTTTTCTCTTTCTTTCCCTCTTACTTAGGCCCTGCAGTTTCCACCCCTCTCCATCTGCAGTCTGACCTCTGCTATTCTTCACTATGATTCCTGTGTGTTCAAAAGCGGCAGGATGTCAGTAATTGGAAGGGATGTGATGGAGCGGGGGGCCGCTCCTTGGGGCTGGAAGGCCCCCAGCGCTAGAGAGGTCAGATAGAGCCTGTCTCACACTGACATGTAGGCTTGGACGGCAGCATCCAGCCACAACAGGCCTGAGGCAGCGCGATCAGCAGCAGCGGCTCTGTCAGGGGAGAAGCAGGAGAGCAGGGGAAGGAGCTGCTGTTTCTCCTCTCTACAGTCCAAAACCCAAGCTCTATGTGTGGCTCAGGTTTCCACTTAAAGGTATCTTTTAAGATACTTTGCTGCTTCTGAGCTAACAACAAAATCTCTGTTCCTATATACGGTACTTTTCAGTGCTAATCTCCCGTCTACCCGTTCGCCTTGTGGGCAGTGGGCGCGTTCTCTAATCAGCTGTGATCAAATTGCTGGGCTACAGGGAACATTCCTGCTCACCTCGCACACAGAAATGGCAGAGCGATTAGCACACCTCTTCACACTAGCTTAGACCACAGAAGCCCCGGAAAGGGCGGCTTAACGGGCTACTTTAACCACATCAGCTTTAAATAAAGATGTCTGGACCCACCACAAGTCTGAATCCACGCTGTACGCACAGGTTATACATATGCACTGTATACACTACGATGTATTCTGACAGAAAAGCAGTCAGATGCTTATTCACACACACACCCATTTGAATACATGTCGATGTTTATGAGAAAAAGATTGTGCGCGTGTGAAGTGACATAAATTACACAAGCACACATAGTCAGTCTCTGCCTTCAGCATATGTCATCTTCAGTAGTCCATATCGTTTGAGGGCTGTCCTGGTGGAGTACGAGGCTGATTTGGGGAAACACCCAGCTGACACATTAGCCCGGGCTTTTCATAGCACAGAGTCGCCACTGCTCTTCTATGACACTACCTGGGGCTTTTCATGTGCCATTTGGGATTACCACTCGACCACGTTAGTGCCATACTGCCCACCCACTGCCTCCCAAAAAACAATCCCACCCCACCCAAGCGTCTGGCATTTCTGCAAGGATATGGCGATGAGAGAAGGCAAGGCTGATGCCGACCAACGTTACTGTCACGTTAACCCTATGGGGCTCCGTCTGCTTGTCTTGCCCTGGGGTGTGCCATGCTTGGAAACCTTTCCCAAGGGTGGACTTGGTCTCACAGCTCAGCCCCCACCCAGTATGCTAACCCCTCCCAGTTTCTTCTTATGCCACCAAAATTCACCCAAATCTGAGCGTCTCCTCCTCTCTGTCTGTCTCCTCAAATCTTTCGTGGTCGAGGTCATGAATAATGTCAATTTCATGGTCACAAAGAAAATGCTTGCGGTATTTATTGCCTTCGTATTTTACAGTGTGTGTACTTTATTTCCTCAACATAATTTTCTTTGGATGCCATGTTTTAAACGTATTATTGTCTACCTCTCATCACGAGTTTCTAATATGCAAAGAAAATGATCACGTCATCCGTTGCTCTTTTTTTTTTGCATAATCTCTAAAAAAAATAATGGTACTCTAAAATGACATTAAAATAGTGTTTTTAATAGTATTAAAGAGAAGAAGTCTGCATTGACTTCTCTGGCAGGTCATTTCAAGAACAAAGAGGCTCAGTCTTCTCAGGTTTTAAGTCTTGGAATTACCGATCACCTTTACCTGAGGATATTAGGCCGCATTTAGTGTCGCATGACGTCAGCATAGACTGCTTTCACACATGAACTTCGGACCATTTCTTGAGAATCAAGGCCAAAGTTCACATGTGAAGTTCCTCTGTTTTTATTCATGTATTATGGGGCTACAGCATTCAGAAGCCATAATCGAAACATCATGAGCAGTTCAAAACTTGCTTGCTATGAATGCTCTGGACAGTTGCCTGCTGTATTCACACATGGGTTCCCGCGGACATAACACAGACTTTGTGTTCAAGATAGGAACAGCAAAGTCAGTTTGATGTCTGGCCCGACTGTTTCAGACTTTTGCATTATAAAATAAAGTTTCTCTGGGTAATGTCCTTAAAAAAGGACAGGGCAACAGTGCAATGTAAATCTAGCTTATAAGATGTAATGCAATTTAAATGCATCAAAAGAAGCCAGCAAAAATGTAAAATCTGTTTTGAAACACACAGTTAAGAATCAAGACCTAAAATTATATTAACTATACCCTATGGGGAAAGAGCACTAAATGGATGAGATATGTATTCTTGTTAGCCTTATCGTGGGATTCCTAACATGTAAACATTTGGGTAGGCTGGTTGACTCGGGTAGGAATGGAGGCTGTTACACTATTATCAATAGTTCCTAACAGGACGTTTTTAACCTAAAAACATTCTCGGAATTAACTTTCCCACTTAGGTTGGTAATGAGAAATCTGGTGATTAATTTATAACCATTTTGCACATAATCCATGATTAAGCTAGTGTATTCAACTGCAAAATAAATAAAAATGTCGTAAATATTCTAATCATTGAATCCTTTATTAACTTTGTTTCTTATTCAATGGTTCACACATGTGTGTAAAACGTTACAGATATTTAGGGGTGAAAAAGCTGCATACACAGCCATGTAGCATATTACAGGCACTGCATATCCTGTTGGTTGGTTGTTCTTACCTTCTCAAGAGTGTTTCCGCTTCCACAAATCTAGCATTAGTAGGATGGTCATGTCTGACATTTGACAGAAAACTGTAGTTTTAGTCTCATCTGTGTCCATTTGCAGATTTCATTTTCACTGAAGTTGCTTTTTTGGACTAGTTTATGGGCACCAAAACTACTTGGAGGTCTCTAAGAGGACAGTAGCAGTCAGACGCCTTTATAGTAAAAGGCTGTTTAACTTTTGTTTTCCATTATTGCATTCACTGAAGCCAAAGTGCGCAGATGTGGGACTGCTTCTTTTTCCATGGCTCGTCTTTATTTATTTATTTATTTTTATTTATTTTATTTAGAAAGAGGGGCAATACATATTAATGAACATTTTAACAAATGTAAATATGCCAGATTATAGCCTTGGACTAATTTCCATCTGCAGACCCTCTGGCAGGTTGGTGTTAAACACAAGTTAGTAAAAACATACAGAGACACTATTTACAGGTCATGTGACAAGGACAAAAACAGTGATCACATTATACTAGAACAAAAAATGACAAGAAGAGTGGACAACAGAGGACAGTATAGATAACAATAACGGAAACGCATCAATTATATTGCACAAACCCCAGTATTGCACATGCCCTGACTGTCCTGATATTGCACTGGCCCATTACACTAATAGTTGTTTCCCTTTTTGTAATACACTAACTCTTTTTCACGTCCAATATAAAGCATGATTATTAAACATGATCACATGTTTGTGTTTGTTATCTGCACCTTGACTGGCTCTTCTTCTCCAGCACTGGACTGGCTTCTGCTGCTGTCGCTGTCCCTCCTAGTGAAGTCTTTTAAAGCTGTCAGATGCTACATTTATATGTGATTGAGGAAGCATAAACATAGGTCCTGCGAACTGGCAGTGATTGACTGTTTGTTAGAAAGGTTAGCTTTGAGTCAATTGTTGAAATTATAGGTATAGATATAGATTACAGCCTTGGGGATGTATGGCGAGTTGTCTGCTGAAAGAAGGGTTTTTCTGATCATTTTAAAAGTCTATTCATAAACTGTTAGCGATATGGGTATTTTCGATTGTATATTTGTGGGTTTTTTAATGTCATAGTAGCTTAGATTCTCCATACAGGGACATATATGAAATTGTTTTTCTGATGGTAGAAAACAATATTTTGATTTCTAATAACCTTATAAACTTAAATTTGGTCTTATACTAACAAAAACTGGATAATAGCAACACCTTTTGGCAGTTTATTATCACTAGTGTACGGCTAGGCAGCTGTCATGGAGTGGTAGAGTGTGAAGAGAGAGAGAAAGTTTCAGCTTGGAAGTGATGGTTGAATCACATTATACTTCCACCTGCCACTCTAGTAGGGAAGCATGCTATTTTCTGGCCAACATACAGCTGAAGGTTTGAGAGACATCAGCTGGAACATCACCTGACTGTGAAGCTCTACTCTTACACTGTAATGAACCGGCCCTGGAAACCTATCTTCTGTCTCTTGTTCAAGCAATATCATCTCGTTGATCTTGATTGTGCATCAGTGGACCAAAACATTCAAGTCAATGAGTAGCAGTGCATCTGTTAGCCATCTCTTTTTGTCATTCCGATGAACACTCATGGGGTGAATAGTATAGATGACCTGAGCATGGCAAAAGGAAAGGAGGCTTGTTACAGGAGGTGAAACAAGAAGCGAGAGACCCAGGGAATTTAGGATACCTGAGCTGGCAACTTGAGCCCAAGAGAAAGAGAAAACCGCATCCCAGGGGAGAGTGGTAGGGCTGGAGTCGGCCAGGGTATGAGACACGGCCCAGGTACAAGGACGAGCCAGCACGCTGCTGAGACAGTAGGATGAGGTTTCACTTCAGTGGGATTAACAGGTGAGCCAAGCGGGTTGCTTATTTAGATGAACAGAGCACCCCATCTCATTAGCAGAACAGTCAGACCTCTCTTTATGGGATAGGCAAGATAAAGTTTGGTGTCCATGAATTTCAGCAAGGAAAAAAAAGCGCTTTCTAAATCCACACACTGCAGGCTAGTATTCAATGCCTGCCCATTCCTTTGTTATCTCTGCTTGGCTGTAAAGCAGTCAGAGAAGTGGAAGGAATGTGAGATATTTTCGTGTGTGTGTGTGTGTGTGTGTGTGTGTGTGTGTGTGTGTGTGTGTGTGTGTGTGTGTGTGTGTGGTGAACGGTTCAGGAGGGTGGTCAGTCAGTGCCCAGTCAAAGCACTGCAGCAGCATGATGCCTCCCAACACACATAAAGAAAGCCTTGTCTAGCACTCTAACTTCATTCTTTTTCCTCTTACATACATTTGCTTTCCACATCCTTTTCTCCATTTTCTTCTTTTTTTTGCTTCACACACACACACACACACACACACACACACACACACACACACACACACACACACACACACACACACACACACACACACACACACACACACAGGCACAAAAATCCAGGCGAACACAAAGTGACTTAACTAAACTGGCGAAAATGATAATTATATAAATCTTAATTAGTTTCCAGGGATTAAAAGTGTGCAGATTTGGTAAGTGAAGAAAACGCAAACAGCTTGAAACCATGATTATCTCACTGCGTAGTATAAAATTGGGGTTAATATACCTGAGATGAAACAAACAGCTTAAAAGTCCCAAACCTCCCTGTGTCTGGCAGGGGATTCTGGCAGCATCACAATGACAGGGATTGAAATACAGTTCTATCATAGACAGAAAACACAGAATATTCGCAATTTATTCAAGAGATATAATTCATCTGGCTTTATGGGCCTCCGTACATTCTCTAAATAACAGATGATGAATCACATGTGCAGCTGTGTCTCATACAACAGGAAAAAAACATCTCGGCGTTCAGTGGTAGATAAGGCTTTCTTATTTTCTTTCATCCTCAGTTTGCTGCTTCTCTCCCGTTTCCCCCCTGCTGCCCTTACTCCTCCTCTCTGTGTTAATGCTATTAATCTACACAGCCTTATTGAGAGTGCCTGTGCTTGGAGCAGGATTCAGATATTGGGTAGCTCATTTGGTAAACTCATTGACTGCTATCAGATTTCAGGTCAATGACCTAAATGACCAGACAGCAGCAGAAAGCAGGTACGGAAAGTGGAGAAATGAACACCAGTGTCGTTGGTATGCTGGTTGGCTAAATAGATGCCTGGTATTGGGGATCGGGGGGAACTATCTGGTAGATAATCGGTGGGTTTTACCGCTATCGCAAAAACCATTTAACAAAAAAATGTATGCAGGATTGTTAAAAGAGCATCAGTTAGATTACTGGATTAACAATATGAGTAATTTGTAGACATAATCTTATGTTCCTCTTGCTATTGTAATATTGTTGAATAATAAGGGAGCACAACTTCAATCCATAAAAGTACGATCAGAATATGTCTTGATGTATCTGATATCCCTGTGTCAATGTCGTTCCTACATCATCATAATAATGTTTGCCCAGGATCAACATCGTGATTGACTAGTCACATTCTTGTGATGTCATAGCTTTGCAATATAGGGGGAAAAGGCCTTGGTTTGTATAAAACATACTTCTGAAATAAATAATAAGCATTTTAAGTGTTTTCTTTTTTAATTTGTACATTATAATAATGATATTAAGGGACAAGGGTTGACATCCTCTTATTTGGTTATAAACAGACTGGAAAATGATGTTACTGATATTTGTTTTGTCCTATAAATTGGTTGCACCTGCTTTAGTTGGAAAAGGTCAAATACAGGTAAAAGTGGGTGTACAGCAACTCATTTGTTTAAATTTGTACCTCTTCCCTGTTCCTGTACATGCTCTCTTCCACAGCATGTCATGTCCTCCTCGTCTCACCCCAACCAGTCGTGGCAGATGGCTGCCCTTCCCTGAGCCTGGTTTTGCTGGAGGTTTCTTCCTATTAAAGGGAGTTTTTCCTTCCCACTGTCACCAAAGTCCTTGGTCATAGGGATCATATGATTGTTGGGGTCTTCTTGGTTGTATTATTGTAGGGTCTGCCTTACAATATAAAGACGACTGTCGTAATTTGGTGCTGTATAAATAAAATTGAAGTTAATTGAAGTGAATCTGTCAGTTCTTAAAGTGAAACACGATCCTGTAACTTATTACAGTTTGGGGGAAATTGTAAATAAAAAATAATATTTTGCATTGAAGAAAAGTTGTTTTTTCTTTATATATGCTCTCTATATGTTTAGGTATTACTCTGTTAGTCAAATTAGAATTGGCAAAAATAGGTATTGTCAGGTCATCCTGGGTGAAAAAACATTGGAAACAATTGAAATTTGTCATTAAATACTTTTATAAATATATTACATTATGTATTGTATTATAGCATAGATAAGGGACTATAATAATACATAATGCATACTATATTATATCTCGTCTTATGTCTTTGGCGGTTTGTTAACTCTCTGACGTCTAAGTCATCATCAGTAATGAGACTAACCTTACGCCATCAGAATGTGGAAACGTCATGACAATTATGGGCACATAGAAATGAATCACTGTAACTGACACATGCAAACAAACTATTTACAGTTTTTCACAAAAAGTACTTTTTGCTTGTATGCAAATCATTCGGTCTGAACCAAAACAAAAAGCCAGTAAAAGCAAAAGTAAATGAAGAGTGAAAGCAAAACAGAGAGTGACACTAAAGAGTGTCTTTTACACTGTAATTCACACCACAGTCACGCCACCACACCCCTTCTGTCTACTTGTGTATCAGTGTGTTGTGTGTTTAAAAACATATTACTATTATTCTGACAAAAACAAACAAACCCCCAAAACAATAAACATCAGTTACAATTTCAGAAAGGACATCCAGTCAGTGTTTCTGGAGGCTGAAAAACAGTATTTATTAACTATTTATGAAGTTTTACAATTTTTGGTGCAAAACCAATAATTAAAAGTTAATTGACTTTCAATGTGCTTTTATTAATAATAGTTATCCATCCATTTGCTTAACTGCTTATCAAGTTAAGGGTCGGAGCTGTCGAAGGTTCAGAGGTAGCGTATATCAGGACACTATTCATCGTGTTATTATGTTGGTAATCTCAATAAAAGCAAGTAAAATACTTGTTTTAAAAAAAATAAGCAACAAAAAAGCTAAAATGGAAAAGATAACAGTTAAATCTTTATGCGCAATAATTCTGTTTATATTAATAACATTAAGGAAGGACTTTTTTTCTCACAGAGTGCAGTAAATATTGTGGCATTGCATTTTAAACAACAGAGTTTTGTGTTAGATTAAAACTTGCTGAGAACAAATCAGTCTGAGAGATGCTGCACTCTACATATCGTGACATTCAGTTAATTGTTTCAGAACAAATTCAAATATACAAAGCAAAGAGAGCTTTTAAGGCGGCCGTGCAACGAGGGCAAATATAACATGTTTGAAAAGTATGAGCTGTGGTTACATTATGGTGAAGACCTTGATGTTCATGCATAATGTCAGTGAGTACTTTGGGCTTTGCTATAATTACATTTACAGCTGGAGTGCAACAAGGTTCATCTACGTGATGTATTTTCTCTTTGCTGTGTGCTGATCACAATGATTAAAGATGCTTTTCTAAATTTGCTCCCTATTTTGATCCTAATAGGTGATACGGTCATTCAGGCAGCTTTGAGAAAGACATTAATTAAAATATATAAAACTCCTTAAACATATACAGCATTGACTATGGCTGTAAATGACAGCACAGCTACATCAATGTAATTGCAGGCCTTAATGAAGATTCTGTAACCTTGGTTCTTTCTCAGTAAGATGTTGTGATAGGAACACAGACCTTCTTTTTTTTATCCAATCCTAACTGTTCTGAAATTACATGTGAAACAAAACCTGAAACTCATTCTCATTTTGGGCATGATTAGACTGGAAGAAGTATTTATTGCATGTCTTCTGGGCAACATATTATAAATGTGAGGCTCACACAACTTAGAAGAAATGAAGTTTTGCTTGCAGAACGAACACCACCATTAAACTTGTCTGGGCTATAGTCGACTGAAAAAGGTCGATCATGCAAGCTTTTAAGTGGGCTATAAGATACAGTGACATCATTAACTCTGTAAACCTCGGCACCTTCATAACATGGCTTTCTAACATGCATTTAATAATGTAAAATTATTATTATTTTTAGCTAAAAACATAATCTTTTCCTGACGCTTACCAAGGTGCTTGGATGCCTAAACCTAATGTGAAGGTGCGTGAAAGCTCACAGTGGTCCAAGAAGACAGCTGAACTGCTGCACGTGTCCTTTAAAGAGAAAATGCTGTTTTTGTTTAGGTTCTTGTGATGAGCCGTTTAATAAAATGGATGAGCCCCTTACTTTGCCATTCATGTTGCATATTGCTAGCCTTTGTAAGATTGAAAAAAGAATGCTATCAAAGATGAAAATCACAACACTGCCATCTTGTAGTTCAGAAGGCTGTGCTGCATTATGATTTTACTGTTTTGCATCCCTCAGGGAGCTTGATACTGATACTGGTTTCAAACAATACAACAAAAAAAAGATTTTTATTGTAACGTAACACTCCTGGGTTGCTAAAACCCAAGTTACACATGTAATGGTTCATAAGTGAAGTTCTCCTTATCATATATATTATATAGGTCATGTAGACATTGCCTTTGTGACCTCCAGCTGTGTCTCAATTGTTTATAAAAGAGGAAAACATCTGTTCTGTTGGTGACCCCATCCTTTAATTATCTTTCTGTTTATCTTTGTTTCTCTACCTCTATGCCTCCTTTTGCTCTCTTTCCTCCATCGTTGCCGCCTCCTTTCTGCCTCTCCTTGGGTCATTAGCATGTTGCTGATGGGGGCCGGTCATCCATTGAGCGGTGTGGGGAGGTTTTGGCCGGGGCTGCAGCAGGCCTGTCAGGGCAGGTCATTAAGAAAACGACGGGTCGTGGAATACACAGACAAGGTTGATTGGTTTCCTGCAGCCGTCAGCAGAGCCCTGCAGCATCTCCTGACCCTGTGGGCCCCATCTAACCTGCGTGCACACACAAGCACCTGCACGAGGAAACACACAAAAGACATACTTTTGCATACACATGAACTCTCAGAACCTGTGCAGCCATATAACACAGTAATGTATCATATGTATTCACACCTCTGTCCAAAGGCTAAAGACTGGGAATGGATCATGGGGAGCCGCATTCAGGTGATTAACTTGATCCCGATCTGAAAACCCAGCTTGTTGCCAGTTTTTAGATCCCCTAGTAATAGTGTTCAGCTTGGCATTAATCCAGACAGCATGCCTACTGCTCCTACTGTCAAGACCAGGGTATCCAGGGTAGAGCCAAAGGAGCACAGTGATAAAATAAAATAAAATAAAATGCCTGAAGTTGACCCCAGTTTTCTTGAAAGGTCATGTGTGGGATTGAATGTGGCTGTGTTCAGGGAGTGGCTCTGTCATGCATGCATAGATGGAATACTACCCAGCATCCATCTCTGCTGTCTGTTGTGCTGTGAATGTCAAAACCCAGAGGCTCTAACACCCTACCTGACCCCCCCCCCCAGTTTCCAGCTGCCCTTGCCTACCTGATGAACAGAGCCTCATGCCTGGGGCTTCTGTGCTCCAAATGAGCCCTATAATAATATTACTTCAAATGTCAAAGGCAGGGCTATTATCGCGGTGCGTGTTTCGGGTATGTTGCATGTTGTTGGGAGGATACATCATGTTTTGTAGCTGCCATAGCAGTCTCTGCATCTCTCAGTGTAATCAAATGCATTAATGTGTAAAAATGCCATTTAGCACAGCGACTCTGACTGCAGGCTGGTTAGTAGACAGTGATAGACGGATAGGGTTTGACTGACAGTTTCTGGCTGTGGCCTGTCTGTGGGTGTTAACGACACACAAGCCTGTCTTCATGCTGCAGGGGCCGATATGATTGTGCGCTGGTCCTACTCAGAACTTTGTACCCCATATGTAGATCAGGGATGCCAAACTCATTTTACATGGTGAGCCCACTTAAGTGGCCCGGACCAGTGAAAGTCCCCTTTCTGTCAGTGTAAAGAAGTTTATTACACATTTAAACCCTGATATATTTTAATATAAGAATAAGAAGTGCAATTTCAAAAATTCATCCCAGTTGTTCTGCATGATAAAGAAATGCTGCTGCAGAAAATAGAAGAAATCTGCCAGCATGACGCTTTGGGCATAAATTACAAGAAATAAATCTCAAATTACAGAAATAGTTCTGTTATCATAATGCGCATTTTGTCTTTTTTTGTTTAATAGAAATGTCTATTGTAGATAGTGAAAAACAGGATCTTCTCTTCTGTTCATCTGTTCCTCATTTACTATGGTGTAGAATGAATGACATGGGGGGAGGTCTTTATCAGTGGGGAAAAAACCATAAAAACAGAAGTTCAGATTTATGCCTTACTTCATATTTTCCAAAGTCATCCAGTGAACTAGAGTGAAGTCTTTGCCGGGCTGATTCTGTTCCCCGGGCCTTATGGTTCATATCCCTGGTCTAGATGATGCAGATTTGTGCTGTCACCAAGAGCGGTGTGCAGTATTGAGTGTAACACACTGCAAAATAACTTGTTACTCATTACTGTATTAAATCTAGTAATCACATTAAATTTGCAGTTATGACATTACTTGCGTTACAAATGTACTTCAGTTTCTCCATGATGGGCAGATGGAAAGGGAAAAAAAATGTCAAACGTGGATTTTTCCACCTGCAGTCAGCTGATTGCAGTTCATTTACAAGGATGATGAAAATGTGGCGTGGTCTATAGCTTTTGAGGAGTGGGGATATGGGCTTTAAAAACAAAACAAACCACCAATGGTGGTGTGAAGTGTAAACTTCGTTTAAGACAGAAACAATTGGATTACACCGCTAACACGGCATTGGCTCTTTGCATGCATCTGCAGAGATGGCATGCTAACACAAAGCTAGCGAAGAGGCCAGATTGAGTATATGCAGACTTAAGCCCAGCAGCTAGACCCTGATCTTTAACAGGTAACAAAGGCAGTGATGGGGAGTCAGGCTTGGAGCACTGCAGCCGTCATTTATACCTGTACAGGTTGCTACAGTAGAATTGCTGTGGGGATTGCTTCAAAGCGTTTTTGGGTTGGTTTTCAGCTTCATCACAGTTGCTACAGTTTGCACTGGTTCACCAAAATTGAACTACAGAAGATTGGAAAAATGTCCTGACTGTTTTATCTGCATTGCTGTTGATCATGTCCATCACTTTCTGACCACAGTGTACTCATCTTCTGATGGCTGCTTGCAGAAGGATACCACACACTCACTGTATTAAAATGGTCTCCACCAGATTTCAATCTAAGAACACCATTGTGATGTGGTCATATGGGAGATTTGAATCATGGATGGGCAGCCAACAAATGTGCAGCAGCTGTGTCATGCTATCATGTTAGTGTGGACCAAAATCTCAGAAAAATGTTTCTAGCACCTTGTTTATTGTGTACAAGTAAGATAGCTCTGAAGACAATCCGGTCGTTAAGTCTGACGTCACTAGCCGTGTCTGGGCCTAAACTCCGCTGCAGGTCCATATATCAAACGATCACTATGGCATTACTGAGAGTTGAAAAACTGTCTAAAGTCTTTCATCTTTAATAAAATGATCAGCGTTCTGCTCTACCAGGTGTAACAATTGAGTTTAACATCCAGGCATCCATGAAAACGGAATTTATGACATTTAACGGAGTTAGAAGTTAGCAGGAAGTTAGCTCACTAGCTTCTATCTAAATACAATATAGCATGTCCTGACTGTGGGGATTTGGAAACAAATTAAAACGTACAGCTCTGTTATCACTTCCAACATAAATGAAGACAGAAAACTAAACAGCAGTGACGTTTGTAGGCTTACTGAAGTTTGGCTAGCTGCTATATAATGATGTGCTACGTGACCGCTAGCGACACAGCTATGTTAGCATAATATAAACAAGCTAACTTTTTTTCCACTCGATAAAAGTTAACGTGAGTGTTCTCGGTGGTCAGGAACAAATGTAATCGCATGGCAGGATGCTGTAAAAGGACCAAACTTCAGCCAGGAGAACAACTGAGATAATCCATCCACAATACGAGGTTAGTCATTCATATACTGCTGCATGGGCTGGGCTGTAGTTACATCCTAAGGTTTTAAAAACTGAGCTTAAATAAATGATTAGCGGTAATAAAAGCCGAGGGAGGTCAACAGTGATCACTGACTGTTTTAGGAGCTTTTTGAGATTAAATAGAAGAAAATACATAACTTTAAACATGTTAACAACACAAAAGCCATATTAAACGCAGACTACTTTAGGCCCGGAAGTAGGATTCGTCACGTCATAGCTTAACGACCAGATAGAGGTTGCAACGTAGTACTAGCAAGGTATACCTAATAAAGTGGCCAGTTAATGTTTGTTCTTGACCATAAGAGTTGCATACAATAGTTACTGTAGCTAACATTTGCAGTGATTACCACCATTACATTGATGTCATCAACAATCAACTGTAACTAGTTTATTCAGCTCTTCTCCTCTTATTTTAAACGAGTAAACACATGATTTTTATTAAAATATTCTTTATAACGATTGTGTTTTCATGTAGCAGAAGATTAAATTTGTTCTTTTAGCTTTAATAAATAAATGTGTAATCTTTTTAAGCAGTATCAATTTCAAACTATGGCGTGATCACAACAATCACTTAATATTGTATGGTAAAGATCCTGCAGTAATTATAAAATGCATTGACAGTCACTTTTTTGTCTAAATTCTCCTCTAAAGCTGCAAGGACACAGAAAGCAATTTAACGCGCCTGCCAGAGACCACAGAATATATATTGATGAAATTTAGCGACTTCAACTGATTTTCTGGTTAAAAAGCACACTGTCTAGGCCCCGAGATAAACTTTTCTCAACTTCAATGCGAACGACTGAAGCAACTACCAGTGAGAGTGCCTTATACCGGTAATTGACACATGACAGGGTAGTGAATACATTAGAGGGTTACCTAGGCAACCGGAGCCTGTGATGTCTGCTAGTGACCAACCTTCACTTTCAAAGTGATGCACAGTGAGCACATCGCTCCCTGTGTGGACGCAGCTTCATTTTGGCATGCTCCACACACCAACACACACATTTGTAAGGCAATGTACACACTCTGGCATTAGCCCAATATAACTGCTAATGGGACCTGTCTTAGAGGTGAAGCGTTGTTAACCTTTGATCAACCCTAGGCTCAACCACTTATAGGCTAGATAGAATTCATCACATTTCTGACTGACCAATTTCACACCCGTGACAATGACGAACACGCGAAGAGAGAGATGACCAAGAAACGTTTTAGCGCTCCCTTTTTTTTTCAGCTAATAGATAGCCTTTTACTGTTTCTTAAATGTTAAATTCATTTCAGTAAGTGATGGTCATTACACAAACAAGCCTGCTGACTGGATAATGTGTTGTTTGCATTAATGAATTAGTTAAAAACATTCCATGAACCAGCTAGTCAGCCAGAAGCTGGATGTCAGGGCGGGTGTGTTTAACTCACTGTAACTGCCAGTTAACCAGGCTGCAATTAAGATGTTAGCTTCATAAGGATGACAAAGTGGGGGTGAGGGGTGGGGGGCGCCCAAGCCAAAATAGATTTCCATGACATCTTTTTAATAGCAATAGCAATTAACCCAAACTATGTCCTGTGTATTTCATGTACCAAAAGCACAGGAGAGTTATGACACATTGTTCTTTAAATGTTACATTTTTTCATTTATCGTGTTTTTGGCAGTTTTGATAAAACACCCATGTCAAACAAGAAGGCAAATAGCTAAACTACAGAGTCATCACCTCAGGGCTAATCCTTTGCTTAAGATATTGTAATATAGTACTTTTTTTTGTTGCTATTTTGCATTTATTCATCAGGTGAATAATTTGTGTGTGTGTGTGTGTGTGTGTGTGTGTGTGTGTGTGTGTGAGAGAGAGAGATACAGTACGGCCAAGCAGCAAGACAAGGGCAGGTGAATGATTGCAAGTCTAATTAACAGGGTGGTGGCTCCTGCGCTGAGCTGCTTCGAGAGACGAGTCGTCAGAGACTCAGAGGTGCCGGGCTCAGTGGGGAGGACTCAGAAAAACAGCTTTAATTGGTGGGAGTTATTTATAGACAAAGCACCTCTTCCAGGGTTAGTGGGTTAAGTCTGTTCAGTCCTCTGTGGGGACAACTATGTTTGATGGGAACAAACAGACCATTACCAAAAAACCTGCATCACCTCCCCATCTCTTTATATGCACATCCCAAATCCAGTGCACACACACACACACACAAATGCAGATATAGCTATAGCTATATACTGCTGAACTGTTGCACCTTTCCCACGCACTTAGACATGCTGTTGACATCCTGGGTCTTGTGCAGAGCAAAAGAAAGTGAGAGACAGCAGGAGAATAACTGAGAGAATGAGCAAGAAAGTGAGAGAAGGGGTAGAGAGATGTGGATGAAAAAGACAAGGTGGGGAGGTTGCTCCTGGGTTGAATCCCTCATTGGAAGCGTCTTCATCTGCCGGCCAATCCTCCTGGGGGCCTCTACCTCTCCATTTCATTAGTTTGTCAGCCTGCACGAAGGATTGTGCATTAGGCCTTTAATTTAGTGGATAGCCAGAGGCTGGCTACCTGGTGCAACTCTCAGCTCCAACAGGCTGGAATTTAACTAGGATCAACTTAGCTCAACTCAATACACACACACGCGCACACATACGCACGCGCACACATTTTTCACTCACTCAGTGGGAGATACAGAGAGGGTTGGAGGTCAATTTATGTACTGTCTGTGTATCTGTCTACTTGTCTGTCATAGTGGCTAAGATGAGAAACAAAAAATGCCAAGTGCAAAAGACAATGCAGTGTGCAAGACAGCAACTCATCCTTCTTATAGCCCAACTCAAAACATTCCATCTGATCACCTTGTTTTCTTTTCAATGTACAGCTCCTTGTTCTCCGAGGCCCATCACCCCCGCTAACTTTCAACCATCTCTCCAAGCATATCTCTCTCTCTCACCTTCTCTTGCAAACTCCTCAGTTTCCCCTACATTGCCGGGGTGGGTGAGGTGGCTAAGTGGGGTGCAGGGCCTATTGGCGTGGACAGGGGCCCTTCTTTTGTTTCCTGTTACAACATGCATTTCACGTGGAGCCCTAGTTTCTGACCCTGCTGAGGCTGGAAGCTCCAAGGGAAGGGCCCATCTGCAGCATCCATCAGGGCCACTCTCTCCCACTGAGGTACTGTCAGAAGCTGGGGTGGGGGAGGCGGGTTGTGGGATGATAGAGCAGGGGTAGGGATGTTCAGGGTGAGGGGTTGTTCAATTGTATGGTTGGGGTTGAGGGGAATTAAAACAGACTTGAGGGAGTCAGAGTCTACCTAAATTTGAGGTGAAGTTGAGGGGAAGAGGGAAAGGAAAAAAATGCGTTTTTCCACACGTGTGTGTGTGTGTGTGTGTGTGTGTCTGTGTAAGAGTAATTAGAGCAAAGAGCTTAGAAATACAAAAACATGTGAATAAACAGGAGCAAACAGTGAAACATGCGGAACTCATGAATCTCAGTGGAAGTGGGAGTGTGGTGAAGAATTCCAACAATTTGCAGCTGACAACAAAACAGGATTAATTAAAATGCCATTGTTTATGCTATATGTACATATTATATATATTAGTGAATCTTCATGTGTGCACGAGACACGGTACTGATACAGATACAGTGGATGCAGATGAAACAATTGCTTTAATTTCTGCGCTCATATCACTTACAGAGGTTTACTGATACCAGGGGTTCAGGTAAAAGCTGCTGAGGGTGGAACTGAAAGACACCAGATGTTGCTCTCTGCCATTCTTTTTTCTCTGAAGGCTCTCGTGTGTTGTTGCACATACCTGAGGCGTTACAGAAGAAGAAAAGTGGACTGGTTTGAAGGTCAGTTTAAATAAAAATACTTCAGCAAGTATGACAGGCAGGGTGCGCTCTGTATAAATGCAGTGCTCTCATGCCAGCACACTGAAACTGATTGATTGACTTGTAAGATGCCATGGACAGGCTGGGGAGGCAGGGAGGGCGAGAGAAGCGGAGAGATGGCGAGAAAGATATGGCTACTGTTTGGTGGAAGATGAGACATATACACATGTGTGTTTGTGCGTTGGTGTGTTGCACTGTTGAAATGCACATGCGCTTTCACGCACACGCGGTCGTATGCACACAAACAGCTGGCCAGCTCTAGCTTGGTTCTGGTCAGTTGCCCTTGGCCATGGCGAGCACAGGAGTCAGCTGTCAGCTTTTGACGGATTGATACAGGCACCCCTCACCCCTCTGCCTCCACCCCAACACTCCCAAACATCTACCTCCATCCCTCAGTCCTTCCAGCCCTTTATTGCTCTCCTCCTCCTCTTCCTCTTCAGCAGCCAGCCCATGCCTGGTGGGCATGTTTGAGAAGAGACGTATTGAAGAGTGGGGACAAGGCTACATATTGACCCTGGCTGTACTGGAACATGCCCAATTGTCACTCTGAGTCAGCCTCCCGTTTGGCATCATATTTTAGCCGTGTTAGCCACTAACCTGTGGTCCCGTTATCTCATCATCTGGCTTTCTGAAAGCAGCCTGCTGAAGATCACTCTGTGTTTTTTGTCCTGCTCAATGCTGTCTCTTTTACTTATCATAAAGCTTTTTATTATATATAGAAGATGTTTTCTTCAGTGTAGAATGCAATTTCTATGTTATATATTATTTTAGTAGAAGAAAATTCACATTTATTGTTAAAAGTGATGCCACCATGACAGGTAATGACATTTTAAAAATCTGCATAAAATTTTGTCTTTTCTCAGTGTGTGTGTGTGTGTGTGTATGTATGTATATATATATATTAGGGGTGCAACGATACACAAAATTCACGGTTCGGTTCGATACTTTGGTGTCACGGTTCGATATTTTTTCGATACAAAAAAATGTTCATGCCTTTTCAATTTGTCATTTATTAAAATTATAAATATATATTTTAACTCAAAAGTACAGCTTTTAAATTTAACCCTAACCCTTGTGCGTGTTTTTTATTTTGACAGCGAATGCGCCTTGTGGCTGTTCAACTTGTAGCCAAGCATCTCACTTGTTAGTGTCGGTAATCGTGGTTGTAGGTATCGTCCGTAGTGCTGCATTAACATCATCTAGCAGACCTTCTGAAGGTACTTCACGTAATCTTGGTAACCAGCTACAGGGGATCCAGGTTTCAAGCTTGGCCATGATCCTATTTTTCAGGTCAGTTCCTCTCGCACTCAACGATCCTTCTCCTATCGCACTTGGGGCTATGTACCCAATCTCGGGTAGGGGTGATGCTATCTCCCCTCTGACCTGGCGTCCTGACTCCTCCTTGCCGTAGCATTTATGTTGTACCTCGTCAATCTCTAGCTGTGATAGCAGTCCCTTCTTTCGAATGTTGGAAAACTGAGCTACTAGTTGTTTCGCAGTCATTGTGGATGTTGGGTATTGAAGAATCCATAGGTCCCTCATCCTATTCGTGTAGCCCCTTCCACCAGGGTTACTTGCGTAGTAGCATTCCAACAACGCCCTGTTTTCGTCTCTTGCCCACCAATGCCTTCTTGTTCCAGTAGCCCACTTGTCGTCAGGGTGCCCTGGTTCCTCAACACCTGACGTGGACGGTTCGGTTCGATACTTTGGTGTCACGGTTCGATATTTTTTCGATACAAAAAAAATGTTCATGCCTTTTTAATTTGTCATTTATTAAAATTATAAATATATATTTTAACTCAAAAGTACAGTTTTTAAATTTAATGTTGCTGAAACAAAAGTAATTAAAAAAATAAATATATCTCAGGGCTCTCAAAATTTCAAAATCCCTGGTAGCCCTTCGGGCAGGGACCAAAATAAATGTAAGTAGCCCGAATAAAAAAGAGAGCAATTTTTTTGATTGATGTTTTGTTTCCTTTACAATATTATACTTTAATGTATAATATTGTAAAGGAAACAAAACATTAATCAAAAAATTGTTGAAAAACAAATTACAACATTGTATAAAAATTACAATCATCAACTCAAATACTTGGTTCTAATTGAACAGAAATTTCTATAAACTTGTAAGAACTGTGTAGGACATGAATCAGTCTGTGTCAGATCCTGAATTTGAAATTTCCACTGAAGTCACGGGTAAGAGGCAAGTGGAACCAAGATCTAGGACATTTGCTTTTTGAAGTTTGCAAAGACTGCTAAATTGTGCCAGTGGTAGTTCACTCTTTGCAACATAGTACGCTGTTATAAACAGATTTTTCAGGTTTATTTTTAGTATGTTATTTGCAATTGGTGTTTGTTCTGGGAAAGATATTGCAGACTGAGCAATAATGCATTTCTTGCATTTCTCATGGCTTCTAATGGGGGCCTTTCTTAAAATGACTGGTCCCAGTAACAAAGGCGCTTGTCGACTCAGAAATGGAGAGAAAACCAACAACACACCCGGCAGAACATTATGTTATTTACACGGGTGCACATAAGTGGTCCGCATGTGCGCATTCGCTGTCAAAATAAAAGACGCGCACCAGATAAGAAGTTGCAACGCGCGTTTGTGTCCATATAAAAAGCACTGTTTTTGTCCGCTAGAGTGGGATTTTCACGGCACATTCTGCACCACATCTCTTTGCGTTCATCATTTGTTTGAAGCCAGCTCATCTCCTGCAACCACTTTTCCGAGAATACGCGCTTCTTTTGTGGTTCGGACTCCTTCTGACATTTCTTTGGAGGTGGAGGAACACCAAAGTAATTGCTTAAAGGAGCTTCTTCGACATCTTTAAGAGTTTTAAACAAATGTCTGTCCTCCTCCAGAAAATCTTATGTATGCAAACACGCGTTGCAACTTCATATCTTGTGCGCGGTTTTTTTTTTTTTTTTTTTTTGACAGCGAATGCGCACCTGCGGACCACTTATGTGCAGCCCCGGTTATTTAGCTCGTCATATTGCAGCCACAGAAATTCTTTTGTCCATGAAACCATAAAGCTGCACTTTCTTTTTGCCTTATAGTCTGATTTGTCATAACTTTTCCGTTTTGTGGTAAGCTTTTCTTTGGCTGTCACTTCTTCACCCTGACCTGTCTTATTTGGCTCAGCAGAACTAAAATATATATCCTGCTGCTTTTACACACACACACATAACGGTCAGCGATTCTCTGCGCGATCAACCTCTCATATGTTTAAGCTTGCTGCGGGAGATTTCACTTGTCATGTTTGCATAGTAAGCTAACGATTGATAAGACGATGTCAGAGGAATTGGTGCGCAAATTATCATCACTCACCAATCAGTACTGTCGCTCTCTATACACAGTTCGCGCGATTGCAAAGTGAAAGCAAAAAACAAGCGCAAATTCAAACGCGATTTCAATATGTCACATATTGGCAGTGGCTCACCAATGCCAATGACATAATTACCCAACTACATTTCTGAAAGAATGCAAAAGCATTGACATATATTTTTCCTTCCTACAATAGCCCGACGGGCAGGGCAGAGATAGATTTTGGTAGCCCGACTGGAAAAATCGCTAGCCCCGGGACGTCGGGCTAGCGATTTTGCAAGCCCTGTATCTGATTGAGGAATCACTCATCTTTGGAAAAGAGAGTTTATTACAGAGAAATGGCTCTTTCCAAAATAAAAGCTATACTATACGCTTCTTCTGGGCTATATTCTCAGCAGCATATTGTTGCGGGTCAGGGCTGTTCGGGGTTCTGTTTGTACAGTTATGTTTTGTTTATGTTGCCATTGCGGCCCTCTCGCTGCGACGGTGTGTCCTTCCGGGGTCAGAGGGCGCCCTGTGTGTTGTTGTTGTTGTTGTTGTTGTTGCTGTGCGGTTGCCGCGCTGAGCAGTTAGCTAGCGGCGGTGTTCTTCTGCAGATGTCAATAAACGGCTGTGCTCCCTGGCTAGCTCACGGGAAGCAAGACCAAACGACACATCCGTCTCCTCGTTGGCTGAGCTCGCCACATTGGTGTCAGAAGTGGGATGATGGTGGCACCCCATGTTCTGACCCGAGTGACTTTTCCCCCGCCGGTCGTGACCGGCCGGTGCGCCAAAAGAAGGCACCTGGACATTTGCAAAGTGAAAGCAAAAAAACAAGCGCAAATTCAAACGCGATTTCAATATTTCACATATTGACAGTGGCTCACCGATTCCAATGACATAATTACCCAGCTACAGTTCCGAAAGAATGCAAAAGCATTGACATATATTTTTCCTTCCTACAATAGCCCGACGGGCAGGGCAGAGATAGATTTTGGTAGTACGACTGGAAAAATCGCTAGCCCCGGGACGTCGGGCTAGCGATTTTGCAAGCCCTGTGTTACAGGCATGGCCCTTTAAGGATGAAGCCTGATGGGAAATGTATTCGGGATGTGTGTAGCGGGACTGCCTGGTGTGTGTGTGAAGAGAGAGAGCGGAGCAGGGGAAAAGTAACGGTTAGCTACAGAAGAGACGAAAAGAAAATAAATAAAAGGAATATAATAACTCCCTCGACAGCCAGAGTTGTGTCGGCGATGCTCGCTGTGAGTAAACTGTTTCAGCCCACTGTACGCGGTGTTCGTGCCTTAGAGAAGAAATAAAGTTCGATGAAGCAGTTTCCTACGCCTCCTTCGATCTTTTTGCTAGCGGAGTTGACCTGTATAGTAAGCTGTTGCCGGCTACGAGTCAGTTACGGAACCTTCAAGTAACTGCCAGAGGTTTCCTTACTATGGTTCGGGGCCGCGGATCTGGCGCGGTAACACCTGTATCTGATTGAGGAATCACTCATCTTTGGAAAAGAGAGTTTATTACAGAGAAATGGCTCTTTCCAAAATAAAAGCTATACTATACGCTTCTTCTGGGCTATATTCTCAGCAGCATATTGTAGTGGGTCAGGGCTGTTCGGGGTTCTGTTTGTACAGTTATGTTTTGTTTATGTTGCCATAGTGATGGGTGACGCCCTCTCGCTGCGACGGTGTGTCCTTCCGGGGTCAGTGGGCGCCTTGTGTGTTGTTGTTGTTGCTGTGCGGTTGCCGCGCTGAGCAGTTAGCTAGCGGCAGTGTTCTTCTGCAGATGTCAATAAACGGCTGTGCTCCCTGGCTAGCTCACGGGAAGCAAGACCAAACGACACCTCCGTCTCCTCGTTGTCTGAGCTCGCCACATTGGTGTCAGAAGTGGGATGATGGTGGCACCCCATGTTCTGACTCGAGTGACTTTTCCCCCGCCGGTCGTGACCGGCCGGTGCGCCAAAAGAAGGCACCTGGACATTTGCAGGACTTTGTGTGGGGCAATGGGGTTGTCGGGGACGACTGACCCCTTAGGTGGGGGTTGTGTAGCGGGTCAGGGCTGTTCGGGGTTCTGTTTGTACAGTTATGTTTTGTTTATGTTGCCATAGTGACGGGTGACGCCTTCTCGCTGCGACGGTGTGTCCTTCCGGGGTCAGAGGGCGCTCTGTGTGTTGTTGTTGCTGTGCGGTTGCCGCGCTGAGCAATTAGCTAGCGGCAGTGTTCTTCTGCAGATGTCAATAAACGGCTGTGCTCCCTGGCTAGCTCACGGGAAGCAAGACCAAACGATACCTCCGTCTCCTCCTTGTCTGAGCTCGCCACAATATTAAACATATCAGGTCCCCATAAGGAGAATCATGTACTAACGGCTGTCTAAATGACTCGGGTAAAGTTTGTAGCATGCATGCTTGTTGTTTTTTGTGCTTCCACTTGTCTTTGCACTAGGATGATGTCGGCGTAAATGTGCAGTCATATTCGTTGTGTTCCCACTAGTGCTGTCAGCGTTAATCTCGTTGAAATGATGTTAACGCCACAACACGGCAAATCTCCGTTAACGAGCTACCCCTGCGTGGGGCTAGACGGCCAACACGTTAACGAGCTAACTGCGCTAACACACTAGTTCCCACCCATGTAATTGAGCATTGCGTGGCACATCCAACATACTGTTTTACTTTAGTCCATGACGCGCTTACCTTCAGGGTCATACGTCACATGAAAACCAAAATAATTCCAAACGCCAGATCTGAATGAGGGTGGGGGAGGTTCAATTTGCCATGTTGCAAGGAGAGCTTAACTTCTGTCTCGCTAGCTTGCCCTGCGCTCTTCCTTCTGACGATGCTGTCTGTGTTGAACGCTCAGTGGATCTGCGCTCGACAGTGCAGCCTAGGCGGAGTAGTCGAACGCAGATTCACTGAGCGCTCAACACAGACAGCATCGTCAGAAGGAAAGTTGATAAAATAAATTACAAATTTTGTATTGTTCATACATATGCGTACCGAACCGAAAGCACTGTATCGAACGGTTCAATATCGATACGAGTATCGTTGTGTGTGTGTGTGTGTGTGTGTGTATGTGTGTATGTATATATATCTGTGTGTGTGTGTGTGTGTGTGTGTATGTATGTATATATATATTTATAGCCTCTACTGTAGTGATTTTGATTATTCCTCATACTTGATGGAAGTACAATAAAAAACTCACTGGTGGATTTTTCTTGTATAAATCTTCTGTTTTTCCTTGCTTTGCTGATGGTAACCAGCAAAGAAGGCACAGCATTAACTCTTTGGACCCATTAAAACTTAGTGCATGATACTTTCTCGCCTTTTTGTGACGTCTCTCTAACACGGCGTCCGTATTTACACCGAGATTGCCATGCCTCTATTTGTCTCAGTCTCCGCCTTCATCTCAGTTCTGTTTGTCCGTCTCTCCCTGTCTCTTTCTCCCTGACCAGTGTGAAGTGTAATTGAAGGAGCAGTCTTCACATGGCCCACAGGCATGGAGGGGACATTGTGTGCGCTGTGGCGGCAAATTGCTCTCCGTGCTTCTTCAAGCCTGCACCTCACCTTCACTCCTCCTCCTCTCTTCATACTCTGCTCATCTTCTCACTACTTTATTAGTTAGCCCTCTCTATCACCAGTCCCCCACCACCCCCCCACCCTGCCCTCCCCACTAACTCTCTTGCCCAAGTATTCCATTTTCTTCTGCAGTCCCGCATCTGGTTCATAATATTTACGTTCATATGAATTTAAAATATTTGAATGCATTTGTGCTTTAGTAGTGTGAAGGTCTGGCTCAAAGATGGTGCTGACTGAGTAAAACAGTCAAAGTGCAAGCTGCAGCTGAGCAGAAGTTGTGTGCGCATTAAGCAAGAGAGAGGGTAGATGGGTGGAATAAACACACACCCACTTGAGTTAGTGGAAGTGACAGAGCACCTATGATATGGGATGTGAGAAGTCTCCAATATAAAAAGTGATTTGAGCAGCCTACCTGGAGAGAGGCGCAGGGAAGAGGAAGCGCTACGGAGAATGAGCGAGGGAGAGAGATAGAGGAGAAAACCTGAGGGAAGGAAAATAGGGAGAGGGGAGAGTGGTATTCGGGCCGAGACGAAGAAGCGCATGCTTCATTAAGTGAGGAAGTAATCCTGGTTAATTAAGGCTCTCCATGACAGCACTGTCAAGGATGACTGATCCTTCATATGGCACCTCCCTCTCCTGACTGACAGCCAGTCTGCTCTCACTGCTTTGAAGGTGAGAACTTCCTTACTTATTCCCACAGCTTTTTTTTCTCTCCCTCCGTCGCCTCTTATCCCCAATTCAAAGTGTTTTTCTTTGTTTTTGTATCTCATTATCATTTTGTAGTCAAGTGTGTGATGGATTGTATGTGTATTGGTGGGTTTGTACGAATGTTATCTTCCGTGCAGCATTTGTGTGTATCTGCCTGCGGGTGCATGTGTGAATGTTTGTACATGTGTAGTAATTGCTGCAGTACCTGGGCAAAATACGGGAGAAAATCAGTGGATAGAAGGCACAGCTCATTGATTGCTTGACTAATTAATCAGCTGCATTGGCTCCACGTGGATCTAGGCTTATTGAGTGGAGGCTTGGCTCAGGCCCTTTATGAGCCCATAATGATTCCTTGGCCCATGGGGGTCAAAGCCTCATCTGGCCTTTTGCACAGCTGTGGTAATACTACACAATACAGAAGCTTAGAGAGTGCACACACCTTGACCAAAAGTTCATCCTTTCTTGAAGTCTAAACCTTGACTCAATTGTAACATCAATGCACTGACCCAAGCAACATCACTGTGTTTGAGTGGGATCACATTTTTGTGGAGCAGCATGTTTAACTCTTATTTATAGGGTTCATTTTCACAGTGGGGTGCTTTCTCCACATGATCCATTGTAAGCACCAACTAGACACCCTACAACCACATATGTGCACTGACCTATGCCATTCTCAGAGGAGCTATGTTGACAGTTAGTGTCCCCCTGTAGGAGAGCCCACATGAAACAGCAACCTGAGCTGAAACCAGAGAGAGCAGAGGCCATGGTATATGACCCAGACGCCCAGACAGGGCTGTGCTGTCCCGCCTGCCATCAATCCTTGCCTTCCGCCCCGGCCCAGCTCGAGACAGACTAGCTCAGCCCAGCCCGTCCTAAAACGGGGGACTACGACAACCTGCTCGTAAACATGCCTATAAAAGTCCTGTTTGTATTGCACCAGAAGGCGGCTCTGTCTCAGCCCCCAGGAGCTCACGTGAATGAGCACCCAGGATGACCAACTATCTTGGGGCTATGGCAATGTGATCGTCACAACAGGTGTCTTTAAGGCTATGTGTTGTGCAACTCCTGTGGATATGTACTTTATCATTGTAATGCTCCTGCATCTACGAATGACTAATATTTAGTTAATTAATTGACTAATAACCATGTTGTGGAAATGTTGTTTGAAGTGTAATTCAGGATGCAAGGATATGTGTAATGTCACATGTTTATAATGCACACAAACACCTACGTACAAATCTGTGCCCTTAATAGCATGTTTTTGTGTGTCAGTGAATATTTATCTGTCAGTGTTTTGTGTTCAAAAGTGCAGGGTGCACGAGTCCACTTTCTTTCTCAGTTTGATAGGGAGTTTTAATGGGTGACTACATTAATGCAGGCAGCCTCTAATAGCCTCCTTAACTTTTTTTCCCCCCTCACAGTGCCAGCGACTCATGAAATAGATGATTTAACAGCAAGAAGCCTCTACAATCACACGCAGTCGTGGAGATAAATGCCAACTGGAGCAGAAGAGGGAGGAGGCTGTCCTTTTAAAGGAATGGACATTAGTTTTTTGCATACGTTTTATACACAAACAATGCCAACTGAACTGAATTAAAAAATTGTGTGCATGTGTATAACATGCATTGGATATGAGTTGGGTGGCATCGTCAGGACTGTATTTATAGTAATAAGTAATTATTCCTATCGTATTGCTCTGGATGCCATTAAAATCACTGTACCCTAATGTCTACAGGGCAGTTTAAGGACAGCAGGCATTGTGCTGTCATGGTGTTACTACTCCAGCTCAAATGGACAATAGTGGCTTTCTCCTATTCTGTCCCATAAGCTCTCTGGCTCCCTTGGGTGGCTGGATTGGAGTTAAAGCACTAAGACCTACGCAGTTAAAGTTTACAGTGTCGTAAAGAGGACTCACGCATGCCAAGTCTCTAAAGATAAAGCTAAATACACTGTGATTACAGCACATGGTCCGTGGGCAGGAACTTGGAGCTCTAGATGGACACAAAGATGATTTGCACATTGCAACAGCACTACATGTGTGAACACTATTTTTTTTTTTAAAGTCTGTTACAACATGTTTGTGTGCTTGCCTTTGTGGTGTGGGCGTGTAATGTGAAACTATCTTGTCATCACTTACGGACCACAGATGCTGACTGAGCTCGATTACTAGAACACCTTATAATCACATTATTTATTTTCCAAATGACCATTCTTCTTTTGTGGTTTCATATCGACTATTTTCCACTATGCCGCTGATGTCTGTGAGTGTGTGTATACGTGAGAGGGAGAGAGAGAGTGATTGTGTTTTCGAATCAGTGAGCGCATAGGGCCATTTATAACCACAGTCACAAGACGCCAGTATAGGGTTAGAACAGAGATGAGCTCCTGCTCTCAGAATAGTCCCTTGGAGGCTGTGAGGCCTCAGCCACTGACCCTGGTCCACATTCCATATGGCAGACACACAGTTGTTGGGTCAGACATGGTTCCTATGCTGGCAAGGGACAAGCTGAGTAGGGGGGTGAGGGGCTGTTTTACCATTGACAACTGCTCTCTACTCGACACAGCCCTATTAGTGGAAAGCAAATAAGTTGTTTTGTAGTTTGTAATTATACCTCCTTACTCTTTCTTATTTTTTTTTCTAGTCTAATCTTTGTTTCCTACAGTCCTGGAGTGAAAACTTCATTCCACTCCTGCAACATTACAGGTCCCTAAATCATACATCCCTGCCCTTTTCAGTGTCGCAAGCCCCTACCTCCTTATGCGCCGCCCCCAACAGCCTTACCATAAAAATATCCCTCTATTGCTTGAATGATGCATACCTGGGATAGCTTCCACTGGGGAAAAAGAAAAGACTTAAATACAGCAGGACAAACTTCGAGTGTAGGACATAGGGGTACAGTGACAGTAAAGAGAGACTGTTTTCACTAACCTTACTAGAGTTAATTGTGTTGTGCTATACCAGGGAATAGGCCCAAAGAGTACATAGTGATCCAGTATGCTCCATTGAGCCCTTTACACTATATGCTCTTAAACAATCAACTAAGAAAGAGCCACAAAGGGAGAGAGAAAAACATCAGAAGCTCAGAAAGATTAAGTGAGCTTGGGTCAAAGTTTACTGACACATTAAATTTGGCCAGTGCTTGTCCACAACCAATAATGAGTAAAAATCAAGTATTATTTTAAATTAATTCATTGGCACTGCTTTTACACTGTAAATTAGTGCACAGATAAACAGGCAGACCCGCAAGCATCAACGTGCAACCAAGGTACATTTCTATATACCAGATGGAAGTTGGAGACTTTCTCAGCAGGTCTGGTTGCAGCTTTCTCCACCTACGTTTTTCTAGTCCGTCTGGCAATTTCACCCATGGACATTCTCAAACCAGCTTCTCTGACCTCTGGGCTGCTGCTGCCCCCAAGCACAAGTATTACAGACAGTCATTTTGTAGACTGTGTATATGGAGATTGAGCACTGATCTGTGTCTTCCCAGTGGGAATGGCTATATGGAGTGGTATGGAAGTGTTGTATGGACTCCGTCTTTTATTTTCAACACCCTACTCCCAGGTGGTGACAGCCCAGTGCTAAGTGCAGTAATAGCCAATTGATTTTGCTCTCTTTTTTTGTTGGTGGCTAGACATAAATCAAAGTGTCTGTCAGGGCCTCGATGTAGTTTGGAGCGTTGTGTGTGCGTGTGTATTTGTGTGTGTGTGCGTGTGTGTAATGGGGGTAGTGAAGGTTCTGTTTGGACTAGGAGAGTGTCAACAATTAATCCAGCCTCTGATCTGTAGGCCACTGCTCTTATGACCCTCAGTCACAACCCAATTGGGATAGCAACTACACAAGTGGGTTAAAATCTATACAGAGAATCTCAGCACTTCGGTCCACTAGATTTTTACAGTGTCTTCCATCTATTTATAAAGCATGATTTTTGTTTTTTCAAATTTTAATATGAAGATTTTAGATTAGTACAATCCATAAATAGCTATCTGACACATTGTAAAGTGGGCTTTAATGATCTAAAGGCTTGCATTTATTTCATGGGAAACCTTTTTCTAAGCATTTGCAAATCCCCAGTCCCCTTGAATTCTGTCAAGAATTCAAGACAGAAGCAAAGAGGTGGAATCATAGAGAACACAGATGTGAGCAACACTGAAACCATGTTAATCCTTTTAATTCAATTATGGTAAATAGGGACAGAGCTTCCTTCTAAACAAAACACAGTATGCAGGAGTTCAGCAGGCAGTGGCGGGGGGGTGGCTCTGATGTAGGCAGGCTACCCAGTGGGAGGCCTGGTGGTCTCCTGGGATACCTCTCTGCTCTCAAGCACCCTACTGGGATGCTCCCCCAAAGGCTTTTCCTGGCCTAGCCTGTGGAATAGCATGGCAAGGTTGGACAATATACCTGGAACAATGGGATTTGCACCACACAGACACACACACACACGATGTGACTTTGTGGCCAGCTGTAGTCATTCCTATAGAGACTTAGTGGGGAGTTGGAGGGAGAGGATGGGTTGGATGGCATGTCATGTGTCAGGATTGAGTATTAAAAGGGGATCTGTCAAAGTGCTTTGGGGCCTGGCTAGCTTCTTTGCTCCTGAAATGGTTGTGCAGAGCAGCAACCTGCTAACCTAGGCCAGACTGACACCAGCACCTCCTCCACTATGAAAGAGAGTGTCTGTTCCCCAGGATGAACACAGGACAGAGAGGGGGCAAAGAGGGGGCTGAGAAAGGGAGTATGTTTTTAAAACAGTTAGACAATCTGTTTGGATTAGGCCCACTGCCGAAGAGACATGGAAATGATGGGCAGCCGGGACGATAGGAGGAGAGGAAGAGGTGGAGGGGGAGAAGTGAGGAGGAGGGAGACAGATGGAAAGGAAAGGTGGTGGTGGAGGGGATGAGAAGAGGCATGAGGGGGGTGAGAAGAGGAGAGGGGTCAGAGACTGGAATCTCAGGATCTAAGGCTCTTTTGGCTTGATAGTTCCCAGATGTTGTCGGCCCCCTTCACCCCTCCTTCCCTTCACTATTTCACTGCTGTGGTGAATACACAGGAGCCCAGTTAGCCATGCGGGACAGATGGGTCAGTGACTGTGTTGAGATGGGCCTCCTGTGGACCAAAGGAAATGGGAGGTGAGAGGCATTCTCCTCTCCAATGGCCACAGGCCAGAGGGGGCAGCCCTGGCTATAATTTTTTATTGTCTCTCCACCCTTGGCAATCTAAGACAGTGAGGTGTGTGTGTGTGTGTATGAGAGAGTGTGTGTGTGTGTGTGTTGCATGCATACACTTACCTGTATGCATTGACAGGCAGGTTTTTATGCAATGACCAGAAATTGCAGAAACAACTTGGAGTGAAAGGAGAAGTGGGGGTGGTAATATTGCTAGTAATATTACAACACAATATTAACTGTATATATCTGTATGTAGTTTGTAGTATATATTTCAACAGAGTACTGCTCTGCAGTCAAAGACTGCAGAGTATGTGCAGGTGCATGGTGACACTGTAGCCTGTGCTGAAATTCTGGCGCTGCTTGATTTACAGCGTCTGGCTGCAGCCAGCCATGTTTCAGGATGACAGCGTGTTCTTGTCCACCTATCTGCAAAAACGCTTACACTCCATAGCTCTGCACCACACTGCCTCTACCGCCTCAATCATCCTCAGCAGCAGAAAGTGTAGTGGTCGTATATTAGCAAGTTGTTGACTGGCCACTAAAGCGCACATTTGTCAACATATTAGAAGGTGTCAACACTTGAACAACACACCATTAAGCCCACCCAACCTATTTCAGTGCCAGGTGCATAGTTCCACCTTTATTAACCCAAAAGTTCTAGGAAGGGGGAACACGTTTAAATAAGAGGGAACAGAGTAATGAGGTTACTTTTTGCTGTTTTGTGTTAACTTGGAAAAGATGAATTGTCAATTTGCCAAAAGTAATTAGGTGTTTCGAAACTTGAATATGGTGCAGCGAAAGTTATGAGCCACATAACTGGATTCATCCCAATGCTCCTATTGCAGCCTTGTGAGTAAAAGCTGGGTAGCTCAGAGACAATAAACCCTGTAGTTACCAAAGGTTTAAGAAGGGTTCTTTTTCTATTTTACTTAATTATGATTTGAAAATAGTTCAGTGTGCTTGTTTCAAGTCTCAGAAGTTTCTGTATCCCTCTGGGTGCTTTTAAACCCAGAGCCACACGAAGGGAATATTTCACAGAAGCCCTGGCTTAAAATGTGGTCATGGTTGCCAGATATGGAGAGAGACATTCTATCTCTCCAGAGAAGGGCGGATATCCTCCTCTGGATATGGTGGGGGAGGGTATTTATGGAGCATCTCATGGATATTACAGGGAAATTAGGGATGGGAGTACGGTTGTATGTGTGTGAAGTAAAGGAGGGAAAGAATCGGGGAGCCGCTGTGATCAGGATTCCACAGCTGGCTCATGTCACTCTTTGACCCTTTCCCCCACATATTCCCCACAAAATAAAAGTCTAGACTGTACTTTTCACCTCACCACTTCACAGGGATGGCCAAAAAGGCATATGTTGGGTTGGACAAGACGAACGAAGTCATAACTTTCTCTTTCCCTGAAGGACTCAGTTCAAAAGACTCTCTATAGGCTTTTTAGACTTTACACTTCATGGCAAGACATGGTGTCTATTAAGCCCATTAATAAATAAAGCAAGGCAATAGCGCCACCAAAGAAATAGATATCACACTATTACTTATTTAACCACATTGATGAATTATTTATTGTTTATTCCAAATGATCTTTTTTTTCTTTTTTTTTTTTTGGAGTGTACACTTTCAGCTTGGGTATCCCATGTGAACGCTTGCGGCACCAGATGATTTGGATAGCTAAGTTCATCTTGGATGAGTTTGTGAAGGGGTATGTGCCTTTGCTGGTGCAAAAGTACTGCAGGGGGTTGGGGAAATGATCCTTGATGATCGTGTTACTGACATCAAAGAATAAGTACACCAAAGTCAACAGCCAAACAGTATTAAACACTCACTGAAAGACATATACTCTCTGTCTTCCTCTCTTTCACACTCATTTACTTTCTATGTCTTTGCCACTCTGCTCCTGAAACACTGTGGGTCCGCAGAGAGAGATAAATTATGGGCTGAGTGGCTTTTTGAAGTCTGCTCGGCATCAACACCAATAAACGCCAAGCACGGCCCGCCTCCCTGCTCCTAAATTAAGTAATTATTACTACTGGTGTGACTTGGCCATGTGGACCACATTGCGCCTGGTTAGGGCTGAAGTCTTTGGGTAGGCAGTAAAGACAGACACGGGGAATGAGCAAAGCATATGTCTTCTAAATATAAACCAAATGCTAAAAATGACGGGACTCTGTGTAAAATGCACATAAAAACAGAATGCTATGATAAACAAATATCATACATCCCTATTTTATTCACAACAGAACACAGAAAACACATCAGATGCTTCAGATGTTTGAGACATTTTACAATTTAATGGAAAATATTAGTTTATTTTGAATTTGATGGCACAACAGATCTCAAAAAAAGTAGAGAAGGGGCGACAAAGGGCTGGAAAAGTAAATGGTACTAAAAAGAAACATGTGTAGGATCATTTTGCAACTAATTAGGTTAAGTGGGACTAACATAATTTGGTACAAAAAAGCATCTGACAGAGGTAGAGTTCTTCAGAAGTAAATATGGGCAGAAATTCACCAATCTAAAAAAAAGAAAAAAAAAAAACCCATTCACTAAGGCTCTGTCATGCAAAGACTTTGTGAACATGATCCAGAAACACCGCTGTCTTTTCTGGACCAAAGCTCTGTTAGAATGAACTGAAGCAATGTGGAAAATTGTTCTGTGGTCAGATTAATTAAAATATTTTTGAAGTTTTTGGAAAACATGGACACCGTATCCTCTGGACTAAAGAGGAGATTTTTCAAGGAAGTGTATACTTTAGCAAGACAATGCTAAACCTCATGCTACATCTATTACAGCAGCATGGCTTCATAGTAGAACAGTCTAGGTGCTGAAGTGTCCTGCGTGCAGTTCAGACCTTTCACCAGCTAAAAACAGTTGGCACATCATGAAACCAAAAATAGGACAAAGATGGCCCGGGACTGCCGAGTATCCAATATGAGACAAGAACGGGACGACATTCCTCTCGCAAAAGTCCAGCAACTGGTCTCCTCAGTTCCCTGATGTTTACAGGCTGCTGTTAAAAGAAGAGGGTAAACTACACAAAACAAAATTAGGGTTAATATTTTTCATAAAATTGTTCTTTTTCTCAGTTTAAACAACGTCTCTGGAGTTGGTCTTATATTAATCTCTTTCTTTCACGTATTGTTGCTTAAGCGCTTTCTATACCATTTACCTAAACTGCACACTTATGTTAAACATAAACGTAAAACATTTCTATGATATAAAAAGTTAGTTGGATAATGTAAAACAATACTTCTTTTTGAGGTCTGGGTCAGTTACGTAAGATCTCTTTCTGCTGAACAATGAAATAATAACAGCAGCTGGCACTTCTCTCAAATTTAATGCCACTGTACCAAATAGAAAAAAAAATCTAGTAGCTTAAGACAAAAGAATGGAGGAGGTCCAAAACAGAAAGAGAAGAAAGAAGTTAATGGAGAGCAGGCAGCTCATTCTCCTGGAGCGTCCTTTAAAGTAGTGCCAATGCCCATTCTGGTGCCATTGCACTGCATTTGCTTCTAGGGAAAGAGGACGTGCAGAACCCTCTCCTCTCATCCTCTCCTCTCCACCTGACACACGCCTGTCTGGCTCCTGCAGCAGGGAGACTGTATAACCCAAGTGTGTAAAACAGTCTTTTACAGCATTGTAAAGATTTACTATTGGAGTAAATAACGGTGGGTGAACAGGGCTTTTAAATGGAACCCAATCAATATGTCAGTGGAGGCTGCAGCAGAGGACAGGGCTGTGTCTGATGT
Organism: Simochromis diagramma; assembly: GCF_900408965.1. Taxonomy (NCBI): domain Eukaryota; kingdom Metazoa; phylum Chordata; class Actinopteri; order Cichliformes; family Cichlidae; genus Simochromis; species Simochromis diagramma. The sequence continues at coordinate 6,255,770 of NW_024387520.1, read as the reverse complement.
CACATACAGGTAGACGGAGCAGGGCAGTGAGAAGTAGACCGAGGAATACCAGGAAGAGCTTTGCATAATAGCACTAAAAAAACAAAAAAAGAAAAAGCTCCCCAAACTTTAGTGACTCCTTATATTGGATGTTAAATTGCTACCTAGTCTGCAACCAAGAATATTCCAGAGTTAAGCAGAACACCATGGGTCAACAAAGTTTACATGAAAGACAAGATTTATTATTGTAAAGATTTATTAAAATAAGAAAACACCTCTTAGCATAATGTGTACGACCGTCAAACATGAAAAATATCAATACATGCATGTACACACACTGAGACACAGTATAAATTCAACACTTTGCTCCCTCACACGGACACGTCCATGCACTGTGCAGAGAAATGCAGACATGCAATAAATTCCAACTCCTGTGAAAGCAGTGTTGGTTCACACACACACACACACACACACACACACACACACACACACACACACACACACACACACACACACACTGACATTCAGCCCCTATAGACTCTCACACACGCACACAGAGACACCCCAGCCTCATGAGCAATAAATCGCACAGCCCATCTAACAAGTTCATTTCCGGAGGCCAGAGAGGATGGGTCCTCTGACTTTGGAGTCAGCAGCCTTGTGAGGATCAATGGCAAGAGACGGAGAGCGAGGGGCAAGGAATTGAGCTGAGATACAAAAATCAATCAGCAATTTAATCGCTTTGGGAGGGGAAGACAGAAAAAAAAGAGCGGACAGGAGAGAATTCCACAGCTTTTTTACTTAAGAAAGCAGTGCTTTGATTTAACCCTTTGACATATATTATACATCTCCCAGTTTTATTGATGCTTTTCTCTATGACAAGAGAGGCTCTAGAGGGAGCAGATCTATTTTGAGACATAAGATCAGACAACCACTGTTTCTATCTGCAGTCTCACACAAGACTTGGTTAATGTTTCAGAAATAGAGTATGCCATAGATGAGAAATTCCACTGTAGATCTTTAGCTTCTATGCTCATGCATTTGTCAAAACCTGCACGCAGATATATGCGTAATATACAAGTTTCTTCAACTTCAGTATAATATGCACCTAAACATATGCCATATTCCTTATGCTGGAACTGTGAGGTTGGAGGTTGATCGTTTGGGACAAGTTTTAAGGGATTTTTAGGCTGCTGAAGGTAAAATGAGGATTTTATTGAAGATGATGATGGAAGCATTTCTGTGGAAGGAGTGGTGGTTACGGGGCTGGGTGTTGAGGAGGAACTCTTTTAGGTCAATGGCTCAGGCTCGGAATTGACACTATTGAACTAGCAACCCTTACGCTAATAAAATGAGTGACAGCCTCTGCTGCAGAATCGAAGATATGGATCTTCTGAGCAAAAAAAAAAGGCAGCTGGAAGAGGGAAGAACAGAGACACATTCCTTAAATCAGTTTGACCAGTGAAAAAGACTTAATGGAAAGAGACTGAGCTCATCAAAAACGTTGCCATCTTTTCTGAGCATGACTTTGTATGAGATTAGTGTATATTTTTGCAAGCTCGTTTGTGTGTACATAGAGCACACGTTACATTCTACTGCACAGGATATATATAGTTTTTTTTAAAATTGCTAATTTAAGTTCTGTGTATGAAATGTTAAAGGATATTGTGTATTTGTACAAGCCAGCGATTGTGTGTCCAAATGACTCTTGGCATTATGTACTTGAGAGAAACTCTGTGCACTAATGTGTACTCACTTGGCCTTATGTGAGTGAGTGTGTTAGTGTATATATGTGTGAGCTAGATTGGTGGGGCGTAACAGGCTGATTCCTGCAGAACTTAGGCATTGCTGAAACTTAGCAACAGGAGCCAGGGGCCTCCCTCCCCAGAGAGGCTGGCTGCCGAGACACATTCATTACCAGTCCAGAATCTTGGGCTGGATTAAAAATTCATGCTGTTTACAACAACAAAAGGCCCCCCGTTAAAGAATATGAGCCCTTCTGAACAATGGCTCCAACAAACCGTGAGCAGATCGCTGACATCTCAAAGGAGACCGGCGGTTGTGTATGAGTGTGTATTTGAGTTTTTGTGCCGCTAACAGCTAGTATTGTGCTTTCTCAGTGCACACAACCTCATGGGCAATGGTGATATAAATAATGATACTGTTTACTGCAGCAGGGAGTGAAAACAGCCTAAGGGCACTTGAATAAGGACATGATTCCCTCAAAGTCTTGTGCCTTGTCATGCTGTTTACACCCATAATAAAGGAGTATGTATTTTCAGCGTGGCACACATGTGTATGTAGGTGCTAGTATGCTTTCTTTGGCGTGAACTGAATTTTGGGTAGAGTGTGTGACCCTGTCTCTGTTCGGCTCATTGACAATCGCCTGTGTTCTGTGCTGTCGGCTGATTTGTTGGCAAAGGGACTGTGCTTATGAGCTCTATTCAGTGTTAATTAGCACACTCCACAGCGATCATTATATCAGGTTCCTGTGGTGACGTTTGATTGCATTGTCCCTGTGGGGGGGAGGCGGGGGGGAGGTTGTGGTGTTGGTGGTGGTGGGGTGAAGCTTTACCGATGGGGGAGCACCACACACATACATCGCATGCACAAATTTCACTCACAAGACCACACACGCAAGTGCCAATGATGGGAGACACATAAATCCTGCACATGTATAACAAAAATCTGTAAGAGTGCACTCAAAAATACAGTTTTGGGATACAATTACATAAAATATTCCCCCAAAAATATATATATAAAAGAGAAAAACACAGGGGTGGAAAACCAGGCGCCCACAGCAGCAGCTGCCCCTTCATTCCGTTAATGCCACAATGAACAGGTGCAAGGTCATACCACTATGCCAATAACAGGTGCTCATCATTCTCAGAAACTTTTGTCTTTGAACCACTAAATGTTACAGAAATGTTCTGTGCTGTTTGTATTGCTGTGATGTGGATTGGGAGAGAGCAGTCATGTGTGCACAGGTCAGGCAGATTCTGACCATAGTTGCCCTTTCTTCTCCATCAGAGACCAAACAACAGCCAAGGGGCTGACAGCACGTTGCTGAGCTATACTTTGACCTGTTGTACTACTGTTTTCTGTGATTTCAGCTGGAATGTGAGTAGTTAAAATAGATCGATCAGTAGCAGCACATCATTTTTCTGAAAGTGCATAAAAACCATGTCTTTCAAATACTTTAAAAAAATCAAAAGGTGGGTCACTATGACTCTCTTTTTACTGGAGTACATATAATTGATAAGACTGTGCTATTTTGTTGCAACATTGTGTCCTAACAGCTCAAGGCTATTCCTCAGTGGACACTTGCTCATGAGCCCAGTGACAGTGCATAATGAGGGTTGACAGTCACCCCCCCAAACCACCATCAGTAGCGCCTCATGCTGGACACCTGTTTTTTTTTTTCTCTCTCTCTCTCGGGGGCTTGGTTTAAGTTTCAGTTTTCCAGAGTTCGCCAACTGTCATTTCCCAGCCACGGCATCCCACAGCAACACCTATTGACTGACAGGATGCTACCATTGACTACCTTGTGCTCTACAACACTGAGCCTCTCACATCATGGGGCTGTCATCTCAGTAGCATATCTACTGCAGTACTGGTCTCCTTGGTATGAGTGCTGTTAGATGTAAGCGATATGTTAACATTACCAAATTATTGTAAATACTTTGCTTATATAATTTTGATGTTGGAGAAAATTCAGTCTTGTGTCAATTCAATTCAATTCAGCTTTATTTATATAGCACCAATGAACAGCAATCATCTCAAAGTACTTTCTATTGTAAGGTATGGATCCTACAATATATAGAGAAAACCCACCAATCCTGTGATTCCATTATAAGAAAGCTCTTGGTGAAGGTGGGAAGGAAAAACTCCTTTTTAACAGCCATCTGCTGCAACCAGGTGGTGGGTGAGGGGAAAGAGAAAGAAAAGAGAAAAAAGCCAAACAAGGACAAAAAACAAACTCTGGAAGAGCGAAGACAAAAGTTAATGGTATGCAGAAGTGGCATGTAAAACATCAGGAGTGAAAAGAGGGCAGGAGAATAACTCAGTGCATCAATGGAAAGACCCCCAACAGCCTGAGCAAACAGCAGCATGACTAAAGGATGGTTCATGGTTTTAAGCCTAATTTAAGATTTTTTGTTCACATAAAAATAGTGTACAAATACAGTAAAAACGTAATAATTTCACAAATGTGAATTGTATATTTAAAACTGTTAAGTTCAAGTTTAATACTGTAAATATATATCTAAAATCTGACACAATGAGAATGAAAAGAGCTGTAGTTTCTGTTAACATATACCTGTTTGTTTTCACTACAAACATGTTAGCAGGTTCTTTTTCATCTACAACTGTAATACTTCTATGAGCAGTATTGACCTGTCAAAATAAAAATGTAACAGTTAAAACAATTATAATGACTGTAATTATAGTTACAATGATTATTGTAATCATTAAAAAAATGTGTAACACCAAATCACAACAGCAGCCGCTTCAAGGCGCTTTATACAGTCAGGTAAAGACCTCACAATAGCACAATAGACGTGTCTTTGAATTTAGGTAGAGTTATCCATTCAGTGGATTGTCTCCTGGTACCTCTACCATAAGACTGTGCTGTGAAATCAGTGAGCAGTGAGCTATACATGGCTAAAGTCTTAAATTCTCTTGTCATGTTCAGTGTGATTCTAAGTTACTTTGATTTATTTGCTAGATTTAATTGCTAAAAATGCATAAAGAGCCCTTTTGGGGACTTGATTGGTGACTTGTCCAGAGTGTACCCCTGTATTTGTATTGCCTTTTTGTATTTCTGTAATGAAGCTAATATTTTAATAAGTGCAAATGCCTCAAGGTTGATATCCATTAAATACACATGACTTAATCTGAAATCATATTTGCAAGATTTGGACTTTTTCAAAGGTGTTTATCTTATTACACTAGCAAAAACTCACCCAGGCTTTGCTCATGTAACACAGACATGTAGGTCAGTTTATTGTGCTATTCTTATTATTTTCATTATATCAGCGTATAGAGATGACAAAAATGGCTGTTCATAAACACCAAAGAAATGAACAATAAATACATGGATTTCTTCTTATGTAATAGCTACAAATCCATCTGTATAAGACCAAGTCATCAATTAGAGACACTATAGGGTCCATGTTTGATGAACAGTTATTTACAGGTATGCATTGAGAAAAAAACAGAGACCCTCAACCTAAACGATCTGCAAAAATACACAAAAGAGCTAAAAACTGTATTTCAATCATGGAAGACCTTTGTAATTTTATGTGATGGTAAACTTCTGTTATTTTACGGTATTTTTTCTGGCAAAGAAGTTTGCCATACTGACACTTCACAATGTCACTGGAAATATTTTGTGGGTTGATGTCAAAAGAACATACAGTAGGATGAAAACGTGATCTCAGAAATAAAGTGCAGTGACGAGAGCATCATGATTGAGGGCTGCTTTGCCGGCTCTACATCTGGACGGCTCACTATCACTGAGCTCACCATTTCATTGATTTAAATTAAGCAAATGAAGCTATCTTGTGTGATACATCTGTAGGGGCTAGAAACATGAATCCACATTTTAGCAGTAAAAAATTATGATACAAACAATAAGCCATGTCTTAAACCTTTCCAGTGTACCAAACATGTTGCCATACTGCAAATGTTTAAGATTTAATTTTCTGAAAAGCAAAAAAAAAAAAGTATCATATTACAAAGTCGAATGACGATAAAATCTTACCTGAACAATCAGAAAAAAGATTGCTCTATAAAACATGAGTAATATAAAAAAGTGTCTGTTATTTTTTATGCTACTGCACATGCAATGACAAATAGATTAAAAAACAACAACAACAACAAAAAACGATTTCTGTGATCAATAATTTGGCTTACCTTGGAACACAGTCCCTCCTGTTAGCATACTGCCACTGTGAAAAGACCATTGTTTTAAATTACCTCATCTGAACAAGTGAATTCATGTTGCTTACAAGGAATCTTTGTTAGACATGGGCCTCAGGCAGAAAGCAAATAACTCATTTAAGTCCTCGAAAATCACGACATTTGGTAAGACTTAATTCAAACTCTGTGTGTGTTACAGTTAATGAGAGAAAATAGTGTAATGTAGGATAAATTTATGTGTGCAATAAGTGTTCATACTAATCCAATTTATGGTTGAAGAGAGCTTGATAGAAAGTCCTTAGTTAAGCTTGCCAGTTGTCTCTCTTGGCCACATCTAGTGTTTGGGGTTGGAACCTGTGAAGTGGATAAGGTTCTCATCTCACCAGACACAAAACTGAAGGATCCCCTGGCATCAGTTATTGCACCCTGACTGCTCATCCTCATTCAAAGCGTCAGTCTTGAAGTGACACAGGAGAAGGCACTTGATAGTGCTGACTGAATAAAACCAAAGCAATATGATCCTGATGCTAAGCAGGTAAATGCAAAAGAATGAGTTGGCCTCTTTGTCACCCTGGAACGAGCAAACGGCTTTTGTATTTGTGAATGAAGCCAAGCTGAATCTATGAATACCCTACTCACTTGCCTCAGTGTGGGATTGAAATGCCAACTATATTTTCATTCCTCCCCTTTCAGTCCTTCGCTTTCACTCCCTAAATGCAAAACTCTAACTTACACAACTTGAAGTCGAGATAGAGAGAGAGACAACACACAATTTTACACTTCTGTGCACACAAACAAATGAGACGATATTGATTGGAGGCACAACTGCATTCACACTGATGCTCCTCTCAGTCAGTCATGCTTTTGCCCTTTGCCCTGCTGCAGCCCTGCAGTTTAACACTGTGAGCCTGCTCTAAAGGACGCACTCAATTCACCTGACATCTAAATACTACTACAAAGCACATGCACATTGCACTCCGTTGAGCATGAATAGGCTCGTGTAGTCTAAATGTGACTGTTTACATAAACCCTAGTTCTAATATTACAATAAGAACGGCTTATTGATGTCTGCACAGGGGCATTGCTTCTTCATGTGCTGGGTAAAGCGTGGGTTAGGTTACAGTACAAAAATTCTCAATACTGCTATACCTTGGACATTTTTGAGAACTTCTGAAAATGTAAATAAAAAGAGAACTTACAGAAGGAAAAAGACTCAGACACTATTAAAAAGATTCATTCTTTCAGTCTGCATTAATGAAAATATAATCTTCAGCACTGTTTTGAACGTAGAATATTATTCTCTTCTTTCTAAGTTGCGCTTGTATTTTGATGTTGGAAGAAACGTGAAATAAACTTCAGAGCTCAAGCCTTGATAATCACACATACCTGACATCCAAAAGACACATTTTAAGTCTCAAAGTGTGGGAGTCAGTTGGGGGGTGGGTGCAACAGTCCTGATTCACACTGCTACCAACCCACAGATTGGCTGGCACCTCTGAGGAAGTGAAAGCTGAGTCATAATGTGACTCTTTCTGCTATAAAGAGGAGCATCCTTCTTCTCCCTGTCTTCAGGGTGGAGTTAGTTGATTTGGAGAATGTCAACCCGAAATTTTTCAGGCATGTTCTGTTTGTTTAATGCTTTTGCAAATTTGCAGAGAAGCTTGTTTGCTTCTGAGAAAGACAGATGCACACATGTAAACAAGAAAGAAAAAAGTTTAAAAAATTGACATGCAATTTCTGTTTGACCTTTCGCAAATGCTATTGTCTGTCCATCTTGTATGTTTATCCTTTTTTCCCACTAGAAACCAACAGGATAAATCTTGAATGTAATATTTCTTTCATTTGTTCTTACATTTCAAAATGTCTCTGATCCAGTCTCCCCCTCCCATCTGTGCAGTTCTCAGAGAAGTTGCCTGCAGCTGCATCTGTTGCCTGCGTGGCTGGTCTGCGGATTAATGACCTCATTAAGTGGGCTTGCACCTCTTATTGTGTTATGCATGCAGACACACGCAGTTAGAATTTTTTTTTTTAAAGTCATGTAAAGTAGTCAAGTGAAAATATTTGCATATATGTATATATTGCACATGCATATGCTTAGTGTTTTGATAAGAGCATGTATGTAATTGTCTAGTGTGAGAACATAAACATGATTAAGCACTCCATACTTATGTGGTAGATTTAATGACTGCATTTTTACACATTAAAGGTGTCTTGGTTTTGGAAGGTGTCTTTATTATAGGGTTAAAGAAATGGTGTTATGTTTGTTTCTGCTTGACTCACAGGTGTTGCATCTCTAACGGATTTGGCTGTGGTCTCTGCAGTTTGTTTGGATTTTGTGGTTCCTGTGTGGCTCCAGAAAAATGATGGTGGTGGCGGTGGGGACGTTATACCCAAATCCAGGCTTGAAAATATCAGATCATAAACCTATGAGTGATAGCACAGATGATACGTGCATGTTTTTTTCCCCTCCAGTCTATAATTTGTACCCACAGTTATGCCAAAGCACCCACCAGTTATTGCGTAAGACAGTAGTGCTGCTATCTAGTGTACATAATTTAGATTCCTGTACAGCAGGAAATGAGCTTAATGATTTCATATTCTGAGGTTGTGTAAATTGCATCAGTCACCACTTGGGTCTTTGATTTTCATCAAATGACAAACTGATGTAGGGTGGAGAAAAATGATGAGATTGGTTGACCACAAACTAAGACCGGGGGAAAAGACCAGACAAACCCTAAAGCATGGTAGAGCCAAGAAAACAGTTGATTAAGAGAAAACTTTTCTACTTAAGCCATATTTTAAAAACTATTTAGACAATTTTTTAAAGGTTTTTTTCCTTCCCTGAAAACAAGCCAGTGCTATCTCTCTGAGCTAAAAAATAATAATGCATTCATTATCCTATGACTGACCAGCACCTGCACACAGTCACAATCCTCCTGAATGACACCTGCAATGTAACACTAAGGTGTTTACAGGAAACACCGTCCCACCATCCTTGTTGCTCTTGTGTTTGCCTGTACTGGCCCTGAGGGGATAGAGGCCACCTAACAATTGACTCAGCCCTGTATGTGTCTGCTCTTGTAGGACATGCCCCATACATGAATGCACAGCCAGGATCTCACGCTTGACTGAGTCTGCTTACTGGGAGTGTTCATGAAAGAGTTAAAGTGGCACATTCCTGAGTTTAGAGGCTGTAGCTAACATTGGAGTTTACTGATGGAGGAATTGGGGGCTGATGGCAGCATAGGTGCTCTGGTGTCTTAATTTTTCTTAAAAAAAAAAAAAAGGCGTACATAAATAACCATATAGCATTTTTACATATGCAAACATGCCTATGCATGCTTACGAAATGCATGCAACAGAATGTACTATAATGTTAATGCTCATTTGTTTTTTGCAGCATACTTTTCACTCCATTCTCATCTGTCAGCTTAGCTACAACAGATATTTTAAGACACTTCTTAATGCTAAAAACAAAGGAAAAAAACATTTAAACGGCTCAACACCTGAATTGCTACGCTGTGCAGAAAAGCAAACAAACAAAGCTGTGATCAGACAAAAACATAAAAATAAAATCTGTACAGATAGGAGCAAAGTGAGAGGGAGCACTAAAAATAATGTACTAAGTATAACTAAGTATATGTTCTTGTGACATTCTCTATCGCTTACATTCTGTGTCTTAAAGGCAAATCACATCTCAGAGGTGAATGCAATGTGCTATTGATCTATTCAACAAGCTGAAGATAAGATAGCAAAAATAAAGGCCTGTTTTCATTTGCTGGAATATTCCTCTAATATCCTAGTATATAACTAGGCTTCTGTGTTGTCACAATAGGCCTGTAACACAACACATCAACACTTGTTCTGCCTATTCGGATTAGTTTCATGCTGTCCGCAAGTTAACTGCACATGTTTTTCTGCACGACTCTGAAGCTTCTCCATAAATATCCTGCTCTTGCTTGTGGTGTCTGAAATTGCTATTTGCATGACTCTTAACATAGTATTGGTGTAGTGTGAGCCATGCCATGAATGGCAGAAGGGAAGAGGAGCAGGGTTAACAAGTGCATGGCAACAGCCCACAGTGCAAAGCTTGTCACTCACAAAAAGGGAACTCTAGATTGTTCAGTAGCCTATGAAGTGTCAAGACAATGTGGAATGTGACTTTCAGGTTTAAAAAAAAAAGCTCTGAAGGACACAGGTCTTTCCGTCTTTCCTCCCTTTATGCTGCCTGGTACATTCCTCTCTAGTGTGGTATAAGTAAGGAGGTGTTGCACATACTCACTGGGATGTATCTGGATTTCATCATCACCGAGCAATCCTGCTCCCAATTAACTCCCATAGAGAGGTAGTGAGGCAAGAACTCGTTAAACTGAGAGTTAATCGAGTTTAAATACTGGTCTTTAAAGGGCTCGCATTATCCTCATTTAAAGGCTCACAATTTTACTTGGCACATTACTTTTCTCATACTTTAAAATGCAGATGCCCCGATTTTTACCTCATGTCTTGAGGCCCAGTCTGCCCCGATTGGTCAGTTAGCACCACCAAAGCAAGGCAATGTTGTTTGCCTATAACTACAGTAGTCCTTTAGGAGCTTGTGATTGTTATTAAATAACTCCTAGCTTTAGCCAGTGACATAGCTGATCTTGTTAGTGACATTGATAAGTGTCTTTACGCTGTCTTCCTCCCCTCATCTTAACCAGTCATGGCAGATGGCCGCCCCTCCCTGAGCCTGGTTGTGACAGAGCTTTCTTCCTGTTAAAAGGAAGTTTTTCCTTCCCACTGTTGCCTTCCTCACAGGGGGTTGTCTTATTATTGTGGTTTTCCCTCTATTATTGTAGCATCTTTACCTTACAGTCTAAAGCGCTTTGAGGCAACTGATGTTGTGATTTGGGCACTATATAAATAAAACTGTATTTTATTCAAGTATTTGATAGAAATACGTAGGAGGAGTTTGTGGAATTTCAGTAGTAATTTAGTAGTATATTTGGAACATGTTTTTTGTAGTTTTACCAGCTTTTTGGATGCAAAAGCTAGATAACAGACTCCAGGACAGGGAAAAGCCCCAAAAAGTATAAATGGAGACTTCTGAAGGTGTGATAAGTGTTCGGAAAGATTTAAACCACCAAACGATGTGTTCACAGTAAAACAGTGAACATGTATTTTCTCACACATAAACTGGAATTTAAAAAGCAAGAATGTGTAGTGAGAATAGGCAGACTTGACACATACTTCAAACCAGTCATACCCACATACACGCATTTTATGTGCACAGAGGGAGACTGAATCATGTGGAATTAACTGCTTAGCATGTCTCGACCAGGTGTTTGCGCAAAGCCAAGCTTTTAAACCTAACCTCATACTGTATTTACCTTTCCCCTCTTCTAGCATTTGGCAATTAAATATGCATACAATAAATGCTAATTGGAATAAGAAAACACTGCCAAAAGCTATTGTTTCAGTCCAGCAGTGCGGCAGCCAGATTTGAAGTGACTACAATTTGCACAAAACAAACAGGTTTTCCACTGCATGATTCTTGGGTTATTTTAACAGAAAACAATGATATAATAAATGAAAGACAAAAAAAATATTGACAAATATCCCCTGCTATGTATGATTGTGGACTTCCATTCATTTATTGCCTCCGACCCCCTCCCCTCACTGCCACCTCAGCCCCCCCACACACACATTACAGCCATTTAACTAATTGGATAAAACGACTCCTGGATGTATGCCAAAGGGGTTTTATAGTCCATGTTTGTGATTCAGATGTTTGATTATAAGCTCTCTTTGATAATTACTCCCAGTTTGCTACCAGCCAGTCGGGCCCACTCTCTTTATCGCTTCCTCGCCGTGCTGTGAGCAGCAGTTGTGTGTGCCCAAAATCAACCACCGGGCTGTAAAAGGTACCACAGCATGCCTTCTGGGCCCAACATCATAGGCGTGTTTCGTGCCCAGTTTACCGAGGCTAATTATCCCTAATTCGAGGTAATGGCGTGATCAAGTGTGTGCTATTATCACAGATCCCCACTCACCCGCCTCTTTCAAACTGCTAGTCCTTTTAAAGGTTAGCATTCCCTTGCTTTGTTGTGCTTCTGCTGATTGGTCTCCTGTTTCTACTTCCTCCACACTAACACATGCCATCCTTTATTCCCATCTGTTCCTTTTAGCTCGGACCCCTCTGTGTACACATGCATCTGAAACACAGTTAATGCATCAAGGATTCATGATTGTAAGTGAGAGCGCTAGCCAGCCTCACCTGCACTGGCCCTGAGGGGTCCTTGAAGCTGATGTGGTTATCAGTTTGCTGAGAGGGAAGGAGACATAATCCATTCTGTGGCTCATGGGGGTCTTTCATCGACCTTCCCTTTTTTGAAAGTCTTTCCTGCTGGTCTTACCCTGGGCTGCAATATGGCCATTCCTTGCGATACCTCCAGCTCTGCTGATATGGCCCAGCTCTATTAGGTCTTGTCTGCATGTATGAACTCGTGTCATTTATGGAATACCCAGAAGGCGTTGCAACTCAGGCAGGTATAGACCCAAAGGACATACTGAAAAGTTAAAAATTACTGTAAGTTATTACACTTTCTTTCTTAGTATAGTGCTGGGAAGCTTGGATACAGTTCTTCACTAATTATACTTGGTACAAACTGTAAACCTTATTTTTGTTCTTTACCTAATCCATGGATTGAAAGGTTGCATCTTAGTCAATTGCGCAACATATGGTCTCATTTTCTTTTAATTTTCAGACCAAAACTATGAAACTAATGAAAGAATTTGCTCATCTTTTTGGAGTTAGATAAATTAATACATTACTTTGCCACAAAAAGGCTCCCAGGTGTTCTTTAAAACGCAGCGCGTGATGTATTCATACTGGGTGCTTTTTCTGTACTTTCTGTCACACTTGCATTAATACTGGCATATAGACACACTTAAACACACACATAGCACCAGTGATTACCATTGTTCTAATCCTTCTATTTTATTTCCCTCCCAATAGTTGCCTGCTCTTTGGCAGCCTGCATGCAAATGTGGTGGGTAATGAGCAGAAAAAGGCACTGAGAGGAGGGGGGGTAGAAGAAAGGGAGCGGGAGAGACGAAGAGAGAGAGAAAATGTCTATGCTTCTGAACAATCAAAAGAGCAGCACACCCCCATTCTTTGTACTTCTCTTTGGCTTGTGTGTGTGTGTGTGCATTTGTGTGTGTTAGTGGGTGGGAATGGGGGTGGGGGGGGGGGGGTGGGGGTTGCTGTCATGTGTCTGACAGATATTGAAGATAATTGTCCGCTTTCTTCGTCTTGCCTGTGTAATTCCAATGCTGCTGCAGCTTGAACAACACTCACCTGGGCAGCAGAGGAGGGTAAGGCGGACATGAGAGGGAGTTGCAGAGAGGGTGGGGGTTGGTATGTTTGGTAAAAGGAAGAGGAGTATACTTCAATTACTTCTGTTAGTGAAATCTATTTTGTAGTCAGAGTGGATCCATTTGTTTCTTTTTCTTTTCTTTTCTTTTTTTGTCTTGTTGTACCAAATGGCGATTTCTTCCCGAATGTGGAAAAGCAGTCACTCTAGTAGTAACATATCATCACGTTCGCCTTCTTTAGAAAGTTTGTCTACTGTAAGGAGCAAAAAGAGTCCCCACAGCGCTGCAGGCTGGAAGGTACATGGCGAAGTCATGGAGACCCAAGATGCAGAACAGGTGTCTCATTGGGTGGAATATATTTGAATGATAAAAACCCAGGAGGGGATTATTCAAGCATGTTCAATCCTGGATGGAGGGCATCTACTATTAATGAGATGGAGGGATTCAGATATCCAGATCAGCTCCTACCTACACATGGGAGCTGTGCACTGCTAAAATGTTGACTCTGAGGGACAAAAGGATCCGGGTAGATTCATGTCCTGTAAGTTCCTCAGTGTTAGTTACAATGAACCAGGTAATGAAACATTTTAAATCTGTACCTCTGTCTTTCAAAAAGTGCGCAAATAACAAATTGTCTTGTCTTTTGTTTTTATAATCACTAGAAATACCGATAATAGGATGAAATGCAAATGTCAAGTCCCCCAAAAATTATTACTGGTGATTTCATTAAAGAAGTTTAATCCTGTTCACACGGTTGATTTATGCCCTCATTGCCAGAAAGACAGTTCCCTCATACAAGCTAAAGTCAAGCACATGGAAACTTAAAATAAATAGGACGATCCAAAGATTGCCTGCATCACGGGAATGCAGTTTTCCTTGATTAAAGATACATATCAACATCCTAGTCCTCGTGATGAAGTAAGCCTATCTGATTCAACAGTGGATTGAAACAAGCTGAGAATTTCTGTTGGTACTAAATGGAGGGGAAAAAAATGAACAAAACAGAACTCGCACTCAGATTCCGAATCTGCTGTTTTTTCCTAAGTTCTAGGAAAGCTGGGGGAATGGAAGGGAAGGCCGACTGCAGCCTTGCGTCTTCTCCTCCTCCTCCTTCCAGCTTAGACTTCTTCACCGCTTCCATTGACCCCTCCTCTTTTAGGCAACACTGAAAACACTGGAATATGCAGCCAAATCAAACAATTGTGGGTCCCATTGCTAAGCAGTGTCTAGAAAGACTGGGCGGGTCTCCAAGCCTGCGGTCACTGGAAACACTGGTGAATGCTGGGATAATACTAGGCTCTAACAGAAGCACCACTCTCACCCCCTCCACCCATATGTACGTGCTATGAGCACATGCGCCCACGCAAGCACACACGCAAATGCACACACGGATGCTACGACATGGGCCTGGCTGCTCATCATTGCTTCCCATATTGCTGAGCTCTGATGCAACACCAGCTGTAGAGGCTCATTTGTTGACCGAGTCCAACACTTCAACACAGAGTGCTTAGATATGATGAGTCACATCTTTAGGCAATTTTCTTAGCACCAGAGGTGAGGTCACCTGCCCAAAGCGAGGTCAGACCGTGACTGTAGAACTGTATGAAGTGACTCCGTTCCTGTCCAGGACTCTGTTCAATCAATGGGCTGCAAGTTCATCCTCTAATTACTGCAGTGAGCGCCCCTCACCTTCTCTCAGCAACTTATCAATAACACACTTCCACTTCTTCCCCAGGAGCCATAAATCTTTGGTACCGAGCCTCCTTCATTCTTCAAGTAAACGGCCTAAAGGAAGCCTGGACACATGTGTTAACAATCGCTGACAGGTCTGCAACCCCCCCCCAACACACAACCTCCTAGCAAAGGCTATTGGAGAAGGGAAGGTGTTTACATTTTCTTGTTGCTCCACTTAACAGCATTGATGTGTGTCTCCATACCTCTTGTTTCACTCTGAATGTTAGCCCTTCTCCAATGTGTTTCTTGCCTGTGTCTCCATGTCTGTTTCTTTCCCTCTTTCTTTCTTTCTCTCTCTTCCTGCCGGGGGCCAGGATTACATCTAGAGTGGCGGAAATAACTTGTAGGCTGAGGATGAAGGTATATTCGAGATGGATTTATTTTTTAATTTTTTTTTAGGTGGTAGAGAGAGCAGAACGGTGCTGCATGCAATATAGGTCTGTTGAACTTATTACAGAATGGAAGGTAGAGTATCAGCAAGAAAATGATGCATGACTGAAGAGCTGAAAACCCACCCAGAGCACATGTTCATCATTCAAATAGGGTCCTATTTGGCTCAGCTTAGCAGTAAGAGCCAAAAGTCAAACGACTCCATAATTAAGGCAAATTTAGCATTGTTTTGACCCGTGATTGGTTAAGTGCAACAGTTGCAGTCAAGAATCAAACCATGGAGTCATGCTATTTCATACTTGCTGAAGACTTGTTTCTGCGTTCTCCACGCTCAGCAAAAATTAAGGAGTAACACCAAATACCTTATAAATGATCACAGCAGACTCTAGATGTGAATGAACTTTATGCGCAATGCATTATGTGCCACCAGGAGCCCGTAAACCCACCGACGAATGGCGTACCATCTGCTACTTATAGTGGGCGTTTTACACCTCAACCTCTGATTCTGAAAGGAAAATAAAGCCATGGAAGTTAATGAAAAGTAAAATTGAATATGCGTTATGAGTTCTTCTCCCTGTGGCAGGGTTCCACTCATTTCAAATGTTGGGCGATTATCTTCAGTGGCTGTGTGAACCGCTCTTGCAGCCAGTCACCCAACGGAAAGAGACATAAAGACTAGCTGTCTTCTTTGGATCTTGTAAGACCAGAATAAGTCCAGTCAGCACAAATATCAGCTCAAATCAAAACATCCTGGAAGGCTATGCAGCTATCCACGGCGAGTGGAGTGCAGCAGCACATTGGGTCACCGTACGTGCTCAGACTCAAGTCTACACCAGCAGAGCCGAGAAAGCAAGTATAACTCTATTGTTCTTAACTTAAAAGTACTTCAGGGCTGCATGAAAAGAGGGGGAAAATGTTGAAAAAGGCCTAGATGAAATTTATTTCTAGTTATTTGATAAAAAGTTTAAGTAATAATTTCTCTTCTAACATTATGCTCAATCTCTGCTTCCTAGTATCATCACACTCAGAGGCACAGAAGTGAAGATGAAATTTGGAAACTATCATTGATGCAATTTGATGTCAATATTATATTCTTGTTGTTAACTGTTGAGAGAGAAGGTCCTCCTAATTACACTAATTACCTCTCCAAATGCCATTATTTTACATTATGCCTCTCATAACAACCTCAAATACTATTAGGCATGTGTCCTGAATGTTGTATTTATACAGATCATTGTAAATTCATATTTTTCTTCAAGCACTAAACCTGGTGCGTCTGTTGCTTGTCTAAGTTTTGCTGGTACTGCAATGGCTGTGTGAAATACTGAACACATTAAATAAATAATCAACCCCCTACCTCAATATCCTCTTTCGATGTTTATTATAGACGTAACAAAATAAATTAGAGGCTCATTATTTTACAGCACAGGTAGTCTTTAATGGTCGAACTGAAAATGTAAGAGACAGAGAAGACTAAAGAGAGAAGGGGCACTATGTGTGTGAAGGATTAGAGAACAGGCAGAAAAACGCTTCCTCTCCTTTATTTTATCTCAAAGATTCAGGTTCAGAGAGCTGACACGGGTAAAAAAAACGACCGCTACAATACTGCAGGCACACAGACTCGCTGTTGTTCGGGGGTTTCCTTTTTTCTTTTATCCTTTCTTTTCTCTGAACACAGTTTTCTCTTCACTTTCCTACATAGATTAAGACAGTGCTGAACAATGAGCTTGTGCAGGTTGAACAATTCCAACACGCAGGTGATGATCTGCAGACACATCCCGGCTCGCTGTCCTACAGCTGAGAGCTCCTGAGGCTTTGAACCCAAACAGGGTGTGGCAATCCCATTACCTGCTTGTCTCCTCACTGTAACACGGTGGAAGAGCAGCACTTTAAACGGATGGGTGGTGCTGTTGGCAAGGTGACATCCAGAGGCATAATATACATTGTGGTGAATCCACTTACCATCGGAATTACAGCAGTTTGTTTCACAGTTCAGGTACGGGGTTTAGATTATAGAGGTCATACGGTACATACAGCATGGTGCATCAACACTTTGTACTTCTAGTACAAAGTACTGATGCACTTTGTCCTAGAAGTATTTTGACCAATTCACAGGTTTTTGCAGAGCACCAGAATGCATTCTCACTGCTTATTGCGCATGAGAAAATCAAAATGACTGAAAATGCCTTTAATAATAACAAGCTTTTTTTCAGTATATAAAAAACATATGCTTGTAACTTGATGCCTACAGTAGGACAAATGCTCTTGGAACTAACAATATGGTTTACAAGAGGATTGTTTCAGACAATGTAATATAATAGAAATATAATTCCTTTGTTTGTTTTTTTTAGTTTTTTTTTTTTTTTTACAGTTATTGACAACAATAAAGTCTTCTCTTTCAATTTAGAAAGAACCTGATGTCCACAAAGTACTCTCTAATATTTTCCAGTTTCCTACCCAAGAAAAATATCGATTTTTTTCTACTGTGTAAGTTGATACTCTTGTACTGAACTTGTTGAAGTTGTTTTGTAGAATTTTTTCCTACCGTTGTAGCAACCCTGGTGTGTCTATTTTGGAGAAAAGGAAGAAAAATGCTTAAACAAACATGGATAGCTGTTTGTATGAGTGTGCGCAGTATGCCTAGGATATGTGTGCGTGTGTGTGTGTGTGTGTGTGTGTGTGTGTGTGTGTGCTGGGATACAGTGCATATGTGATTGCATGCTACAGAAATGTGCTACATATTAAGTCCTGGCAGTCTTTCCACATGCATAAGTTTGATTCATATGTACAGTATTGCTCCAAAAGACTGGTTTTGTTCTGGAAGTTGCTGAAGATGACTCACTTTTGCACTCAGGACACTCTGTTGCTGAAAGCTTGAATGTGCTTTTCAGACTATGAGGACAAACAGGAGAGTCAGTGGACACTGACAGTAGATGCATCTTTGACAGTAAGCTTCAGCCGTGCTTCAAACTGGGTTTCCTGCCTCTTTTTTTTGCACTATTACTAAACAGTGTGTTGAGAATTTGCCCAGAATTTTCTTTCATTCTCTCTCTCGTGTTTTTTGCATCATGTTGTTGTAGCTGATGGCAGTGCCTGGATGTGTGTGGGAGGGAGGAGGTGAGTACAGACTTGGCACGTGGCCTGACTCCCCACCGTTCAAAAAGTATCATGCCAAGGTTCTTTTTAATTAGGCCGATCAAGTGTTTTGTGGGAACCGGACCCACGCTCCATGCCACTAACACATCCTTAAGCATTACTCCCACTCCCTCTGCGTATGCCTTTATCCTTCACACATTCCCACTTGGGGTTTTTAACTACTTCTTCCATCACATGGGACACTTGTTACACTTACCCTCATATTTTGCCAAACGATGGCGTTAAAGTCATGAGTTTTTGTCTGCATCAGATAATCAAAAGACTAAGTTTGCTTATTTTTACAGGAAATCTTGAATTACGACAAGACAATTTTTCAGCTTTGAAATAATTTGTAAATATGCACAGGGGGTAACATGCTTATTTTATGGTGTTCAGAATTCTCTAATGTTGATATGTGAAGAGAAATGGCGATTTGTTTTCTTTTTACTGATCAAGCACAAATGATGTGCTGTGCTCTAAAACCCTAAAAAAAAGAGATTACTGGCAAGATGATTTCATATTTCATACATATATGCTTTCCCTTTTAATTTTTTTTTGCTTTGTTTATGTTTTGAAAGAAAATAGCACCTGTGCACTGGCCTCCTGGAGTGTGCTGTCCATCAGCGAGATGTTGTGTGCCGCTGTTGTTTAAGGTTGCCACGGTAACAGTCATCGTTTTTTTTCTTAGGGGGCCCAGAGGCTGTTAGGTTGCATATTTCACGTGTGGAATGTAACTCCCAGAAAACGGTTAGTGGGTGGCTGAGGTGGTGGTGGGGGTTACACAGTGCAAGTGGAGCAGCTGATGTTAGAGTTTACGTGTGTAAACCCACGCCTCTCCGTGCTCTTTCCTTGCTTGCATTGTTGCCTTTGTGCATATTTACTTCGCGGCATACAAAGACTTCTGACCAGCACTTGAGCTCTGGGCAGAAACAGATGAGCATTGCAAGAAGAGTACAGTGTAGCGTAATGCTATTGCAGCAGCACCGTTGTTCAACTGCAGATGATGCATTTTCCTGCTCTCTACTGACTCCTACAGCGTATGAGATTAGATCCCGAGTTGCAACATCCTTCTTCCACCAGCACTTGAGAGTCCTGCCATGAAATACAAGCCTAAAGAGGTCACTGTGATTGACCTCTGTTTACAGTGTCAAGAGTGATACATGCTGTGATGCTGAGTATTTACAGACAGGTACATGGTATGAACTGTTTAACTATTCGCAACATTGTACATTATGTTTGTGATTAATTTCATATTCTTTGTTCATTGGATTGATCCAAATAACAACATTTTCTCTCCACATATTTAGTTACTTTAGATTATTTACATGTGTTATTAAGTAGTGATGTCACTTAGGGTACCTGAAAGCAAATTCTTTTTTTTAAGAATCATAGGTACCATAGGCAATATGTGTACTGGGTAGGACGTCAAAAACAAAAGAAGATACAATTGATACTAAACATTACAATCAGATTACACACCCATTTGCAACATTATTGATACCAACAACAAGGTTTTTCTGGCTGACACAAAATTTCACACAGCAGCAGCCAGGTACACAGCCCGTCCCCTCACTGACAATTAAATGCATGAACAGCAGCACACCGCAGTCTGTGATCCTGCAAATATTAGTAATGATCTGATACTAAATACAGGACAAATTTTGCACACATTCTAATGACCACAAAACTGTGATTTTAATTTTCCACAGCAATTAGCTAACACATCATGTATTTTAGAACTGAGGTTTTTTTGAACACGTGACATGTAAATGTGGCTGTCTCTAAAGCACTCTGGGTCAGCGTCTGTTGTTTAAATTTCCTATGTGCTATAAATAAAATGGACATGACAGTCAACAGAAAAAGCTTCAGACACTGTTCTTAGTGTGTGTTTGAGGTATATTTTTTTATTTCCAAAAAACAAAAACAAGCAAAAAAATAATATACAATTCAGTGGGCAACATTCTGATCTCAGAAGAGAGAAACAAAATATTAATCCTGTTGACTATCATTGCTCTTGATACTGTCGATATCTGGATTGATCCGCCCACCTCTAGCACAACAAATTTGGCAAAGCATCATCAATGTTACCCTCAGTGTTACACGTGTTAACATCAGCTGTTTAACTACCATCATTATTTTCCATTTTCTGTACACAGTAGCCACCTTAACATTTTGTTATCATTAAGGTAGTGGCTAATATTAAATATGAAAACATTATGTAGCATTAATAGACAGTGTTACTGTGACAGGTTAACACAATTATTTATGTCTGAAAAGAGATATGTTTCTCTTGAAGTCCTGATTGGAGCTGAGGAAAGTCTACCAGCAACTACACAGAAACTCTGGCAACCTGCCTTAACAACTCTAATTGACCAGCAGCAAAAATATGGTGCCAAGTTACCAAAAACACAGAAAATAAACAGGGTGGATATGTGCAATCTAGAATTGTTCTAACTTCTTGTAGCAAAAATATGCTCCTAAAATTTGTCAGTTTCTCTCCAAAGTATTGAAAATGTTATCAAGCTTTTTCCTGGGAATCTGTATTGAGTTTGAAATTCTAGTACACTGACAACTCTGTTTTAAGTATATTAAACCTGTTTCTTTATAATGTCTTCTCAGACCTATTTGCACAGGATTAGTATTACCAGGGGTATTCTTGTGATTTAGAATGATCCCTTTACGTCTGTGTTTCGTACGACTCATTTGCACAGGATAAGCAAAGTCAGTGTTTCGCTGGAATTTATTGGCTCTGTGGTCTTCAGCTACAGGCGTAATAACTCTTAAATGTTCTTTACTGAATGCTGCCATGCATGTTTTCCGTGTCATCATCCTTCTAGATTTTGCTGTTCTGATGGATTTGAACCGGCTCTTTCTATGAATGGATCTGAGCCCTCTTGAATTTGGGACAAAAATGCTCTCCAAACTACTTCTTTTTTTTTTTCTTTTTTTTTTTGGCAATTTATGATTGCTTTAGAGGAAAGGCAGAAGAAAGTTGAAAAGAATAGAAGATGTTCAAAACGGGAAACATAAAGTCCAAAATCAAAGGCATGCCAATTTCCACAGGCCTAATATTCTCACAGGGCCTCATTTGGAGAATGCGGAGGGTAATTTGCTTTGGAATTTTCACTTCAGTTTACAAATTACAGACGTGGCTGATCTGCATGGGTTTAAGACCAAAGACGCCTTTATTACAAATTCATTTTTTTATTAGATGCCCCTAGGTAATAATAGTCCTGTGCGAATAGGGCTCTTGTGTGAGAGAGATATTACATTCACCTTTTGCATTACTGCAAAATGTGGTTTTGAGCTGCTTCTGTGGTTTGTCTTCATCCCCCTAAAACTAACTCTGTCCTTTATTCTGCTACCTCATGTGATTAAGAGAAATTAATTTGTTAGCCACAACAAAGTTTCGTGGTGCCAGCATGTATTTTGAGCACATTACTTACTACAACTACATAAAGTGGTTTTAAGTGACTGTGTCTCATATTTCTATGAAACCAGATTGTGCTGAGCTCATGCATCTGAAATGAATATCCATGTGTTCATCCCATGTTTCATGGAAATGCTGTGTTGGGATATGACGTCCAAATGCAGTTTCTTTATAAAGTGTTTAAGTGGGACCAAGATTAGGTTGTTTCACTAACTCATCTACACAAGACATTGTGTAGAGGTTATAGCAGTCATCGCAGTTGTTTTACTTGAAATGACAACCTTAATCAACACAATTCAACTTTAAAACTCAACACAGTAATTTGAGTTTAATCTCAAAATTTCAACTTAATTGTCAAAATGAGCAATATCATTTTTTTTCTTTATGTGGTCCTAATACTGAGACGTAGCCTCAGTCTTCCTTTGTCCTTAAAAAAAAAAAAGATTAGTCACAAAAAGTGAGCAGGGCCAATCCATAAAATTAGGGATTCCCGATTAGGAGCGAGTAAAGATGAAGTGAAGAAATACATTTTGTTATGATGCCTGGCTCTCAGCAGAGCTTCAGGAAAAATGCGAATACCCACGTGTCTGGTAAGACACTTTACAAATAATATGAAGCAAATCATTCGGTTATAATGGAAGTCATCAACAAATGGTGTAGCTTACAAATGACAGCCAATATGTCTCGAACTCACAAACCTGGCAAATACAACCCAAAACCTGAATGTTTGATATAAAGAGTTTAAAAGAATATTTCATTCAGCAAGCTGCAGGTAACTATTGGTGCCAAAGTGCATAAATGTACAAACAGTATGAGATTGCAACGAATATGCTAAACAATATGGGCGAAGACCAGTGCTTATGGAATAATGTGCAAATAAATCCAAAGGTTGAATTGTTTGCCGAGGGTAACAGTTGACATGCTTGGCACAGACAAAAAACAGCTTTTCAGAAGAAGAAACTCATACAAACTGTGAAGCTGGCTTGTGAAAATGTTACGGTTTGGGAGTCACTTTGCTGCGTCAGGGAGTGGGCAGCTTGCAGTCACTGATTCTGCAAGAAGTTCTACATCATATGGAAGGGTTGGAGATAGCGTGAGACCATCTGTCCAGTAGTTGAAGTTAAGGCCGAACTGGGCTACACACACACACACACACACACACACACACACACACACACACACACACACACACGGAAAGCCTTAAATGAAATAAAATTAATTCAAATATAATAATAAGTGACCTAAACTCGTGTAAAGCTCAGATTTAATTCAAATTTAAAGGTTATGTGGAGAATTACACATTGGAACTTTTTGCAACTGAAGGCATTTTGCATAGAAAAGTGGTCAAAAATGTCATAAAGCCAAAACCTGAGGACCAGTGGACAGGTACACAAAATCCTTTCATGATGTCATTTCTGTTTAACAGAAGCAATACTGGCTCGTAAACCCAAGGCCATATTTGCATTTTCCAAAAAAGACATTTTTGCTTTTAGCTGTTGCTGGTCTTCAAATAGCATCACATATTTGCCTGTACAGACATCACAAAAATATAGTCAGTTTCCATGGGATATACTCACTTTTTTCAAAACTGTATGTCCGCCCTCTCTTTTCACTTTGCTTATCAAGGTGCACGATGGACACTAAGATGGATGTTGGATATGAATGCAGTAACAGCATAGTCATCACACCGGGCATACAAGAGTAGGAGGAAGGACAATAGAGGTGAGCTATACTCGTGGGGATTCTCAAAGAGGTAAATGAAGAAGAGCTGTGTTACTTTGGTTGAGAGGTCAGTGTTTAGCATGCAAGTGAACACTTTGTGGTAGGACATGGAAAGCCTAACCATATCAGTGCAACTAATGCAAGTCAGCATAAGACAGGGCACCTTGTTACGAGGCGCTGATATAAGATGATAACAGGCACATACTCAGCTTTATGTTCATCAGTGGAAATACAGTGGAAGGTTTGCAACGGTGGAAACCCTGCAATGCCCTCAGTAAGAGTGGTGTGTGTGTGTGTGTGTAATCACACGAGTTGTGTCCTAATGAAATTCAGTATCGATCTCAGCAAAATAGACTTTATACATCATTCATGCTCTCTATCAATCACACCCTTCTAAGTTTTCCAAAGCTGTTTGTTTTAAAAGAGTAGAAAGGGGAAAAAAACAAGCTGAGCAATAATTACTTTGAAGAGATTGTTTTAAAGTCTTTCCTTTAGCCTTTTTCTCAAGGTGTAACAAGCTTATCTGTCAAAGACAATGTCCATTGAATGAACTGCTTCATTTGAAATTGATTGAGGTTCTTTTTGGTTTAGCTGTTTTCTGCTAACTTGAGAAGGAAAACCATGCAAAGATCCAAGTCTAATCAAAGCAAATCAAAATTCTTCACAGAGGGAGAGTATATATCTCTAAAGAGATAGACGCAAAAAAGAAGTTGTCAGTGAGGAACACCTCTTTCCAACTGTTGAGATAGTGGATGTTAGAAAAATCCTATAGGGTGGATACAGACAAAAAGCAAAGAAAATAAACACAGGATGTGGTAACCTGACACAGGAAACCCAGTGAATGCTGGGAGTGAGCAGTGAGCTGTGCTTCCTGTAGGACAGCACAATGGTAAGTGGTGGCCCCAGATTCCTAAAAGAGGTTGTAGTTGCGGGGACAAGGAAGGGCAGCCTGTGTCCTCTGGTCTAGTGCTGATAAGGACATAGATAGAAATGGCATTTATGTCTGTCTTACTGTTTTGGGAAAGCAAAACATCCTGATGTTGCCATGGTTACTGTTTCATTTAATATTAAGAAGCAAATGTGAAACATTCATCTCAAAGTTACGACTCACATCCGAGGAGTTGAAATACCGTTTCGCACCTTTGTTTCTGACAGATTAAAGACTAACACTTTCACCAGGATAGAAAAGTAATATAGGTTACATTAAAGGATTTACAGACTTGGTCTTCTTCTGACTATTCCAATAAAAGACATCTTCTTAGGTTTAATGTTTGCAGCTTATGAATGTGATCCTTCCCTTGTTGCACCACCTGCCCTTTGAGCAGTAAGGCCAATTCTGTTCTTTTAGTTGATGGTGTATTTACAGCACTTAGGTCTGCATTTAAATGTTGATGCTGTTTTCCCATAATCTTTTGAAATCAATACAATAAAGAGTGAGAAGAAATAAATCCAACATGATGGCTGTCATACTTTTGCAACTGCAGTGTTAGAGGTAAGCATCACCAGCTGAGGACTACTAATCAACACAGGTTAAAAAAGAACTTACACATACACTTATTATATATTTCCAAATGCCAACTAAGGTTGATATGATTTGGAAATAAAAAAATATGGAATTACATTTTGCCCCAATAGTTTTAGAGGCCATTGTGGGGCATTGAATTGTTATGTAAGTTGGCTTCTAGTATAAAAAAGTAGCACAATGAGGTCAGCATGTCTAGCTGTAAATCTGACAGAGTATCAGTGACGGGTCCACCCTTCCTCCTCCTCCCCTGATCCTTGCCCATCGAGCTCTTTCAGTAAAATATTCTCATTCTGTGTCAATGTTGTGTTAATGTTAATAAATGTCTTCATTGGTTCAAAAAAAAAGGGAAAATGTCTGTCTAAATGTTAGAAATACAAGTTTGCAAAAAGAACAAACAAACCCAGACATTTGATCTAATCTTGACAAACCATAATATTAGCTAGCCTGTTAACAGCAATGTTCAACATAAAGGGTCATCTTTGGTCCTTTTCCCTAATTCACAAACAGACACATGTTGGTGTGTATAGCATCCCTGTGTACCTTTTTCATCATAACTCACAAACCAATGGAAAAAAAAAATGGAGGTGGGATGTCTAGGCTTCTTATCTGCCTGTTTTGTTGTTGGCCCCATAGCGTGAGTGTGTATTCATGGCCAGTTCCTGCAGGCCCTGCCTGTCAAACCAGGCATGCGTGCATGTTAGCTCGCCCAAACCTATCTACGGCATTGTCCATTCAGTATGATTATCATGAACCCACACCGCCTCCTGTCTCCGGGGCTCACATGAACCAGTACTTCCTCCAAGGAAGGAAATGTTCGTTACCCATGGGCCAGTGTCACACGATTACGCTGTACAGACCCAAAAGGCAAGTTTGACTGAAAAAAATGTGCATGTAAACTGATCTTTTCTGCTCTCTCCCTAGATAACGTTGTGTTCCCGCCAAGGAACTGAAATTATTCCAAGTTAAATCACATAATGACTCGTGAGCGCAATCCACTTCAGAAACATATTTTAATCAAAAAAACAAAACTACTCCTCTCTTGATCGCCCCAGCCCATGCATCCCACTCAACCACCAACCCTACATTTTTCTTGAACGCGCACATATTCACTCGTACGTGCACAAACAGTTGGGCAGTGGGACTGCGAGAGAGAGGGAGATCATTTGTCTCAATCTGCACTGATGATAGTTTATCAGAGGCTGGAGGAATGGAGTGGGAGCAGGTGGTGGAATCAGGCTTTGTGAAGAGACCACAGTAATCAGATCTGCAGCTCAACTCAACAGAGCTGGGGGAGTCCAGCCCAGACCCACCAACCAACCTAACAATTGCAAAGGGTTAACTTCCCCCCACCTGGATCCCTGGCTATCCAATTAGACATTACAAACACTGGGCTAAAAAGCAAGACCCACGGTCACTGTCTTGGACCTTTCAGGAGGTGGAGCTTTCAGCAATCAGCCTCCCTAAATGTAACTGACCAATTAAAAAAGAAATTATGGCACATTATAGTTGTCTATGCTTGTTAAAAAGTTACTTTATGTATCTGTCATTATGCATCCCTACATTTCCCTATTCCTGTTTGCCCTTTAAACTATATGACATTTAATGTATCACCCATTTAACACTGAGTTGGTTCCCTTGCTTCATACTCCCATTGTCTTTCTTTTTCTCTCTGACCCATCCACTTGTGGCCACAATGGATGGTCTTTCTCTCATTCATAGAGTGTAGTGTATAGTAATACTGTGGTGGTTGCTATAGCAACCCGCTAGTCAGACGATCTCATTACTGGCCCTTAGACATTTCTTTCTCGCTCCCTCTCTAAGGAATTACCACTTTTCATTATGATTTCCCTCCCCTCTCTCCCAGCTACCCCTCCTTCTTTATCTCTGTCTCCCCCTGTCTCTCTTATTCTCCCCCTCCCTCAAAGGTCAGATGTCCTCCATGGTGGGGAGAGAGGAAATCTGTAAAAGAGTTGAGGTCTATTCAGTAACCCCCGTCTCCCTCCGATCGCAGCCCACAATCATTCTGTTCCTTTCTATAGCTGCAAAGAAAGCAGCCAGAAAAGAAGGGAGGGAAGAGAGGAGCCTTGAGTCTGCTGGTCTGCTGTTCTTTAGAGCACATTTTAAAATCTGTTTCTTTTTTCTGCCCTTCTCTTTTCTCTCCTCAAAGCTTTCTTTTGTGTGGAAAATAGCTCCTTGAACTGATGGTGGAGTAGTGGTGTGTGTTGACATTTTTTAAAATGCTCCTGCCCACAATCAATAGCCGCTAAAGTCACACATACACTCTGTGCGCACGCACGCTCGGCGCACGCGTATGCTCACGTGCACGTACAGCTGTGCATGCATACTTAAACTGGCTCACACATGCGACATGCGTTCGTTTATGGGAACACGCAGAAACAGTTTGTGTAGGGTTAGTTTCCCGTTTTAGGTGTTGCCCAAGAGCGGGGTCGGGCCATACATCATATTATTGGACATGATTTAAAATGCCTCACTTTTAAACGTCAATTTTTGGAAAGAATGAGGGTAAGCAAACGATGACGTAAAAGTCTGTAATGCAAACATGCACGTTGTATACTCTGTATAAAAACAGTGAGCAAGGAAGCCAGCTCCCAGTGGAATCTTTTCTCATATTCTCACTGATGAAAGTCTGTTTTTGTTGCAACAAAAATGTCTGTCTTAACCCAGCTTTGATCTTCACTGTATTTCAGGTCTTTCATTCTTCATCTGCTACAAAGGGACAGTGAACAGTGGGCAGATCCATACGCCCTATTGCTCCATCACAGATTGATCCAAATGGGGCTCTATTCAACTGCACTGGCCGCACAATTGATCCCGGCCTCTCTGCTGCGGTAAACATTTTACTCGGCTTGCCTCCATCCTGATCAATAGCCTTCTTTTAATAATGTATCTCATTGATCAGTTTGGTCCCTGAGTAAATTGATCAATTATTTTAATCTTTTTTTTCCCCCTTTTTTTTGGCATGCGGTGTCAAATGAGGGGCAGACTGCTCTGGGTGGTGCTAGTAGTCGCTGGTAGAGTCTATTTAATCAACCTATTTCACATCGGATATAACTCCTAAACGTTCTGTTATTTATGCAGACAGGAAGCATTGTTTAAACGTCTGCTGAATGCTCTCTAAAACACTGTGGTATTTGTGCTTTCTCTGTTACTGCCTCGTCCCTCTGATAGACTTCAAGGGCACTGGTCATCAGCACTGGTAAAGTGAATGCACTCCACCCACAACATCTCATTACTAGTCCTAATTATCCTGACAAGTCACCACCAGCTTGTATGTGTGTGTCTCTCTGTGTGTGCTTGATTTTGCAGACACAAACAAAGCTGTGCGAGCACCAACACATTTATTCCTGGCACAGACACAAACATACATTGAATGCACAGACATTAAACGGTGAAGCAGTCGATCAATAGCCAGCTTGTGTCCCTGACTTCATGGAAGGCAGCAGAAAAGGTATTTGAAATCCAAAGAGTTATCTGAGGCAAGAAAAAACAGGGAGGAGGTAAAGTCTTTGTTAGTATGACCTTGCTGAGATTTATCTTCTGCTGAGATATTTTAAGATTGGCCAGGATAAAACCAAGCATGTAAAAGGACCCCCCCCCCCCAGCTCCTCCAATACAAGAAAGCGACATGTACCTATCTTTTATGCTAACATAAACATATAAATTCCTGACAGATTTTTTTTCTTCTGCCCATACTTCCATCAAGATTTGCTGTCTCTGCTTTCCCTCCCACAGGACCGTTGAGTGGACGATTACTGTGCCAATCAGGAGCTGAGCAGGTGTACATGTCGCCATGTTGCCTGCTACCTCATTAAAGTCTCATCTTCATAGCCTTTCACTACTGCCCATCTGAAATGTCACGACATATTCCACAAGACTTTAGACACCCACTACACACCCCTCCCCACAACACGCTAGCCGCACCAAAATGCTCCAATCATCTGTCACAGGTGTACGATGCGCCGCGCTGCTTGCTCGCTCTTCCAGAACACAGGTGTGAATATAAGCAGAGCAGAGCTGAAGCTTTCCTGTGATACGGCTTTTCACGCTATTGTCATGCATCATCCCAGTGGATGCACTCCACTTCTCCAACCATGCTAAATGTTTGACAGCTAATACAAACTAACTAAGATATGTAGCCAAAGTGAGTATTAAAAAAGATGGTTTCAAATGGTTTGCTATGTTTATGCATAAGTACATTGTTTTTGTATTTAAATGCAGACAGGCTAAATTTAAAGCAACATATAATTAATAGAAGGTAGCAGTTTGCAGAGCATGCATGTGGCCAGTTTAAGATTTGTGCGTGCAAACACAAGAGCATCTATGTGTGTGTGTGTGTGTGTTTGTGTGAGTGTTTGTGAGTGTCTTTAGAGAGAGCGCTAATTGTAAAGGATGTGGCAGGTTAAGATAAGGTTATCTTGACGCTGTGAAACGTCTGAGAGAGAAGGCCAAAGCTTGCAGACGGAATTAGATTGATTAGAAGAGCCATATTTGGGCTATTTCCAGATAGCCCTTGGTGAGCCTCATCCCTTTTGCCAGGCATGGCTCTGCTTTCGTCCTCACCCTCACCCCCTGCTCTCTTTCCCTGACACTCCTGCTGTGCAGCAGGACAGTTGATAGCGCCACAGGCTGTCAATCAGACGCTAACTGACTGGCCACTGCAGAACTGAGATAGTCCCTTAGACTCCCTCCTTTGACATCCACAGTGAGGGGGGAGGAAAAAAAGCAACAATGTATGCACCACTGCAGGAGAGATGCTTTCTGGGTGAAAAACTGTGTGTCTCTTGATGAGAGTTTAAGGGCTCTCAGCCCTCAGTTCAGGTTAGTAGAGTGTAACTGTGCTACACTGACTTCCATTTTGCCGTCTTTTTCTATTCTCAAGAGCTTGAGGTAAACTGACTTTCTGCGGTTTAAATGGGGAAAAAATTTTCATCTTATAGACTTAATTTAAGACGAGTGTGTGGCAAGGAAGTCAATCCTTCCACCCCCTCCCCCCCAAAAAATAGCACTCAATTCCTGCCATCAGAATCCTCCATTAGCCAAGCATTAGAAACAAATTAACTCTTCTCAGTTGAATGGCTTGTCAGAGGAAGTGTGGGAAAATCCTCTATTAGGCAGGAGTTAAGTGCCTATTGGAAAGCTGGAGACGGAATCCTGCCTAATAAAGGAATAGTCAACCATTGGAACACCGGCTGAATGGAAAAAAGAAGTGCTAATTAAGAGAACAAAGTGTTGTCTTACAGGCCCCCTCCATTAATGTGACTTTTAGGGCTCATCTCATTGGCATCGCTTGATTCCTAAATATGACCAGTTGTGTGCGGTTGTGCGTGTGTACTCTGTGTATCAAATGGGGAAAAAAAAATGTTTATTTCGGGTAGTGGTGACAGTCTGTAAACAGATAAATAATGAATTTTTCACTGCTCCCAGAGGCCACGCTTTTTTAGACTAGTCTCATTTCTGGATTTGACATGTCGTAAGCCATGCAGTGAACACGCTGCTCTGAAACTATTTGGGGCGTTATGTCTCAGATGAGCCGAGCCAACTTAAACCACAGCTCCAGTCTCCTCTGCCTGAGAAATGCTGAGCGTTTTCCAATTTTCAAGCTGTGAAAAGTGAGAGGGATGGCGAAACAGCGTCATGGACCGAACCGGGCGGAGACTCAAAATAAACTCAAGTAGGCTTGGCTGAGTATGGGCTCCATCTCTGTTTATCTTAGTGAGAGTGAGCATGGGAGCCCAATGATGAAATCAAAAAAGGGAGGAAAAAATTAAACAGAGTTGAACAGGCCAGTGTATTTGGTTGGGGTTGCCATGGTGACAGAGTGCATGGATGCAGATAAACAGCACGTTGAGTACTCAGGGAGGAATGCAGCCCTTCTGCCTGCGGTTTGGAGTGGAGGTTAACACTTCTCTTTCTCAACAGCTTCACCACTCAACAACATATGGGGCTGAGGGGGGAGCATGAGAGGAGATTACACTTTAATTGCACACATACTTGGATAAAAGCGAATGTGTAGGAATATTTGGAAAAATGCTGAGAAAAAAAAGGGAGCGATGCATAATGGTTGATTGCATATTATGGCACAGGGTGTTTCAGTGTTTTCACTTAAAAATTGGAGTCAGTGCTAAAATTTGGAGTGGAAAACTACAGAATAGAGGTTTCCCGCTTTTCTGCAGTTGTCACACAGAAGTCTTCTTCATGGCCTTCTCCAGAAGAGCAGATTGCCTTTTTTGAACAACCTGTGAAGTAAGCAAAGTAACTTATCATCACTCCTTAAGGGGAAAGAAGGCTACCTCTCAGTTCTTCGTTTAGATTAAAAGTTATGGATGTTGGGAAGGAACTACAAGAATGAGGGGAATGGTGGCAAGTACTCTTAAGGGAATGGGAGAAAGAGGGAGGTGCTAAAGAGAAGCCAATTTGATGAAAAATTGGTGGCTGTGGCCTGCTGATAAGAGGCCCTCCTTCTCAGCTCCCTCTGACAAAATGGGAGAGCCTTGTCTGTCGCCCCATTAGCAGCCATCCCTACAAGGCCCTGCCTTTTCTACATGGCCAGCCTTCAATAGGGGGCAGAAATGGAAAATGGCTACTTAACCAATGATTACCAGACTGAAAGGTACCTGTCATTCGAGTGAAGCGGCTGGAAGAATAGAAGGGACGTGTGGGAGGATAGGAGTGAGCGATTTCGCTCCTGTCTCTGCAGTGCGACAAACGTGTTATTGTGAGATTAAACCCGGGGTTTGTGTTTAATAAAGCCATGCAGAGGGGGAGGTAACGGGTGGAATTTGAGAGAAAGCTGGACCGGGGTTAGGCGGTGGAAGAACTTAAAGTTCTGAACAGAGTAAAGTATGAGAGGAAACTCAGCTGCTCGACTTTTTGAACTTTGTCGTCTTTTCCAGTAGTTAGATTGAGTTTGTATCATTTTATCCAGAGGTAGCTGAGAAGTCCACAAATCATCCCAGAGAATAGAAACACCTTGCTCACCTGCTTTCCCTCCCAATCAGAAGAACATTTTCCTGCTATTACAGTTAATCAGGGCCCTGCTTGATCACTGCAGCGCTTCCACCGCTAGTTTCTTTTCCAGCATTATGGCAGCTTTTATTCTCCTCTGTAATTGCTTGTCCCTCTGGCTCTTTGTTTCCACGAGTCGCTCTTATCACCTCACTATGCTGCCAATTCACCACTGTCACACAAACCATAACACTTCTGCCCAGATCTTTCAAGGGGTGCCTTGAGCCACTGCATTTTAATGTTCCCCATAGGCCAGGCCCACAGTGCCATATGAGTGGTTTTATGGAAGCTATTATTAGTGTTTACTCACTGGCACTTACAGGGTCAACAAGCATCCTGTGTCTCTCCCTGTGCAGTGAGGCAACCCTGACTTCTTGTTTTAATGTTATGGGTAACGTTATGACTCTGTCTCTTTGCTCAATCGTTAACTCTGTGACCACTTTATGAGGTATTAATTGAGTAGTAATTTTGACTCAATGAAACCATGTAAGAGTTTAATGCTGTTTTAACTCTGAATCTAATTGAAAACAGGCACTAAGGGCTCATGCTTACTGCCCAATATGATGTGGATAGGTTTGAACTCTTACTTATGTTTCACACACTGTATTTTACATGCAAAACAATACAATCGAATAAAGGCTTTATAAGCAAATGCATATGCCTGCATACACTGCAAACACACTGCTGCTTGACTTTAACATAAAACATCCATACAAATATTTAAGACACAGGTGCACACATGCATGCACGCACACAAGGGAGAGACAAGTTTAGATGGGGCTCTGGACTGATCCTATTACCTCATCTCACATTTATTTCAGAGGCCTGAAACCTGATATGCACGCAATTGTTATTTTAAATCACCGTCTGGGAAAGCTGGACCAAAGGTCTAAAGAGTCACAGAGACAAGGAGAGTTTAAACGAGGGCGGACCAGAGATGGAATAGGCCACAGGGCCACGAGGTGCGTCACAACCTGACAAGATTAGGAGTGCAGTTTTATTTAATCAAATAAAAATGTCTTATATACAAAAACACTAAACAAAACAAAGGGGTAAGTTTAAATTCTTTTAAACTGCTTTCACACGTGCACTACAACTCTACCTTTTCTCAACACTGCCCAGCTGAGCTATGTGTGAGAAAGCAAATCTCCAAGAATGAGAGCAGGTAATTGTCCACTGAATCCACCGCTAAACAAGTGAATGTCTTATTTCCTGTTCTCTGCACACTCTACCCAAACAGCACCCTCATTCAAAACAAAAATGAGCATTTCCTGTCTCAAGAATACATCTGAAGTGGACTATTTCCTATTGCGTGCCGCATTTGAGAAAGGGCAGCGTCGGACAAAGTCCTAAATTGATTCTCCCCACATTGTCTGGAGCAGATGTATGAAAATTCACTGTATGTTTCCTGCACTATCGATTGGATTGTTGACTGTGAAGCGGGCGGAAAATTTCTCTCCTCTCCATCTCACTCCTGCTCCCTCATCGGCCACTGTAATCCTTGCATGCCTTCTGTCTACGTTCGCTCCCAATTTTTGCCCGTGTTCACACCTGCAAGGTTAATGTGTGTTCGTGGTGGTGGTTTAAGATCCATATGAATATATTTCACCTTTCAGCACTGGACAGGCGCTATGCCAGAGGCCACAGGATAACTGCTCTTTCCCTCCTATCTGCAACACAGGTTAATTAAAGTTCCTCATCTCCCCTCAAAGTATGCTTTTAAACAGAGTGCTATGTGTCATTGGATTGTATTTCAGTCCATTTAATGAAGGACTTATCGTGCATGTGCGCATGGGTGTGACTGAATGGGCATGCAATGCTTTTAATTTTGTCATCTGGTTGCAGATGCGAGGCAGGAATATCTGTTTGGATACTGAAAATATCTTCCAAATTCAGATCACCTTATGGAATCTGTGCTTGAAGTATTTTCCTTGTCTGCATGGGAGTTAGTAAAAATTCCACCCACGCAGTGACAATGATGCTACAGCACCTGTATAATGCGTCAAATGGGAATTAGTGGAAAAGAAGAGACTGAGGGTAAATACGGAAGCTCAGTCTGTGGATATGTCTCTTAAACAAGCCAACAAACCACAGGCTCTCACATTCCTCTGTTATGATGTGAACTACTTTGTATCCACAAGTGTATGAGAGAAATAGGCTGCTTCTTGTCTGACTCATAATGCTCAGTTAGGGTCCTAGTTATGTAAATTTTGTCACAACCAGGGGTGCACCAGGCTCTGTGTGGACTTTGGTTTACCTTTTGGTGCACGGGCTACAAAGGGAACAACTTTCCATGTGCTCATGTGTTGATAAAAGGTCACAGACATTTATACAATTTGACTTTAAAAGAATTTAAGGATAATCAAAGGTACGATAATTTGCAGAGGAAACTACCCAGACCTCTAAAAGAGAAGAACACATCTGAGTGCAGATGCTGATTCACTGTGCTTGTGTGAAACTCATCCTCTAGTGTACTCCAGAAGGACTAGAAAGCAGTTTAATAAAAACAGGTTCTCACAGGTTGTGTGTCTACAGTAACTATCCACACTCACATCTGCAAGGTACTATAATCCTGGCTTGCAATAAGAGTATGACTCACACCATAGAAACTTTAGCTTACAATTATCAGAAAAGGAGTCTGGAGACACATGTGCAAGGATTAACATGCACACACTCAATTTCCAGTACGCACACACAGACACACACGCACATACAATAACAGAGAAACGCACGCATGCACATCTAAACCCAGTTGTGAGTTTGTCACCCACATTTACTTACACTTATAGGCGGAACCTCGTCAGACACTTGACAACAAACATGGACACACAACATGGGTTATCCATGCGCTAACAATTAGCGCACTGCTAATTGTTAATAACAGTGAAGATATTGTGCACAAAAACACAAAAACAAAAGACATGCTTTATTGATCATTTCATCAGGACATTTTCAGTGCAGTTTCTCCAGACTGCCCCTGACCTTTCTCATCTTGAACCTCATAATTGATATATAATAATAGTCTTCAATTTTACTTCATATTCTCCTTCTTCCATCCCATTGACTTTTCCAGATGCTGAACTGTGGAACATAGGAGGACTGTACTTAGCATTGAATATGTATATATATGAAATCCATAAGCGTTAAAATTAATTTCTTTATTTACTTTATAGGAATCTGTGAAATGGGCTTTGTGTAACCTGCTGTAGGGCAAATATGCTCTATGAGAATACTGAGTGCTTATCCCTCCATTGCTTTTTCAAGTTTCAGTCACTTTTATCCTATATTTTCTTTCCCTTCTTTCCCATCCTTTGGTGATTTATCGGATGATGATCCCCTCTTTTCCTCTCAGGGTGAGTGTGTGCTATGGGCTTCCAGCCAACCGGACCTGCTTTAATTGATGTCAGTAATCTGGTCACCTTGAGAGATAGTTAAAAGGGCAAATCTCTATTAGCTTTAGTTTATGGGGGGCAAATTAAAACATACACACATACAGACATGTATGCACGCAGTTTCCGAAGACAGCGAGTAAAAAGCTGACACAGAGGATGTATGTGAATGTAATAAGTAGTGCAGATTTTTGAGACAATTCCCTGAGTGCTAATCTTGTCCACTGCTGTTAGCGGTGAGTAAACATGAAGGTGTAGTCTCTCTGCCGAATCCCCTGTTCCATTTCCTTAAACGCTGTAAGAAATACATTAAGACTAGTGCAGAGCTAAGATAAGTTATTTCTGGTTGGATAAGCGCAAGGGGTGTATCTGAGGGAGCCAAAAGAATCTACATTAAGGAGAGATATCTGTTAATTAAATCTGTCCCAGCCTGATCTCTATCTGTAACACGTAACTTACACTGCCTCCGCTGCTGCTGCCGCCGCTGCTGCTGCTGTGGGATGAACACATAGACACACACAGCCTCATGCACATATACATAAAACTTAGAATTAGACTTTCACTTCCCATCACCCATAAATACAGCATCTTTACTTATGCATTGCAGTAGGTTTTTCTTTAGGATATTCTCTGTATTTATTTTTTTCTTTGGGCTTTGTTTTTTTTTTCTTTTTCTTCTATGTTCTTGTTCTAAAAACACTCAAATGTCTTGGGAGTCTGTCTGGTTGCTCCTGAGAAGGACAGGGGCTCAGAGGTGACTGGGGGATGAAGACTTGGGGTGTATGCAGACCAGATGTCTGGGTTTTCATGAGCGTGGGGAGGGGCACTGGGAGTGGACGACAGAGAAGTTGGGTGACATGGCTGTTCTCAATTACCTTGATCAGTGGAAAAAGGGGAATGGTGCGTGTGTGCATGTTTGTGTGTTTCAGGGGGCAGGACTGCACAGCAAGGCAGACTTAAAATATTCGGCCAAAGAGCTTAAACTAAACTATCAGCTCAAATAGGAAAGGGTTTCTTTTATAGTTTTTTGACCATACATGTGAAAGTTTTTTGGTTGCAAAATAGATTAAAAATACAGAACTGCATTTAGCAGAAATAAATCAGATAATTTCTGTCTTTTTCACATTAAATGCTATAAGGACCATCAGCTTACACATGGCACATATAGACCTTTGCATAACGTGAAGGTATTCATTAGAGCAAATGTGATCGCTTGATTTGCTTCTTTAGACTGCAACCATTATTTCATTAGTGTGGCTTCCAAAGCAATAAAAGATCCTGAACTAGAAGATGGTTGCATGCTCCCTTTAGATCAAGTGGTACCTCTGTTCTGTGTTTTAATTAGGATTATATGTCCTCTTTAAAGGATCCTTTCTCCGGAGCCCTTCACATTTAGAGCCCTATAGGGTTACACAAGATTAAAAGCACTTTTCCATCTTTTCCCTCTGATATATCTTTGAAATTGTGCTTGCTTCTCTGTCTCTGGAACACTTTATCTCCCCCTAAGAAGGATTGGGGGATAAGAGGAGGGGTAGGGCAAGGTTTGGGTGGTATGCAAGAATTTTTCCTTGTCTTTTTTTCCCCCTTCTTCTTCTTTTTTCCCTCATTTGTTTTGTATTTGCTTATACATTTGTTGATTAAAAAGGAGATGTTTAGCTATGGCATTTTTTCATTTATGATACTACTTTGATCAGACACATGGGAGTGTCACGTTACACACAGCAGCTTTAATATGTCTTCCACTTTTGATACAGCAGGCCTGTGTCCAATCACAGAGATCTTCTCCTGCGACCCTTGACCTTTACTCCTGTGAGTAGAGAAAGAGAAAGGCATTGGTTTCAGCAGAGGGAGGGATGCAGGCGGGTTGTCTCTAACTGCAGACTGCTCAGCACCCCCTATCCCATTTTGGAAACCAACTTCATTCTAAACACTTGAAAATCCTCCATCTGCAAGCAATTAGGTTTCACTACTTGCTCTGGATGAGAAATACACACATACATTCACAAGCTCAAAGCACAAACACAAACACGGCTAAGCTAATAATATTCAGGATCATACACTGAAAAATACACTTCAGAAATGCAGGTATAAACATACATATATTGTTTGAGCACACGTGTAAGCCAGTTGGACACAGATCTATCTACCTGGCCTCCATGCAGGCCAGTTACTGTGTGTCACAGTAAATGTCCCTACTAGGGCTGCACGATATTGGCTGAAATGATTGTCATGGTTATTTTGCTGAGTAATGAGTAGAAGTGGAAGAAAAGTAAAATAAATAAAATAAATAAAAAGTCTGAGCTAAATAACGTGTAGCTAAGGCTCCCCTCCCTCCGCGACCTTTTCCATGCAGCACAGGTTATTTTCCCTGAAGCCTTCATGACTCATTATGTCTTTGGTCAAATTGCGTTGTGTGATTCCGTTGGCAATTTCAGTGCGTCTTTGTGAGCTGGGTGGATACACTGACGCACTGAACATTCTCACTTTTGCGGAGAGCTGGGTTGATGTTGGATAATTCACATTAGCAGCCATTGCACTGCTTTTCTTGGCCTAAACTTGTAGTATGTTTTCAGGCGGTTGACGAAGTTGAGTTGTGCTGTTTCACGGTGCAGACACAACAAAGTTGGTTAGTGTCACTTGTGGTGATTCCGAAATATTTCAAAGCAGCGGATGAAGATCCTGTTCCAGGGACAAGCTCTTCACATTCATCTGTCCAAGACATTTGATTTTTATTGTTTATCTGTCTTTTAATATATTATTACCAATCCAGCAAACTTAAAGCTTTGCGGGGCAGGGAACAGCTGTGATTGTTGTGTGCAGGCACGTGGTCAAGTGCTGATTCAAGGAGTGCTTGATTTGCTTTTGGCTTTGAATTTTAAAAGGTGGGGCATACATTATAAATATTGTTTTTCATAATCATTTCACTTTTGAAGTGCCTCAAATGATGTAGTGGGTAACACATTTAGCAAACAAAAGGTTGGTCAGCTTACAAATCCCCCTTGGGACTGCGTCAGGAGGGGCATCCAGTATAAAACTTCAAGCAAACATATGGAGCTACCTGCTGTGGTGACCACACCACACAGTTTTGCTTCTTCTTCTGAATGTTCCACATTTTGAATGATTCACATTTTTCATTTATCAGTCTACCTATGAAGTCTCTTATGCTTATCAGGGTTGTGGGGTGGTTGGAGCCTATGAGGCGAGGTAACACCCCGTACAGGTCGCTAATCTGATGCAGAGCTAACACAGAGAGACAGACAACCATTCAATTTAGAATCACCAATCAACCTAATGCCATTAACTGCAGGTCTTTAGAGTGTGGGAGGAAGCAGAAAGGAAGAAAGCAATAATATCTAAAAAAACAAACTACACAGCATACCATCTGGAGGCCTAGAGACCAGTTGGCAACCCTTGGGAACCTTGCTAGGGAAAAATATGCATTCCCCAACCAATTGCCAAGTGGTTGCAAGAGGATCCTGGCTGTTGTTTAAAAAAAATCATTAAATGCTGCACTGAAAACATCTTTAGTAGCTGTTTGGTCACTAATACATTACCACAGCTGCCTATTATCTGTAATGAAGTTGTTGGAGTGTAATCCAAAACCCGAAACAGAGGATGTTTGTATCTTAAACGTTTTTCTCTAGTGATCGATGTTTGACATGTGGTGTAACGTGTTAAATTTTGTGTTTGCACCTGAAACCACCCACTTTAATAAAGCAACAATGCAGAGAAAAACAGGCATTGCAGAGGACATAGAGTAAACAGTGCAATTCTCTGTTAGATTCAGTGGAAAAGCCACCAATGAGAAACTCTTTGCAGTGTTCTGTAATCAGTGAGAAAGAAAGGGGTTATAGCGATATATAAATCCAATCCATTATTATTATTATTATTATTATTATTATTATTACTGTTTTGGTCTTTTGAGCCTCATGCTTATATAAAGAAAACTGCATCATAGTTTTAGAAATACAGAGTGAGCCTGTTCTTTGTGAGTCTTCATTACTGAATCATTCCTCAGACTGTCCTCAGTTAAGATGTCCTTTCTGATTTGAACCAGTTACCTTTTAATAGAGTAGAATGCCTTCTACTCTGCTACCTGTCAGAGTCCTGGGGTTTTTGTCCATAACTGAGCCAAAAACCTACTCTCCTGACATCTTTATAGCAGTAGCGTGATCACGAAGCACTTCTTATTCCTTGAACTTATCAGATGAACAAAACACAAACTTGTGGAAAATATTCTACTGCAGTGGAAAAGGCTGCAAAATGTTTTTTCTACAAGTTGCCAGCAGAATAGCTCATATCAATTGTATTTCTATATTCCTTGCTTGTTTTCTGATAGTTCATAAACTGTTACTGTTGTTTACAAAATAATATTACATTCACATAAGGATGGAAATGTGTTCTCAATTTGTTTCTGCCAAAGCCACAGATCTGCAACTAATGAGCGAGAGATGAGGGAAAAAAACAGCAAAACGTGCAATGGGAAATACACTGCATTTGAAAAGTAGTGCAACTGTGAAAAGGACTCTGGAGGAGAAAAGTCTTTTAGGCACAAAGCAGTGAAAGGGAAAATAAGCATCTGCAAATGTTTTAAAATAGATTCAGAAAATATCACTTTTTTCATGCCTCTTATTAACAATAAACATTGTAATGAGCTGTAAAGGAATACACGTCCTTCTCTTCTTACTAATCCAACTTTTGTTTCACTAAACAGGCTTAGTTATGACTGCTTTGTAGCGGGCAAAACAGCAACATTTCTAGCTGGTTGGCCATTAGAGAGTGGTGGCCTTTGTACATGCCCCACATTAAAAACAATTTAGTTAATTAGCTAACAGCGATCTGTATTCCAAGGGCTAATTCCGTAAGTGCCTGTCAGCTTGATGGTGGCTTTGGCCAAATTGATTACACGGTTTGCACTTTTACCTCACTGTTGCAGAAGTTAGTGGCTTTAGTGCTGCACCAAAATGTCCAGCGAATGACCAGCAGGTGGGAGAAATGGCACTTTTTGTCCCTCTGGATGCCTCTGGATCTCTTTTTTGCAGTAGTTTGGTTTCTCTGAAATTCCAAATCCTTTTTTCCCTTTTGAAGATTAGGTGTGTGTTTGATGATGAGTGTGACATGTCACCTTATCAAGATTAAATGGTTAAAGATTCACTGGGATAAGATTGGTGCGATGTGGATAATCATTACATTAATGACGCGCGCTCGCATGGAGTGTAATTTAAAAGCAATTATGAGATCGTAACCTTTTTAATCCAATCATCAGCTAGAGTCTGTGCTAGGTGTCATGCTGTATCACCTGAACCTGTGGCAAAAAAGGAAACATGAATAAATTGTTAATCAATCACAGAGAAGGGGTCTACTCTGACAGGTAAGTCAGGCAGAGTTAACATATTGATACGGGCAGCGACTTTACCGGGCAGAGTAGGGGGTATGGACCTGATTCTGTAGAAATATTACATTACACACATCTACCCACATTTTCCTGCTAGTTAAATTCATCATAGCTCGCACCATATTTTCCAAAAAGAATTCCATGCGCCATACATAAATAGTAACACAGATGCACACGCAGGCATGCACACTCAAACACAGGCCTGCAGTTTTGCCACAGGATGCTGTTTTCCAGCTGTTTAAACCACAGCTCAAATTAGCTGCTCAGCCATTGGAAGGAAAGGCAGGCAGGATACCAGTAATTACTGTCTGATTGGTAGAGTGGCTGCAATTAGCAAGTTTAAGTCTTGAAGATTTGCATACATATAAAAAAGCCCAGGGAAGCAAGGTGCAGTTGCAGGAAATATTCTTATATTACAGCGATACATCGCAGGAGGTAAAAAAAAAAGGACTTACGTATGTATGAAAATTCTCAAAAAGTTTCTCACCGAAAATACTCTCTGTTTACACCACAATTGTGTCATCACAGTCAAAATAGTGCTAGGCATGAAATGCACATCATTCACTGAAAAGGGTGTGATGGAATCTGTTCGCTCCCTATACAGTATCTGCATGTTTCCACCCCAGCAGCAACCGAGGACTGTCTCAGCAGTGGTCCACCCTTATCACAGCACATTTAACAGGGGGCTAATCCAATCAGGTGGGATAACAGGGTTGCTCTCTGTGAGTGGAGGAGGATCAGGCGACTGCTCCTCTGCTTCCCATTAGTGTGTGTCTCTCCAGCCGGGCCTATCCTAATCCCATTTCCCCATCTAAAGCCTTAACCCAAACAAGCACACAGGACAATAATCTCCAGTCACACTTCTGTCTGCCGCCCCGGGCCTTCTGATGCTGCTAATGGAGGGCTAGCAGGAGAGATGCCAAGAGACCGCTGGGATGACTAGATGTGGTTTGTTGTTAGCCAAAGAACAACAACATCCACAGTATTTTCTTTACCTCTCCTCTATAATTTTTCCCTTTTTTTTTAGTAGGATTGTGTATCTGTTGCTGGTTTGTGTTTCCTTTTTACACCCAAACAAATTTAGCCACAGAGATCTGGACTAAGCAGAGATCGTTTTTCACTGCGAGCGTGTCAACAGCATTGTTTCATAAACACATTTGATTGTAAGTAATCTTATTGTCCTCACCATATTCATTGCTTTGAGAGCTGTTTAAAAAGATACGTTCTGAAGTTAGAAAGGAATAAGCGCAGATTTGTGGCATGGTCAGGAAAGTCATTAGATTCCTTTTCTGAATTCATTCAAATAAAAAAATAGACATGGGGAAAGAGAGGTTTTGGCTTTGTATCCCCATCTTTCTGTTCCCGTTGAAAGCACATGTGCCCCAGATGCAGGGTCCTGATCCAAACCCAAGCTCATCCAGACGCCACCCCGAGTGTCTCAGATCACTTACACACTCTCCAAGGACCTTGGAAAAAACAACCTCATCCACATTTCTCATTTCTCTTTGTTTCCATAAGAAATATGTAACCCCAACTTCCTAATGAATTCCAACTGAAATATGGTTGGTGTAACAGTATGTACCTCAAACAAGGCTTTTTAGCTTAGTATTTTCATGCTTCATATGGAACATATTATGCCATTGAACAAATTAGATCATTGGATTTTCATCATCTTCATTCTTACCCTTTTCTATGCTAACCCCCATTCAAACTTTATAGTCTTGAATGGCAGTAAAGGTGCACTCTTGTAGCGCTTTATGTCTACAAACTATGTGAAGTTATATATGCACAGCTGGCAGCAGAGTTAAATCTCAGTCATCAGCTTGATTTGTTTTCTCTTCTTACTGACAAAGTCCAGTCTGATTTCTTTTCCAAATATCTTTCTGAAGCCAGAACCGTGTTAGAAGGTTTATATATTGAGACGGTTTAGATTTGTCAGTAATAAACAGCCTAATATGATTTATATTAGTGCCAAGGAAGCAGAAAACTAGAGGGAGTTCTTTCTCCTCACCTTCGCCAAGTGCTGTGTCATAGAGAATCGCTGGATTCTCTTTCATCAGGATTCTGTATTTATTAGTGTAATGCTAATACTGTTTACCTTACAATATAAATCATCTCGATATGACTCTGAAAGCTATATAAATAAAACTGAGATGAATTGAAGTAAATGCTGCACTTCAAGAAGTTCATCAGTGTTTCTGGTGAGTTCAAAGGCTGAGCAGAACAAGCATATTTGGGCAATTTAACAGGGAAGTTACGGTTCACATGAGCAGCCTGTAGGCAGCTTTGGATTGCCCGTCTACTTGCAGAAAGTGTCTGTTGTCAAATGTGCCCATTATCACAAATATGTGCTCCAACCTGTGCTGTTTCTGGTCTATTTACCTGCCATGCAAAAGAACCAAGTTATAACATACAAAGAGCTGAACTGAAACCAAGTGGCAAAACATTCTTAACACAATGAAAACTGTTCACTGCAGCAACT
The DNA here is from genome assembly GCF_900408965.1 of Simochromis diagramma. Taxonomy (NCBI): domain Eukaryota; kingdom Metazoa; phylum Chordata; class Actinopteri; order Cichliformes; family Cichlidae; genus Simochromis; species Simochromis diagramma. Next base: position 6,212,285 of record NW_024387520.1, on the reverse strand, counting down.
GTGCGTACTTTTCACAATGTATTTTTTCTTTTTTTAATCTTTCTGTGCTCCACTGTCACGTCCTTCCCTGTTCGACCAAAGGAAGGGAGCCTCGTCAAGCAGGGGAACTGAATGAGAGCATATTTGTGACGGTTGAAAACCCTTCTATATAGGCAAATACCTCCAGAAATGGACCCAACCACAGTAGCAAAAAGTAAGAGTAATGTATTAAATGGTTTACAGACATCAAAATCAACTAAATAAAGGCTGAACGATTTCTACCTGATGGTAGAAGGCAGAGGTGGGACCAAGTCATTGTTTTGCAAGTCTCAAGTAAGTCTCAAGTCTTTATCCTCAAGTCTCAAGTCAAGTCTCAAGTAATGTCAGGCAAGTCAGAGTCGAGTCTCAAGTCACTGGTGTAAAAGTCCGAGTCAAGTCACAAGTCTGAAATTTTGAATTTCAAGTCCTTTCGAGTCTTTAAAAAACCCCGAAAAAAAGCATGTTGCAGTTATATGCTAAATGTAAATATTAGACCATGTAATTTTTAAATCTGTGTTTTTCTCAACACATGACAAAATAGTGAACTTAGAAAATATACACAAATTGTGAAATTGCACCTCTTTAAAATGCAGCTCAATTAAACCTAGCTCCAAGAATAATTTTCACCGACAGTTCTGAGATAAGCTGCATGTTATTCTTGGATGCGGTTGTAGGACTGGCTTTAAAATCGCATGACAAAAATATCATACATAAATAAATGATATTTTTTTTTAAATATCATTTAAAAAAAAACAAACTGCATCACCAACGTAGCCTGGAAAACATTTGCTAGTTAGATGAAGTCAGCTATCTCATCCTAGCATATTTATAATCATACGGTTCTTGGAGTGAGTGCATACACTCGTGAAGTTTAGTAACTTCCGGTCACTGCAACAAGCCCAGGTACAGTTTACCGACGGATGGGTACAGGACCTTGAAATGCACCGTGTAGAAAGTAAAGACCATCGTACGTATCATAAGTTTACCAGTCTCACAAATCGTCGTCATAAATACACATTCGTTAACCGTTTATTAATAGGACCTTTGAGCTCAATGGTAATTAATTAGCAGTGGAAATAATTTCTGGTAGCATCACAGAAATGTAGCAGTGACAATAATACTGTATGCTGTAATCGCACTGGACAATTAGTGATACAAAACAACTGTTTTATCCTGTGAATAAAATTATATGTTTTTGTCAATGTACCATAATAACAAAAGCGAAACGCAATATTGTGTCAGGACAATTCACTATTTATGCACAATAAACAATAACAAAGGAGCATAGCGCGACCATTTCTGTTCAGCGCCAGACTTGCTTGTAACCTATATCACCAATTATGTTAAGAAAAATGACGCATTAACTACAAGAGCAGACTGACCTGTGTGGAAATGCTTGGAGCAGACTAACCTGTGAGCTGGAGTGTTCTGGGACGTAATATTTTGTCTTTGAATGGCTGCAATCCAGTCGCCTCTTTGTTACTTCGGAAACATGGCTCGAACAATTTCTCCTCAACGACGTAATCCGATAACAACCGATCTCTTTACTCGTCGGCTTCCCGTGGCTGTCATGCGACCGGCTATTGCAGTTAATAATACAACAGCTTCTTGACATTTTTGTGTTTCTTTTTATCGCTGTGTGACTGATTTCAATTGAAAGCCTGCGTGCGCTAGTACCGCTTGCCACGAGTTCCCAGAATCCTTTGCGGTTCTACCCGTGAATGACGTCACATTTTCAATCTCTATATAATATGCATGTTAAATTTTATATTTGGGGTAAAATATCAAGTCTTTTCAAGTAAACCGGTTCAAGTCCAATTCAAGTCCCAAGTCATTGGTGTAAAAGTCCAAGTCAAGTCACAAGTCTTAGAACATTTTTTCAAGTCAAGTCTAAAGTCATAAAATTAATGACTCGAGTCTGACTCGAGTCCAAGTCATGTGACTCGAGTCCACACCTCTGGTAGAAGGTGCATGTTAATAGGATGTTGCAGTTGCACATAATATCTGGTGATCTTTATGTTTTACCCTCACCACAGAGTGTGAGAAGCTTGAAAGCTAGTAAACAGACATGACTATCTAAACTATTGCTTCCTAGTTGAAGAATCAATTCAATAAAGAATTTAAGTATTACATAAACTTTCTATGTAACTCAAATAGAAAGTCCAGCTAAGTCCAAGGATTTGAGTTTGTCTTTCTCATCTTGATATTTGTTTGCTTGAGGCCTCTTGTCGTGGTGCATTTTTTGAACTGTAAAATATGAACTCGTGTAGTGTATACTAAGTTGCTTTAGTTGCATTTATTCAACAATAAGCATGTCGGTGAGTTTTCTTTGTGTTTTTGGTAATTACCATTATCACCAGGCTTATGGTTCTAGTTATACCACATCTCTCTGAATTGTTTATCAGCTCTCCAGGGGAACTTGCTGTTGTCTGTTGCTGTTAATCTACTGAGCATCAGCCATTGACTGCATGGTAACCTTACTTTGTTACTGGCATGCTAACTAGCTCAAGCCTACTCTAGGGGGGAAAAAAAATCACAATTATTCTGAACTCTTCTAAAATTGTTGACAGATGTGGAATGTGGCAGTAGCAGAAAAAGTTCAGCCCTCTAAATGATCAGTGGGGATCATTCTTAGTCAGTCACTTTATAGAGCATCGCCTTCTTTAACTAATCGCTCTCATTTCAGTGTTTCAGGAAAATGTAAGAATACCTCATAGGTATCGTTTAATTTACCAGCTACTGAGTGAATCTCTGTATGGCGTTTGTGTAAGGGATAGCTCACTCTGTTTTTGCAGTGTTTTCATCCACTTGTAAACCAGTTTAAAGGCAGATGGATTTGAGCCGTAGAGTCTGCCAGGAGGATTTGTACAAAGCTTTTAAGTAATGCTGTCTTAGAGCCTGAAGTTGGGGCAATGAAAACCCCTGGACCTGTGTCTTTAAACATGTTTGGTGAAGAACATGCCGTGGTTTTTTAGGTCAGAGGTGTTCATATTTTTTGTATTGTCTCTTTAAAAAAACAAAACAAACATAAGTTGCGTTTCTTTTATTTCTAAAAGGAAGAAAATGGTTAAAGATATTTATGTCTGCATGTTTGGCAGGTAAACAATTTCATGTAAATTGTCCTGTTTACTTTAAAAAAAAGTTTAGGAATATTAGTGACACTTGCTAACAACCCTAAAACAACATGTGCTGCCAAGGCTGATGGAGCAGATAATTAAGCAAATTGAAATTTTCTTTTTCAATTAATCATAATCCAACCAGTACTTGTCATAACAGTTTACACGATCAGTCTCAATGTGGAGAAGTCGGAGAGTTGCCAAAGTCAATGTCATCCTCTGTGTGGTTGTTGAGTCAGGGCCAAAGTGGGAGACCAAGTAACAGCCTGGCAGGGGGGGGAAGAAGTTAACATAATGGCTTTTGTCAAAGATTGAATCTAACTCACAATTTCCTGGATTTTTCAGTAACATACATGAAAAAGTGAGTACAGGTTTCATCTTGGAGATAACTGCATTTATGTTTTTTGGAGTTTGACTCCTTGCGTGACTGTCCCACAGCTACTTTGTTGTAATGACTCCATGGTATATATTTGTGGTTATACTTAGTTTGGTTTCACACCATTAAGTTAGAAACCGATGTTTTGACGCTACATCTATATAAAGTAAAGAAATCTACTCTAATACCACAAAAAGAAAGGGTCATTTTTTTCTTAAACTTGAGAGTTGTATTTGCAATAGACACAGTAATTAGATTAGTTGTTGAGAACATTACGAGCACTAATCAGTTTCTGGCCTAAAAAGCTGTTTCTGACGGTCTAAGTAAATAGCCTACGGTAAGGATCTTTATTATCCAGTTAGCTTGGCACATCTAGAAGTTTGACTTGGCTTGTGACATCAGGGAAAACATCAGTCATAGCTGTGGGTGTGTTATCACTGACTTTCGAATTACACAGATACAAATGTTGTATCCAGCTATTTTGAGGTCAGCAACACTGAAACATCTATTCTTATACTGACGATCTGCCTTGGCTGAACATCAGACAGAGAGGCAGCCGTTTGATTGTTGTCAAATTTCACTCCAATAGCAATGCCCAGCAACTAAAGTGTCACTACTGTGGTATTAATATCTCTGTTGTGCACATGTGCTAAAACACATATTGCGCTAATGACCAATTGTTTTGCTCTCTAATTTTCATTTAACATTTTTTCCTCCCACACTGTTACTTGATGACCTCCTTAAATATGCAAAAAATGATTTAATTTCCTGTTACAGGAAACCTTTTTACTTAAAAAGCTTTAAAAAAAAGTCACAAAAAAGAAACAAGTCAAGATGTCAGAGTTTCAGCATATTTCTGTGTACTAAAAATGCACAATAATACTATGATGTCATGCTACCGCACTCTCTCAAAGGTATTGCGAAATGTACTTGTAATAATTCTGTTTTAGTGCATCTACTTCCTGACACTAGTTATCCTTGATCCACTGTTTTCTCCTCTGAATCTCCAGGCTATTAGTTTTCCATCTATTAAACTATTATTCCAGATACTGTGTATGTGAAACGCCGTTTGGCATTTTGTGGTTTGGGAGTCTCATCATCTCCAACTGTTAAGGAATTGCTTTTGCCCACAGACCTGTGTGGGGCCTGTGCATCAATTTCCTGATGCTCCCCTTTCAAAATATACACAGCGGTCTCAGTGGAGGTGACATGGTACACATGAGGGCAGAGCGAGAAAGCAATGGCGGGAGGGAAGGTTAGAGGGGGGGGGAGAATATGGCCCTGGACGTCTCCACCTGGTGGGATGGTTGAGGGCCAGCAAGGAGCTCCCGCAGTACACAAAGCTCGCCTTGTGTAAGATAAGTGGCGGGCACCAGGAAGGCCTTACGGCACTATTTTCACAATCAGAGTCAGTTTGTTTTCTTTAGGCCTCTGAGCTCAAGCCTGTCAGGAGAGCAGCATGCTGCCAGTGCTGGAGATTGTGTTTGGTAGCAGGATTCAGGGAGAAAAAGGGCTCTCTGACAGCGTAGGTTAGGAGTTTCAGGGGTTCTGCACAATTCGCCTCTTAGTTGATATGTTTTTTTTTTAATTTCCCTAATCAATCCCTCATTCTCTCTTAGACAGATTTCCAGTTTAGGTTAAGCACATGTGCGATGCTTTGATGTAAAACAAAATCCTGATTGCATAGCTAAGCAAAACTGCTGGTGATTATTTGTGTGCATGTTAGTTTATTTTAAGGACAAGAAATCTATATGGTGTTACAGGCAATACTCTCGTTAGCGTGCCTCCACAAACATTACAGTATTCAAAGAGGCTTGTGTTATTGTTTCGTTGCTGCACAAACAGCTCATGTGCATTGATATGTTTTTATTGATATTTGTTTTTGCTTATATCAAAGTGGATTTTAAAGCTTGTTGATTAATGCTCTAATGGATGCTGTACATATATTCATATTACCACCATGCAAACTGTACTACTAATGCGCTACTTTTTTGTAATTTGGCAGTAGAGCAGCGGTGTAATGTTATGAGTGTTTATAGTGAAAAACAACGGTGCGAAAAAAACCTCGAGTTATAAGAATGTTTTCTCGGTAAAGACTATTCGAAACTGGTACTAAAATTTAATTTGAAACAGTTGTGTTTCTGTTGTGAAGATGAGATGCCTAGAGCAAGAAGAAAATGTAGCGAGGTTCTGTTCAAGGAAAAGAGATTTTTCATAGAAAATGTGGCTTCAGTTTAGAAAACTTCATTGCAAAGCCATTCCTGTGATTGTTTTGAGTGCTTATCTGATTTTAAGTTAATTTCTCATTAGGCTCTTGTAGGTTATATCGAGTGCTTCTAGGCTTATATTAAGATTATTTAAAAGTGGTTTCCTTGTAGGCAGGTTCCTTGATTTTTCTCCCCTTTCCACAGTATGTCTTGGCTCATCAGAGGCGGCTGGCCGCCAGGACTCCTCTCAGCTCACTCCCCGAAGACCCCTGGCTCCACAGAAACAGGAAATTTTAATAGTATTGCACTGCTTTTCCTCCCCTATCTGTATCCCAGTTCCTCTCTCTCTGTCGCTCGGTAAACAAAAAAGGAGAAAGCACAAATGTTTAACACCGTATATGTGTGGAAAATGGACCAGCAATAGAGCATAATATAAAATCAAGCCACACATATTGAGCTTTTCCACTTTCAGAATATTTCTGTATAAAAAAAAATCTGTTAAGTAAGCTGTACGATGAAACACAATAACATTATAGATATAAATTCCAAATGTACACAGTGAGCCTAATGAACTGCATTCCCACCCAGCAGTCTCAATCATGATCAAATTAATTCACATTTTATTGTTGTTTGCTATCAAACAGTGCATCTGTTTGCAACTTTGTTAAGAGTGTTTCAAAGATTTTTGGTTTTGTTTTTGTTCTAATAAACTTGACCTATTTTTTTCTCAGACTGTAATAGCACTTGTCACGTCAATAAATGAGAAGGGTCGGCTGTATCGGTCTGCACTGCAGCCATGCAGTCTCTCCACAGGTGGATGAACACCTCCCACCGTCCTACCACTACACTCCCAAGTGTTTATGAGTCACTTCACCCCTGGTCAAGCGTGTGGTGAAGCCACCCAACTCTCGTCATATAGGTGGGATCTGCTAACTAGCCCCCGTGGACACTGCCAGGTTTTCATAGTAAATTGTGCAGCAAAACCACAACTGACTAAAAAGAGATAGGCTTGCTCTGACTTCATAGCATTTTGCGGTCTACATTTCCCTTTGAGTTCTCTCTCTTTTTTCTTTAGGGCTCTTTCCCTTCTCTTTTTTCCTTTCATCTTAATTCAAAATGCAGCTGGATCCACCATTCCTCCTCATAATTTTCTTTGTTTTAGCCCTTTACAACAGTGTTTTATCTTTACAGATTTCCATAGGAAGATTTATTTTCGTGAAGGCCTTAATGGGTTCAAGAAGTCCCAAAGTTTGCTGCAGTAATGGTGCAGCCACATTTTTTATTTTTTTTTGCAAAGACATTTTGTCCTATTGCACAGTTCTGTAGGCTGTAGACTAAGGCCACACCTCAGAGTATCCTGCTAAATGTGAACACCATTGCTCCTTATTTATTTATTTACAGCAAGGTTTCAGTGAAGGAGTGGGGGAAAACTCACTGTGGAGCACAGATGTGGACGTCTCAAGCCAAAAGCACCAGTTCTCTTTGCCAAAATGCAACCATAAAAATCTGCCGGCAATAAGCAGCCATGAAAATAAAATGTATCTTTTTCTAAAGCAGAACTGTGGATTCTGCTCTGTCAGCCATGCATTCTGAGTTGCACAGAGGAACTTGAGGGAAGTTCTGAGACCTGACTGGGTGGGGAAAAAAATCACATCTGGAAGGCTGCGTTTATACTGGACAAAGAAATCCACACACAGAAGTCATAAAATACATTGCAGTTGCATATAATGTATTTTCAGTTTTACATACATTACTCTTTCTGTAAATTTAGATATACTGTATAACATTACTCTGATATTAATTTTATTGGGCTTTTCAAACATACATGAAGTACAGAAACCTGATGTTGCTGTCAGTAGTTTCTAGTCCATACACTGAGAAGACAAAAGCCCACATACTGGACTAGATTCACTCTCTTCTACTGTACAGTAGGTGCTTTGTTGGCTTTTTGAGGATTTTCAAACATTGGCACATCTTCAGTGAGAAAACTGGAAATGGAAGATTTTTTATTTATGTAACAACAAACAAATTCTCTCTGTGTGTGGAGGTTGGAATAGTGATGTCTTCATTAAGTTTACTGCTATAGCAACCCAAGCTCCCTCTTTGTCCCGTTGTCTTAGACACACACACACACACACACACACACACACACACACACACACACACACACACACACACACACACACACACACACACACACACACACACACACACTGGTTTCTATGTAGATATGTACCAGCTTCCCTGTCATCACTTATGAGGACCATGAGGACCTTGTGAGAAGTACAAGGGATGCTAACGTGTATGTAAGTTACAAATTGCAGACACTTGCAGGTTTAAAGGTGAAAGGATTTCTCTACTGAGGCGATTTTTGGTCCCTATGCCACAAGAGGTCCCCATGACGTGTATATGATTTTTTTTTGTTGTCCCCACACTGCGATGATTACCAGGACACACACACTTTTTTCTGTGTGCACTTTACCCATGTAATGTGACCTGGAAGGATGCCAGTGAGCCCATGGAAGGTCCATGGCCTGAGGCCTGCCGACACCTCTCCCCAACCCTGTTGAAATGTTTATTTATAACTCTCTTCCAGCTTCACCTCCCTCTGTTGTCTGCCAGCCACCATGCCAATCCAAACACGCTAGGCCTCTCCAGACTGATCCAGAGCATGATTTCAGAAAGAAGAGAAGCCTTTCCCCATTTCTCCCCCCCTTTTCATGCCCAAACTCCCACCCTTTCCTCTCCCCCTGTACTTCTGTCTCACTGTCTTCCAAAGAGTAACGCTTTGGGAGAGAACTGAGTAGCCACAGGAGGGGAGGAAAGGAAAAGAGAGAGGAATGGATGGATAGACGAAAAGAAGGGTAGGGGCAGAGGTTTGCTCCATCCAGCATGGGCTGCTAAATTAGTTTCAGAGCAGCAGTTGGACTCCAGGGATGCTCAGCACACACTGCCGACTAGCTGTGTTTGCTTTTGTGGGGTGTAGGAAATTTGATCTCCATCCATGTAGCCAAACCACATCCCACATCCCACCCATCACTACCTCCAAGAATGAAGGGGCTGTGAGGACAGTCGCCACTAAAACAGGTATCACTGATACTTAAGTAGTAAGAATAACAAACATTAAATGTGAGTATGGAAAAAGTGTATATTTCTCTAAAATGCTGAACGATTACATCATACCACATGAGGCGTCTTTCTTACAGACAGGAAGTCACATGTCTCTGGAAGGTAGGATAACATGTTGAGTCCCTGGTGAGCCCAAGGCTGAAGGCTCTCTAAATAGGTTTAATTGGGCCAGGCCTAACACTGCAATGCAGACACCGCTAGACAGAAACTGGGCTACGGGGTAAAGCAGAGCACCCAAGAGACCTCAGGCACTGTGTCCCTGTATCTTGATGCTGCTGTGTGGCTCATTTGGTATACTCACGGTTTAAGGACACACTGCTTACACATTCCTGTGTCCAAGGGAGCTGTGCCAAATTACCAATACCAGTTGTTTCTCCAAAAAAAAAACATGCTCGTACAGCAGAGCTATGATTGGTTTGTTGCCCAAGGCAGAACTCTTGCTCTCAATAGTGGGAATTGTTTACCTCCTAGTGTCTGTGTGTGTTTGTGTGCTTGTTTATGAATAAGCGCATTTGTCTGCATGCCTTAGTGTAGGCATCTTTGTAAAAGAATTCTCCAACTCAGCCACAAAAAGGTCTGTGACATCCCCTGCAGCAAACGCTAAAATGTAGATCAGCTGTAACAAAAGCGAAACGTACACCATATTATTTCCACTAAATCAATTAAGCTAGTGTCCTATAAATATGTTATAATCCATCAGATATTTATTCAAACAGCAGAGATGGTATGTGGTAGTAGATGCCAGTGAAATTAATGAAGCAATCTTCAGTACAGTTAGAGAACTTGGTGGTGTTAAGGCCACAATTGCTTTGATGCACAAGCTACTTCGGCTGTAATTTCTTTCTGTGTGCATGAGTGTGTGTGGTTATTTTTGTCTTCCTCTTTCATATATATTGTGCAGACAAACATACCCGCACATGCAAAAATACACTGAAGCAGATCCTCATTTCTCTCTCAGACAATTTGCTTGCCTTGCATCTGAATGGACTTGCCTTACATTGCATGTATATATGATGACAAATCTCATACTTAATTTGCTCTGCCTTTTTTGCAGCATGCACTGGCTTCTGTTATTTAATAAATGATTGTGCTTTAAAAGCTACCGAGTGTTACAAGAAGCGGTACACTCACTAAAACACCTTCCGTCACAGCAAATGGTTGTCCTTGTGCGTTTGCAAGAATCCGAGTGTGAGTGTGGATGCATTCAGACTGGAGTTTATTGCATCTTAGGTTGTAGGTTCCCATGTGCGTGTGTGCGTGTTTATATTCCTGTTTGTGTGCTTGTCATGAGTAAGTCCTCAGGGAATGTGGTCTCCACAGTAACCATCTCTCTTGGTGGTCTGTCATTAATAGTCTGTCTAGCGTTGATGATTTAGATCCGTAAAAAATAACAGAGTTCTAGTCAGATATATCATGTGAAATCCCATAAAATCATTTAACAACCTGGGATAATAAACACCTCAACAAGTAAATAAATAATCAGTAAATCAAGAGGTCAGTTTAAGCAACCTTTTTTTTCCAAGCTGCCTTCTGTGTGTGTGTGTGTGTGTGTGTGTGTGTGTGTGTGTGTGTGTGTGTGTGTGTGTGTGTGTGTATCTGTTCAAGCATTGGTGTTTGTTTTTCCTCTTTGTCTCATTTCTCCCCCCACCTCTCCCGAGTGAAGAGAAATTGAGAAACCAATCTAAAATCCATCAGGACTTCCCTGCCCACAAGCCCCTCTCCCCCTAACCTCACTCTACCGCCATGCCTACCCAGCACCCAACACACCCAGCCACCCCCCGCTCCTGTTTTTTGTGTTGCAGGCGTCTGGAAATTGGATGAGATGTTCGTTTAGCGGGCAGCTGGTCTGGGGCCGATATGAATTGCGTTTCCCCACGCCAGGAAAGGTCAAGCCCCCTCGCCTTGACGGAGTGCATCAGCCTATTGAGTGGCGCTTTAGTCCATTTACCAACAGCCAATGGTGAGGCGGCAGACAGCAGAGAGGGAAGCACAGAACTCTGTGTAGGAGAGAGAAAAGAATGACAGCACGTCGGATATAAATTCATTGTTTCTCATCACCCAGCTGGGGCAGGAATGGCTGGGAGTGATTGCTGGGATGGGGGAAGTGAGGTAGGAATATTACCATGTGAGTAGTGAGAGAAGGGATGAGCGCCCATTTTTTGGGGCCACATTTAGCCTTGGTGGCCAGATTATGAAAAACAACTTATAGAAATAGAAACTTTTTAAAAGGTCCAAACGATGACAATCAGATCATGTCGTTCATTGGATTTTTCTTAATATCTCTAAACAAAATAAATCCTGCTGGGGTCTCGCATGTCATACCTCTAGAAAGCTGTTTAGTTTTTTTGTTTTTAAAGAAAAACACCACCACAGTTGATTGTGAAAAGACATGTTTTCCAGATAACTTTGGAAATATTCCAAAAAGCTAAAAATAGGAACTATTAATAATTTGGTTATGTGCTGAAAACAGACATCTCAGCAGCGCACATACAACGTTGCCTCGGGGCTCCTATCTCCACACATCGCACCTTCTCTGATTCTCTTGGATGCATGCAGAAAAATGGTTGCTGTCCCTTTAATTTTCATCCCTGCGTATCTGGAGGAGTTAAGGCAAAGCAATTAAAACAAAGGCATATTTAACATGGGGTTAATGATTGGCTGACCCTGCAGTCAGCACAGTGACAATATCTTAATTATTGAGAAACCTAAAGTCATTACGCCTACGAATGGCCTGAGGAGCATCTCTATTGATTGGGATCCAGTCCCATTACAGGCTCACCCTGGACCAATGAAGCCCCTATTATAGACAGCCTCTCTCTCTCTCTCTCTCCTGGTTATGGTCTATGTCTTTCTTTCTCTCTCCCTCACTATCCTCTCCATTATATCACAGTGCAAGCTATTCGATGTGTTGAATGGTGAGACAAGAGCCAGGCGAAGCTTGCGGATTTTTATTGCTTTCTAAAAAATTCATAACCAAGCCTGACATTTTTGCTGAGGAATGATTATTTTTGTCCCTCCCTCAATCCACTTTCCCTCGTGGCTCTTTCCCACTTTTTGGTTAAACTGGCAAAAGTGTTTAAGTGCTAACAGAACTGATCAGTTCTGTTGTTAACCCCCCCACCCCAAACACACACACACCTCAGACAGACACCTGATTTTAAATTCCTGTGTTTTGTTGCTGTGGACAGGAATACCAGTGTTTCCTTAGCTGGCAGAAACAAAGCACATTGAAAGGTTTGATAATACATATTAATTGTGAAGTGCTGAAACAACACAAAGCATTTCATTTCTGCAACACGCACCTTTTCACACTTGTGATTTTTTTTTCCGGGTATTTATGGAAACTCAACTAGATGCATCACATTTGCAATATTGCTACCTATGTAATCAAGCAACTGCTAATTTGCTCACTATTCTTAAGAGCAGAATACTGCACAATGTGGATACACAGTAATCTGCATATTAAATATGAGATTATAAAACAGTGCAAGGGTGTAGCTAAGCAAAGAAAATGACATGCAATTATTATATCACCAAATTAAAGCTTATATTAGACTTTTTCTCTCAACAGACAGTAAAAAAGCTTTTAACATGGTAATTTGCTACAGTAGGTGTTTCATTTAACACCAACTGTAGCGAATTACAGTACTGCATGGATGATTGTAGAACTGTATGTGCACCAGATGCCTAATAGATCTCACACTGAAATGCATTGGAGTGTATTACTATTCTTATTATATTTTCTTGAACAGGAAACAAAGACATTTCAAGTTTATTTGACTGGACTTGAAGACGGTCAAAGCACAGATTGAGCATCTTTACTGTATGCCTTTGTTTTGTAGCCAAAAAACCACATAAAGACCTGTCACTCATTTTAAAGCTTCATATTAAAACTGTATTGGTGTTATTACGTCATTGTGGCTGTAATGCCATTATTATTTTAGAGTTACAATGAAACTACATATCTTTCATCAAAGGCAAGTTGTTTTGGCTCATATTTTGGCTTTAAACTGTATGTATATATTTTTTCTTTTAAAGGGCTCTAGGTGTATTTGTCGCTTTAAAATGTAAAATAACTTTTATAGCTTTTTGTAATTATGTAAATAGACAAAAAGTTTCACCCTACTTTGACACTGTTAACCACAAAAACTTCATAGATCAAATACAGGTAAGTGCATACAGTGTACACATGCATGTAGGTTTGTGTTCACAAACATTTGCTCGTTGATTGATTGTGCACTGCACTCCCATTTATCCAATAACCAATAACTGCTGTGAGGCACAACCCAATTCAATCTCTAATGGGAGGCCAGCGAGTAGGACTCCATGTCGTGATGTGTGTTTTATGATAAATATAGAAGCCAGACAACTTCTCCACTTTCACACTGCTTCCTCCTCTTGTGGGAGTGAAGCTGCATGGGGAGAGCTGAGATGTAATTACCCAATCAGTATGTGCCATCCTTATTAAAACACTACTAACAGTGCTCCGTTATTGAAATACCCCCCACCGGACTCTTCTTAATTCATTAAATAAATTAGCACCAGCACCTTTAATAATTCATAGAATGATGTCTCTGGTTTTTTTTCTTTCTCACAGAGGGTAACTGTGACAAAAAAAAAAACCCATGGAAATGAAGGCAAGACCTGCAAGGTAATACTTAACTGAGAGCAGGCGATCAGAGTGAGAGACTTTCATGAACTCGGAAAACTAAAATCAGAGCTCTTGGGAGAGCCGGAAACCATCTTTCCTCTGCAGATTATGACTCTGACTGCATTTTAAACTTTTATATTATTTTAGATTTCGTTATTTTTATTACGCCTGCAGTTTGGCGCTTATTATCACTACCGCATTAGCCACACAAAGTTAGCATAGCGCTACTGTGCTAGCCATATGAAGTGATGCATGTTATCAAACAGCACATCTTCATTTTTTCCCACTTGGCTTTCTGGCTGTCTCTTGTGTCCCTCTCATTTGTGTTGCATTAATGTGCTAATGAGAATATCCTTGAGCAAGGCAGAGAAGCTAAAAGACAAATAAAGCGAGGAGTCAGACGAGAGATCTTGTTGTGTCTCTACATATATTTAATTGACACATCTGCATCCCTGATGAAATATTTACCGCCTCTGATGATGGTTTGGCGACGCGTGGCGATCGGCGCTGTGCCACCGATGGTGACGTCGAGGAGCCATTGTGTTATTAATGCTATTAGCTTAGGTTCGCTCCAAGTGAAGACTTGAACCACCAGTGTTTTTGCATCAGTGTTGTCCGGGATGATTTAATTTTCTTCTTTTTCATTTTTCTTCTACTTCGCTGACAGTGGATTTGGGGCTCTTTGATTCTTGGGGCTGCACTTATACCGATGGCTTCACAGTTATGCAGAATGCACATTACACCACAATGCCACAGCTCTGTTACCAGACTGATGAAAGATGTTGTTGTTGTTTTGTTGGGTCTTTTTTTGCTATGTACACATTTTGTTTCCAAATTCTGTCATTTTCCCCCTTCTGAAACTTGGAAAAATAACTCACTGTTGTAACTTTGTTCTCTGTGGTATAACTCTTGCCTGTCAAAGGCTGTGGAGGATGAATGTAAACGTATACAGCGTATAAGGCTCGCTTTGCATTTAGGACCGAAATCCACAGATTTCCGCATGTGTATTTCAACCCACGCATCCTACACCAGTGACTGATACAAAGAGAAGGATTCATATCGATGTAAGTTCAGATTTTTGTCTTGTCTACTTAGGTTTGCATCAGAGGAATATCTGTATGTTTATGCATATGCCTGCATGGGAGTTTTTCACTGAACAGTTGTATACATAAATGTTTGCTTCATATTTGTGTGCTCAATGTGATCTTTGTGTGTGCATGTGTGTGTGTGTGTGCGCACACTAGGCCTGTCGGGATGTGGCGGCCCTCTCAGCCATGTCAGGGACAGCTTCGTTGAGGGTGGCAGCCGGGGAAAATGATGATGATGAAATTAAAATTCTGCGCCTGGCAGAAGGGGCTGCTGCGATTTCACTGGCGGCTGTGCGCATCGATCTGTTCCAGCATTTGACTTTCAACCATGACAAAACTGTGGGCAAATTAATTGTTCTCCAGGATATTAGGCATCAGAGTCCATTAATCCTCTCTGGAGCGCCACGCCGCATGAATACTAATCGTCTTTCCAGGCAGCCGTCTCATCCCTTGGTCCCTTCTCTCCTTCTCCTTTCTTTTTTTTCTTCTTCTTTCTTATCCCCCTGCTTTTGCTCTTTACAAATACTCTCTGCTCTGTTGTTTCTTTACTTTTTCGGTCTCAAATGTTTTTTTTTCCCCCTCTCAGTCTGTGTAGGTTTTATCCTCCAGTCTCTGCCAACTAAAAACTGACTCTTTTTTTTTTTATCTGGGAGCTTTTTCACAGATAAATAAAAAGGGGGGGGGGGGACGGATAAAATGCATTTTCCAAAAACAATCAAGTGATCTGCTGCTGGAACACTCTGTTGATTAAAATTCTGTCCTGACAATGGGAAATAAAAAGGCACCTAGAAAAAAGGTGATGATTGGGAAACATGCGTAAAATAATCTGTCGAGGCACTGGAATTATTTTGAATTATACTGTACGCTTCTATATATTTCATCTATATTACTTTGCCCCGATAAGACTGTGCTAATGGTGTGATATTAGTCTCTATAAGAATCAGCTTGGCATTTGAGGGAGGGAGGAAAAAATAGCCCCCAACACCAATTATGTAAGATATTAACACATTAGTCGGCGCAAGATCTAATTGGATGGCAGCCCTGTGCACCATGACAACAATCACCTAGACCCTGTTTATCTCGTAATTGATAGTCTGGAGCTTAAGCAGCAGAGGCATCAGAAATTCATACAGCCCAGTGAAGACTGGCCCTTCCTTTCAGACCACACATTGATTAGTTTTTATTTTCCTCCCTCTAACCAGGGTAATTTTTTGAGTTTTGGGACGAGCTTCTGATATTGACTTTTTGCCGTGTTTTGATAGATGGCCACTGGGCTGTGGCAGTAATACTGTAAGTTATCTGTCGTTCAGGCAGACGGGGTCACGGGTCCAGACACAATATATTCACAGCCCCTCGCTTATTGACAAACCATCGCAGGTATCGGCCATGTCCATAATAAATATGTATGTTGCAGATTGGTACTTTTTAGACACAAATAATTGGTTTATATCGTACCACTAAGCTGCCTGCCCAAAAATAAAGGTCTGGTCTGTGAACTAATGTGAAAAGCATTATAATGACAAATCTGCAGCCTGGTTTGGTGAAAACTACATTAACTCTGGCATCATGGACACGAATGACTATAGAAAAAAGATTAATTGTGTTTTGCTGGTATAGTGTATATGCAGTGACGCCACGGAAAGAGCTATTACTGTTATTAATGGAAGCATTATGAACTCTGAATTAAATGTAGAGAAGGAATATAAGGTTTTCCTTGTACAGGTGTACAGGTAGATTCCAAGAGCTTGTATATTCGTCTCCTACTCTGAACAGTAAAAAGATGAAACTCAGTGATTTCCTCATCACTGCAGTAAACAACGTTTTACAGTACTGGGTGCATGAATGTAGTTGTAAGCTTTTTATGACTGATATTTAACTGAGCACAACTGAACACTAAATGGTGAAAATGATGGATTTATCAAACTGAGGTTGCAAAGAATGGAAAAGTTTTTTAGTTTCTTTATTAATGAAATAAATGGGTTCGTCATTCTAGCTTTCCGTGTTCCTAGTGTGAGTTTCGGTATCTGAGAGTTTAGCTGGATTCTCTTTTCCTTGTTTCCTGTTTTACGTGTCCCTAGTGTCTTACCTGGACTCACCCCCCCTCTTGTCTTATAGTATTGATTGTCTTCACCTACTTCTGATTAATTTTCTGGGTTCAGTCCCCAGTCAGTTGCCTCTGTATAAATATTCCTGTTTCTCTCCTGCTTAGTCTCTCAGTGCTGCCCTGTGATATTCCTGGGTTTCCTTTCCAGTGCTTTGGTCTCTTTCGTGCCCCCTTTGGTTTTAGTATCTTTATCTTTGGATCTCCTTTTTGGACTCTATTCAGCATTAAGGGGTCACTGAAAAGTCTGCATCCTTCATTCTGCACTTTAGGTCCTCTTCACCTCATGGTCCACACAACTGGAATCTGGAAGAACTTATGGAGAAAGATCTTACGTTTCACGCTGACCTTTTACCATAACAACGTGCCGTTCTTTCAGCTAAACACGTGAAAGATATCACCACACGTCATCTGCCCACTAAAATGCACTTTAGCTTCTCAATGAACACCTGACTCATTTAAGGTGGCACGCTACTGGAAAGCCATACAAACAGAATTTATGGCCCATTTTAAGTTGTTGTCTATTTCAAGTAGGTTATACAGTAAAGATTAGCTATAAATTCTAGAAGCAGTAAGGGACAGCAAAACATTTAAAAGTTCCTGATTGGTTTCAAGTTACAAGAAACAGGAACACCTATTCTGACTGCAGAGGCTCTCGAGCGGTCCCTCTCTTACTATAAACAACTTTTTTTTACAACTATATCAAAGTTTGAAATCTTCATCAGGTCACATCATACGTGGAGTGCTCAGAGGATTTACTCAGTATTATTTTCATTTCCAGTACATGCCTTATCTCCTGGAGATTTGGCAGCACATCTTGTTTGTTTGGTATACAGTACATATGTATTTTGACCTGTGGGGCTGCCTGGGAATCACCCTCTTATTCACTTATCAGTGTACAAATTGCATTAACATCAGTGCTATGCATTAATACCATCACCCCTACACCTTGTGCATCATTATATTAATATACTCACCTCCACGTTTCATCACAGTTCAGTCACTGTGGTTGTCCTGTAGATAGACAGATATAGAATATACGGCATCACTTTATACATGTTATGAAATGTATAAAGGAACATGTGAAATTAAATTTCGCTATATGATGTCAGGAACCTGTGTTTGCACTGATGTACCCACTTAGCAGTAAGTGGCATGAAAGACTTCGATTGTGGATTCAGCAAAACAGTCCGCACCGTAATTCTTAGAACTGTACTGAGAAAATGTTAAACTGAATTTGTAATACCACAAATTAGACAATGTGTGCAACGGTTTTGTATCAAAGGCAGACTATTATACCGGGATTTTAGACCTAGCAATGGAGCACGTAAGGTGAACTAGGGGTCAAAGAAGCCAAACATAAGAATAAAAGAATGAGCAGGAGAAGGAAGGAAATAGAGCATAGAATAGAGTGAGGGCGAGAAGGTAGGAGCAGGAGAGCAAGTCCCTGGTGGGCACTTCCTGGCTAAATCTCTGTTCTGCTCTCTGCCTGTCTCTCCTCTCTCCTAGTGCTAATTAATTGGACTGGGGAATCAACGCTCTCATCTTAAATCTGCTCCTTAATTGAGCAGTCCTTTCTAGCAGCATCAGACAGCTCAGCATGCATCTTCTGCATGATTTGGAGCTAAACACACTGTCACTTTTTTACCCACCGCACAACTCGTAAAGCACGTTCAAGCCAATCAGATAGAAGCTACAGTTAGCATGTTGCCATTTTCAAATTCCTTAATTTTGCCCTAACGTACCTTTACTAAAGGTGAAAATGAAGTGATGTACTGGGAGTAATTCTCTCAGACTCATTAAAATAGTGAAAATGTTTTAAATTTTGGGTAATAAGCTTATTTGCTTTCTTGTCACAAGTTACACAGGAAGACAGCGTTTGCAGTGTAGTGAAATTATAGCCAGCAGACAGTTGGCTTATCTTAATGTGATTACTGCAAACAAAAGGAAACAGCTACACTGACTCTGTGTGGAACAAACAAAGTCGGCCAACCAGCCCCTCTGAAGCTCACTAATTAGCACGTTATCTTTCATGTATTTAATGTGTACATTAACCAAATGTAAAAATGGCAACTTATGTATGTGTGCGTGCGCCTTTTCTTTTCTTTATTAATTTATTTTTTTTGTACCATTCATTTTTTTCTGCTCAAGAAATAAATGGAAAATTTAACAATTTTAACTTTGATATTTTTTATATGTGTATATGATTTTGAATCCGAAGGGTTGATGATTCTGGTTCTCACTAGCAATTCGTGTACATTTTTGCGCGTCTGAAAGGATTGTCAGGCTGAATAATTCATTCATCAAAATCCCCACACTGTGACTTCAGTGTTTTTTTTCAGCAGTGTATCATATCATGGACAGATGAAATGACTTTATGGAATCAGTCACTTTTTAGAAGCTAAAAACTAGTCAAGTACATCACCTGGACAATTGCACATCTCTAACTATTTCTCTACAAATGAGGGTAGGGTCTTTACCTTACAATATAAAAGCACCTTGGGGCAACTGTTGTAGTCATTTGGCGCTAAATAAATAAAATTGAATTGACCTAAACTGAACTGAATTGAATCAAGCAAGAGACTGTATTGTTTACATGTGAGCTTTCGAGTCGCTGGTAGGCATATTTTACTTTCAAGCTGCACCATGCTGATTGTTTCCAGTCTATGTGTAAGCTCATGCTGGCTGGCTGTCTTTACTGCAAAGTATCAATCCTTTTGCAAGAGAGTGAGTAGGAGCCTTATACTGTGTGCTCTGAACTTACTTACATACAGTACATGCGGTAAGTCATCTGGTAGAGATGAACATTATGAAACTGATATAATATATCAATTTAATTGTATTTATATCATGCTAAATCGGAACAACAGTCGTCTCAAGGCGCTTCATATTGTTAAGTAAAGACCCTCCAATAATACAGAGAAAACCCCAACAAGCACTTGGTGACACTGGGAAGGACAAACTCCCTTTTAACAGGAAGAAACCTCAAGCAGAACTGGGAGGGGCAGCCATCTGCTGCGACTGGTTGAATATGAGGGGAGGAAGACGGGACAAAAAACATATATGTGGAAAAGAGCCAGAGATTAATAATAGCTAATGATGAAATGCAGAGTGGTGTGTAAGCACATCACTGATTTAAAAAATATATAGTATGGAACTCCAAAGTAAAGCAATATATGATGTGTCTGCCACTCATTCTTCCACTGTGTAATGTTAATGGGACAAATAACTTTTCATTGCATCTTAATAATGTCATGTTGTGGTTACAAATTGAGGTTGTTTTATGATGACATTACCAGTGTTACCTTACACTGCTGTTTGCATGGAGGGTCTACCTATAAGAACATGAAGTACAACATCAACTACTCTATTGTCACTCAGTACGCCAACAAAACTTCTTTTATTGCTGGTGGTCTGTGGTCTTGAGATACTTTCTGCCACCATAAATCATGACAGACAGTATGCCTGTTTTTATAGGATTAACTGTTGAAACATTTTTGGGAAAAAATGTATATAAGGTGTTTGAAGTGATATGTCATGGCCATGTCAGTTCATACGTCTACCTTTCACTGAGAAATGCTTTTTACGTGAGTAGCTTTCAGGAGTAGAAGAACCATAAAAGAAAATGTGAACGTATATGCCTGAAAATCAAATCTGGTTCTACTTATGAGAAGTTCCCGCCCATTTCTACTCTTGTTTCCAGAGTGGTGAATGGTCGCACGCGCGCGCACACACACACACACACACATTAGAAACAAGGTCTAATAGTTTGGTGTGCACACATGCAGAGTGCTTGTCCAGCACTGTAGTGCTTTGATTCTCTGTCTTGGAATGAGGTGGTGATGTCATTGTTCCTCTGGGGTTTCTGGGATGAGGTCACTCAGGGGCAACACAACCTTGGAGTCATCGGTCTTTTTTGCCCTCCTGCCCTCCCCTCCTCTTCACACCCAAGGAGGAGACAGGAGGAGGAGTCTTAAATGCTACCTTTCTTCTCCGTGCATTTTTTTTCTATACAGAGGTCTACCCTCTCTCATCTCACTCTCACCTGGATTGGATTGAAAAGTTGTAGTGTCTCAAGCTTGACTTTAACCTGATCCCCTCATATTTTTTTTGTACTGAGAAGTAAAAGATGGGCTGCTTCAGGCAGAATCAAGGTCTGGTTTTGTTGATGTGAACTATCAGAATGCACCCATATGCTAAACCAATCACATTTAATATGTTACATAAAATAAAACTAGAGGTGGGGAAGAAGCTGTTTTGCAGGTACTTTTCTCTTTAAAAGTGATCATAACAGGTGTTTGTCAGTCCACCTCATGCTTTGAACTGTTGACCAGGGAAAAAAGCCTGAGTAAAGCAATATCACAATTTTTGATGGTTTCCTCAGTATGCAGAAAAAAGCACATAATTAATGCAAACATCTGGTAGAGTTCTGTGTGTATGCATCAAAGTGGAGCTCATCTGGTATTTTCATTTAGTTTATGGGTAAAGTATGGTGCAGACTTTAACTATGACTTTAGCCCTTAATCCAGTGGATGAATCTACTCTAATCCCAGCATAAACACACAAACACAGCTTATCAAACAGAAACAATCGTCATTATAGACACAAGCCTGCATAGTCAAATACACATTGTTATGCTGAAATAAAATAGTGCAGACCCATCAAAACCCATTTTCCAAGTGGCTCATGCAAACATGTGTATGAATATGAGTGTCAGTGTCCCATACATGGATGCTGGCCTACATAAATGTCTGTCCATTTGTTGTGTTCACGGTCATGTGCGTAATTTGTCCTGTTAATCAGAATGGGGCAGAGGTAAACATGACTTTTGGGACAAGGAGAACAGCGAGTGAATTGCAGTGAGCTCACAGCGGTCATTATCCTTTTGCTCCATCCGTGGAACTCCTGTGTTCCCTCGAAGCACCTGGTCCTGCCTCCACCCTTACCCTCTCTCTTACTGCCCCAGCACAGGTCGATGCAGTAAGGCAGGGCAGCCCGAGGGTTCAAGGGTCCCAGCTGTGTAAATGTTTTCAGTTGCTGTGTGACTGGAGCTGGGTCCTTCTTTTTGATCACACGCCAAGACAAGCCCAGCCTTGGTTGTTCTTGGCAGCTGCTGGGGACGAAAGAATGTCAGCATGACTTTAAAAATATGACGGTTTGTAATTTGGACCACAGACTGAAAACTGAGCCGCTGGTACGGTTTGTGATCGTCTAATTATGCCACCCCCTCCCTCCCCTTCTTTGATTCCCTCCCTTCACAAAATCCTAACCCCCCCATCTCCTTTTATTCTTATCCAGGAATGAAGCTGTAAAGCTGCTTTGTCCCCTGTGAATTATTTTCGGGGTAGGCGTAATGGCTTTGTGCCCTGCTGCATTACTTCTCCGATGTTTCTTCTCATCCCTCCTTCATGGTTGTGTAGTTCTGTGCTTAGTTCAAATGCTAACCTGAGGTACAAGTAACTGATGAGTTTCAAGGGGCTCAGTAACTGCAACATTTGGAAGGGAGAAGGGAGAAGGGGGGGTGGGGGGTGGGGTGGATAATGTAGTTGTACTAGTACTGTAGGTGGGCATCCTTCTGGCTGAGCGTATGGGGCCAGCCCAGCTTTAAAATTCAGCAACTGGACAGCGGTTTGATCATGCATTTTTGCACGATGCCAATCAAAACCTACAATAAAAAGCACCTATAGTAAACAAAGAGTTGTCACCACAGAGGCAGCTCAGAGCACATTATAGGGGAATCTGTGCTCATATGCACATGGATGCATTTATCTGTCCTTCTGTAAATGTGCCAAGTTGTCTGTGCCAGCATCAGAGGGGGGCATTTCTCCCACACAAGTTGATATGAAGTACTCTGCAAATCCCTAAGCTCAAAGCTCAAGCATAGATGTGTCAAATATTTAACAAATGAATGAGTTTTTAATCTGGGGCTCAGGGGAATGGAGCGTCATGATAAGGTTCTTTTTTTGTTTTCCCTTCATTAGCATAATTTCTCTGGAGTACATGTGCAGATTTCGTCGGCTTTGTTTGGGATCCCCACTGAGATCTGAAATGGAAGCACAGAATCATAAGAAAAAACCTCTGAGATGTTACAGAACTGCCAGTGCAACAGTAAAGGCAAGCGTTGCCAGCAACACAGCTCCTATTGTGTCTCTGACTGTTCATCCATTTGCCCCTAATTGGGTTAATTGAAAACTTAAATGCAAGATTTGTTTTTTTCCCCCCTCCGTTCCCTAATTAAACCGTTGTTTTGCCCCTTATCCAATAACACTGTGCATGGACACGGTGCCAATCAGCTAAGAAGTGCAACTTAAGCCATTAAGGGCTGGATGGAGGATTACAAATGTTGGACCACCTCTAATCGGAGTGCTATTGAAAATCCACCTAAGCAGGGAAAGAAATGATTCATTAGCCTTCCACACACACCTACACACTTACTGACGACTTTTATGATTATTTCCCCTCTAAAGAAAAAAATGAGGATAATTGCTGATAGCCTTGAAGATTAAATATATGGAACATATGAAAAATGTTTTACTGCTACAATGCAAGATAAAATTCTGCCTGCTAAAATGCTGAAATGTTTACTTCTATTCTACTTCTATTTCTAAAAAGCCAAAAGCAAAGCTATTCTTGACAGAGAATAAAGAGGAGAAGCAAGATCTGGTTGAACCACTGCACTGGACCTGCAGGGCCAAGATGACTTATAGTGTCCACGATGTCTTGAGATGACCTCTTTTCCTTTTTTTCATCACAAGTTCCAACAACAAGCATTACAACTCCAGTCCATGATGCAGACTTTGTCTCAAAACAATTCTATTTAAAAACTCTCGTGTCAAACGCTTCTAATATTTCTGAGGTTAAAAGAAGAAAGGCAGTGGGAGAGTGGGTGGAAGAGCGGTGAGAGAGGCTAAGAGGGTGGCAGAGTGAGTGCCCACAGATACAGTAAACAAATTAAGTCAGACTTTATTTTGAGGGCCCGGGTGCACTGAGCATGACCTGGCGTCTGGTCTCGGTGTCAGCTAGAGGACCTTTATGCGAGTACGCAGTCCATCTCGCGCCTTAATGAGGCAATGGAAACACATCCAGGCCAGCACATCAACAGAGAGAAAAAAACACACACAAAAAACAGCACCCAGAAAATACCAAGTTAATAAGGCAATACAAGCAAATGAATGATTTTTTAGAATCATGTTTAAAACAAGTAGTCCTCCCTGAGCATGCAGAGAGGGAAGGGGTGAGAAAAGATCTGCATG
Source organism: Simochromis diagramma (assembly GCF_900408965.1). Classification (NCBI taxonomy): domain Eukaryota; kingdom Metazoa; phylum Chordata; class Actinopteri; order Cichliformes; family Cichlidae; genus Simochromis; species Simochromis diagramma. The sequence goes on along the minus strand of NW_024387520.1, from coordinate 6,188,346 downwards.
TGTAAGTGTGTAAGCGTGGGTGTGTGTGTGTGCATGTGTGTGTGTGTGTGTGTGTAAATGAATTCTTCTATAAACCTGGCAGAGCGGAGGCTGCCACAGACATCAGCTCTGCATTTGCATATTCATGGCTCAATTTGCACTTGGCTATGCAAATGTATGCAAACATCGTTTCAGAACATTTCAAAAATAGAAACCAGCATTCCAAACGACGTTGCTCCTCTTAATATGCAGCCACACACACACACACACACACACACACACACACACACACACACACACACACACACACACACACACACACACACAAATTAGTAGGGAAAATCAAACAGGCCAAGTAATGGTTGACTATCTGATTTAAAACCAAGAGCAGCCTTCACCAAGCTGGTTAAAGGGGGATAAGGACTGTGTTAATTTTAGTGCAGTGTAGTGTAGATGTGTAATAATTGTATGCTATTTTCATATTTCAAATATACTCTCCTCGCTATTTCTGTGTGTTGCTGTTAAGAAGCTCTTTTGGTCCGGTCTATGTTTCCCCTTAGGCTTATTTTGTGTGGTAATTAGAACAGGGTGGGTTTTTCAACAGATGATGGTAAAAGGATCATTTCCAAACGCCACCACTGAGACCACATTACATCAAAGTACATCAAAATAATAATACTAATAATAATAAGTATAATTTGACTCAAATTATTCCGGATCAAATGAACACTGAACCGTCTTTCCGTTATGTGTTTCCAAATCTTGGCAGCCAGGTCAGTTGAACTCTTCCAAAACTCAACTGGCCCCCGTCTTCCTCTCTGAAACACGGCATTGTGTTCACCGTGGCTCGCCTTCAGAATGAGGAAAGTTTTTCTAGTCTGAAGATGAATGAGAGGGGAAGAGTTCAGCAAAATCTACTTTTGGTTAAATCCTATTCATCTGCTGGGCACAAGGCAGGGTAAGCTGTTCCCCTGGCACGGAGTCTGTCTGAGGGGACGTGTGGACCCCTCCAGAGCTTTATCTCTCCTCCCTGTACTCCTCGGGATAAACGGCTCCACATGGAGTCCTAATCCTCCTTTCCTTTCCTTTCCTTTCCTTTCCTTTCCTTTCCTTTTCCCCCTTTCCTTTCCTTTCCCTCTTCTGTTCTTTCCCCAATTATTCCCTCCTTTCCTTTTCTCCCTGGCACACAAATGGCAGTTAGTGGCCTGTAGGGACTGTCCTCTCTCGCCTCTGCGTGAGACAAACAGTTCACCCAGGAGAGGCTTGTTAAACCCTCAGCACAGTTTGAACCTGTTTCTGCTGTTTTGCAAAATGTGTTAATTTTATGACACTAAAGCCAGCAGTAAAAGCAAAACCTCAGCTAATTAGCCAGTGGTGTGAGGTGAGTGGCAAAGAGTGGGCATGCCACCGCTTGAGGTGCCTTAATCATTGTTTACGAGTGAGCTCAGCAGGGTTTTGGCTCTTGCTTTCTTCTCTTCATCTTTTTTTTGGTTTGTTTTTTTGTTTTGTGCTCCTAATTTAGCCCTGCTACATACCTGCAATTCCCACTTAGCAGTATGATGTTCTTCCCATAGAATAACACATTACAGTATTTAGACACAGTCCTGCGAGCAGAGATTCATTTTCATGAGAAATGTGGAGATTTGCGTTTAAAAAAACAACAACATTTCTTTTGTTTGTATTTCACTACAGGGGCATCAAATGCAGCAGAAAATAGCCTTTAACTAACCAATGCGATATGACAAAGCTCTGTGTTTTTTTCTCTATGACGTTTATTTAAAGAGTGCCCCTTAATGGTGCTGCTTCTCATAAGTGGCTACAAGCCTCATTTGGCTTTGTTGGGCTGGTACAATGAGGGAGTGGGGGGTTACTATTGAGAAGTAAGTGCATTACCATTCATGGAGAAAGAGAAAAGGAGGTTGTGGAGCAGAAAGTGGCTGCTGCCTCTTTAAGATGGGTTTAAGTGATCAAAATTTCATGCAAGGCTGCAATTGGTAGTATAATGTTGCTCTTTAAGAGGGTTGCCTAATGATTGCCATGTGTGGACAGTGGGTTTTGGAAGGGGATTTTGTGGAGGCAGGGGCTGGGGGCCTGAGACTAGGCCAGACTGTGAAGTAGACTGGTGAAGTCTGGGGGGCTGGGGAGCTTGGAAAGCTGAGTGGAGAGGAGCGAGAAGTCTCACAGAGGGGCTCAGAAAAGGCCAGCCATATGAGATTACAGCATACCTAAGAAATGTGCTCGTCGGGAAAGTTTGTGTATTTTGGGAAGTTCTCCAAATTTTCCATAGACAGCTTTTTTATTTTTTGGGTTATCTCACTCTCCCTCCGCTCCTTCCCTTCGTAGTTTGGACTAATTGCGCAGTGTAGTGCCCGCTGAGTCAATATGAGAAACTGCTCCCTGTCCTTTTTTTTTTCTTCCTTCCTTCACCTCTCTTTCAAAACGATATGTGTATTTTTGAATGCAATGGATAACACGTCTGTATATTTTTCAAACCTATGAGTTCAGGGTTGTTTTGTAGGTTTAATTTAAAAAGGATGATATTTTGCAGCCTAGAGGACCCAATGTTTCCAGTTTGTGGCTGAAAGGGGAAACAGAAATAACAAGCCTGGGGACCCACTCCACTGGTGTCTAGAGGAAATAAATAAAGGACATTAAGATGTTGGATTAACCTCAAAGAATGGTTCTTCTATTATTACAGAGCCATTGATGCTCGTGCTCATTGTTTTGGTGATCCTGCTGCACACACACACCTCAATCAGTTTAAAACTAAAATATATAAAAATCTTATAAAACATTTTTTTTTTATTCACAAACCAGCTTGATAAATGCACTTTTCCTTTTCACAGTCTTTTTTAAAAACACCTGATCTTACATATCTGGTTTCAGCAGTTTAGACAGCAGCTCAGCTGAATACAGGCCATGCCTCCACCTGCTGTTGAGCTCCCGCTCGATGCAGTCACAGATCAGCAGCCACTGTGGCTGTTGTGTTAAAGTCCAAAGGCCTGCCAACGCTGACCTGCTTCTACAGAGGTGGTCAGAGGGCTTACTGCACCTCTTTGACTCTTGTGCTAACCGCTCAGCTCGACAGAAGCTCAACACCCTCTCTTCCAGGATATACAGTTACACTCGTGCAGTCAGAGTAGGCATAATAAAATCTTTAATGGGCGGAGGTGCTGCCACACGAGAAGAAATCAGACATTCGCACAATCAGAACACAACATAAACTGGCGGTGCTTATTGCACCAAAGCAGGTGAGTGAATTCTGTTATTGTGACATATTTTGCTGTTAATACAACATGTCTTATTAGTCTGTTCTTATAGGAAATAGCGTTTTACATTTTTTTAAAACACAAATAGCACCTCTTCTCTTATTATAACCTATAAAAATGTACATATGTTCTTCAAAAATGACAAAAAAGAGCTCCGTCAGTGCTTGAAGATGGAGTGTAACCTTTGATGAGAATATTACACTCCTGCTCTACTGAGACGCGCGACTGCTATCTGTGAAAGACTCTAGATTCAACAAAAAGTTACCTGTGCAAAAAAAAAGAATAATTTTGTATGGCGCAGCAACATGAAAAACATCTTGTTTTTGCTCATAAGAAGGGAGTTTTGTTATGGTGGCAGCAGCGTTCTGTCTTAGTGGATGTAAAGAATATTAACAGGATTTACATTTAATGTGCAGCATCGAGTTAGTGCGTGAGGGTTCACAGATACACAGCAGAATTTCCCAGTAGAAAGATATTTAATATAACGGAATTGAATTGTTGATGGGAGACAAAATCCTAATGCATGGATAACGAGTGATATAGACACACCGCACGCTGGGTGGAGGGGAAAGGTATTTATCTGGTTCTGTTGCCGGCTGCCCTGCTCTCTGTCCCCTCTCTCACATAGATACTTATCAGCTTTAAAAGGCGGCGATTCACCCTTATCACCCATCAACAGCACCTTGCGACACACGCTGCCTCACCACTACAAATCCCATTACTTTTATCCTTAGCTAATACTGGGGTGCTGTTGCCTCCTGTCAGGGCCCACGGCACAAACAATTTGCTTTCTTCCTCCTTCCATTTCACAGACCTGCTCACAGTCAGAGCGATGGGGTAAGGCTGGTTAGGGAGAGCTGCAGGCCCTGCAAGAATTGTCACACAAACTTTGAAATGGCTGCTAGAGTCAAAGTAGCTCGGGGGCCAAGAGTTTTATTTCAGAGACGGTGCTAGTGTTATATGACTCGCCTGTTAAGAGTCTTACCAAAGCAAATGGGAAACTGATAGTCTACTGATTATTCGCTGGGAGATATTTTCCTTGTAAATCCAGCAATGCATTAAGTGGGTATAGAGAGCTATTATTTGCTCTGCATTTTGATCGTACTATCTGAAGCTGTAGTAGATGCACACACACACACACACACTCTACCCCATCATCCCTGATGCGTCAGGTCTTGTTGTGTTCCCTCTCGGCTCGGCTCCGCCTGCCTGACCCTTCTGACCCGAGTGCATTCCTTTCTGAGGTGATTGGCAGCCCATGCAAATACTACACAACCATGACTGGCAGTGAGAGCCACTCTGTGCCCTTCCCACAATGCCCCTGGCCCCTCCCCGTCAATAGACGCTGAGCTGGCGTCATTGTCCCGATACAGTGACCTTTTACCTCGCCAAAGTTAGCGCTTCCTGGGAACCACCCCAGAACTTTTCTCCGATCCGTATTGGAATGTTTGACACGTAGACATGATCTCTATGTTTACCTCCCTCTCTCCTCGCTATCACTGCGTTTTTCTTCTTCACTATCTCTGTGTGTATCCTTCTCCCCCCTGGCAGTCCCAGCTGTGAACACAACATAGCGGGGGAATGTTTTTTTAAGCCCACTAAAAAATATTCTATTAGCATAAATTTGGTTCTGTTTCGCTGCCTTTCTGCAGTGTCACAGTCAGATCTCTTTGCTTTAAGGATTGAAAGGTAAACAGCTTTAGGTGTTGTTTGTGGGTTAGCTTTCCTTCTTGGCATGACAAGGCCTTAGGGCACCAAACGCATTACAGCTCTAACTGTGTCAAATCTCAGAGGGCTAGGAGGACCCCAGCCAACCTGTGTTCTCTAATGTCACACACCAGCAGTAAGCCAAGTCAATAAAATGAACACCCAGTGATCAAAGAGGTGACAAGGATGCTCGTGACAGTAGGATGAAATTCTAAGTTTCCTATGACACAACACAACACAGGGATGCAAAGCCTTTGCATACATATTTCCCCCTGCAGCAGTCTATGTGAGTGGTAGTAGAAGGGCTTGGAGGTATTTGGATCATTAATAGATCCCACTACTGAGCTGTTGTGCAGTACTTTACGCTGCCTGGGAATATTCCCTAATGATTTCCACGGACCTAAGCCCACTTCTTCTCTCCTCCCAGCCTAATCTGTTATTCCTTTTGTTCATTTGCCTTTTGTTCTTTTCTCTTTATACTTTTTGCTTCTATCTCTTCTCTATTCTTTAATTACTGTTCCCACCCAGTGAGAGCCATGTCTCTGTGGCCCTCCATGTCCCAGGAGAAGTAGGGAGACGCAACCATGTGGCTTTACTGACAATGACATGAATGGCCACGGTGGCAGGGCCACCTCTCTGAGGACTTGGACACGGAGGAAAGGAGGGGGCGGGGGAGGTGTAAGAGGAGGAGAAAAGATGGCGACAATGAAAAAGGGGTGGGAAAGATGAGCGCAGGGAGCCCTGGTTCAACCTCCATTTCTCTTTCTCTATTCTCTGTGGTTTGGAAGGATTTCTCAGTTCCCTGGGTGGTTTTACACAGAGAGATTGAATGAGGAGTGGGGAGGGGTGGTGGTCTAAATCATAGAGGACAAGAGGCAAACAAGCAGGAGAACTTCAACAGATCCTGAATCTTTATTTGCACTTTTTGCACCGGTGATGTAATTGCTGTGCCCAGGAGGCCAATAAAACTTAATGGCAGGGAATTGTTTAGCCACCAGCTAAACTGCACTGGAGATCTTGAACCAGAAGCTTGGTGGTGAAGAATTTCTTTCTTGAAAAACCCTCCTAATTTATTAATAGCACCCACTAAATGGTATTTAAGACAAAGATGACGTTAACGACACTAGATTATGGAGAGGTTAATGACGTGGATAATGTGTACTTCAGTTATTTCAACCTGTTCTCCCTCAAAATCATGCAGAACATCCTAAAAATGTGCATCCTACTGTGAGCTACCACAACACATGCAGTATAATACTAAACACAGACGCGCGCACACGCGCGAGTCTATATTTCCACCAAGCTGACAACTTAATGCTACTTCAGCCAAGGCAACAAGATGGAATCCGATTGGCAGGATATCATAAAAATCCAGACTGAAAGTGTGCTCCCGAAAATCTGTAGAACAGCATAATTCACATCTAAGCTCGAGAAGGAGACACTGTCGTCAGCCCCCCCAAACCCATCATCATCATCCTACCCCCACTCAGCAACCTACTAATGCTATTTACTGCCAGCTAGTCCGTGCTCATTCCACACACCTCCACCAGATAATTTTTGTTTTAATAAAATCGCTTAAACAATTAATTACAGTCGCCTTCCCCCCCTCCGTACACCTCTCCTTTGGCCCCCTCCCTCGCAGCCGCTCCATCTCTAACTCATTCCCCTGTGTCGTAGGAGATACAGGCTGTAATAAAAAGACGTTTATTGGACGATTTTCTGGGGGCCCGTTGGTTATTAACATGTAAATTAAATCATCACAGCTGTTCCATTTTCAATCAGATGGAGTTTGAGGGAGGCGGGGCGCAGATGAGGACCCCGTTGCACTGATTTTATTACACACACCTTCATTAGGAGCCCTGCAGCCGCGATCACCACCACCACAACAATCAACCTCCTGACACACACACACACACACACACACACACACACACACACACACACACAAACAAGCAGCGAGGCAGGCGCTCACACACGTACTGCACGCAACGATGATGCCAAATGTTCCCACTAGCATGGAAGCTACTCCCACGTAGATGCTGATTTACAATATTATAATGGTGGCAATACTCTAACCCAAGTTTTTGACTGCAATATAAGGAAAATATAAAGTTGGAAATGTGAAAATAATTAAAACGAGAACAATTTTAAGGGCAATTTTCAAGATTTTCATGTGTAATATTTTTGCCCTATGTCATGTGCAGCCAGTGGAAATGATTGATTAATGGCAGCAAAATCCTCATAGATCAATAGCCTACTTTTTGTTCCCTGGTTGGTTCACTCGGTGGCTATTTCGCCCTCAGAGCTCTTGACCCAAACATGAAAAGCGACACACTCTTAAAGACAATGATGCCTCTCTGATGGCTGTGGAAAAAGAAGCCTCGTGTCTTTGACTAGAAAGTTCCCAGACTCCAACGGGCCCCCGGAGAGGAGCAGACAAATGCTGTAACTCAAAGGAATTGTCAGAAAATGTAGCAGATGATGGACTTTTCCAATGATCATTTTTCTAATGCATATATATGTTTTAAAGGCCACTGAGACGGGCCAATCTGTTAAACGAGCAGTATTTAAAAGCGTGGGGCAGCAAGACTCAGGGCCGTGATGAGATATTGGTAAGCCCATGTAGAAAGGTTAATGTTACCCACAGAACGTGCTAATGGTTGTGGTTTGACAATGGCCTGTGGGGAATGTGGCAAAAACCTCGCAGAAGCTAACTCATTGACACATAAATTCTCTGTTTTCAACAATTTCATTATCATCTACACCATTTTACTGTGACATATATCAATGGGAATGAAGTAGATGGTCTTATTTTTCTTGCTTCCCCTCCTTAACTCACGGGCCTGAGAGGATATTGATCTTTCATCTTTTCAGAGGAAGAATCACGTTATTGCCAATGAAGAATAAAGTGCAGAAACCACATAAAAATTAAAGGACGTGGCATGCAGCTTTAAAGCGAAACATGCCAAAATATCAACGGCATTTATCTTCGTAAAATATAATACAATATGTATAAATAAGTAAGCTCGTTTGAAACATTATAGCACATATATAGTTTAAGTATAGGCATAAAACTAAGTGAACAGAAAAGAAGCAACTGCTTTGCAACTGAACTGAATGTTGACTACTTAAAACCTTCCTTAACTAAGTATTACATCTTGTGCTCTCTGTAGCTTGTATAGGTAGTGGTGAGATAATGGATTGACCTCTAGTCTGCCCGCGCAGAGTGGCTGCATTATAGCAAAGCCAGTGTGAATAAAAGAAAAGATGGTTATTTTTAGCGCTCGATTGAAATTCTGAAGAAATCTGCCACTGGGCTCAGAGTGCAGAGTTGTGAGGGAGATAAGATCAGAGTGAAAGAAAGAAAACGAAAAGAGGAAGGTAAAGGAAGTATTAGAGGAGCTGAAGGAGAAAAGAAAACGTGAAGTAAGAGAACTTGTGGATTGGAAATGTTACCATTTTCGATGCAGTCGGTGGTGCTGCTGTCTATATCCACTAAGAGCAATAATGCAAAGCTGGGAGAGGATGCGTAATTTGCATAAATTATGTATTAATCCAGATTAATTAGCATATATATTTGAATTAGGATTTGAAGGCTTTAAGGCCTATTTTGATTATTCCACTATGATTTCAGCCTCTGATCACCCTGAAAAGAGGATGTAAGTTTGTGCATTCAGCATTAATACATTATGCTAATGGTGGCTAATACTGATATGCAGATTTACTTAATTACTAAATGGATTTTACCCTGCTTTGCCATGCTTTACCACAGAGTCAAGTATGTTTGTTTTAGTTTATGTTAAAAGAGGCTTACAGGAACTCACATCCTCCAATTAATGGAGGATAAACTTTGCAGAATTCTGGCCAGTTTCCCATTTCTTTGAAACAGTAAAACCTCATCCTACACTTCCTCTTCATCTTTATGATTATTGCCGTCCCGAGAATCATCTACATCATCGCTCTAATTTGCCTCATTAGTTACAGTAGTTAGGGTAACGATGATCCTCCTTTAATATGTCAACCGCCTTTATGTGTAATCCAGAGGAACTATACATGTCTATGTCAAGGCCTATTAGAATCAGACAAATAATATCTGTATCTGTTAAATAGATCAGCCCAGTAAACAGTGCAGTTTATCAGCATTGGTGGCTGCCTTTATGACTTAATCTCACGTGGCCCGGGCAACTCTGCCACAGGTCATATTGGTTTATTGTTGTGGCACAATCTAATCAATGGCATAGATGCTGAAAAGCTAATTGCAGGTCTTTGTATATTGATCTTTGGATGTTATTCAGAAATTTCCCCAGCAATCAGTTTTTTAGTGTTTCAACATGTTTTAGCCACATGGAATACAAAAAAAGGAAAGGAGAACATTTTAGTTTAGTAATATTTTCTATTTGATATTATTTTGTTATTTACTTTCATTTAGTCTATAGCATTTATGCAAATGGCTTTTAGCCATTTTATGGTGTCCTGCACTCATGCATGACATGACACAGAGGGAGGATGTTGAGTGGCTCTTAAGCGGAAATTTAGGAAAGGTTATTTATCGCAGAGGTGCTGGTATATCTCCAGACCCACCAACTAATGCCTCCCTTAACTTGACAATCAAAGTAGAGAACTCGCCACCACCCTCCTTCGCACCCCACGAAAGGCCCACGCTTCTTGTGTCACATGCAACATTGCTTGTCTGTTACATTACATTGATCAAGGGGTGATAACTTGTAATAATTGGATGTTAAATTAAAGAGCTCTCTCCTAGTTCTTGCCATCTCAATTTTAATTGTCATTGGGTGGCAGTTATGATGATGTATGAGGGATTGTGTTTTGCGCAGTGGAGCATGACCCTGATGAGTAATGCTCCTTTTGGCTGCTTGGCATCCCTCCACTTGTGGGCCTTAGCTTTTTGCTGGTTGTAATATTAGGAAGACTTAGGCAAAGAAGAAAGGAGCAAAGAGAGTTAAGTATGGCTTTGGGGTCTTGAGGGAGAGGATTAAGGAAAGCAACTTGCAAAATATATGTTTTGCTCTCTCCTTCGCTGTGGATGTTTGTGTGCAGTGCAGGATACTGCATGTCTTACTACCCTTGTGGTTTTGTGTCTGCCTCCAAATAGCTGTTTAGAGCCAATGCAGTCTACTTTTTCCTGTGCTGAGACAGCTGTGCTATCACCTGCCCTAGGAGTGACAAAGCAGAGTCCTTACCCCTTATTATGAGAACATGAGGTCAAAGGCACAGTCGCATATGACAGACACCTCTTCACTTACTGACCTCTGTCACTTCTCATCCATATAAACCACCACCATTGGCTCCTTGTTTCAGACAAGGACACTATGCTACTCAACTATATCATCCGCAGAATTCATCCTCCAGGGTGACAGCCTCTACACAAGGTCCTTTGCAAAGAAAAAGCTGTTTAGTAACAGAGGCTAAAAAACTGTTGAATTAATATGCAATGGAGAGTTAACAATTCCCGTAACAGCTAATGCATCCTTTTAAACAGCTCGCCAGCCTTTAACCTGTAATCCTTGGCTGATGATTAAAAAAAATATTCTAGCACTGCTATAACTGACAACAGAGAGTTACAATTCATAAAACTGTCACATACTCCAACACAAGCTCAGTAAAATCTTATAGAAAGGAAATGGCTGACACTAGACCAAGAAAAAAAAATTTTTTTTTAAAGAAACTTGTTGGAGCAGGGCCATACTCTCACATTAAAACATGCAAGCATAGCTGGAACCAAAATAAACCAGTTAAAAACTACACAAACAGTCTACAAGACAAATCTAGCGCACACATAGATAAATATACTCTGCTGCAGACATGCAAACATGGCAATGTTAACATCCTGGGACATCCTTGGACACATTCACAAGCACTGCTTCTCATCCCAAATAAGCAAACACAGGCAGAGGTAGATAGCAGATAGTCATGTCGACAGCTCCTGTACCAGAGAAAGACGAGCAGTGCAGCTCAAGCAGCGAGACCCAAAGAGCAACAAGGCCCAGAGTAAATAAATACGCACACGCTCACACTTTCTAAGCTATCCTCCGAAGGCTAATGCAGCAGCAAATTACCATATTCAACAGGCTCATCTCCCTCTGTTCATTAGCAGATAAATGATATGCCTATATTTAAAGAACTATCACACATTAGTGTCATCATGAAATGTGAGTGCATACCACGCACACACATCCGCACCCTCGCAAGATTTTGTGAGTGAGCGTATGTTTCTTAACTCCAGAAGATCATCCTCCATCACGCCTCTTTTTGTGTCCCTGTGCTATGCTTGCTGTCGGGGAGTTTGGCAGCATGTGTGTCTGCGTATGGAGCTCCCTGGTGATGCGGAGCCAGCTCAGTGAGCTGTCAGTGGGGGGGGGAGGACAGAGCTAGCGATTAGCATGAGTTTCCATGGGGTGCCGCAATGGCTGCTGGGAGATTCCATCGTCGATGCGGACCTGTCTCTTCATCAGAAAATGACAACCCCCTATGGCATGATGCACTTAGTCGATTCTAAGAACCAGCTGCATCCAAATCTCCAGGGTACATATGCTCTTTCTTACCTTCATCGCCATCATCAACATAATCACAATGTTCCTTATATCTTATTCTTTATTCTTATTATTGATTGGCACATTTTTGGTTTGCCTCACATTGTCATTTTTAGTGTTTTGTTGACAGTGTTGACAGTGCTGCACAGGATAGCTTCACCATGAGCTTACACGAAGACAATGCTCATTTTTATTAGTACTCGGATTCTAGAAGTTAGCTGCTATAGCTGCTGCGTGCTTCTAAACCATGCTTCCTATGGACTTCAACTGCACATTCATTGATCTGCAGATTCACTGTTCAGTGGTAAAACTTGACGACATACGTGTCTGAATGCACTGATTGACAGGTGCAGCTTAATATAAAGCTTGTTCAGATCTGACTGTATGTTTTCAGGTTGGTTGATACAGAGAAATTTACATTTAAATGTTCTGACTACACTCTGTCGGTCCCCAATGCTTCAAATCTTCTCCTCGCTCTCCCTCTTTTCTCTTCCAGTCTGTCAAAGCAACAGGGTGGTCTGACATAAGCCAGATCATTGGGATATTTCTATTTAAACCACAGGTGGCTATTAGCTGTAAAGTGAGTGTGTTGCAGTCTCAAGTTATTTCACCAAATATGGAACGATCACACTTTCTAAACAATCCTATTCATGTGTAACAGTGCTGTCGACATACATAATCATCTCATTGTTCTTTAGTGACAAACAACAACTGACTTCTACTATAAATTAACACTTTTTTTCCAGATCATTTTTATTTTAAAATACAGGAAAATCATCTTTTAAAATAAATTTGCATCAAAATGACTTATCTTTTCATCAATATAAAGCTACTGTGATTTATGATGAGGGTAGAATGTAAAGCTGTTTAAAGAGTTATTCAATTATTACTGTAAAACAGGCTTCAGTAGAGGTTTTCCCTTTGTGTTTCATTTTAAAAAAGACTACTGGAATAAGTTTGATGAAAGTGTCGTATAAAATTACTTCCTCTACAATTACAATTCAGCAAAATTCATTACGATAGATAGATAGATAGATAGATAGATAGATAGATAGATAGATAGATAGATAGGTAGATAGAAGGTCTCAGCTTTCCCAGCAGGGTAAGTCTTCTCTGTTGCGTTTTTCCTTGTTTTCTGAAATTGTGTTACATCTTTAACACACTGTATGTGATATTATTCTATACAAACGAACTTAACTTGACTTGGTTTGTTGCGTAGATTATCTGGCTGAGATATTACAATGGAAATCAGAGTCAGCTACAATTGATTCTGTGTTGTACATTCAGTATAGACGTACATATATATACAAGAATAGCGCAGGTGACATAATCATGTTAAACCCTGTTTTTTTTTTATCTGTTGTGAGATTTTCTTGCTCATTTCCATGGCCTCGTGTGGGTTTCTAGGCTTTGATTATTGCATTGTTTTTCATTACACCATTTCTCACCCTCTTTTTGTTTCTCTAGGTACACTACTTTACTGCGATCATGTGTGGAACCAGCAGCATGCGCAAATCAGCTTCAGATGCCTGGAAGAATATCCTGCAAGTTCTCTTTACAAGAAGAAACACAAGAAAGCCTGCGCTCTTTGGCTGATTTACTAGTTTGCTGCGGTCTTTGTGTTTCATACTTTGTACGGCTGGCCAGCCTTTCCTCGCGCAAGACTGAAGTGGTGAGACCTCCCACAGTGCTTTGATAATCATTGGCATTATTAACTAATGTCGATACTGTTTTGCCCCACGCTATGAAGGCAGATAAAAAACACCACCAAAGTTCTCACTATTCAATATGTGAATATCTCCAAAAACACAATTTATAGCAATTTTTTATGGCCCGCTGCAGTTGGTCTGCCACATTAAGATAAGTATATTCCATTGTGAAATGGCTATTATTAATTTATTCAATTTAATTGTACATGACACATTTAAGAGTACATTTTAATTAAATAATTGTGCAATTAATATTGCATTGGTTTGCAAATGGCCCCATTGCACTTGGTGACAAGAGCGCTCTGCCTCTAGGGACAATTATTTTAATACAGTTAAATGCAAAGTAAATTATCGCCATTTCACTTATTTGTGAACTAAAATCCGCCTCCTATAAACTTGTCGTGTTTGACTGAAGGGTTGCTTCATGCTACGTGTCTGTCTCATTGATACTGATTCCCACTGGGAGAGATGTGTGTTTCTGAGTCTGTAGAGCGAGCACATTTCATACTCTGAACCTCTCTCCACCCACTCACACACACACATGCAGCATTTTGACAGGCCCTCATTTTTTTTTTCACATCATGAGTAAAAATTTGGGTGTTTAAAACATTTATGACTCATTAGCAGAGAACTTATCCCTTTTAAAGCCTTTCATGTATAAATCATGTGTATTTTGATTTGAAGGGGCCGCTTCTGTGTTATTGATGAGGCGCTCGACTCTAATCAATTAGTAATTGGAGCACAGCTTTTAAATAATGCATATATTAGGCCTTGTGATGTGTTTAATGGCAGCCCCTTGCAGTGCAAATACGTCTGAAGTGCCCTAATGAGTCTTTTATGGGCCAGCCCAGGGAAAATGGCACATCTCACTCTGTGACATTACTGCACATTCGGTCTTGTTTACACTGAACTGGCAAGTCAGAAAAACAATGCACAGAAGTTCTTACAAATCGTTATTGTGGTTATTATGCTCATCTCCTCGTGCCCAGTGGAAAGAGCTGGTATTCGTGTTTTTGCCTTGTCTCATCAACTTCTTTTCCCTGTGCTGACGGGCTTTAACTGATAACTTCTGTACTCCTCGTACTTGCCAAGTTACCAAGTGCAGTAATCAGTATTATTTATCAGTGTAAAGACAAGCAGCGCAAAAACCAACCGTTTTGCAGTAAATTTGACAGTTTAATAGTGATACAGCATATTATTGTTGGGTGTTCCAAGTCTTTAAAAGTTCCTAATGCTGTGGAAAATTTTCCCTGCAAAATAAATACCCTCCACATCACTGGTAAACCACCTGTGGGGAAGTGCACCACCTGCCTGAGGACAAAACCCTGGTGAAGGCCTTAGCTGTTTAGCCAAAGTCTATATCACCAGCCAGGTTATGCTTGTCATCCATCATTGTCAGCCTGACTGTGTTTGTGGTCTGTCAGCGATGTGTGTATGTGTGCACATGCATGGTGCACACGCATATGGGAAATCGGAGTATTGTTGGAGAGCTGTTGCTCTCCTGGCAGGGTGGGTTTTAATTGGAACACCCAGTGAGTGGTATGAGTGCTGGTGTCACACTGAAAACTCCACAGACAGACCCACACTGGTTCACTCATATGGTGAGCTACTGTCTCCTATGGGGCTGCAGATTATAAAGGCATTCACAACTTTAAATACCCGTGGATCACATCCCCTGACTGAGGCTGTAAGCGTATTTGTCTGCGCACGCGTGTGTGTGTCACGTATGTCAGTATTTAGGTACCTACGTCTAAATGTCTGTTTTTCTCCCTTAAGTATCTGTCAAATGTATTTTCATAGCCTTTCTGAGATGACAAGCATCCTGTTTAAACAGTGGTGCATTGTTATTTTGACTTGAGATTACAATCAGCATGCAGAGGGGTGACACTGGATGCTACGTGTGAGTCTTGTGTCAATAATGCATGCATACAAATATGTTTACCACAAAAAATGACTTGACTGTTGCGCCAGGTTTGTCTTGCGTGTGTGTGTGTCTGTGCGTGTGTGTGTCCACAGTGTGTGTTTGAGTACTATAAGAGTCCCTAGTGGCTATAAATATAATTGATCTAATGTAATTCATCCTTATCTTTTTCAATCCCTTTCCCTGTCCAAATTCTTTGAGTGATAGTTTTCTTCTTTCCATCTCTTCTCTTCTAATACTTTGAGCTGTGTACTTCTGAGTCATATTTATCCACCATTATTACAATTCCCTTGCAGTGAGTCTCTTACTTTATTCTGTTTTTCGCCTGGTTTTTCTGTCTCATTTGAATTCAACTCGCACCGCACCCTCCCAACTCGCTTCCACACAATTTATATACACATGCAGCCCTGCATGCATTCGCAAACATACATGTGCACGCACACAGTTATACACAAGCTCAGCCCTCCCCCACACGAACAAGCTAACACACACACACACACACACACACTCTCGATGTTTCAGCGGGAGTGGTGCCTGACAGGAACAAGTGACAGCTCCCTAATTACCTCCTCACTGTAGACGCTGACGCTGCCTGAGACGCACTGCTCATTTTCCTCTTTCTCCTTCCTCCATCTTTCCTTCCCTCCCTCCGCTCTATCTCACCCACCCTCCTATTCCCTTTCTTCCTACCCACCTCCTGTGGTGAATTATGCATGTCCAGGATCTCCCAGTCTGCATTCACACCAGCCCTGCAGAGACCAACCACCTATATGTTCCCTTCGCCTGTCCTTCTCTTTCCTCTTCCTACACATTTCCACTCATTTATCTCCAGTGTTAGAGAGTGGAAGACCTATTTGATAACCTAGCCATGAAAGTGGAATATTAACACAAAACCCCCCCTTAATCGATAAATACTTTTCAGCAATGCAACTGGCTACTGTATGATGAAGGGGAAAGGCTAAGGGGACACTCTGCTCAGAATTGGCCCTCCTCTTTGCAGCCCACTGGGACAAGTTTTCCCTGAGGTGTCTAAGGGAGGAAGAAGAGGGCCTGTGGAGGCAGGCTGGGATCTCCAGAGAATGATAACATTCACACTGGAGTCCCACCACCACCACACACCTACCCACACACCCTGGGTGTCAACTCAAAGGCCCAGATTGCATTTCCAGTTGACGCCTGCTGGCCCCACAGGCATGTTTTGTTCTAATAGAAAATGGAACCTTAACCCCCCCCCCCCACCCACACACACACACACACACACACCCTCCACCCTGGCAGTGTGATTGTCCAGTGGGAGCCAGTCCACAAACACCAATGCTATCTAATCATAAGACAGGGAATAGGAAGGAAAAGCTAGGATAAGGAGTAAGGTGGGGAGAGGAGGATATGGTAGGAGGAAGAGGAGATTTTTTAAAGAGAACCAGTTGGAATAGATGGGTGGGGGGTGCAGTGGAGGTGGGGGTAAGAGGGTTGACATGGAAAGAAAAAGAGAAGGGGCCAGGAGAGTCAGCAAGGGAGAGAGAGAGCAGAAAAGGACAGAAACAATCCGAAGAGAGAAGAGGCAGCAAGATAGCACATAGGAGTAAGAATAGAGAGAAAGCATACAAAGAGTGGGGAAGCAAAGGGGCTGTTGGTGGCTTGTAGGCAGCTGATAGTGTGTCACTGACAGGCATCACTCAGGGGAGAGAGTCGCCAGAGTGCTGGTTAGATGAGCCACTGCAAACAATGCAGCACTTTGCAGTGCTGTACAAAACAAGCCTCAGCCACCATATTGTTTTAAAACAGTGATGAACCGAATGTACCAACTCTGTAACCCCGACTGGATGATGTAAAACATCAAAGCCTTTTTTTCCTTATTTGGCTTTACTCATATCATGGTTTCGCTTTGTAAGAAAAAAAGTCGTCAGAAGAAGAAGAATATAGTGACGTGTCCAAGTCAAAGATGATATTACCAGAATGTTCAGCTCTTAAAAAGCAGGTGTAGCGCTTCTGCCCCAGGATTTTATGTGGATGAACTGGATGTGCAGCCTGTTTCCTCTAAAATCAGCAGCATCCTTCAGCTTTTCTCGTCACTGTGGGCTTAATATTTACATAAATGCATCAATTACTTCATACTAACACAAAAGGTTTTTAAGGTTTTTGAGATGCTGCACATGCAGCCAATAAATATTCGTTAGACTTTGGCCATTTAAAAAAAAGAAGAAGAAGAAAAATAAGTGTCACACCTGATTTACTGGTGAAGGGAAGTTTGGGAGCAATTTAGTAGTTCTGAACAACTTTTGTCGTGATCAAGAGGGATGACTGTTTTTCCTCTTTAAAAGAGTAGTTATTAACTCTGCCAAGTAGCACAACAGCACACTTAGTCCAACACCAGTGTTTGTGCTGGCTCCGATAAATGCTGTGACTCATAAATGGTGCTTTATAATTCCTACACTTGCCAGTGGAGCCTCACTTTAACCTGTTTTAGTCATAGTCGAACTAATGATTTAACAGCAAGAAGTCTGCTCCAAAAATGAAGCGCAGGGCATTTTCAAAAGCATCACAAGCTGTCCTTACAAAACGGCGCTGCTATAGAAATAAGGGAATAGATTTTTTTTCATTTCTTTGCTCTACTGCCCTTTAAAGCAAGATGCTGATTTTTTTGATATTTTTTTCCCCCGTCTTCAGAACAGATAATCAAAAAGTTTACTGTCACAAAGACCAAATGTATCTGTTTGTGGAATATAATTAATATGAACTGTGTGGATCTGGGGAGGTGGAACAGAAAAGAATCTGCTGCAGACGAACCAAGATCATTTTTTATTGAGTCATATGTCCTAATACGGCCTTCAGTAGCTTGGGTGGACAAGCATATGAAAGTAAGAAGAAATATTTTAGTTTATATGTAGAATTTTTTTTAATTATTCTAACAATCAACCAGTGGAAGAAAGTATTTCCTATTCTTTTAAACACCGAAGTGCAAACGACCTGCACTGAATACTATGAATCAAACAAATTACCTTTCTCTTTTAAATAAGTAATTAACTATCTCCAGTATTGTGAGCATAATGCTGAAAATTAAGAATTCTACATCGTGACCACTGTTTTAAAAATATAAATTTGCCAGTTATGTACTCTTGGATATGATCTACAATCGTGCATCCCATTTTAAAAGCTCATATAAAAATCTTATGTTACAAATTAACTGTTAATCTGTTAGATCATTTCAGTGGACTAAAAATGTGGTTATCTAATTATATTTGACTTCAGTATGGACTTGAATAGAATAGAGACGTATCAGGTGGCATGAGACAGATCTATGTTTCCCCTGAGAGATATTAAGACGCTGGAAACACTTTTTATCTGGCAACAGCAGTGCCAACAGAACAAAAAAATAAATAAAATACTGTCATTTTAGAAAACACAATCAAATACTAAAGTGATTCAGTGTTAACGGCAGGTGGAAAAAATTAATTCACGCAATCAGAATATTTAAACGAACAAGCAAATTTTGAGCTTATTTAAGTTTCAGTAATCTGAGCATCAGCATCACTGTAATTACTCAATTAAGGTAAATTACAAGTATTTAAAATTTGCATCATGTTAAACAGATGTACTTAGTTACTTTCCTCTTTTTAAAAATGCATACAAAAAAAATATTGCATTTTATTTTTGGCAACTGTCGAAATAATTCAAATTTTTGCTATTTAACATTTGAGTTAAACAAATGAAAAAAGAAAAATCATCTTCTTTTCTGGCACTGTGAATTATTCCAGAGGTACCTGAGTGACCAGCAGAGGGTCCACCACTCCTCATTCTGCACAACGCCTGCTCCCAGATAGGAGAGCTCATTTCAGAGTGTGTTCTTAAGGGCCATCAAGGTCTTGGAGAAAGACTGCGCCGCTGCAAACGAGGGGAGAAGGACAGAGGAGAAGAAGAGGAGGGGTCAGGAAGAAGCACACCGAGTGGCTGTAATGGCTTTTCAGTGTAAATTAAGAAGCAGGGAGCTGTTTGGGTCTGCCTCTTTGGAGTGGTGACCCTTATTCACACAGGTCGTCAATGCCTCCGCACCATCGTACGCTCGTCACAATAGTTTCTCCTCCCAATCAGCTTCGCGGCACCATTTATCTGACTGCCACTGCCCATGATTTATTGCCCCAGTCCCTGCCACTGGGGTTGAGTGTCATCGGGCCACTGCCATCCTGCAAAGTCACTACAAGGCCCTTGTTTCTCACCTAGACCCGTTGTTGGGCTCCAGCTGTCTGCAGCAGGGTTACCTGATACAACAAGGTAATTCTGGTCAGACAGAAACATAATGACTTGTCAGGATCCTTCATTGTTTCTTTTTTTTCCCCCAGCTATAACAGACTTATACAGTAAGAGTCTCTGAACACAAATACAACACAACCAGGCCCTAATCTGTCCACACAGACAAGGTTATGTTTGGTCTTTTTGTACCAAAGAGCCTCACACTCCTTTCCTCCTTGTGCTTTTTTTAGTCTCTTATGGTAGGTCGCAGCCTTCTTTGTTCTTTTTTTTCCACTCAATGCTATTTAATTTTGTGTGTTATATATAACAAATACAAACTTTTGTTTCATTTCAAGTGATGTGTAGTGAGAACTAATCATAATGTGAAATGTAGACATGTACTCTCAAGTGGATCATCTACGCTGCTTTTCTCTGATTTTAAATGAGGTTAGCTTTGGGCCGTAAATTTCTAATCGCTTACACGCCGCCCTGTTCATTTTTGCAGTTCAAACTTTTATTGTGCTCGAACAAATTCTGCTGCGTTGCCTAAAATTGCAGCATGAGAAAATTACAGAGCGGGGGGGGAATGAGCGAGGACTTAAGCACGGGTGAAGAAGCATTACACTGTTGCTAATTACTGCCTCATTAGCAACAGTGCTTAGCCATGTGGACAATAGCAGCAGAACAGCTGATAAAAACACATGCAGAGGCTACAGTTGAAAGAACAGTGCTCTGTTTTATGTCTTTATTGGCTCACTATACATTTTAGCACGGGGACGTGCAAAGCACTGGGGATGAAGCTGGTAATTAAAGCGGTAACTATGGTGCGATGACGGATAGTCAGGCTTTCGGTGCACTAGATTCTGCAATAGTTGCGGTGGCAACTATGTTTGCACAAATACCACGACTGAGCAGCAGCCCTATCACACACTTTTCATCCCCACACCTACACCTTATGCCTCTACCCTTTCCTCCCTCCCAACCCCGAGGCCTCCAGATGTTGCTGTCACCCCTGTTCTGCGGAGGCGCTGCAGTGTGGAACTGCCTGAAGTGATGACAATAAACACCTCCGCCATAACCTGGGCCTCCGCATTTGCATATTTGCCTGGTTTAATTTGAGGGGGAAGTATGCAAATATATGCAAAATGAAATCCATCTCCTAATGACATGAGACGATTAAACAATTTTTATGCTTAAATATTCTGTTTAATGAAATCAAACGGGCCCACGCTCCGCGACAAATTTGCCTAGGCATGGGCAAAATTAGAGGATATCACAAAAAAGGAGAACTGGGAAGAAGTGAGTGGAGGGAGGGGAGTGAGGGGGGAAAGGAAATGCCTGGTTGGTGTGCATGACAGCTTTTTAAGTGTCCCTCACATTGAAAACAAAAAAACCAGTAAGCTCCTGAATTCAAATAAGATTTCTATAACAATTATAAAATCTGTCAGTTCCGCCTTTTCATACACCCACTTCCTCAGTTGAAAGAACAGTGGGTGATGAAGTGCAAAATGTACTTCTAAAACATTTTAAAATACTATCTATATCTGAAATGATGTATTTTTTCAACTCTCTCCAAAAAGCTGCACAGTGTTCCAGCAGATATAATGTCGAACTTGGAAGGAGCACACTCTTTACAACGCTCATTCTCATATTTAAGCCTGTTCAGTCCTTAGTTCAGGAAAAGCACTACCTCCGTTAGTCTGCAGTTTAACAAATAGGAAAATAAAATGATTTCCTTGTCCAAGTCAGGGCCTAAAGACACGATCACCCAGGAACAGAATACATAACGAAGGAGACAGCGCTGTGATTAAAGTTGGAAACACAGGGAGCGCAAGAGAGAGTAATATGTGACTGCTTAATTGTGGCTTTGCAGGGAGCTGGTGACTAATGGCCTTTCCGCAGAGCTGTTCAAGCCATGAGCTGCGCATTAATATAAAGGGGGTTATTATTATGTTTTAGCTTCAGACCTGATTAATCACATGGATTTACTTCCAGCTCAACACTTTATACAGAGAGCCATGCTGCTGTTAGGCAGCCATCAAGCTCATGATGTAGGTGCTTACGCCTTCTTTGAAATGCAAATGCTGGACAAGATACACGGTACGTGGTTAAAGCAGGTTAGACTGTCAGATAGAAGCGATTCTCGCAGGTAGCAAACCCAAAGCTATAATCATGACTGTCAAACAGATGATAAAGCTGGCTATAGAGGGTTTGACCTCTTAGCTGTATGTACAGTATTCAGCAATCATTATTAAAGAGGCAGGGGTTGAAAATGAATATTGATGGTGATAGCCATGCGCACAATTGCCAGACTGGATGACAACGCAGCGTGAATGTGGTGTTGGTTGGCTCTGCTAGCTTCCACGCCGCCTAAGAGTAGCGAAGGCCTCAGTTGGACCCCAAGGCTGGGAGGGATTTATTCAGCCTGATGCTTTGTTGCCCCCTAATCCTTTTGGCTTATATATTATCCCTGCCTTCCCTCCGACAGCAGGCTAATAGAGGAAAGGAGCTGGAGCACTCCTCGTAGCACACTCCTCTCTCCAAATAGATAGAAGAGTTGATGTGTGTGTGTGTGTGTGTGTGTGTGTGTGTGTGTGTGTGTGTGTGTGTGTGTGTGTGTGTGTGTGTGTGTGTGTGTGTGTGTGTAAACTCTTGATTACTACGAGTACAGATGTTAAAGGAGACACAAACTGAGACTCAGAAACACACAGACACACGTACACATACGCCCGTATACACAGTTAACTGAAGTGGTGGTTGTGGGGTGGGTCGGGCGGAGAAAAGCTCAACTTGTTGTATCACACTGATCGATTTCAGGCTACTCCAACAAGATCCTCTGCGCTTATAACTCACAGTTCCAGATGATGCACTGCTGGAAGTGGGACAAGGGTTGGGTTAGGGTGGTTAGCAGCTCCTCTGGTTGCACGATGCCCTGCCAACAGTTATGACAATCCCATGATGTCAGACGTAGAGGGAGATGGCAGGCTTGAGAACAGAGTCTGTCTCTGTGTGGGTTCATGTGTGCATAATCCCGTGCATGTGTGCCAGGTGCGCAGTCAAGAGTAGGGAAACCGGTATAGACCTCACACATGCAACGTAAAGTATTACAGGCGGGGTGGAAGGGGAAGCGAGAATAGGTGGGGAATCGGATTATTAACCCTTAACACGGAGCTTGATGTGGTTTCCTAAAATTATGGCACGGGGGGATTTATGTGATCCCCATAATCCTGTAGGCCTTGATGCTCAAATCCATTGTCATGCTTCACTTTTTATAAGGGGAAATTTCCATGACTTCAGCTCCCCACTTAGATTGCACTGCACATAACCACAATCACACACACACACACACACATACACATAGCCGCTGCCCATTCAGCATTGCTGCCTCAATACCCTTAGCGTCGCATTTCACAGGACATGTCTTTGATGATACACTCCTCCTTTTATTCATCGTTTACATCTTTATATGACTGGGCTGATTACGTGTAATTCCTAGTTCACTAAATAGAGTAGCGAGTCAATGAAAAGAAACATGAAACCCCCGGTAATGAGGCTTTTGTTCCTTTGCATTAGAAACAAGTAAGCAGAGAGATAATTGTGACGTCTGTGTCCGTAAATCGTGCCCATTTTAATCAGCTGACATCAGAGAAGTTGACTTTAAAGCAACCTCGAGGAGCAGCAGGTGACTTGTTTGTGTAAAAACTGAAGCAAATGAATAAAATGAAATAAATAAAAAGTGAACTCGAAACCGAAAGTGACAAAAGGGTGAGCGAGTGAGGAATATTTCCCCACTTGCTTCAGATATTTCAGCACTTAACGGTTTCTCATCACATTTGCATGAACATATGCGTTCTGTCTTTGAAATGAATTTCTGCAAATGTGTCAGGAAGTTAATTAGCTCTGTGTTTTTGCATGCCATTGAGTGTGCACGTGCATTTGTAATTGCATGTGTATGTGCGTCAGAGTCTTTCCTTTTCTTTTTTTTTTTTTGCATGTTTCACCCCCCACCAGTGAGAGACGACAAAGTCACAATCATATTTGTCACAGCTGGTGGTAAATGTGTCTTGCTAAGTCATTCTTATTGTTTTCGTTTCTTCTAGATGAAGACTTAAAGCATCATTCCGCTCCTCGCCCTCTGCTCTCCTTTTTCCTTTAGCGCATTTAAGCTACAAAACTTTCTCAATCCCCTTTTAAACCTCTTTCTTTCAAACCCTCTTTCCCCTCCACGTTCTCTCTCCCTCCTTTTGCGCTATGGTCATTTAATCCATCTAACCAGCTGGAAAGATAAATATTCCTTAGTGGAGTGTGAGGCCCCTGCCTCTCCACTCACGCAGACCGGAGATGAGGAGAAATTCTGCCTCTCTGCCGAGCTCAGATGCCTTAATAAAGTCTTCCACTCAACCAGACGCTGACATGAAGATGACTGCAAAGATCCTAACACTTCATATGGGCTTTCTCCTCTTATTCTAAAAGAGTTCAATCTTTTCGTTCACTTGACTCAATTTATGCAATAGCTATCACGCGTGAAGTCACATAACGCATTTTTTTAAGAATAAAAGCAAAGTTGGCTTAGATTTTTTTTTCTTTTTTAAAAAAAAAAAAAGGTTATTGCCTCCTGTGATGAAATCGGGTCTAAAATCACCTCACTATCCTACATTTCTTCATAATCTTCTGTGAAAAGCCTGTAAGGATAAGACTTGTATATTTTCTTACATTATATGCTATTATATAGTCTAGCACTACCATCACGCCTATAGCATGTACATTTTCCAGGCTGCGTTTGGCTGATTATCCCTGAAGGAGGAATGTGGATGGGTTCCTGAGGCTGACTCATGGTTTCTGTTTGGAGAGGTCCAATTCAGTGCCGGCTGGCCCGACTGGAACCTCTGTTTACACAGCCTCTCGGGCCAGACTGGGAGGCCCTATTTTCACACCCAGGTGCTTTCCAAAGAAAACCTCCTGCAGAGGCCCCTTGTCTAAGGTACAGCACACTGAGAACCATACATACTGCCTTGAGTTCCTGCTGTCGTGCTGCACGCTTCAGCTGCACGCTTATTATAATAATACAGAATGTCACATAAGACATAATGGAAAAAGCACTGCATGGTATTTGTACTCAGCCTAAAAGTAATATTTTTACCCCTCACATGGATAGCGAGGATATGATAGCAAATACATATTCTCTGCATCTTATCTTGGCATTACTCACTGCGGGGGAATTTGGTTGCTCTGTGTGTGTTATTTGGTTGAGGGAGTTTGAAAAATTGGTATTCTAAAGGCTGATAACTCTTCAGACGGCTTCACTGCTGGAATGAGTCGGCATGGCCCTCTTTGTCTGTTTAGGAGTGTTAGACCTTAGCCTTCGGATATTCAGAGAGATGTTCTGCACTGGGTTTACCTGGGGAGTGAGGCCACGGATATGCAGAGGCAAAAAGCTTGCACCAAGTGGTCACAGAAATGATGGGACGGGAAAGCACTATGTCACATTTTACGCAACAACAGCAGCATCAAAAAACAACAAAACAAAACCGTTTCAAATCATTTATGCTTAAAAGAAAATCCGTTCGCTCGGATAAAGGCAGGTGCACACTTAGAGTTACACACATATGAGGCAGTTGTGGCTGAAAATGCCACACCAAAGCTTCTTTTCAGAGTAAAAAAGGCCATGCATATATGTATATCATAATTACATTCCATATATCTTCCAAAATCCCATTTTCATCAGCGGTAATTCTGCTGCACAGGAGTAATGGATATATTATGCAGTTATGACAGGCCTAGCTCCCTCCCTATCCCCTCCCCATCAACAAGAATACCCCCCCTACCCCTTTACCCTTCACTCAGACTGCTGAACAATCAAAGCAAACAGCAAAAACATGCAAAATGAGGGATTTTCACTTTGAGTCTGTGAAATGACTGGGACAAAGACGTGATGGGAGGCGGGTAAAAGAAGCAGCCACCTCTCTAAGAAGAGACAGTCGAACTCAGCGTGGAGTTCTCAGACTGAGAAGAAAGAACGAGCATTGTTCTTCTATTCTTTTATTTTTATTTTTTAGTTGTTTTTTTCCACCAAAAAAATAACACAGAGTGTCTGACTGTGAGGTTACATGACCTGTTATGAGACACTGATCATATTCCTATAAACCTTGATTTAAGGAACGATGGCCCTTGGTGAGTGCACAGGGAGGAATGAATAAATGTGCACGTAAATGACTAGGCCAGTGATTGAGTGAAGAAATTATTGAGCTGGTAAATGAACAAATGTTTGAGTGAGTGAGCGAGCGAGTGAATGGCTGGGACATTGAGTATGTGTCTGACTGAGTAACCAAACTGGTCTGAAAGCCACACACACTAGAGGCAATCCAAACAAACAGCTCTAAGTGCTGCAGTGTTCGCTGAGGGACCTGGGAAAAGCCCCATCAGCCCAGTGAATGAGAGCATTCTGCCCCCTTGCAGCCTGTTATTAAAATCAATTAATGACGGGGAGGGAGGCCCCTGTAAAAGCTGACTTGTTGGGCTCTAGGGGTCTTTTGTGACACGTTGCCTTTCTGGATCACTTGTGCCATATGGAACCTCCCCTCTTGTGGCACATAACTCACTTTTATGAGAGCCTCATTGGCTAATGATGGAATAGTGCATGAACACTGAGCATAGGGAGTGTTCCTGTACCCATAACTGTCACTCCCTCTGCTGCCGTTGTCTTTGTCACTCTGATCTTTGCTGAGACGCTGCCCAGAGATTTTTTCTTGCTCACAGTGGGCCTTTAGGATGACTATGCATGAGTATAATTAGTCCACGCTCAGTAAAGGTGATTAGTGGATTCACTTATTTGACGGAAATCTATGGATTGTTCTGTTATTTCTTCGCATTAGTATATGGATTGTAGTATTTGGCTTGTGGTCCATAAGTGTCTGTAATAATGAGAAAAATCTAACTTTTAAAAAGATAGAATACTAGATCTTCAGGGCTGGAATGTCCCAAATTATAACATTAGACACAGTCATTATTCCACATGAGTCACGTGTCTAATGTCATATGACTTAAAGGAAGATTTGAGATGGTTATCATCTTCTGTTGGTTAAAAAAATGCTCATGTGATTGGTCAAATATCATTTAAACAATTAGATGTTTTGGCCTGCCTATGAAGGCTGCCAATGTTACACCAGAAGACGCCCTGGATAGCAAGAAGTGGAGGAAGGCATGCAAAATAGTGGACCCTGCATCGTGGGATATAAACTGCTAGGAAGAAGAAGAGATGTTTTGGCCTCACAGAGAATCATAATAATGATGGTTTTAAAGTATGAACTATTAGCTTTTTAAGTTCAACATCTCAGGAGCAAAGAGCTCACATCCTCGGTAAACTGGGGCAATGCTTTGTCTCAGGCTATACTCTGACATTTCAGCACATACAGTAACTTAAAAAATAATGCACTCCATTTATTTTCATAAACTTAAAAGTAATCAATTTAAAATACAAAAGAGAAGTACTGGTTTGTGGAAGCTGCCATGCTGCCCCCCCCCCCCATCTTGAATACAGTCACGGCACAAAGTGGACATCACCTTTTCACCTAATTGTGTTTTTGTAGAAACCAGCTACATACGTAGTATTCCTTCTCCTCCCTCATTTCCACCTCATCCACTTTGCCTTATGTGAAGCCTTAGCTTTCTGAACTGAAATCAGGACTCTAAAACATGAAACCATGCATAAACATGTTTATTCTATTTCATTTTTTATTATTACTATTTCTCATTCCCGATACTGTAGTAATACTTGTTGTCAGCAGATTAGACCTGCTACCCTTGCGTCTCAGGAGAGCAGACTGAGTGTCACTTAAGCAACAAAAACAGCTGGCTAACATCAAGCTAACATTATGGCAGCTAATGTTAGGCTCAAGTGTCCTAAAAATCACATGTTCCCTCTTTGATTATAATCTCACATCAAATGACAGTTTAGTTGCCATGTCCACTTCAAAGATGTTTCACTAATGCCGATTAATAGCAGCTAACACCACCAAAACAGCAGCTCTTCACAACAGAAAAGTTCAGAATATCCTCAACAACTCATCTCACAATCACTGTAAGCGGAAGTGACACATCTGACACATCAACTCGTATCATACTTCTTTCCAGAGTAAATACACATGTACACCCGGCATATTGACAGCAGAGGTAAACAGCACACTAACAGCCTACTTATGATTTGTCCTACAGTGGCCACCATAACTTGATATGGGAGGGGTCAGAAAACAAAATGTAGTTGTGGACTGAGGCACTGTGATTAACCTGAAACCTCAGGAAGAGTCCAGCACAGCCCTATTCTGGATGTGCAGCAGTACTCGTAAAAGGAGCCTTTAGGTTCAGTAAACAACTAAATTTAGCTAGCTTACCTGGTGCTAGCCTAGGTTGACGGCTGAAGTCAAAGATGTTGGATTTAAGTTCATACTCCGCTTTTCCACTCTAATTTGATGAATTTCTCATACACACATTTGGAGAGAATTACATTTTTTTCTCAGTTCTTATCATTTTTCATTTGGCTTAAACCTCCCTGGAGGGGTGCCAAAAATTCCTCCGTGCAAGAAAACCTTGACTACTTGCTGACTTCAAAGAGGATGTCACTAGCAGGAGAAAAGTGGTTGTTTTACAGCGTTTTTACAGTTTGTCTTGACAGACAGACTGAAAGACAATATTGTGACTTAGTATGACAACACAAAGTGGCTCAAAGAAGATGTTGCTGTGTAGTACCACAGCTTAAAAATCAGATGCATCTCATACCTGCCTGTCTTTACCGTTTTCTACACATACCAAATGTATTAGCACTGAAGTGTGCTATAGAAACACACTGATACATGCAAACTAACTCAGAGATAAATAGTTTCTGAATCTTGGTCCAGCTTCGGGGAAGACAGGCCCAATTGAAGAGGAGATTGACCGTTATAGTGAGGCATGGTGGCTCTGCTGGGGGATGGAGGCGGTCCATTTACCAGCACTGAAAGAGCTCTGCGCTCATTTTTAGCAGTGTCCCACAGGGTGAAGGAAAGGAAGACAGACTCGGCTGGATCTCTTTTCTCCTGTCTGAGGGAAATTGTTTTGCTGTCTTGTTTGAAGCGCTGAGTGTGTTTTGCAGTTTTACTCTGCAATCCAAGGTGCCCCCCACCCACCACCACCAACACCACCACCTGGTGGTCTCAGCATAGCGCTCAGCTTACTGTTGACAGCCTCACCTTGGTCACACGCGAGCCTCAAACATGCGCACTCGGCAATTTCACAGAGATCACTAACAAGGGGATGCCTTCTCCTTAGACATGATTTTAGCTGACCCATCAATTACATTCCCCCTGGAAGAACATAACATGATGATAATTATGATAATGACATGACATTGTGATAATGACATGATAAGGAAGTGTAAGATGAATCTGCCCACTGTGCAGTAAGCGCTTATCATCTTCGCAGAGGAGGAACAAGACCTGACAAGAGCTGCTTTTAGAGTGTGTGTGTGTGTGTGTGTGTGTGTGTGTGTGTGTGTGTGTGTGTGTGTGTGTGTGTGTGTGTGTAAAGAAGGGCTTCGGTATGCGTCAGGTGTATGCAGTGCTCATGAAGAGTCACGTTTGCTTCTTTTATGTAAGTCAGTCAGTTTTAGTTTATGTATTTTTATGACCAAATGGTTTGTCTGTCTTTTTCTTCTTTTGGCTCCTCCTTTTAGGGGTCGCCATAGCTGACCACTTGGGTCCATCTCCCCCTATGCTTTGCATCCTCCTGTCACACCAACCCTCTGCATGTCTGTCCTTCATGAATCTTGTGATCTTCCCCTTTTCCACCTGCCTGGCAGCTCCATTTTCAGCATCTATCCCTCCTCTGCACATGTCCAAACTATCTCAACCTTGTAATCTTTGTCTGTGAGGTACTCGATCCAAGCTGTCCCTGCAAAGCTATTTTCGGCTGCTCCCTTGTCACAGTGGGTAGCTGTTCAACTTTTCACCATAAAGTTTAGAGTTCAATTTACAATTCTGTTGGTCGCTTTCAGTGCTCTTCATGGTCAGACCATGCTTGCTTGCTTACAGTATATTAGTGAACTACTTCAACTGTATGTCCAACAGTCTCTGAGGTCAGCTGATCAGTGCTTGCTAGCTTCACCTAGGTCGCCATTAAAGGTCTGATGTTGTGGCTCAAATTTGCTTCCGCTGGATTTAAGATCTATGGATACTGTCGATACTTTAAGAGGAAGCTTAAGACCTACCACCATCTCCAAATCGTACACCTTTACTAACATTTCACTCTCGGTTCTGTCCATCTGTCAAAAACCACCCCTGACCCTCATTTCCACCCTCTCCACCCTGCCTGCGCTCTCTTCTTCACCTCTCTTGTCTCTTCTCTGTTGCTTTGGACGGTTGACCCCAGGTATTTAAACTCATCTATCTTCACTATCTCTACTCCTTGCAGATCCCTGTTACACATATCTCTCTCTCTCTCATTCACACGTTTTCTGTCTTGCTTCTACTGACTTTCATTCCTATTTTCTCCAATACATACCTCCACCTCTCCTGGCTCCCCCCCCACCTGCTCTCTCAACGCTACACAGATCACAATGCCATCTGCAAAAATCAGAGTCCACGAAGACTCCTGCCAGACCTCATTAGTCAACCTCTCCATCACCGCTGCAAACAAGAAGGGGCTCAGAGCCGATCCTTCATGTCATCCCATCCTCACCTCCAAACCATCAGTTACTCCTACAGCACGCCTCACCACAGTCTCGCTGTCTTCATACATGTCCTGCACCAGCCTCACATATTTCTCCGCCACTCCTGACACTGCCACACTTTTGCCTTTCTTTAGATTTGTTTAATCTATACGTGAGTTTGTTTGTTTTTTATGTTCAGCGACTTTTTGTCCTCTTCCACTCGTATCCTACATGCAACATCTTTTTACTTTACTGTAAGTAAGTAAGTAAAGTAAGTAAAACTTTATTTATATAGCACCTTTCAAGATAAAAATCACAAAGTGCTTCACAGAAGCTAAAACCTAAAAATAAAAATCAACTAAAAGCAAGTTTAAAAAGATGGGTTTTTAGCTGTTTTTTAAAAGCAACCACTGAGTCCACAGATCTCAGGCTCAAAGGGAGAGAGTTCCACAATCTGGGGGCCACAGTTCCAAAAGCTTTGTCGCCTTTTGTTTTCAGCCTCGTGTGCTGGACAGCAAGCAAGCCCTGGTCACATGACCTCAGGGACCTGCTGGGAATGTATGGATGCAAAAGTTCACTTATATATGTTGGTGCTTGTCCATGCAGGGCCCTGAAAGTCAAGGTCAAAACCTTAAACTGGATCCTGAATTTAACAGGGAGCCAGTGCAGCTGAATCAGCAGGGGTGTGACATGGGAAAACTTGGAGGACTTGGTCAGAAGCTTTGCAGCAGCGTTCTGAACAACTTGCAGACGCTCCAAAGAGGCTTTACATAAACAAGTAAACAAAGAATTACAGTAGTCCAGACGAGATGAAACAAATGCATGAATGACAATTTCTAATTCGGAGCGCGATACAATGGGACTCAGCTTAGCAATGTTTCTCAAATGATAAAAACAGGAGCGAACCAAAGATTTTACATGGGCATCCAAAGTCAGAGCTGAGTCAATACTAACACCAAGGCTCCTGATAGACGGTTTTGCAAATGTAGCAAGTGGACCCAAGTTTTCCATAACACTAGGTACAAAATTTTTAGGAGCACAAACAAGAACTTCAGTCTTCTCCTCATTTAGTTGAAGAAAGCTTCCAGCCATCCAACATCTAATGGAGTCTATGCACTTGTGCAAAATCTGTAGCTTGGAAACATCATGGGGCTTAAAGGAGATATATAACTGAATATCATCTGCATAGCAGTGATACGGAATGTCCTTAAAAGTGCTCAATAAGTGTTGAAGAGGAAGTAAATACAGTAAGAACAATAAAGGCCCCAAAACTGAACCTTGTGGCACACCATAAGCAAGAAAAGTAGAAGAGGAACTGTACTTAGAGGTAGCCACAGAAAAGGATCGTTCATGCAAATAGGATTCAAACCAGTCCAAAGCAGCCCCTGATATACCCACCCAGTCTCTCAGCCTATCTAGCAGAATATGTCAGTGCGCCCCAGGGCAGCTGTGGCTACAATGTAGCTTGCCATCGCCAGTGTGTGAATGTGTGTGTGAATGGGTGAATGACTGAATGTAGTGTAAAGCGCTTTGGGGTCCTATGGACTAGAAAAGCGCTATACAAATGCAGGCCATTTACCAATATGATGGTCCACAGTATCAAATAGCTGCTTACTGCAGCTATAATTTATCAGGGATGGTTGAATGCTGTTATTATTATCTGTAAAAGCCCAACTAGAATTTGGAATTTCTACACTTTTGTCCATTGTTTACATATTACCTCCGCCCTCGCCTCTCTTTTGATGCCCATATGTGAGTCTCAACCAGTGTTAGGAGGCCCGAGTGTGTAAGGTCAGTTTATGAACTGATAGTCATGTATCCAAGCTGTAACAGCAGCCAACAGCTCTATCCTTCTTCTCTAATCATGCCAAGATGATCAATATGAGCACAACTTGAAGATTAAGTCTGGGTTTGATCATCCTTTTGGTGAACCTTTTTGCCACTCTTGTAATGTTTGTGTCTGTCTCTTGGGATTTAGTGTATAAGGTAAAGAGAACTAAGTGCTTATTTTGCTCCACAAGTTTGGAAGTAAGGGATTGCTGAGTGTGCTGCATGTCCTCGTCTCAAGAGCGGTATGCACAGCCCGCTCATATTGATGGATGTTGTCCAAATGTAAAGAGAACAGGAATCATTCTGCAGGGAGTGCAGGGAGCTGGAAAAGAATCTGAAAACCTTTTAGTGGAACAAATGAACTTAAAAAGTGCAGTGGATTTAGAGCAACCCAGCGGTTTTGTACTGTATATATCAGATTTTTTCTTTGTGTGTTCCTATGCGTGTGTGTTGGGGGAGTGTTCAGACTTATTATAGTAAGAAAAAAGTAAATATTTGGCACCAGGAATTCCTGAAAGAGCTAAACATTAATTTAAAGACTCTGATCAAAGACGGGCATTTTGTCTTCCTCCCTTTGAGTCATAGTCGATGTCGCTCGAAAATGCTGCCGAATACTTCATCATCCATATGCTAAATACACCATTTTTCATTTCTTGTTAATTCCCTTTCCAATACCTCCCTCTATTCCCTCCACCACTCCTAATCTGGCTATAAAGGTCAGTTTAGCATAATGACATCACAGAAACGAGCATGGGCAAACCCAGATTACTAAATCTGAGTCTAATGTGGCTTTTCAGATGAAACAGCATTAAATGACATTAACGCCACTGCATTCACTGGCAGCTTTAATGGAGATTGCTCAGGACTGGCCCTTCTTTACCCTCTTTGTATTTTTAATGAGGTGACAGAGAGAGGCAAGATTGGAATAGGATGGTCTTACAACATGCTGAGCTGGGATCAGATACAGTCCATCTATTTGTGTAATATTCCATCAGCTCTCTTACAGGGCCAGGGTTAACCTCTTCAGCGTGACTGACATTTTTGGAGCACAGGCAGCACCACTGGCAGAACTCAAAGGGACTTTTAGAAAAATATTACAGCCATCATTGCCGCGATGAGATCACTTTTTTAAAGCAAGTTCAGGCACAGATTAGCATTTACTGT
Source organism: Simochromis diagramma (assembly GCF_900408965.1). Taxonomy (NCBI): domain Eukaryota; kingdom Metazoa; phylum Chordata; class Actinopteri; order Cichliformes; family Cichlidae; genus Simochromis; species Simochromis diagramma. The sequence continues at coordinate 6,155,311 of NW_024387520.1, read as the reverse complement.
AGGCTTTGGAGATGAACAAACTGCTATGTGATTATCACTGTGGTTTTGTAAGTCTGTGAATTAGCAGGCCATTTGCTCAAAATCTTTACTAATTCAACATCTGTCTGGGTATTTATACCCCGAAGCACATGTTGCCGCTTGTACCTCGAAGACAAAGTGGAAAACAAGTAGAATTCTAAGAACATATTTATTATTCTCCCGCTGCTGCAATTTTCAGTAAAAAAAAAAAAAAAATTTTTTTAAAAATGTGTGGAATAACAAAAAAGATGAAGAGCCTTAAACACGAGAAGACGACTGGCTCTGGCGAACGGTCTTTAACATTCATCTGTTTCTCTGCTGCTTCCAAAGAAAGATGTTTTTCTGCTTCATCTCTGCGGCAACAGCAACTTTCCCGGCACAGAAAAAAAACCCAAAAAGAAAAAAACACTGGAGGGAATGTTCCCTGGAAAAGAAGAAGAATGGTGACACAGGGGTCATGAATTATACAAAGGTTGTTAGAGGCTTTGCTACACTTAACATCATTAAGAACTGTATTAATTATATCTGTAGCCCTTTCTCCATTATGGTGCAAAGCAACCCTTTCACAACTGATTCATTGCATGCTGGTTAGGAAAAATACATCAATCTACATCATCTAGAGCAGCATGAACATGGGACACACACACACACACACACCCACAAGCACCCTCAAACACATTACTGGCAAAAGTGCAATCCAAACTCATAACGAACTACTTCCACAAATAAACACCTAATATTCAACAGTCTCAAATTATAGTGACTCTTGTGGAATTTATCAATAAATCATAGACTGTGTCTATCCTGGCCTCCCATGAATGCAACTTGTATAGTAAACAAACATATTTGCCAATACAGTATCATATACACTCACTGGCCAATGCTCAGTTTGTACTAAGAGGACCAAAGTGTGCCAAGACAATATGTTCCATACCATGTCACACCAGCCTGAGCTGTTGATACAATCCAGGATGGATCCATGTTTTCATGTTATTTACACCTAATTCTGATCCTGACTGTTGCAGCAGAAACCAAGACTCATCACCTCAGGCAGTGTTTTCTTAATCTTCTGTTGTTCAACTCTGGGTGAAAATAGTTAGTTTCCTATTCTTAGTTGAACGCAGAGGGAACCAGTGTTGTCTTCTTTTGCTGTGGCCCATCTGCTTCAGAAACACTCATGTGCATACTGTCGTTGTAATGAGTGGTTATCTGAGTTACTGTTGTGTTTCTATCAGCTCGAAGAAGTCTGCCCATTCGTCTCTCAGCTTTGACATCAACAAGGTATTTTTACTCAGACAATTGCAGCTCACTGGATACTTTCTCTCTGTTTTTTGGACCATTCCCTGTAAACCCTAAAGATGGTTGTGCTGGAAAATCCCAGTAGATCAGCAGTTTCTGAAATACTCAGACCAGCCCATCTGGCACTAACAACCATGCCACGTTCAAAGTCAGTTAAATCACCTTTATTCCCAATTCCAATGTTCAATTTGAACTTCAGTAAGTAGTCTTGACCATTTCTACTTGCCTAAATGCCTGTGACCGGCTGATTAGATATAATTAGGTGTACCTAACAAAACCGCTGTTGACTGTAAATGAGTTGCAGACAGACAAAACTTGACTGTCATGTATACTATAGGTGAATGTTGCATTTGTTTTACAACTGTTCGCAAACTGTTCGTGAAAATGAGTGATTACTAAAGCATGAGTTCAAAAGAGACACATGCACTCGAGTATTTCATTTCAGAACGATTACAAAGTTTGCTTAAGTTTGGATGTTCTTCATGAACGCAACAAAGCTTCTCTATTTTGGAGATAAACAGCATTCCTGAAAACACATGGAGCTGATCAGGGATACAACCAGATAATTGTAATATCAGCACATGGTGAGAGCACACGCCATATCAACACAACGTTACAACCCTGGCTTTTTCTATCTTTACTAGATGTCAGTTAGCCATCAAATAAAAAAACAGGTTTATGTTTAAAATTAGGAATAAAAGATTCATCCTTGCACAACTATAGCTGAGGTTGAGGCCCTTTTAAAAATTCAGCTATTTAAATGGAACAAAAGCACCATAAACAACCAAAAGCACTTATAATAAACTATTATACTACACAAGCGTCTTCTATTATTTTCATAATCTAAACAGTCAAACCTCTTTTGATGCACAGTGAATTGGAAAAAGAGAGAACATTTTGACCACTGGGAATTTTCTGTGACCATAGCTCTTAGGGACCTGACCAGCAGTGGTCAATGTGGTCTTTAATTGTGGCGGACAAAGGATGCAGTCATGAACAGTGTGTGCCTAGTCTTTATTTAGTCCCAGAGACAAGCATTAGCAAGTAAGCCTTCAGCTGAAATGGTCCATTTATGTAAATGAGTCATACGATACGTGCAAAGAGGTGCAAGACTGCAATGTTAGGAAGAACACTTCAGTGAAGAACTTCCAGTTCTTCTTTTTTTGTAAATCCTCCTCTTTTTTTAAACCAAAGCTCAGTCACACAACCTGCCAGGGAGGGCCAGATATCATCAACAACAACAACAAAAAAAACATTTACTTAAGGGAAACAAGCTGTCATGTGGGTGGTACTGACTTATTTAAAGTGATAAATTAGGTCCATAATTTTTCATAATTAATGCTTTTCTGGTTTTGTCAACAGCTTTAGTGGCAAACGCTCACTGCTTTGGTTTTTGACTCTGAAACCATGCTGCAATGCTTTGATGGGATTGTTGTGTCTATCGATCTATTTTGTATATATCTATCTATTTATCTATCTTTTTGTCTATAGCATAAACTTACATTTGTATGAAATCTGATAAACAGCAATGCTTCAAGTTCAATAAATGCCACAATGGAAATGTCCACAGGACATGGTTGCCATAGTGACTTTTCAAAAAGCTGAGAATCCATCAGAGGAGTTACTAAACATGCAAATCACATGATTATGATATTATTATATCTGCTGCAGGATGATTTAATTGTGCTTCACCAGTTTTGTAAATTCGTGTTTAAAAAAGGCGTATTTCTTGTCTGCTTGTATTGTATCTAATTTTTTTTTTTGATTGCTTGGGGTTTTTTGTAGGTGGTTGAGGTCTCAGGGCATCTTATACAGCTTATACAGCTTTCACATTTTATCTTTCAGAGTCATCTTTAAATTTATGTAATAATTGTTTTCCTGACCCCATAATATCTCACTTACATTAGCATTCATATCCTTTGTTTTTCTGCCCTTACTGCTATGCCCTGGTGTAGTTTTATCAGTAGCACTGGAGATGCTTTTTGTGGAAACCAGGGACTGAGCATCACCACAATAATATCACCTTTACATTCAAACACAGTAGCATCATTCCCAGCATAAATGGCCTGGCCTGCATTTGGGATTCTATTCCTGTGACAGGGACTACCAAAAAATATAGAGGGGGGCTTCAGTGACAACCTTTTCAAACATGCCCCAGGTGTCAGGCTGTGGCAAAGGTTTCTGTTTCAATGTGCTGCCAAGAAAACACAGGGGTGGCTTCAGGAAAGCTCTGTGAAGGTCCTGGAGTGGCCCAGCAAGAATGTGGATCCTACTCAATAGAAGCATCTCTGTGGAGACCTACAATAAAAATTGCTGTGCACTGACACTCCCAGTTCAGCTCGGGTGAGTTTGAAGATTCTACTGATGGTATCACAAAAGGATTTTTTTTTTTTTTTTGGAAGACTTGAGGCTGGCATTTCTGTCTAAGGTGCTTCAACCATGTGCAAAGTGAAGAATACCAACTTTGAAATAGGGTCACTCAGTCTTTTATTTTTAATAAATTTACAATATTTTTGTTAAGTCACTGTGTGCAGAGCGATGAACAGAAACAAAAAGGTTTGTTGAAAGCGTCTGACGAATTTGCGAATGCGCTGTTTGCATTATGCAAATGCCTGCAAGTCACTCTGCAGGCAGTATAATCTAAATGAAAGAGAATAAGGCTCGGTCAAATTGATACGGAACAAAGCTGGCATTGATATGAAATATTTGCTTTGTACATGTTTACAAGTTTAAATCCTGCTTAAAGTTACCCTCTTTAAATATTTATCAGTCAAATCTTAGTTCACAATTACGGCAAAATGAGCAAAATGAAATCACAGTTAAAGCCCAGGATAAAGAAGATTTACTCAGGTAATTTAGGGACTTAGATTAAGATAGGACTGAATCAGATGTTTATTTCCAGATCCTCAAGAGTAAAATTAATCTAAACGTGTGCCTAAATTATCAACCCAAAGCACTAATTGGTCTTTGTTGTTCAATCTTGATTTGCTGTTTGTATTTACACTATAGCATAAGGATTTCTTATCTTGCTGAAGCCACTGAGGCATCAACAGGACCGCACTACAGCTGTAAAGCTAATTAATGTGATTTATGCTTGTTTGGTTGCTTGCTAGCTTGCACATTTTTGAGGGGAGCAACATCATCTGCAAGTCATTGTCTTTGGTAAATAAGAAAAAATTGGCTTTTCAGTAAGTCTAACACTGGGTTACTCCTTTGCCTGGTGGTCTGGAAGCACGCAAAGCTTCTTTTTTTTTTAACGCAGCCTCACACACATGTAAGCTCTGCTTAAGCCTCCGCAATAAGCTTGAGGGTTTTGAAGAGTTACACATTTTATTGTAAAACAATAAGCTCCACACTTCTTGAAATCCTAAGATGGCAATGATGGAATTTGTTTCTATATCAGAGTCAGATGGCAGTGATATTAGTGTTTGAAACAAGGACCACCAGTAATAATATGAATTTGTTTGTTATAAAAATAAATGGTTTTAAAAAATATCTGTATGACACAGCACCCGCACAGTAAAAGCAGCTGATTTCACTCGCAGGCGTGGTGCAGACAACTAGAACTAAAATTGTCTTGATGAACTCAAATGCTGTATTTCCACAAAACCTTGACATGGATAACAGCACTCTAAAAAAGTTACTTTGGGAAAGGGTGATGCTGAGTGACTCTTTAAACGAATGATGATTCAAATATGTCAGGGATTCTCAGGTATTTATTGCCTCACAGGGCCCACAAATTTCTTGCTGCACCCCTGGTTATTTATGCTAGCAAGCAGGAGAAACCATGAAAATCAGGGAAATGCTTAACACCAAGTCTTTCATTCAGTTTGCACTTCGGCTCTCTTTCGCTGTCTCCCTCTGGACCAGACTGTGCTGTGGCTGAGGCAGGACTATTTAAGGCTATGGCACTGCCATTTGGCTTGGGGGTCCACATGTGCACTGGAGGTCCTCATTTTGATTCTAAATGGCCTTGACACCAAAACAAACAAACTCTCCTCAGCGCACCAAGCAGGCCTGAAAAATTATGGGAAAGGGGAGGGATATGCAATTATAGCAGCTAATTTGCGGTCACAAAACTAGCCCCATTTGCGGTGCCCCCAGCCACCCCTTTATTTCGAATATCGGGGAGCACGGGATGTATGTGTGTACGTTTGGATGGTGTCAGAAAAGGGCTTTGGGAAAAATTCCCCATTACAGCTGCAGGAGGGTCATGCAGCACCAGGGCGATGTGCATTGCTCATCACGTACGATTAGGGTTAGCGCTCTGCAAGGAGGCATCTGTTGCTAATTGAAGCAGAATAGATATCAAGGAGGTCCAAGCAGAAAAAAACATGCTCATCTGGAAGTAAATAGATTTTGGCTTGTGTGAAATTAGAACTGTGAACCACCTGCATATTGTACAGACTGATCCTCTCAATCCAAGGCTTTGTGTGTAACTGTTTGGAATTAGTTGGGTATTACATTGGCAATAATTGGTTAGGTAATTTTAAAATGAGTGATGAATTAGTTCCAAAGTGTTGCCACTACAGAAATCCACATCTATGCATAGTGAAGCAGACAAAGAGGCTGGATTTATTATGGAAAAAAGGGGGATGGAGGGAGACAGTAGACTGAGCGTGAGCACATCAGTGTAGAGCCAAAACTGTCCAGTGATGGCAATCTGATGCGACTGAACCATGTGCCCACTGGCCAGCTGACATCAGCTAGCGCCTCACTGACCAAACCTCCCGGCCCCTTCATGCCAAGGCCAGATGCAAACAAAGAAAAACCAAGGCATGCACACACCAACACACATCCAAATAGATTTTATGTCCATGCCCATCATCCACCCCTTTCTAAAATTAAATAAAATAAAATAAATAAACAAAAATCAAAGAACGCCGAAACTTCACACAAATTGTACTACAGAGAACAATATCACATAAACTTCTGACATAATTAAGTGACTTCATATCTATTTAGCCACCATGCTAGCAAACGTCAAGTGCTGTATCAGCAGCTGTGGTTATATAAATCAGGCAATGTGGCTCATTCACAGCATCAATGTTGATTTCTCCATCCAGTTTATTCCCTTAGAGAGTCGATGTAATTGTACAGACTAAAGCAGTGATTTATACATTTTAAAAGAAATCTTAATTTTGGCTTTGCAGCTCCATCTGAGTTCATAGCTGATAACAGAAAAAAAGGCAGAAAGGTGGCATTTAGCTCAACTAAATGGTGCTGAAGACCTTTGAGAGGGGCATTATTTTTCAAGGCAATCAGCTTGTGAGCACTGGAGGCAGTGACAGTGGAAACTGTGAGCAAGAGCAGCTCAATATTATGTCTGTGTGTTGAGCTATGTGACAATTTTATGTGCCCCTTTTCATGCCCGACACATAAGCACACACATGCTGAGACATCCCGATGGAGCGACAGACCATGGCTGGGTTTATCCTCTTTGACCTTCACTGTTTGAGTCCGATGTAGGGCTCGGCTGGTTGAAGTGGTCTCAGTGTTGCGAGGGGCAGCCAAAAGCCCTACTTATCAGTGTTGTGGCTCAGTGGCTCCTTTTCTGAGTGTAATAAGTGCAGCGCACCACTGCTTCCCAATGCAGACTTTTAGCCTACGCACCCTGTCATGTCAGTCATAAACCCAGAAAATTCACTGATCATGTATGAACTGAAATCACAGAATATCAACACTTATATCGGGTCATATGGATACATTTCACAATTTTAAGCACATTAACCCATTATGTAGATGAAAAATAACATTATGGTATTAGTAGAAAGCACAGTATTTCTTAGACTGTCTTGCCAGTTATCTTGCGGGCACTTTCTCTTTATTTAAAAGTATGTCAAGGGCTCTGAATACTGGGGATTTTTTGCCTACATGAGTAAGGCCTCAGAGTTACAGGCCTAGAGGCCAGTTGGCAGCCTCTGGTCACTAGGGAAAAATCTGAATTCTTCAACTGGTTGGCAAGCAGTTGCTTGTATTTGCTAGATGAAATCTGTCACAAAGAGGGTGCTGCAGGAGTAGATGCAGGCAACTGGTTTGCATTGTCCTTTTTCACGGTTTCTCTATGCCTTGGGAAATAGTTGACAAGTGTTTGCAGACAAGTTGGTAGCTTTCCAAGCTACCAAAATAAGTGGAAGGAAATTTTTGATACAGCAATATATGCCTCTTTCCAACCAATTTCATGGTAAAACTGCAGACAACCTGCAGCAACTGCTCACCAACCAGTTGCCAACCACAGATCACTTTTCCCTAGGGACCTCCAAGTCCTGTCTCTGGCCTGCGTGAATGGGGATGTCTCAATCTACTTCAAAGCAATGCCAGTAACCTCCAGCAACTGTCTGACAACCGGTTGGGAATACGCATTTTCCCTCGTGACAAGTGGCTTCCAGATAGTCGCTGACTGGTCTGTAGATCTGCGGGACTGAGGCCTAACTTAAATATACTTAAATGCACTTAAATGAATTTTATTGATCATGACGAGTAACTGTTAAAACAAAGTGTGTGGTTTTTCTGATGGGGACACTACGAAGGTAGATTATGTCATTAGGGTTTGGACGCATCACCAATACTACAGCTTGGTGATGCGTCCTGCTTCATTTTGGTCTAGAATTCTGCTATACCCTTTTCCAACTAATACAGTACACTCTAATATGAACAATTTCTGAGTTATTAGCATAAAAAGTGACTGGTGCTGTTCTAGATGTCCTTTCTTGTTACTACTTTTCTCCTAGACCAAACAATCTATGATGACTATTTCTTTACATTGTTAAAATTGTTGAAAGTTGAATAAGACATTTAATTTAATGTATTTCATACAGAACTTTTGGGCTGCAAAATAATTCCCCATAATAGCTGTGATCTCTATGGCAGAAACTAATTTTTATTTAGAAGGCGTTAATCAGTCAGGTCCATCTAAGTCTGCCTGATCTACCTACAGTAACTCTTAAATCCAGCCTTGTAATAACCCTCTGTAATTAGGACGGAGACACACTAACAAGGGAGACAACCATCATCATCACTCAGCTACCTCATCATCATCACCATTCTCATTATCAAGCTGAAGATCAAATTCCAGCCTGGCTCCGGGATAGTGGGACTTCAGTTCACCTGATGTATTGTGCATCATTAGATTGTTGTTATTACTGTGCCATGGGGAGTCAAACAGGATGGAGATTCAGTCTTGTAATATTCTATACAGCCTAGTAGGGAGGACCCACTTGACATTCTCCACCTAATGGCAACAATATATTGAGGTAAAGAGCTGAGACACTAATTTGTTTACTTCCATCTTTCCTCTTTCGGTTTCTTTTCTATTTATTTCACACATATATATATACAAAGCAAACTATGCTGCTACAAAAACTTGATCAACAAAAGTTGATCAATGAAATATAAATGCTAAATAGCCCTTATCATTGATGTCTAATAGATTGAATGAACATGCCTCTATTCACCATATTGTTAGCATGCATCTATTTGAAGCACAAAGGAAATGGAAAACATACCAATGGATAGCAACCAGGCTTGTCCATGGAGCCTGTCCACCACCATGCTCTAACAGCGCTGCGAGGCACCCAGTGCTTAAAAGGCAGCTGCCTGATGATCGATGACTTCATCTAGTCTGCCTGATTCCTCCACTTGTGCTGAGTGAACACTTAATGTAACAGGCCCACAGAGAAATGCCTTGATTAGGTTGTGAGAGCAAAGAGCCACAGGGAGCCACTTAAAGGGAGAAGCTTTCCGTACAGCAGTCTTTACCAGACCATACATACACTTAGTGACGTATGTGATGCCACTAACACACAACATCATTCTCACTTCATTGTGCAGCTCAGTAAGCATGTACACACACCACTCAACTCTGTTGCCAGCAGGACCAGACCATCCAGCACAGCTGGTGTATCCCAATGTTGACTCTTCAGTTGGGGAGGACTACTGCAGGGATTTACCATATCACTGTAGGCAGTGCAGAGATTGTTTCAGTATGAGTCCATCAAGCTTTATCTCTCCCCAAGGTACCCACGCAAATCTCTCCTATAAATAACCTGTTCTTAATTCTGATTTCTTAATGTAACTCCCGCAGAGAAGACTAATCAGTTTTATTGAAGCTGCCAGATAACTTGTTCACACATAGTTTGCACAAAGTATAACTGCTTTAAAGGACTGATTACATTATTTTTTTCCTTTTCAGTGAACTACTCAACACCTTCCAGCTCTGGTATGTACATACCCTCACATATTCACACAGAAAATAACACACACACACACACATGCGCGCACACAAGATCATGCAGCAAGACTCATGGCACTTCTTTCCAAGCCCTCCCAACATCTGCTTGTTCTTCCTCTGATTAAAAAAATCCTCTGCGTTTCATTATCACTGATTTGCATAGTAATAGCGTGCATATTAAGCAGCTACTTCAGAGGGTGGGCGGTCTAATGAATGCCGCAGTCTCCTCTGTTTTAACTCAATTTTTCCTCATCCATATTCAGTCGTGTGCCCCCTCCTAGCTCCCTCACGACCCCCCTGCCCTCGGGGACAGCAATTCTGTTTCCACTGAAATGCTTCCTCCAGCCTCTCCCCAAATCCCAGAACCCTCTCCATTAATCCAATTAATTAGAGCCATTGATATGCAGCCCGCTTCGACCAAGCAGCTGTTTGCCTGCCAATTGCCTCGCTATGAGGAAACGGGTGGGGGGTGGCGGGGGTCAGGTTATGGGGTGTCCCATCACCCATTGCACATACAGCAACTCTTAACACTTGGCAACAAGAAAGTCACCACCCACAACGATCTCAGTGGCAGCCTTAAACCCGTGGATAAGCATCTCATGGTTGAACTACCTGCTGATAAGTGAAAATCATAAAGCTTGCTCTATCATATCTCTAAAGGGTAAAGACCAAGTAACCTTTTCACTTTCACACAGCCATTAGGCCATGTAAATATTTGGCAGTTTGCCACTGTTTTGACTTTCTAAGTCTGGATGGAAAACTGGCCGGTATAACCTTACATAAGAAAAGATACAAATTGTGCTGCTTTATGGACTCTGGGCTAGGACAGCAGTAACTAACATTGAAATCCATTTAGTTTAGTTCACAGTTATATTGCTTTATTACCCCTGAGTATAAGTTCCTTCCTGGGGAAACAAAAATGAAGGCAAAATATATGAGTAACAGAAACGTATGCCCTTTTATTCAATCAGTCACTGCAAATTCCTCCGAGGTTCGACAAAGGGCAGCTAAATATACATCAATGGATGATAATTCTCCCAATAAAGTATCCAAAATCGAAAAACTGGAGAGTGATGTCCCTCAGTGCCTATAGTAAGAGGTGTGCCTCAGAATTACCATAAAGAAATGAATAGCAGCGATAGTGTCTAATGTTTTGTGACACAGCACGAATGTGCACACCCCAGCCCAATCCGGGGCTGAAGCCGCTCATCGGATATATTAGATTAAGAAGTGCTGGAGTAGAAGGGTAATTCACTTTTCTGCTTCGCTGCCAAGCAAAAGAACGCTGGTGGTAAACTGTCCCTTTTGTCACCTTCGGCCTCGCTCTTTCTTTCTCCTTCCCATTTTTGTCATTTTCTGCTCATTCCTTACTGTAACCCTGCTGCCCCGTTGTGATTATGTACATTTTTAGTACGTAATCCTATTATTTGCTGAACCATTTCACGAAATTTATATCCTCTAGGGAATCACATCTATATAGACACAATGTTGGATATTATAAACATGCTGTGGGTTCTTGGACAAATTTTGTGATTAAGAACTAGTTATGTTACAACTTTAGCTGTGTAGAAATCCTAAATATAAAAATAAAAAATACCATCTAGGTCAAGAGATTCATCTCATGAGTCAATTTTTTTGGACTCTGCTATTTTTTATGTACCGGGTTCAGACTGACTTATGTCAGCAATGCATATAATTAATTTGTTTATGTATCAATAAATTTATTTTATATTTATCATTATTCATCCTTTACTTTCTTTGGGCACAGCTTTCTAGATATAGGATGTAGGAACAAATGACTTTCTAAACTCCAAACACAGACATGTATAAGCTTGTCTAAATAAAGTTATTGACATTGCGATGACCTACAGATTTGACACATACAGGTTGCAGACAGGCAAAATGTGGAAGACAGACAGGGAAGTTTACAGAAGAGGATTTACTTACTTTACGGGATTTAATGAGAGGAAGCAAGTTGGCCTCTAAGAGCCTGTCATTTCAGAAAACTTCAGGAATGATGAGGTGGTTTCCCTGCTCACTTAGCAAATCCCATTTTTAGTTCTTTTCAGTTTGTAGTTGTAGTTTTTGATTGTCTCCTAATGTTGTGGGAAAAATAATGAGATCACTGGTTGCCAACCCTTAGATGCCAAAAACTATGAACTATTTTTTCTTCATTCGCTGGCTCGGTTCAGAAAAAGATTTCAATTTGGATTGTAAAACACACTCCTTCACCACATTAACATTTGCACATTGAAAAATTATGCTTACCAAATGAATGCAGTGCCAGGGGATTCTTTACAAGTACCCATGTGTGAAAGGAATGGATTGAATCCCCACACATTGCCATAAACCCAGTTGTGACAAAACAGCAGCATCTGACACCCTGGGAATGAGGCTGCTCGACGGCATGTCCTTGACAAAATTGCACGCATTGCCGAGCAGACAGCAGCTTGGCCCACCTGGAGCCCAAGATGTGTTGGGATAAACTTGTGCAAAGAGGGCCAGGGCTGCTGCCACTGACCATGGGAGGGCAAAGGGGTCTCTGTCAAAATAACCACCCAAATTGCCCTGTTGTGCATAAATTTACATCAGGGTGAAAACCTGATTGGTCATTTTCAGGAAGGAAATTACTAATCAAACAACCCCCTATGAGCAATCACGCGGCAACAGTAGGAAGGAAAAATTCCCTTTTAACAGGAAGACACCTCCAACAGAACCAGGTTTAGGGAGAGGCAGCTTTCTACTGCTTGGGTTGGAGGTGAGCGGAGGAAGCCAGGACAAAAGACACAAAGAGGATATAAAATAAGGACTCACAAAAACCCAGACACATGACGTCATTCTTGCCCTGCTTGCTCTCTCATTCTGTTTTTGAAGACAAAATCACAATATTATATGATACTGTATGCAACAATAGCTGAAATATCCATCCATCCATTTTCTCTGACTTTTCCAATTCAAGGTCATCTATCTCAGCTGTCACTGAGGCAGGATGCGCCCTGGACAAGTCGCCAATCTATTGCAGACAGCTGAAATATTTGTTTAATTAATGCAGGCGTAGGGTTAGTGACACAAAAAATTGTCATATTCATGAACAGTCTCAAAGCTTTTTAATAAGCCGCAAACTGTTATATTCAAAATGAATGAAACACAAAAACGCTGCCCAGACAGTTCTGATCTGTATCAAAACTGTGGCTCCACACCTGAAATGGTTCCAGAATACGCTGACAGCGTGGCAGAGCTGTGAATGAACCGAGGTCCAATCTGCAAAGTAACACAGCCTGACCCAGCTGAGAGATCGTTCGTTAATTAATGTTGATTTTTCAGAGCGAAGACAGCTTTCCTGTTTTGTGGAACTAGCCTGGAAATGTACAGGATGGCATGTTTCCATCTTTGTCCGACAGCAGAACTGCTAACTTTCTAAATCTGTAAAACTGAGATGATTTTGACATTTCATTAGAAAGGAGGCCCTTTTAGCAAATTAGATAGTGTCACGGTAATTCGTAAAAAGGTCAGGAAAGATGTTAAAAAAGAAATACAACTAAAAGTATTATTACAGCAACTGCTTTCCCTTTGTCTGAACACTCACTGCATAGTACTGTGTGCACAGCTCCACCCATATGCACGCTGGGTTGTATAGCAATCAGCCAGATGTGTGATCAGCCTGTTCTGCCGCAAGATTTTAACTTTTCCTTTTGAGTTCATGTATCGCCCTGTTATTGCGGTCGTGAGGCAGAAGTGAAACCAAATACAAATCAAGACCAGCTTTGAAACAGGACTCACGAGGCAGCGGAGGTGAAATCAGAAGAGAGAAAGGGCGATTTGTTTACCCTTGATGAAGTGTTGATGTTGGAGGTCTTTGTTTCAGGAATATACAAATCAGTCTGTTTAAGAATCTTTGGTACCTCACTTTAGGGACTGAGAAGAAAACGCTGGCTTGAACAAGAACATGTCTGGAAATGTGCTTTGTTTCAGTCGCGCATTTGGGCTCTTATATTTTCCACCCTTTCAGCTGATTTTTCTCAGTGTGCGAACAGGCACAAAGAGAATGTCAGTTTAAGCATTGATTACAGTACAATTAAGGTAATGGTGATACTGAATAATATGATTTGTGATGAATATTCATGGAGGGAAAAAAATGGTGATTAGCATACCCTCAATTTATCGGTATAATGGTATGACCTCCAGCAGGATGGAGACATTTTCTGAAAAGTAAATAATGAACGTGGAACCAGAGGGAACTGGTAGTTTATTCTTCAGCCCTTCGCTTTTGTGGTTCGATATCGTCTTGCTGCTAAAGCTGCAGAAAAAGCCGATCTGACCCAGCCAGTTTAGACTGAGTCGGGTCTACGAAAATTCAGAACCTTTCAAGATTCACTACAAAAAACTGAGAAAGTGAAAGAAAGAGATAGAGCTGGGAGGTGTCTATTTATCTAGATGAGGAAGTGCTTCTCTGCTGCCCCCCCACACTCCCCCCATGTCTTCTGAGGCAGAGAGCTGTGACTGAAACACATCGTTGCACCTCACTCGGGATGAGCTCCAAATAAATGGGGGGGGGGGGCACAGAGGGAGCGTTGGAAAGAGAGGCAAAGAGGAGGCTGAAGAGGAGCGCTCCTTAAAAAGGGGTTGTCAAAATAATGAAAACAAATGGCGACGGAGTCTCCTGAGATGGAGAGGAGAACTTCATTTGTGAAGCGCCTTCGCGGGGATTCTGCCGCGCCGCAGCGAGTCCTCGGTTTAGAGACCGAGGGGAGCCTTCTGCTAGGCACGGCCGCGGGAAGCTGAGGAGAAGAAAAATGAGAGCACTCAGAGTAATAATTGTTCAGGGTCAATTATTCCCACGTTGGAGCAAATCAAGCTGATATGTGTTAGCACATGGCTGGGAAGAGAGCTGCTGAATGTAGCATTGCCATGGATATGGTCCCCTGCGATGCCTGAGCAAAAAAGCAACAGTGCGAATTGATTTCATTCAGACAGGCTAATTATGAGCAGGGGATTCAAATACTACACTTTATCAAAAAATAAATAGAATGCTGTAACGTAATACTTCAAGATTTATGTTCCCAGGTCTTTATGTGTTCCAGGTTTCTGTCCACTTCGACTGCTGCAGATACAGGTTTTGGGCAACCAAACTGAACATTGCTCTTGTCTCATTACTATAACTGTAGGTTTCAGAAAGTGTGCAGCAACAAGTGAGTCAGCAGAGGAAGGTGACAAAGTTGACATACTCTTTTTGTTTTTTGTAATATTGCTTTCTTTTTCTACTGCTTTTTGATTATGCTTAGGAAATGTAATGATTTTGATCATAACACTATCCACATGTTAAAGCCCAACATCTCTCACTTGTGTCAAACCTCTGGCAAAAAGTCTCACCTCCTGCTTGGTGACTACTCAGGTGACTGCAATTATGACATTTTAACCCCCTTCAGAAACCGACCAGGTGAGATTTTGGTTTTGGGAATAAAGTCAATAAAGTTTATTTAGCTTTTCAGTGAGATATGACACGCAGCGCTTCCTCTTCGTCCCCTCTATTCTTCTCTTCATTCACTTTTCCTCTCTTTCATCCTCCTTGTCTCTCTGGCAGCTAACATCTTCTTTTGCTTATCACGGCCATTCCTCTTCATCCTCCCCCCCCCTTCCTCTTCCCCTTCCCCGACTTTGACTTCATCTTTCAAGAGCGAGAGCCGCAGAAGCAGCATCTTTCCTCCACATCCCCATCCTCTTCCCAACGCTGTCCGCCGTCTGCATTCCTGTCACGTGCCCAGCAAAGGTTATATGGCCCACTTTCTTATCAGCTGCATTGTGGGATATCTCGGCTCTCAGGCCTGTCTTCTGGAGAGCTATCTGTACCCCCTCCTCTCTCTGTTGACTGCTGGGAGGACAACCTTTGTCGACCTTGTTTTTTTTTTTTTTTTTGCCTTTTTTTTTTTGCCTTAACAGAATAAAAATGAAAGAGAGAATGAATGCAATGCAGAGAGTGAGAGGAAAAGAAAACGGGGAGAAGGTTAAAAAAAAATTGTCCCCTGAGAGAACATGTGATGAGATTGGTCCAGAGTTAGCCTTGTAAGAAAAGCGCCGTTGGCCCCCTCTCTGTTCTCTCTGCAAGTACAGTAGACACTGAATCAATATCGCCCACCCACCCCCTCCAGAACCATGCTGCCCCCGCGCGTGCCGTCCACCTGTCTGCCTGTCTGAGAGGTTTGGGTTAGCTGCTGGGTGTGGTAGCGGGAGGTGTATGGATGTCTGACAGAGCCATCATGTACAAATTCATTTTAGACCAAGCCAGACTTTTGCTCTAACAAGCACACACGCACACTCAAGGTCTTTACGGTCATGCTGAAACAGAGGAGCAGAAAGATGCCTTGGTGCAATACTGAAAAGCTTCCAAATGTGAGAAATGTGTGCAAACATTCATACTGTTAAGACAAATTTGTAGTAATTTTGTTGCCCGTGGTAACAATGTGATATCATCATCATTTTTGTGAGAATACAAAAGACGCTTTTCCTTCTTTTTGTCTACGTCAGTTCATATCTTCAGTGACATCAAATGAGATCGGACAGGTAAAAACAACATCACATGCTATAAAACAGGCAGCCGCAGACCACTGTGGTTAAACATTAGGATGAAACATAGGAGGTAAGTACATGGATGAGCTAGGAGTCTGTGGTTAACGTGTCTGTAAGACCAGAAAAAGATGGATGACAGCCGTTTTTAGAAAGCAGAAGTTACAGCCAAGAAATGCGTGCATGTGTTTGTGTGTGCGTGCTGGGGGGAGCTTAGAAAAGTAGCACTGGTAAATTTCACGGATACAGATAAAACCAAGTTATGAACTTTGCTTACACATTTTTTTAATGTTTCTTCGTGTTTTCAGTCTTCTAGGACAGTGTGCAAAATTAACCACAGTGACATTTACTAACCAATGACTGATGGGAAAAAATGCCGAATGTGTGAGTGCGGTGAGTCACAGAAGGTAGTTGAATACTTGAACTTCAATTCAGTGGACAATTTCAAAAAGAAAGGTTTCAGAAAAAAGCAGCAATTTTCTACAGATTTTCCACTTTGTGAAAAAAATATATATGTAAAAAAATTAAATAAAATGGAAGAACATGTTTTTGAGCCTGAGTCCAGACAAGTTTGATCTTTGGGGTAAATCTATTTGAGTCCTGCTATGAAGTCAATGTCCTGGAAATGTCCTGAGTTTCTAAAAATTCCACAGTTGTGGCGATAAGACCTACAACACCTCTGGAATTACAGCTTTCACATTTTAAGTTTAGAAAACAATTGAGTTACTGAATTTTTTCTTCAATCCTAACTCCAGTTTAGTAATAACAATACTTCAGGTACATAGAGTCCTCTTAATCCTTTTCAAGCATCTTTATTTATTTGGCAGGACTTACAAATTTTGATTTCCAAACTTCAGAAAGCAGAGGGGCAAGTGAGGCAAAGTAGATTTTATTCAAACTGTGGAAGGGCGTTCAAAGCTGTCAGGTGATGAGGTCAGTGGCTGGATTTTGAAGTTTCAGAGGGACAGACCAGCAGCTGAATCACCGTGAATCCACACTCGGGATGGCGTGGTCTCTTCCGAGGAACACACCTGTGCTTTGACAGGTATTTCACTCCTGTCAAAGCACAGGATATGTTGAAAGCAAATGGTCACCAGGGAACGGGGATCATTATGAAAAATAGAATCCCTTTGCCGTGCAAGTCAAAGATGTCAGATAACACCAAGCTACAAAAAAGGGGAGAGGTACATCCAAAATGTCTGTCATAAAGCCATCAAAGGTTGGAGCGATGAAGTGTAAGGACAATAAGGCAGCTGTGATGGCCCTCAGTGTCCATGAAAACAGAGGCCCGGGGCATCCACATGAAGTGCCTTGACTCACTGTTGTGACTTTCGGCTGACTACAGAATAAACAGCTGAGTGAGATACAGGTCAGACCACTAAGAGAACAGAGAAAGTGAGCACAGTATTTTGAATTCAAGCTGCTGCCGGTTGAAGAGGTGATCACTCAGACACAGGGTCGCTGAGGTCACAGAACTGAATAGTAGCCAGTGATGATGACGATGATGTGATGAGCAATAATGTTAAGTATTTTCAAGAAGAACAGGAGGCCTGTTGAAACATGGTGCATTGACAATGTCAGAAAAGCGGTGCTCCATTTGCCAGAGATGGAGGAGGCAATGTATCACAGGAGGGAGAGCAGAGAAGACGGCAAAGACAAAACATTTTTCAAGCATATTGATTGAAATTCGATAAGGAGAGTTCATTTGGAGGGAAAGAGTATATATACTGCAAAAAAGAATGGATTAAAAAATGTGTAAAATTTCAGTGTTTTGGAGGGATAGATTTTGAGATGAAGATCATGACTGAAACCTCTAGGGTCGAGATGCAAGTGGTGGTGAAACAGAACGAGCAGATGGCTGGTGGTGACTTCGGGACACCCGAGGTGGTGAGGAGGAGGAGAAATGAGGGATGGAGAGGCTTGAAGCCTGAGTAAGAGATTACAGTAAATATAAAGAAAGAGCACTGGGGGAGACTGGTTTGGAGAACGAGAGCAAATAGATTAGTGGACAGGAGAAGTGATTTTGAATGAGGTCATTTCTAGTAAAAAAATTAAGCAAAGTGGTGTTTATAGAAGAAAAGGGAGCCAAGAGGAAAGAAGACCAGATCTTCTTTAGTGATCTGTATGTATGTGAATATTTTTAGGCATCTTCTTGATGTTGTGTCGTCTGTAGTACTGTGTGTGACAGACGTAACAATCTAGCTTGAGGTAAAGCAGAATGATCATGCTCTCCTTCCCACCTCAACTTACATTAGTACACCATGACGTCTTTTAACATGAAGCATCAACATTGTGAATGGGGCTCTTTAATCCTAACGATTATCTTTTAGTGAAATGAAAACAAAGTTTGGGTCATAAACTCTGGCCTTCTGTATGAACGCCAGCTGTTTTTTTTAAAACAGAAGCCTCCTTTTTAGCACCCTGTAATGGCCTGTGCACTCAAACCTTGATGCACACACAGTGCGTATCTCAAAAGTGTTTGAAGCATGGGGATTGGTTCGCATAATTAGGCTAAATCAAAAAGCTCCACATTGAGATGATGTTTCTTAAAAAATTTTAGTGCTCACATTTTTTTCCTATCCTATTTTAATCTCTCATAGAACAGATTTTTAAAGAGAAAGTCACACAAAAATGAATATTGTGGAATCACTTCATCACTTCATTACATAATCTAAAGAGACCCGATGTCCACAGCGTTAAAATGTTTTAATATTAGAATACATAGAAACACAAGGAAACACCAGCAAACAGAAAAATGCTGCAAAATCACACCGAACACAACAGATTCATTGCTGTTGTGAGGGAGAGAAAAAAGATGCAGGTACTGTGTTTTTTAATCACAATTCATAAGCTACTGTTAGCTTGTCTGTTCTGCAGCTGTTCCACGTAATTGTCTCCCAAAAACACTTCTGTTGTATTTTGTAAGTTTCTTTTCTTTCTGTGCTGTGTTTTGTGCGCTTTTTCAGCATTTTTCTGTTTCCTGGTGTTTTCTTAAGTTGCAGTGTTAATTATATTAGAATTTATAGTCAGATGATGTAGGTATGTAGGCATAACTGTTTAACAGCAACGGCCACAAAAATGTCCAAGTAGGAGGTTAATAAAAAAGCCTAATCTGAACAGTCTATTTGTTGTGAGTTTCTTATTGCCAAGCTCTTACAGAGATAACATACTATTTTCACCTACTCTATCATCTGTTTCCAGTGCTGAGCAGTGTTTCACACAGTGACCTGAATAATCTCTTACTTTACTGCCATACAATATTACCTGGGGCTTTGATACAGTGATCACATCGCCACATATTGTGTAACTGAGGCATAATGACAGCTTAGGTATGAGAAACAGAGGCAGGTAACAAACAGAATTACCTCACCACAGTAGGCCTGCATGCACATAGAACCAACGTGCTGCCTGCATCCGTAGAGGTGAAGCGATACATATTAAATCCCTGCAACATGCCACTCTTGTGCGTCTGGTTGCCTGCAAATCTGAGCATGCACTATTTTGAAATGAAGGACCAGTTAAGAAAAAAAACAATGTATTTTATAATTATTAATGACCAAAACAAACACATGTGCATACAACACACATTAATATGATAATTAATTCCATTGTTTTTCAGCTCTCAAAACTAAGGAGCAGTTACTGAGATAGCTCATTAAATGCAAATGGGTAAACATTGTTATATAAACTTTATGAAACAAATCGTGATGAATGGTTCTCTGCAGCGGTCTCACCATAAGAGCTGCATTAGAAGTTTGAAGGGAACAATCTTATCCCCAATCACCTTGGTGCTGGTCAGAGCGCTGTTTGTTTGTTTTTTTCACATAAGTTAATTGCGACTTCAGCAGCTTTGTAAATAAAACATGAGGGTGCTTTCGCATGCTGCCTTGAATCAACAAACATCTGCTGAACTTAAAAAAAAAAGCCGCTGCAAATAATTATGTGATGTCTCAACTTATTTCTCTGTTACCCTACAGACTGTTCACCATAATCTGTTAAACCACACTTGCAACATGATTGTCCATTCTGACAGACACATGTGGGACTAACTACTGTGCAAGTGCAACTTCAATCTCTGGATTAGATCTGCCCTTCTCGCTGCTTTTTCTTTTTTTTTCTTCCTCTACCTACACGGTTATCCATTCAGCTCCACGCAGGAGGCGAGCAGAGTTGTGATGGGCGAGCACTTAGCAAGTGAAGGCCATAGTGGCAGTGCTGGAGTGTTATTTAATGAAGTAGAGGATCCGGATGCACAACGCTAAACACATGGGTTAGTGTAGGTGGTGCTACAGGAGTTAAGAGTGTGTGTGTGTTTGTGGGTGGTGGTGTTGGCGGCTGAGATGACAGCAGGTTGTTGTATGTTCCACAGAGGCACAGGATGAGGGAGGGAGGGGGATGAGGTTGATGGTGCAGTGAGCCAGGGGGGGGGCTAATAAGATCTCTTTTTATTGGCCCACAACCCCAGAGGAGTGTTTGTTTGTCTGCATGCATGATGGAGGGGATAAAAAGTTAATGCATAGGCACTGCTGAGCAGGAGCCTGGGCTGGTCACTGCTGCCCCCTGCAGGGCATGCCCAATCTCTGTGTGTCTGTGTGTGTGTGCGCGCGTCTGTGTGTGGGTGTGTATGTGTTTCCTGACAGACAAATTTCACAGCATAAACTGAGGACATCTTTATGCTGACTGAGTGCTGCTACTTTATGATTTGCTAACTTGAAACACGCACAGACAATAGGAGGCAGTTTGACCATATTGCACACTGCGTATTTCATTTAGCACTGCTTTCCACTATTGTGTCTTTGAATGAGAATTTCCACAAGCTTTCATGCTTTCATGTCCCCAACTCAGACTGTTGGTTAATTTTATTACAGCTGTATTTACTTTAATGATCACCGGTAGCTATTTTTTAAAAATTGTTTGGACTGTGCCTATCAATGGCACTTGTTTGTGGTGGAGTTTGCTGGTGTGTGTGACAGAGAAGCAGAGAACGCTTGAAAGAGATTTTTCATTTTTTGAGAAAGCTCCATGTCACCTCAAAGTTCTTCCTCTGTGTGCAGGAAGAGATGGAGCGAGGTATCAAGGTTGGGTAGTAAAAAAAAAAAAAGGGA
This sequence comes from Simochromis diagramma, assembly GCF_900408965.1. Classification (NCBI taxonomy): domain Eukaryota; kingdom Metazoa; phylum Chordata; class Actinopteri; order Cichliformes; family Cichlidae; genus Simochromis; species Simochromis diagramma. The sequence continues at coordinate 6,134,098 of NW_024387520.1, read as the reverse complement.
GTGGATTGGGGACGAGGTGGGGGTGGTGTAAATTCAACATGGGGGGAGCTGGATGAGGAGAATATCAATCGGGCATGCGGCGTAGAGGCAGCCTGCCACAGTCTGCTTCAGGAGAAAGATTAGAGAGGGGATCAGTGTCATCAGCAGCAGGAGAGTAATGGTGCGGGCCAGGTTCAAGGCTGGAGCCAAGAACATATCGGCGTAGCAGCCATCCCCTTCCCATCACCCACTCCCACCCCCCAACCACCACCCGCGCCTCCCCTCACCCCCTCGCCAACACCCCCCTACGTGAAATAGAGGTTAACCGCCAATCCAGACTTTTTCCCGTCTTTTACTGAGGGTGAAAACTACCGCTGGGAGTCTCAGGACAATTTTTATATAGGATTAGAAAACAAAAATCAATATTTAATTATCTTTGAGCTTTTTGTGTCACTGCATCTTTAGGTCAGTAAGTTTTCAGGAGCGAGGGTCGCCAAGGCACTGTAAGTGAAGGAGTCGTTAAAGAACGAGTATCTTTTTTTTTTTTTTACCCCACCCTGCATGTGGCTAAAGTTACATGAAAGTGCACTGGTCTATCAGCATGATTTGAGTGTGATAAACTTTCCCAGAGTAAAAAGATCTTTAAATGATGTGATTATTATTTGTTAAATTGGTTGTTTTTAATTTGATCTCAGATCTGGCACTGCCAGCTGATTATGCACCTTCATGCCTTGACAAAGCCTTTAAACTTACAGGTTAGTTCAATCATACATTTTAACCTCAATGCAGAGAGACGGTTCGAAGGCAAACTATCATCTCTGGTCCTTCACACCTGTGTGCTGCACCTTGCATCCACCCCAGTACATAAAGCACTGGCTGTTTATGTGGCTCTCGGGCGTTTTAGATTAAGGTGGCTCTTTAGCGTTTTTTTTCCCTGTGGCAGTGGCCGATGAGACTGTGGAGTGGATGTGACGGCCGCTTAAGCGGTGACAAGCAGAAGGTCAGTGTCGTTGATGAAGGAGCGAGGCCAACTGGCCCTCTGATGTAGCCATCCTTTAAAGCACAGAGAGAATCTATCCTATTTAAGGCAGACACCCAGACAGACATGGCCACGGAAGATGGTGAAGGAAAGAGAGAGAGCGTGAGAGAGGGAGAGCAGGGAGACGGCGAGACAAAAGGAAGTAGGCAAGGTAAAAAGGAATGGCAGAGACAGAGAGCTTTAAAGTCCCCATTCTGATCAGTACCTCTGTAGCAGGCAAAAATGTTCCCCAGTGCCCTGGGCCATTTATTAAAGTGATGAAGAGCAGAGTGGCCCACTATGAATCAGACTCCCCTGTCTGCTGTGCTGCATCGGGATACTCATGGCCAGATACTGTCTTCACTTGATTGCGGTGATGCTTTTGTATCTTGCCAGAGCAGCCAGGGTTGCCGGGGGAGAGTCCGCGAGTGCCAGGTGAAAGGAAAGGAGGGAGGAAAGGGGAGCCTTTCTCTGTTAATACGTATAAGTCTATTTGTGCATAATTAATTCAGTTAGATTGAATCAGATCAGATGGAACTTGAATAATCCCGGTGGGTAAACTGACCTGTTACAGTGGTGGAGTATAGAAATGCTAAAACAGCTAATCAGTTCTGTCAATTCAGATAGATGAGCAAATATTCATTAGCAGCTATTCACCTGCTAGTGCGACTAAGTGCTGAATAGTTTTTATGCTAGTTACAGCCCTACCGTATTGCTACATACTTGTCTCTTCATCCAAAAAATGCTTTATTCCTGCCCACTTTTCACCCACATCTGCACTCTTTATCCCGTCTTTGTGTGCGTGCACGCGAGGCTGCGTTGCACCATGCTGAGCCAAGCTACGCTGCACCACTCGTATGCCTCATTTCCCTTTATGAGAATGAGGGAAGTCCCATACGCTGATTATCCTATATATAGCCTGTTGTAATCATAGACCAGTGGAAAGTAGACAGGCAGTGTGGGGATAGAGCCTGACATCGCATCACTGAATTATAAATGGGAAACTCGTCTCTGTGTTTGGACCTCAGAGAAGGACAGAGAGAGCGGAGAACGGGAGGAATTCCGAATGTGAACCTTGCTCACGGCTGTGTAGTTTACCGAGTGACAGATTTATAGCGCTAATTATGAGGTTTCTCCTTTAATGAAGTATTAACCGCAGTGAAAGGTGAAGACGCAGGTGCAGGTAGATTGTAACACCCAGCACTGATAAGCTCTGTTCCAAAGCGTTTCCAGAGAAGTTCTGAAGGTGTTATTGTCGTACATATGAGTGAGCTGTCAGGATATTTCCTCCACCTAACCCCCTCTCTGTCTTTTACCTCTCCCCCTCTCCCTCTCCCTGACACCTTCCCTCAGCGTAATACACACCAGCAAGCAATCGATACGTACTCAGCCGAGAGCCAGGAGGAATTGTGGCAGTGTAGGCACCACACATTACAGGGTGGCCAAGGCCAATAAGCTGTGGAAGGGAGAAGGAGAAGGACAAAATTGGAGCTAAATAACAGCTTCTACACACAGACTTCTCCTGACGCCTGGAATGTCTTTTTTTTTCTTACCACGCATTAGGTCTTTATTCCTCGCTGTCAGTGGCATTTATTCAAATCTGGATGCAGCGCGCTGTCATTCTGAACGAAGTGACTTTAATTTCGGGGTGAAGTGTTCCTTTAAAAATACTCTCTCGCCACCCACCTTATTATGCTTATTATTGTAATGAATGTGATGAAATGCACAGAGAGCCATAGCAAGAGATATGCTACTATGTTTCCATAGCAACATACAGTATCACACCGCCACCAGTGCATTAAACACGTAAATGACAGACACAACCTATTAAGCCTGCTGAGATATATGAACACTGTCTGCGTGCGTGTGACTGTGAGTCTCCGTTCGTCAGCGTGCACCCCCATCATTATGCACACGCTTTAACTTCCCATTTTCATGCCAGAGTAACAAAACCTCAGCTGGAATATAACAAGAGAATGCCACTCGAGTCTGCAGAAGATGTAATTAATTTTAGTGGAATTTACTGTGAAAATGCAGATCACAGAAAAATCTGGCATATTTCATGAGTAGATTTTTTTGTTTCTGTCTCTTCACTTCAATACAAACATCTTATCACTAAAAAGGGGGCATATTGGTCAGAAAGGAAGTAACATAAAGTCCCATATGTGTAGCGTCAACTGCTCCTGGAGGCTCGGAAGTCCTGATACGTTTGTACATCTGGCGTAGAGTCAAACACAACACATTCAGTGTGTGATTATGCTATAGAGCACTTATCGTGAAGCAAGTCTAAACCATCCAGACTCTGTCTAATTGATTTCAAGACTGATGTTTGCTCTCTCAGAGTTGTTATGCTAAGGGAAAAATAACCAGATATGTTTTTGTCACAGGCCCGTCGCCTGAGTTCCAAACAAATATTATCTGTATCAAACTGGGTGAGCAAACATGATGCAACAGAAATAGAGAAGTTGCATTTTTATAGCATTGGGTAAACATAATAAATTTGAGGCTCGTGCAACAATCCGTTCTTTAATGCCAATCTATCTGGTCGTGCATTAGCTAAGACAGCACAGATTCGAAGCTGTCACTACCACCCGTAACTCCATTTTTGCAAAAGCAGGACCTTTTCTTTCTTTTTTCTTTTTTGCTTCCAGCAAATAGACATTTGTATCTCAAAAATAAGAACCAGACACATTTGTAAGATGTCACTAAGTTACAAGTAAGCAGAAAAGCACAAAATGGTTTGCAATATGTGCCATCGCATGCTTGTAAAATCCTTGAATGCTTAAGTTTTCATCTCTCCTACGGGATGCACACACAATCTCACCTGTTAACACGCATGATTACTATCTAACTAACTTCTGGCTTATTGTTTACTGCAATTAGTTTTTCTTAAATGGGTATTCTGTAGTTCATCGAAAAGAATAAAATATTATAGAATAAAAACTATTTCTCCCGGTGATTCAAATTAATGTTTATTGTGAAATAAACATGTTTTTGTTTACTGTGAGAAAGCGTGATGCTGCTTCATACTGACTATTCAACAGCTGTTTTTTGATCATAAATTTCAAATGAACCGTGTCAGTTTGTGTATGTTTGGCGTCTGATTGTTGGTTAAAGCACTTCACAATTTAAGCTTCCTGCTGGTTGAAAGACCCCCGAAGTTACTGAAAGGAAAAGGCCTCCAGCATCGTCAGTCCTTCTGATTACAATCAGTGGCATCCAGACAACAGCATTTGGAAAGAATTAGATGCAAAACACCTGTCATTTTACCTCGGGAATTCAGCAAAACAACAAAAGTGAGACTTTGGAAGAGCTGGAGTCGGTCATAGAAATCATTTTAATTTCCCACATCTTAACTTTCCAACTGCAGTTCAACTCTGAGTTTCTGTAGTTTGTAATTTATAGTTTTGTAGTAGCAGCAGTTTGTGTGACGTGAACCTCTATATATTTCATGTTGGTCCAATCACCACTGCACCTGGTCCAGTGACCTGGATGCTTAGTAAAAGGTTGAAATTGATTCATCAGGGTCACTTGTCCATGGTGACATGAGCTTTCATGTAATTGTGGCAAGCCTGGGAAACTGTTAGCCATCAGACTCTTGTGAGTGACCACATCCATGCAGCCCACGTTCCTCTGTGGAGCACCGGCATGCACTTTCACACATATCTAATGTAATGTATCAAAAAGGGAGCAAGTCTCCCTCGGCTGCTCTCTGCAGTTACAAATTAAAATGAGTTACTGTTTATCCATGCTCTGCTTTTATTCACTTTCACTTTGTCTAATGCATTTCTATTTATCTCTTCTCCCTCTTTCGCCCTTCCTCTTATATCTCAGTCTGCTGCTGCTGCTGCTTCTGCTGCTGCTGTTTAGTCTCTGTCTGGGCTAAACATGCTCTTTGCCTCCAATTTATCTGTCCCACCTTCTCCCCCCTCTCCACCCAACCCTTCCACCTTCATCCCTCTCTCTCTCTCTGTCTCTCTCTTCCCTCATCTGTCCTCGCCCCTTCTTCACTCGTAGATTGACTCTTTCCAATTACATGAGCCGTTTCTTCAATCACACTGTAACAAATTACCTGACAAATTAAAAAAACACCAGTGATATTTCTGGGCTTTAGCATGGGCCATTCTTACACTTAATGAAATTTGCTAAGCCATATATCAGCAGTCTGTTGTCAGCCACGCATAGCTCTTCAGATCTTCCTGTTTCCCCCCACTGTTTTAATATGCTTTATACTGATAATTATTTCCACACGAAATACACATCTCAGTAGTCTGCGCTCTTGCGGGTTTCTGTATTTTTTATGTTACCCCTTAAATTGGCTTAACTTTCTTTTAAAATTTATGGATTAAAGGAAAGTATTTGATAGATTTTTTGGACAGTCTGTAGATTTCACCACTAGCCTGTGAGATCAGCCGTTGCACTGATTAATACTAATATATTCAGAGGTAGATACAGTGTTTGTTAATGTTAGTCTACATGAATATTCTTCAGTACTGCTACCAAGCACATCTGAGGTTTCTTCTTCTTGCGCCGAATTGAAAGTGCAGAACATCTGAAAAAAATATCATGAATAATATTTTTCCTACAGTTCCAGGATTAATCACAGAATAAATTTACTTGTGAAAGGATTTTCCAGTCTCTGAGAGGTGAGATAAAATGATTCAGGGTGCAGACAAATATATGTACCTGTGAACATCCATATTTCAGCTGCGTAACTGCATTCTCATTTTTCACATTGTGTATTCACTTTAACATTCCACTCTAAATTGAGCTATAGATATGTTTCCCTTTGCGCTCAGTGTGTGTGGGTACGTGCACGGATGCATGCGCTGTAGGTAGGTGTATACACTTGTGCTTTCCTGCAAATGCTAATTTGAGTTTACCTCTGCTTGACATTCAAAGGCTCTTTGCGAGAAGTAGAATGACAGCCAGCCAAATGACATACTGTAACCACATATGCAGTATCAATACTCAGCATGACAATGTAAATGAATATTGAGTGTACATAATGTGGGACATGACATGTTGTACAGTAATCTAGAGCAGGAAGCACAGTCTATAAGAGCACCAACTGAAGGTATCAACTGCTTGTACTGTATCATGATAACAGGGAGTATTATTGAATTGTTATGACTTTTTATGTCATGTTTTGTGCTATTGTTTTGAAGTACTGCACTAATGGCTTATTGAACCTGCCAATTCACATTCAGCTGAGTGTGCGAAAGCCCTCTTTGTTGTGAAAGGTCTTATTGTCATGAACAGCTCACAGCCGCTAAGGTGGTAAACCGGCTGAATACCGTTTCAGTAGTTTGCAAGGATCTATTTTCTCATGAACACAAGCATTCCATCCAGAGGAGGGATTCCTGGTACTGGATGGAGCTTCGGACACAGAAAGCAGATGCTAGTGTTGGACTTCTGCCAACATGTGCAGGAGACCAAGGACCCGGATGGTGCACATGAACAAAGAGAGAGAAATGTTTACTTTTTAGATGTGAATTTCAAATGGGGGGAAAACTATAAAAAGCATATATCCAGAACTCAAAGTCAAGGCCAAAGGCCTGTCAGACAGGCACATATGCAGCGCTGCTCACTGGAGACATTGTATCTGTACACCTCCTCCTCTTTCTGCAACTGTGTCTAAGTTCTTTGAAACTATTGCACAGAGCGTGTTAGTTCACAGTGTGTAACATGTTTCTCAAACAACTATTTTGCACAGCATTTTAACATAATACGTTGAAATTACATGACAGCGAGATGGAAGCATTGTCACTGAAAAGTCAGTTACTGAACTTCGTCATGCTGGTCACACAAATACCGTCATTCACTTGAGGTAGCGTTGGTTATGTTTTGTCACCAACACTCCCAGGTCCTTCTGTAAAAGATCCCATTCCAGGAAAGAGACCACCTTTTATGATCATGTAAAAAGTGCACATAAAATTTTAAAATGTTCAGCCTGTAATGTTAATGGTTTCCAGTATTTTAACATAATGCAGAACGATGGGGAGGTGGCTAGCACTGGTCCACCCTCTAGCTGGACTAGCCTTTCTGTAAGTTTGCATGTTCTGCCCATGGCTGTGTGGGTGCTCTCCGGGTGCTTCCACTCCAAAGATATGCAGGAAGTAGGGTTAGGTTAACTGCTGAGTCTAAATTGCCCATAGGTGTGAATGTGAAGGTGAATGGTTGTATGTCTCTCTGTTAGCCCTGCATGAGGCTGGCAACCTGTCCGGCATGTACCCCAGCCTCAGCCCCCCTGTAACCACCCTGTAACTCTGAATTAGATAAGCGTAAGAGAAAGGATGTATGATTGTTTTGACACATCAAATGTCATCACCAGGTAAAGCGATGTTAAAATGCAATTCTCTTTTCCCTTACTTTTCTAAAACTGTAACTGTTCTAAAACCTAAAACCCTTTTTTAAACTTCTCAGTGAAAAGAGACTCTGGAGAAATGTGTCCAAACCTAAAGCTGTGCACCGTTTACCCAAATCAAATCAGGAGAAAAACACAAAACCTACAACAATAGTTTTAAACTGGTTATCTCTGGACAGAGCCTGGTTAGTGTATTCTTTTTCAGCCTTTGCGCTAAAGTTAGCTAACTGGCTCCCAGCTTTAGCTTCATACTGATAACACAAGAAAACAGAGGAGTACATTTTCCAAATTCTAAATATCAGCCACGTGTAATGACACTACAATGGCCTTGTCTTTTACGCCATGTGCTTCATGTACAAAACACGACTGAACTCAAACCTGAAATGATAAAAAGTCCAAACTTTCTACTCTTATTTCTTTTGTAGAATTTGATTGGATCCAGCTGGAAAAAATTAACACAGAACTTGAAATTGAATCAGCTCCCTGACCTCTGTAAGCTTTTAATGACCTCCTCCCAGTAGGGTTTTCAGGGACATAAATCTCTGGGAAATATTTGTCCTCCGCAGCACCTGCTAGATGGCCAGACAGCTCACCGCAACAAGAACGCTTTAACGACAGCTGAGACGACTTTTCAAGGCAGGACTTTCCTTCCAGGTCAAACTAAAACACACTTATAGCTCTCCCAGCACTGGATGTGTTACACATACATTCAAGGCTTCAGCCATGTTGCTGTTATGGTGAGCACTAATACCAAATACTGTAAATATATGCAATTTAGGTATTAATGTTGGTCCTATTTGGTGTCTTTCCCTTCTATCCAGTCCTAGCTCTCAGGAGTTGTTTGGAAAACTTCAAGGCCTCTTTCTTGTATTGACTTAACCTTTAATTAGCCAGGATGCACAGCTAGTTTAATGATGCTGTGCCTCAGGTCATGGTCAATGTAGAAAACACCACAGCCTTTAACTCTTGTGGTATCCCTCTACTGATAATAAAGATGACATTTCAGGCAAGGGTATTGGAAACAGTCTATATATTCCTTTACTACCATGAATATCAGCATCTGTCTGTGTGTGTGTGTGCATGTGTGTCCACCTGCATATGTGTTTACAGCAGGCAGTGAGTGAGTTCGCTTGAGTGTTCAGTAGGATGCTATAAAAGTCAAAAACCAAATCAGACCCACAGGAGTATTTTTACCAAAAAATTCCCAGCCAGGAGAAAGCAGTAAAATGTTATGTGCTCTGTGGGAGCACTTTGAACGGAAGAACCTTAACATGACATGATGCCTGAGCTCCACTCTGGCCGTCAACACGTGACGTGCCCACGGGGGAAGCAACAGCTTGTGACATTTGCCACTTCCTGTCATCTGACATCAAAACTAAGGCTGACTAAGGAATTGGCCCGATTTTACATGTTGAATTGGGTTAATTGTGTTTTATTTGACTGTGTGCGTCTGTGTGTGGCTTAAAACGTACTCAGAACACCTGACGTGGTTTTCCTAGACAGCTCTGCTCGTTCACGCCCTGGTGTCATTTCTTCTGAGCTGAAATTACATTTTTCAGATAAACCAAACTGATTGTGGAAACCTTACTGATCCATTTAAAGGAAATGTTTGTCAAACCAGAGGATATTATAGTAATTATGCACCCTTGCAGGCATACACCCATGCAGGAGAAGAGAAAACAAAGAGGAACAAATGAAAGAAAACACAAAACAATTAAAATGCTAATTGTTTTGTGTGCTACCAACATGTGGAGAGGGGAGTCTGGAGGCCTTCCTTGAGAGCCTCCTCCAACGAGCACTCCTATTGCATCTGCTGTGTGACAGCTAGAGGAATGCTGTAGTGCAGCTCACTGAAAGGAAGCGAAAAAAGCCAGGGATTTGGGGCCTTTTTAAAGGATTTATTTTGTAGCGTGCGTCACAGCATGCTGTAAAGCTTGGAACTTAATGCGAACTGCCCCTTTAAGGGCGGATGTGCAGAACACTACATGGAAATTTGATTGACAGCTCATCAGAACAACAGGCTCTGATATGAGAGAAGCTTAAACTCCTGTGCCGCAACATTACAAACGCACAGACCCCCGCTAGTGCTGAGTAAACAGAAAATGCAAAGGCGGGCTATTCGGCGAGCCCCGGCCTCTCCATCGTCACCCCCCCCCCCCCCCCCCCCATCTCCTCCCCACCTCCTGCCCTCATCTTGCACCCCTGCCCCAGCGTCCCCGCCTCTATACACATTAAGTATGCATTGATTCAGCCTTCCCGTGTGTTATAAATACAGCATCGATCCACCCGGCGATCAATAGACTCATTCACATGCATAGAGCCACTTTGATAACTCTCCTTCCCCCGAACCGCTCGCAGTAACATCCTTCTCCCTCTCTCGTTCTCTCTCCATCTCAGTAGTTTCACATGTTGTTCCTCATAATTCATTATTCTTCCTTTTAGAAAAATATGAACGTGAACATACAACAAGATCTAGACACTGCTTAATAGGCAGGCAGTATATCCCAATCCATAATCAAACTAAATCACTGTAATCACGGATGACCTGCAGCTTCCACTCTTGGTGTTAATACTCAGTCTAGATCTGCTTACTTTGAGTGAGATACGGGGTGGCCCGCTTTAGCATTCATTCTCACGCACAGCCAACAAATGATGTGCATGCTATCAAAGGCACAGACGCTCCTAATGAAAAAAAACACACCAAATGTTTATTAGGTGGCTGGTGGGTTAAAGCAGAACTGATCTTCCATTTCCACAGCACCAGATCTATGATTATTTGTTTTCTCTTAAGGCATCTGGATTGAGACGTCATTTTTTTGAGGAGGAAAGAAAAGCAACTTAAACGACTGTCCGGCAATAAAGAGAAGAAATTCAAAAGTTACAACTGTGTTTGTAATCAGGAAAGATGGAAGCAAACTCCGGCTTTAATCAGGCTCCATGTGTTCTCCTTTAGATTACATCCAGGTGGTTTATTGCTTCTGTTTGTGGTTAAACACACATGTAAAGTCTCCCTATCGTTCCTGCTGCTTAACATGGCTCTAAAAAAACAGGTTTAAGAAAACAGCTTTTCACAATTACTTTCAGTTTTATTTACTAGCATTCTTTGGCACTCCTATATCTTCCCTCCCACACTCTCTCCTCTAAAGGAACTGAAGGCTGAGAAAGGTGGTTGATGATCTTTACAGGGGTCTGTCCCTGTTGTGCACTTAAGTAGCTCCTCATTGCTTTTATGGCGACTCACTAAAACCTGTCTTGTAAAAAGCAGTCCAAGGAAGGTAAAAAAAAAAAGGGGGGGGGAAGGTGGAACACATTTATAAAAGACAGAGAAAGAGTAGGGGAAAAAATCAATGCCCATTTCTTCAGCACCTATGAATTTTATTGAAGCTGGCCCTGATGTTATTCGGTCACAAATTTTGCCCGTTTTGGACTGAAGTTACCGTGTGCACTTTGTCTACTGAACCGCAAAAAAAATCACAAAATGATGTGTTATATTTCAATATATCTGGCGATGCTTTCGAGGATGGATCGTCACAATATAATGAACCATGCTTCGATGCTTTTTTTTCCAACAAAATCCTCTTGTTCGCACTTTATCTTTTGGGTCAATCCCCGAATATTTTTCAAACTCTCTTCAAAACGAGCAAATTGCTGTAAGTACTCTATGTTCCCTTTCCATTCCAATTGGTTCGTGTCTTTCTGAATGTTGAAAAAAAAAACATTTATCATATCCAATTTGTATACTTGTAGTTTTTTGCCCTATCTGTGCTAACATTTAGCATGACTGGATTTAGTCAATATGAAAGGGCCTCTCTGGAACATTTAGCACCACATTCAAAATGACTCCTCTTAATGTCAGAACCTCACTTTACATTAGCTGAGGTGTAGAACAAGCACCCAGATAATGTCATTTTGCCACTGTGCTTTGCAGTCACTCCATTTTGACTGGGGGGAGAGATTTGGCCAGCGATGCCTCTCATCTTAAAGATCAGCCTTAATTGTGCCAGTGTGCAGGAAGACCCTGTCATCCTCAGCAAGGCTCTAATTGGCTTAAATTTAACCTTTCTGCAGTTTATTGTGCAAACGCCAGTGAAAGGACATTATAAATGTACCTTTTGTAGAGCAACATGGTATTAGAAATTGCTGCCAAGTTCTGTCAATTACTGCAACAGAGTGGAAAGACAGAAGCATGCAAATGTAATATGCATCTGTGTCACAAACTTTGCGCTGCTCAGAAAGGCATCCAAATAACATTTAACCACATGTGTCAAAACACAAAAGCAGGAGAATCTACTTCAACCCATGCCCAGACTTCACTCTGTGTGTCTTACATTCATTCCCACAAACAAGGGTTATTAAACAGTTAAGGATGACCAAAGTTAAGGTGCACTTTGAGTGCGCTCAAACAGGGTGGTGATAGAAGGCAGAAAATGGGAACCTCTCTTAGTGTCCCCGCGTCCATTACTGTATACTTCATTTAGCGCCAATTAGATTTTCATTTCCCTTTCTGCTGCTAATGCCCAGACTCGCAGGGACCATGCTAAATTAAGCACTAGATCTTCATTGCGGGCTGCAAACCAATTGATTTCGCCCCTTAATCAATTTATTTCATTAGTTATACATTCCTCTTTTCCCTCTCACCTCCTTCTCCGCTGTCTTGTCTCAGAGCCGGCATGAGGAGAGTGACCTATCCCAGAGTGTGACACAGAGGAGAGTGATTTGAATGATAACCAAATAGCTAGCGCGGTCTCACTGGTGTTTAAAGATCATATGTAAATCAAATGTCGGGGTGGGGGTGGGGGGTAGAAATTGCTTGGTGGGGTTCTGTCAGAAAACAATTTAGTGATCGTTAAAAGGGATGCCTCGCCGTCGTGCAAACCTCTGCAAATTAAATCAATGCAGCCACTGGTCTCTGCCCCCTTTCACTTCCATCAACCCCCCCCCCCCCCCCTTCTCCTTCTCTCTCACTCTCATTTTTCTTCTCGTGCGCGGACACACAAAAAGACGGGTGCGCACGCACACACACACAAAAAGATACCTACAGAAGAAGAGAGACTGGGAGCTTGAACCTTAAAGATTTTCTGGATAAGGTAGATAAGGACATTTTTATTACTCTGCTACTACACACTTTGGGGATTATAGCGGAGGGAAAAAATAGAAGTGCTAAGGACACAGCACAGCACATGAACGTTGACAGGCGTCATAATGCAACATGAGATGTAAAGAGACTGAAACAAACCCCACCCAGGATGATCTCACCATTTCTCCTAATGAGATGAGTTACTGTAGGTCTTCTGAAGAGAATATCACTACAGCAGCAGTTATGGGAAAAATACTCTAAATGCTAACACCCCACCACCACCGCCACCACCACCACCCCAGGAGAGCCAGTCATGCTTGACTCCTATCCCTAAAGCCTGTGTGTGTCAATCAATGTCCCTGGGGAGAAGCTGCATGTTTCAGAAGACTAAGGAAATAAAAACATGTTGTGGAAAATCTACATTTGTTAGATGGAGGCGACATCACTCACTGCAACATGTTTGCAGAGTTGTGTGCTTGTGCAGGCTACAGATGTGGTTTGCAGTTGAAAAGCAGGATGTGTTTTCCTTTTCTCAGCCTTCTCCAGCAGGGATGTGCAGGCAGAGATGTGGGTGGGCTGGCATGTACGCATGCCCACATGTACATTTTACTGTGTTGTCTGCAGGGTGTGCCGTCATACACAATGTCACTGTGAACACATACTGTGAAAAAGAAAAAGAACTACCCCGTGTGTTGTTTTAGAGACTTGTAGCAGGCACTTTTCTTGAGGATAACACGCTGGTGCTTATACACACACGCGCGCACGCACTCGTACACCATGGCCATGTAGAGATTTTGCAGTACACACTCATTGTGTCTGCTTGTCAATTGGCACCTGATATCCACCAGCGTCTGGGAATCAAATTAAGTGAGCGACTGCTGAAAAGGCCTCCTCCTCTTTTTTTCTCATCCGCCATCCCTGGGCATAATTAATTTTATCATCAGCGTCATTATTATTGTTAAATTGTTTTTCATATTTCTTCTTTTTTTTTTTCTCCCACCTCACGCCCCTCCTTCCTTGACTGCCTGGAATGCCAAGTGTATGCTAATGTGTTTTGGAGATTGCCAGCGCACACAGAGACGGAGAGAGGTAGAGAGGAATGAGAATGAGAGAGGGTCTGAGATGAGGAGAGGGTGGGAGATGGAGGTGAGACAGAGAGAAGGGGGTGGGGTGGGGGGTGGAAAGAGTAAAAGGAGAGCAATGAGGTTGGGAAGCAGGTGTGGGGGGGGGGGGGGGGGTCGATGGTGAAGGAAGACAGGCGGGAGAGGTGGTGGGGTGGGGGGATGGGGGGCGGGGGGGGGTTGAAGGTGTGGGGGGCACATTATGTATTCCACGGGCGTATTTGGAACCCAATTAATCAAGCAGAGGAGAGGAGAGATGCAGAAAGGATGAGATCGCCCTTCACGTTGATGAGGCCTGGCCGGGGCAAACGCTCAACCACCTGAGCTCCTAACAGCCATGCCGGTGCACAGGAATTATAGCAATACCTTCACTCTTTTCTCCGGCTCTCAAACGCACACGCTCTTTCTCTGTTTCTCTTCTCATCTCTTTTCCCTCATCCCTCGCTTTGTCCTAGTGTAACACAAAGTCTCACCTTCTCTTCTTCATCTTTTTCTTTTAATTTGGGCATTTTTACCCCCTGAAGTCCAAGTCTGAGAGTTATTTTCCTTCTTTTTTTTCACTCTGTGAAATGCAATGTTAAATGTGAAGTTGTGAAAATATAATACATTGATAAATGTAAGCAAAGTAAGTAGAGAAACTAATATAATGGAGGTTTAAAGGGTGTTTTTTTGATTATGAAATTATATGATACCCCAATAACACCATCCCCATTAACACCATCCAAAGGTTATTCTGAGTGCCACCTTCACTGGCTTCTGCATTACTCCAACCTCGCCTCTTCTTCATCTTCTTCTTCACACGTTTGGGGTCAAGCTTGTGGCAACCGGCCACCAGCAGCGATCATTGGGAAATTGACAGTCTCATAGAAGAGGAGCGGCTGAGAGTAAAACTCCAGTCCCTGGTTGACTTAATTTGATTCCCCTCCCTAGAATGCAGGCCAATAGATCCCGTATCTACATAGTGCTCTGAGCAGGGTCTATAAATATTGACCCTCCATTTCCTGTGTTTGGCGTTAATGAAGCATTTAGTATACCCACAGCATTATGGAGGACCTATGTAAAGCCACCTCTCCCTTTGTCAATGCCAGTCCCTCCTACACACAAAGACACACACAAGCAATAGGTGCCAGGAGCTTTCCCAAAGGTGGGGAAAGGTCACTTTAAATTGCTATTTTAGCAGTAGTACAAAAAATAAATAAGAATCTTTTTTTTCTAAACGAACTATAAGAGTGAACTGTGAAAACTATTTCCCAGAGCAAAGCAGAATGTGAACACATCTACTTACAGCTGACTTAACGGCTGTTTTTTGTTTTGTTCTGGGGGGGGGGGGGTTTGTCCCCCTGAACAGCTGCCTTTTCTTGCTAACTTAAAATACTATTTTTCCCACTCTTTATATTCCATCTTTGGTTTATTTCTAGAGCTTTCAAAATGCAGCAGAAGTAAATGCATAAAGTAAATCATAAGAAAATTCTCTGTTTATTTGTTATGTAGGTACTGTAAACATCACGTCTCTGCTCAAACTGGATTAAATTGTTTGTCAAAGCAGGTCTTAAGCAAGGATTTAAAAGTAGCCCACTAGTAGCCCTAGTGTCAAATCAGATTTGAAGAAGCAGTCTGTTCCAAGGCTTAGAGAAACACAAGAAACCTGTGCTGAGATAATCTATGTGGTATGGTCAGAATATGGAGTGCAAAAGTTTGGGGAGATGAAGCTTGCCCATTAAAACTACTTATATACAAATAGTATGCAATCGTGTGCTGCAGCATTTGCAAACAAGAAATGGCTGACAAACTAAGACCTAACTAAAGATGGCTGCTGTAGTACAGTCTAGTACTAGACAGGGATGGGTATTGATAAGATTTTCACGATTCCATTTTCGATTCTGTTTAACGATTCGATTCTTTATCGATTCTCTTATCGATTCTTTTTAAAAAGGAGAACACTAAGGTCGATTAGCTTAGAACTTTGTTTTATATCTTCTCTTTGAACAAGATAGAAATTTAGGAGTAACATGGCCTTACAAACCCAACAGTGAGATCTTAAGAGATCCACAGCCTACGGCTCTTCAATGGGGTGTCACAGGGTCCCCAGGAAAAAAAAAATTGTAAATGTAAAATAATAAAATAAATATTCTTCTGTAGCAATAACAAAGTATAACATAAATTATTCTGTAGTAATTACACAAGAATATCCAGTAATGTCCCTGCCTACAATTAAACACATTCACTTACCGAAAATCGGGGGCATCTGCTGTGGCAAATGGGTTCAAGCCTTTTACCACAAACTGAGTCACTGCTCGGTGACATTCGTCTATCCTGGCCTGAAAGGAGACGCTAACGGTAGACTGCAGCGAGAACTACCAGCATCTGAGCCAGCCAGACTCTGTCTGTCTCTCTCATCATGGTCACCTAAATGCGCAGTAATGGCAGGTTTTGTAATAAGGCAGATCGCGCTAACATAATATGCACTGTTAGTTGATTATTTACCTGCCACATTAACGGCAGAGGACGTGCAAACGTTACCGCTGCTGCTGGGTTGAGATTCACGAGTCCGGAGCGGAATTAAAAACACGACATTCATTTAAGGACATCGCGTGTTTTGTGAGCAAATGCTTTTGCATATTCGTAGTGTTTCCTCCCTTAAATGAAATGTCTACTTTTCAAGTATTGCAAGTTGCCCTGTTGTCATCCGTTCTCTTAAAGTATAATCAAACTTTTGAGCGTTTGAGCCGCCATGTTTCCTGCCAGGTAAATGACGTTCCGCAACGTGGTGACGTCATTCGGGGCGACTGGAATCGATAAGGGAATCGTTTGCAAAAATGGCAAACAATTCCAAGGAATTGAAACAGTGGGAACCGGTTCTCAACAAGAACCGGTTTTCGATACCCATCCCTAGTACTAGAAATTATTGTTTTAGACCCAAAACCTTGCCTTAGGCTACGTTCACACTGAAGGCGAAAGCTCATCAAATCCGACTTTTTTGACCCTATGCGACCCATATCCGATCATGGTATGACAGTGTGAACGGCACAAATCCGATATTTTCAAATCCGATCTGGGTCACTTTGGTATGTGGTACTGAATCCGATGCATATCTGATGTTTTCGAAAGCAACTGCTGTTTGAATGGTCATGTCGCATTAAGTCCGTCTTTTACATCACTGACACAAGACAGACGCCAATTATCAGCGCCCGTGAAGACACCGTGAACGCTTCCTGACCATCCCATGTAGATGTCAGTGAAACTGTTTGGAAGACAACGCTGGAAAAGCGTGAACATTTTATTTGTACTGTATAATCTGCAGATTCTGACAGAAATCTGCAACTATCCTTTGAGGCACCGCTCCTCTCTAAAACAGCAATAAGGATAATTATTAGGCCGTATGTAAATAACAAAATAACTTTATAACTTAAAGCAAAATTGGGAAACGTAAAGTCTGAAACAAGTCTTTATATTAACGGCCATCATTCAAACAATACTGTTTGCTCTGGGCCTAAACAGAGCACGTTGTGTGTGACGTCTTCTTTTGCGGATGCGGGCCACTTTGAGGGTTCACACTAGAGAGCGTTTGCTGTCACATTTTATTTGTAGTGTGAACAAGCAGACAAAAAAATCAGATTTGATCAAAAAATCGGAATTGAGCATTAAGACCTGCAGTGTGAACGTAGCCTTAGTTTTTGTGCACAGTCTAACCGTTCAGCCAGAGTATTTCCTGATGACTTGTAGCAGGCTGTTAAAGAACAAAAGATGCAGGTGAGGAGTTCTGACTATGACTTGATGACCACATAAATATTGAGCGTTAAAAACTGACGTACAATAAAGGTGAAGAGCCGACAAGTGACCCTCTACAGAAGTTTGTTTTGACCAAAGGCGTCATCACCACCAAGCCTGAGCTATGCCTTTATTTTGTCACGCACAGAGTATGAAGGACAGTTTCCCCAACACGTCCTCGTGGAGTTTCTCTCTCTCTCTCCATCACATCACTTCCCACATCTCTCTGCTGCACCCCTTGTCTATCACCTCCACTTCTCACCTGTCACCCCCTCACCTCCCAACCAAATACCCTCCATCCTTTTTTTGGGAGGGGGAAAAATGAAATTATTTTGTTGTGGGGTCCCCGGGCGGTTTTGTAATTTCATGCCTGTGTATGATAATTTTATGCTGTCCTGCGTCGCGTAACTCAGGGCTGCCAAATGCTGACAGGTGATAAATACGATCTTTTCCGCCCCGTGTGCAACAGACCTGAAAAAAAAAGAAAGATAGACAGAGGGGAGGGCGGCTGGGGTTTGGGAGCTGAAGGTTTGGGGGCGGTAGGGGGGGACCAATTGCAGGAGACTGGCTTAGGCCTTGGTGGGAACAGTGTACACAACAGTGTCGCCACTGTTGGAGCAATTTCACGGCTTGCCCACCCCACCTTCCTTCACCAAGACACTTTTATTCACTTCCTGAGATCACCTGCTTCCCCACATCTGCCTTATCTCCCTTTCCCCTCTCTCTTTATCGCACATCATTTTTGTTCTCTCTTTCTCTCACTCTCTCTCTCTCTCTCTCTCTTCTATATCTCCCCTCCCCACATCCTCCCCCACCCAGGAGAGACAGAGAACCTTCAGGTAGCCTTGAACAGCAGGTATAGTGATCAGTGCATTCTTTGCTTCTCAGAGGAATAACGGGAAATAAATAAGAGGACAGTCTGTGGACGGGGCAGTTTTCCACCCTGTCAAGGAAACATTTACTGTATGTGGCAAAGGGGCAGAAGAACAGGACACGGGGGGGGGGGGGGGGGGGACAAGTAAGTGACCCAAGCGTGGAGAACTGATGGCTTTCTGAGTGACGTAATTATTCGCCTCCTTGCATCGAGCAGTTAGAATGATGATATCCTGAGAGAAAAAAGAAAAAAAGTCTGGCATGTGCACACATGCAGACAGAGCACACAGTGACCTTCACATTATACTACATGCGTGTCATGTGAATTATAGTTTATAGGTTATGGCAAACACATCATGAGGATAGTTATTTCATGTACAATATGATGGGCTTCTATGCACAAAAATACTTATATGGAAAGTCACATTTTGACATTAACAGTTTAATTCTCTCTATCTATTTTTTAGAGGCTGGTATAGGATCCTGCTGGCATTTAAACATGGAAGTAATATGAAAATTGAATATGATCGTTCTTCACAGCGTATCTGTGGATTCTGCACCATGTCCAAGAAATCCACTCAATCAATCTAGAGATGTGGGAGAGGGGAGGGGTGTCGGCATCACCACAGTTCCAAGTCATTAAGCAGCTAGAAATTAATTGACTTCACGGTGCTTATATGGCTGAGCGTGGGGTTAACCCTGGCATGGCAGCCTCTATTACTATTGTACTGCATGTTCCTAGAGCTGCGAAATTGGTGGGACACAGCAGCGGTAAAGTCAGCAAAAAACGAGTCCCAGTGTCCCATATAGTATGATTAATAAGGTGATCACATGGTGATAAAGCGCCTCAATGATACATTGTAAACGAAAGGTTAATAATGTACACGGCACCGCTTATTATTTGAGCCCATTATGGTGCAGCTAACTATGTGTCAATAAATTCCAGCATAAACTGCAATCAGTGGGCTTTCTAGTTCATAAGACGCTCACTCGCAAGATGGCAATCTCTGTTAACATACGGAACCGTGTGTTTTTATAACTACCAGAGCGCACATGAATCGACCAGAGGCTCACGGCAGCACACCCACACACACATGTACACATGCACACGCACACAGGACCTCCTGAAGGCTTTCTTTGACCTCTATGTTCGATTTCTCTTTTAGAATTGAACCGGGCAGAAGTCTCCAGAGGGAAAACAGAATAGAGAAAGAGAAGGAAGGAAGTTAAGAGCACAACACAGAACAACAGGAACTATCTGTGTATGCTATGCTATATTTTGCCCATGCATGCCATTAGAGGTGCGTTCGGGAGCAGGGGGTGTCAAGTACGGCATACTTGATGTTCCTGCGCACTGCCAGAATAGAGGCAGTTAATGTGAAAGGGATGTGAAGTTTTCTCTCTCTGTGTGTGTATGTGTGGAGGGTTATGTTTAGACCTGATCTGATTTGTTTTCTTTATGCTACTTTGTGCATGAGAAGAAAGACTCTGGCTAAAGTCTACAATTTATGAATGAAGATGAAAGGGTGGGTGGATGGATTGCAAGAAGTAAACAGAGAAGTTGTTCATTTTCCCAGCCTTTCAATTTTCTGTTGAGATCAGTCCGAGACTTCACTTATTCTGTTACTACAGGCCTTGATCAACCAGGGCTCCCAAAGTCACAATGGATATTTAGTCTAATCTGCATCCACTGCTCTTCGTCTAAATGCACCTTAGCATTAAAAGCTCTTTTCCAACTTCAGCAACATAAATAAATTAAAATCATATCAAAGGGTAAAGTAATACGTAGCTTTCAGTACTTTACACTCCACTAATACACACACATTATAGAAAATCACTTTTATAGTCAGATATCAGAACAGTGTCTGGTGTACAATGTGTCTTTACATTTCCCTCTTATCTCACAGTGCTGTCCATGTAACACACCGTCTCAACAAAATGCTGATCTTTTTACAAGAAATCGTCCAAGAGGACATCTTATCGTTTTAGTGCGACAGGGGAGGGGTGGTCCATCTTTTTTTTCAGTGAAACTTGGACAAAGTGTTGTGCTGTTGGGCACACAGGCTTGTTCATTGAGTCCAGTGAGCACCTACTCCCGCATGGGACAGAGTGCCACCTATTGGTGCCCAGTTGGCTACAAGATATACTCTTGTATAGAGTATATACTCTGCTGTGTGTGAAGCCAAAGGTTATAATTCAGTGTGAAAAAAACCAATATACCAATGTAAATACATTTACTGTGATTGCATGAAGCCTAATACACTTACAGTAGGTGAAGGTTGATTCGACGACCCAGACATTACTGTATATTGTCAGGTTAATTAGATCTTCAGATATAAACATCTACATAAGTAGGATCAAATATTAATAAAAAGTGGAGGGTTTAATGTTAACTCTTACATAAAAATCTATGCTATATGCAGTGAAGGCCAAAAATGTCAATAAAAGGATCAATCAAATGTATTTTGTATGAGAAATGTATTTCTTTATGCTGCGACTTTGACCCACTCGGAATGTGGATACAACAGACCGGGCATGGTGGGCAAATCATTAGAACTATGTCGAGGAAAAATCCCAGCGAGCTTAATAAAACAGTATGATTAAAATTCAAGCAAGGATGGTAGTTATTCCACACACAATGGCTGTCTGCTTAATATACAGCAGTATGCAGGCCCCAGGTCTCTTTGTCCCAGGCCTCAGTGCTTGTAAAGAGCAAGGTCTTTTTACATTTTCAACAGTTGTGAGAAAACAAGCTGCTCACACATTCATGCTCCACCGCGGAGAAGACTTTTGGATGAAGGGTTGCCTTAGCTCTAGCACAAAATCTGAATCATCAGAAGCTTCTCCTTCTCTCCCTCTTTCTTTCTTTCTTGCACTTGGTCCCTTGTTATGTTTCTTTTCAATATAAGGAGCAATAGCTGCTAGAAACATTCTAACTCTTTGCTTGGCTATCGGTTTCATAAAGTGTAGACAGTCTGAAGGGTACTGAATTGGGAGATATCTCTTCAGCAAGTTGTTGGAGAATTGTGATAGGTGTGTGTGTGTACAGTACACTTGCCGACTGACTGTGTGTGTGTGTGTGTGTGCGCGCACTCTGTCAGTTCCAGCACAAGGGAACTCCTAAACGGATCGGGTCACTCCTGATCACATGGCAGAGATAATGGTCCAAACAACCTTGACGAGAGTGGAAGAGGTCTATCTATTTAATTAGAAACTTTAATATTTCATTCTCTGCTATGGCTCATTAGAGCCCTTCCATCATACCCTCCCAGGCCCATGAGCACTAGCACACAGTCTTTCTGTCTCAGAGGATTCTCATTTGCCAGGTTTTCTGTTTCAGCACTGAAATAAAGCTAAAAAGAAAAAGGGGGGAGAAAAAAAACTTTATGCTTCACACTTTGTCAGTCACTAAACGCTTTTGTATTATACCAAACTGATTTTCACAAGTGCTGAATGGGTTACATCAGCATGTGCACTCATTAGAAATATAAAAGGGTAAAAAGAAAAGTATGCGATCACGCTCGTGCCATTTTGCAAAATTCTTTTTCCTTTAGATGAAAGTGGAGACGGTAAGATGAGAGAATTTAGACGAGCTATTACAATGCAACGGTCATAATGAGACAGATAAATAGAGCAAGATGTGTTAGTAGGCTACTTTTCACCTACCCACTTAGGTTCTTTCATTATGTTAAAGTAAGTAAATCTTTAAATCTTATTTAAAGAAGCTTTTAATAAACATTCAGTATTTTACACCCTTTTAAACAGGGTGTTCTGAGTTCAGTCAGACACTGAGCTGAACACTAACACAAACTTCCGCTACCATACTCACCAGCCAACCCATTGTTGGTACATTCAGTGTTTGAGGTAAACAAACGGTCCCCTGCTCAAATTTGTGCAAAGGATGCAAGGTGATTGTTTGCTTCACTTTCTTTGTGTACGTCTTTACAGTTGTATTATCACAAAATTTCCAGAGTTTTTCTCTAAGAAAGTCCAAGAAAGGAGAAAAAGAAGATCTCAGTGTAAAAGTGTTTAATTCTCATTTGTTCTTACTATTTGCTCATAGTAAGAGTTACTATCCAACCAATAGTCAAAGTATATAGGATAATATTACATGGTCTCAAAATATGTGTTTAAGACAACCAATAAGGACTTGATTGCACCCTAACTGTTTGCAGTTTAATTTTTTTTCTCCCCCAAATGGAGACAAAAGGATCTCACCTGTTACCTCCCCTTTCTTTAATCCCTCTCCTGGCTTCAGGGAGCGGGCTGTTCAAGCCTGGTTAGGAAAGGGAAGGCTTTGCCCAATCACGCAGTGTAGTCCCAAAGGTGCTCTGGTCCTAGGGAGGCAGGAATGTGATGACAGTACACTTTAGAGGTGATTCTGTTCAAGGGCGTGTCACTCTGTCACTGACAATATTTTAATACTGATCGAGGTGTCTCTCTGGCCGCTACTTTCTCTCTGCCCTGTCACTGTAGTGTGTGCTGTATATACAAACACACAAAGGCACAAGAAGCACCTTGTCGAAATGAGTGAGAAATTTCAAGAATTTTTTTTTTGTTAGAATAAACTGGAAAAATTCTGACATTAAAATGCGTCAGTCTTACAAAACAATCACAATAGAAAGATTCATGCAAACCAGTATTTAAACTGTGCTTGTATATGTTTTCACTCAGTTTCTGTATATGTGTACGTGAAGTCATTCGTGACTCTGGCAAAGTGTGTGTGTGTGAGTGTGTGTGTTTATGTGTGGTAAGTTATAAGTTTGTGTGTAAGCAGGCATAGAGGGGGGCATAAAATATGCAGGATAATTACCAGGAAGAGGTTGGGACGCAGATGAAAAGCCTCGTATTGATTCTTGAAAGGACCTGACAGCTCGCCTGAATGTTTTATTTCCTCCGCATTGTTTGTTTTGCATATAAAGGATTCCATTTTCTTGTGAATTTTGATTGCAGTAAAAGCGGCAGACCCTCTGCTTGCTGTGGGGAGGACAAGAGCCGTGTTAACTGTTTAGAGACAGAAAATGGATGTGGGATGCAAGTGACCTCAAAGACGCCTGTTTCCCTGTCAAGCTGCCAAACGACCAGACTGCCGTGTCACACGTATGATGTATGAAAATGACCCCAGACAAAGAAAAAAACTGTTGTAAAGACATGCCAACAGGAGAACCTGATTTTCACATATTAACTGCAAAGAATCAATTTTCTGCTTTTTTACATATTACGATGTAGACGCGGGCACACTTTTATGCACATGTTTAGTCAATGAAAAGTCAAGCATGAAAACGAGGATCCGGATCTGGTGAGCCCACCGTGAGTGCTGGAATGCATCAGCGTGTAGCGTCCCGTCCCAATGTAAACAGCCAGCGCACGTGTGTGCATGCCTCCCTCCACTAAAGCTGCTTTCCATTTCCCTCTGGTGCCCATTTCTCCTCATTCAGACCTTTGTTCCACCAGCTACCACAGATGAAATCCCACCGCAGGATTTCATACACAAACACAGCATCCGGATCGCCGCCCGCCTTCAACCCGCCCCTCTCACAGTCCAGCTGTCCTGACCATTACGCTGTAAAGAATGCCGCCGTGGCTTTAGGCAGATTTTACACTCATACAAGAAAGTGCATCAGATTCATGCTGTATGCTGTCACGCTTCAGGATCTCATTTTCAAATTTTCCAAACAACAAAAATCTTCATAATCCACAGACTTCTTTTTTTTTTTTTTTTTGCAAGCATTCTTTTGTTTTAATCTCACAGTTTCAGAATCCAGTTGTTTAATGTTGCTTGCTTACAAGAGCTGCTAGGCTTGGCTAGAAACTAAAAGGATAAAAGTAGCTGTTGCCGGCTCTGTTGTCAGCCAGTTGGACATTATTTGATTAGAGTAAATCACATAAGAGCTCAGGCATAACAAAAAGGCAATAAAATCTGTTTTATTCATATCTGTAATCTAATAATTTCCAGATTGAATTTAAAGGCCTTTGTACAAGAATAAATATGCAATACGGTATTGATCTCTGAAGGAAATTCTTCTTTTGCTGGTGCACTAGGGGCAAAGGTCAGGGTCAGTCACAACACTTTGGCTCTGGAGTCTACGGGGATTGAACAGCATTTTCAGGGGTTCAGATGCTCAGTGCTTTTGTGCGCTTTTTCTTCATTAAGTAAGTGTCTTCATAGACACCATTCCATGCTGCTGTCCCATCATCTATCATCTATCAGTGATTGTATATGCAATACTTGTTCTTCTCACAGGGATAGATGTCGAGCCCACACTGGAGCTTTTACAAAACAAAACTTGTGCTGGTTGCTATGCAGCACAAGAAAAATGAAGGGATTTCGCATCAACTTCTCGTGCACAGTTAAAAAAAAACAAATTCTAAAGAAAGTACAGCACAGAGGATACGCCAGCCAGACATCTGCTGTCAAAAAATGAGCATCATAAGGAGTCAAACATCCTAAAATTGTGCATTTTGTTCCGAGCGTTCAGCTCTACGTTCAATGGGGAAAATGTGAATTTTATATTAATTTTATTATTTTTTTCACCAAATATGTTTAAAAAAGTAATAAATTAAGGAAGATTTGCTACACTTTCAACTCCTCAAAGAACAAAATACAGCTAAAAGTGAGCTGAGGGCCAACACAGTACCTCCCTTCAAAATGCACAGATTTATTTCAGATTAATGAAACACAAGAACAAACTGTATGACACATCCTGACGTAGCCTGATCCCTGCCTGAAGGATACATGTATTATGTTGATATTCATTTTTGCCTGGGCTTTTTTCTTTTTTCCTTTTTCTGTTTCTACTTCACACCTCCTGATTTGGCTCCAACCCCTCATACAGTTAAATTCCTAACACACGCTCAACCAACAATTCCACCATCTAAAATGTCAGTCCTCATCCCACTGTCACCCCCATTTCAAACCATCACCCCCATCAATGCCATTTTGCTCCTGGGCTGAAAAGCAATTGAAACAATTTTCTTGCAGAAAATTATTGTCCTTAATTGCAATGAAGGGCACGTCTTCCCGTCATTCCTTGGGAGTGTTTTTCTCTCTCTGGGTGGAAATGTAGGCATTGCCACTGAGCGTGGGCTCTCTGAAAGAGGTCATAATTACATCCTTCAGTATGCTCGCCGTTGGCAAGGATTTTACGCTTCATAATTATTAAATGGCAGATTCACTCTGCGCGCGTGTGTGTGTGTGTCAGAGAGAGAGACAGAGAGTGTGTGAGTCTACTCCTGCAAACGTGTGCATGTGTTAAAATTCAGGGTGAAAAGACTTTGAATTCTCTCTCCAATGAAAGATTGAGGAGAGACTATTTGTGTATTCCGTGCACACACTTGCCAAAAGTTCTCCCTGATTAGTTGTTTCTATCTCACTAATGTTTTGCCAATCACACTCAGCACTATTGGCTGTCACCGAAGTAAACAATGCATGAATAGCATCAAACTCATTTATCTGTTTCAAGAAGCACAGCAAATTGATTTCAAGTAGGCTATATAACATATTACCAAAGAACAGAATAGAATCCCACATATATAAATTATTTTGTAATTGTTATTGAGACATTAGTAATTGATATTGGAGATGGTAGGCAAAGTGCCATCCTAACAAGATAAGCTCCAGTCTGCCCAACTTTCCTCTTTCAGCATCATTTCCATATCATAATTATACTGTCTCATTCACAGCTGAGATAACATCCCACACTCTGAAATCCTAATCTCCCTCCCATCTCTCTCTTTTCTTTCTTTTGGCTCCCTTGCTGTCTTGTCGCTATCACAAACTTTACACCAGACACTAAGAAAAAAAATATCATAAAAAGGCAGATTTGCATGTTCTTTTTTTCACCAAAAGAAAGGCTAGCAAAAGGCCAAAAATAGGTAAGTCTTTAATTTCCGCCATAGAAATAAAAATAGTGCCAAACATCTTTTTCAACAAATAAAGTGTTGGGGAAAAAAGATAGCTGGAGTTTCAGTTTGATGCTTTATTTTATCAAATATTTTAAAAATTTGCAGTCTTTCTGTAAAAAAGACAAAAAAATCAGATCACGGATCGCATCAACACAAGTTGCTCGGATGGATATTTTTCTTACCACAGATGAGTAATTTAGACTTCTATAACGCGTCAGATTCAATCTCTGTGCCCCCCCCCCCCCCCCCCTTGCCTGCACCTCTCCTTTGATGAAGTGATGCTGGGGATGATTGGCCCCTCATCACAGATCAAGCCCAGGTCCCCTCCTCACTTCTATTCTCCAGGAATTCATTATGCAAAGAGAGCAGTGGTGAGCGATGGAATATTTTACTTTATTATAACCAACAGGAGAGTAAACAATTAGACTGCACCATTTATACTCCCACTCCTCATAATTGTTTTATTTCACATGCACAGTACGCACTCAACATAAACACATATGCATGAAGACAATTTGGATACACGCGACTAATTACCATCTAGTTACTGTATAGTGTCCACTGACGGTGCTTGCATGTTCCCCAGTGAGAGATATTAGAAGTAATTAGAGGGAAACGCTATGCCGTTGCTGGGAATGGGTTTATAAAACGACATTTGCAACCAAAAATCTGCAAGTTTATTGGGGGATTTAGCATTATTACTGAAATTAGTGCAACATAGTAGTAGTTCAACATATTACACAGTAGCATTGAAAATTACAGTTCTGGTTGTTGTGTTCTTACATGGTTATGCATCGTACACAGTGAGATGTCCACTCTTAACTACTCAGAAGATAACTTTCTGAGACTTCCATCCCAGTTTTCAGAAATTAGTAGTAAAGTAACATTTACTTGAGGTTATTTGTGTTCTTTGTGACATCATGCTTTTTAAAAGATACGTTGAATTTTCACTCAGTCTTTTACTCACAAACAGTCTGAGCTTGTACGTGTCTGTACACTTGTACTGCTGATTCATTACTAGTTAATTAATTGTTCATATGAATGTAAAAAGTATCTTTAAAAAGGGGAAAAAGTATCTCGAAGGTCTGTATATGAGTGAAAAATAAGCAGCACACAAGCAAAATTCTAAGTGTTTGCGGTAGTTTATTATTAAACTGATCATCTTATTTTCTTTCGTTTTGGCTTAATTGCTTTTTTTTTTATACAATTTGCTAATTATATTGAGCTTACCTGGAATATATTTGTTTGTCAAATAAAATGAATAATAAAAAATGTCTTTCGTGCATCAATGATGCCACATTTTGTACATGTCAAATATAGTACAAGACAAATGGGACAATTATTTTAGGTGCAAACTGTTAACAGTCTAGTAAATTGCATCCTATGCATGTTGAACTTCTGAAGGTTGCATTGTGTGTTGCCTGCTTGATAAAAATGGCAGCAGTATAAAGTCCTTGAGAAGCACTTACCTACTTGCAGAAAGGGAGCTGTTTTAATGTGGGAGAGTCAATTGAAAATAATAAAAAAGTGTGACTCATATGTCTCTGGGGAAAACCAAACATCTCCTGCAACAAATCAAAACTTTTCCCTCTCTACTGCGGTGAGCGTGCCGAAAACGCCCTGTTTAGTCTTGTTCTATTTCTTCACAAACACACATTTTTAGGTGAAAAGGAGAAATCAAGAGTTTTCAGTTGTCTCGCTGGAAACAGACACCCGAGTTGGAAAGTGGGAGAGAAGTTGAGCTGTTAGATCTCAGTGGCATACGTTCCCCTGGGGAAAGCCACAGCTCAGGGTATACATCCTGTGCTGCTGTGGAGCTCGCTCAAAATACTGTTGTCACATAGCGATCACAGACATCCGCTGATGGTACACAAATAGTCCTCTTACGACGCTCTTAAAAGCCCATTAGACATCACCACGCGCCGTGCCGAAGACGCCAGTCTTAACTGCTCCTGATGCCAAAGGAAAGGCATGAAGACAGACCTGATGCAGAACAATTCCATCTGAATGTGTTTGTTGACTTTTCAGCTCATTTTATGCGGTAAACATCTAAGAGAGTTGCAGCAAACCTCAGATCAGGATGTGACATTTTTCCATATTCATCTTGTGACACAGATATTTAGCTTGTGACAGCTGACTTCTCAAGAGCGTTTTACTTTTGGCTTCCTATTACCATTTCAGAGTGTAACACTGCAGGACCGAGTATTATCCCGTAATTGTAGAGGTCACGCATGACCACTAACTTAACGAGGAAGCTGGTTCTGCATCAGAGGAAAGAGCCATTAACACGTACTTGTTGAGCTCTTTTTACAGTGTGTGAAAGCTAAATAGTGCCATCTGGTGACTTTAAGGAATGTGATGACAAACTATAAAAAAAATTAATTTATGTGATCATTTAAGGTAATGATGAAAACATTTCTGAGAGACTCCGTAACGTGTTTTTGGACAAATCTAACATTTCAGCTCAAATCAGTGCTGTCTATAATTAAAAAGCACTTCAAATAGTTTTACTCCCAAAAACAGTTTATTAAAAAGTTAACTTGAAGGAGAAAAAAATAGCAAATAATAAGCGGAGGTGAAAATGTGAAAAGAGCGAAGCAAAAGTGATCGAGGTGTTGGAGTCTGGGTGGAGAGGGCACGAAAGGCATGCGTGTGTGCCGTGCTCGGAGAGCGGTAGGTGAGGATAAATGGAGAGCAGAGCTCCCGTTTGAGTGTGAGAATGCGTCGGCAGCCTCGGGAGCTCAGCGATCACTCCTCCAAACGGTTGCTGTGGGGATTGTGGCTCCTGGAAGTGGAAAAACTAACAGGTTCTAAAGAGGTGTGAGCCCAGAGGGAGGGGAAGCAGTGCTTACAGCAATGGATCTGCTCAGCCAGTGCCTCTAATTGCACTTCATTATCTCATATTGATTTAATTAGCAGCTGCATTGCCTTCTGTGCACAGGGTTATGGTATGCCTTCAAACAAAAGGGGGCCAAAAGATGCATGTACTCTGCTGTATGGGAGCCTCCTCAATAAAGCCCGTCATATGACAATACTTAGCTGAGTCACCATAATTACCCTCGTGCGATCCCGCTCGTACCGACACGGATAAATATGTGTTTCGACCACAGGCCACAGAGCCGGTCTTGAAGAACAGCAGGTCACAGAGTTGAAACGCACGCTGGGCAAACCTGGACTCAAGCTTCCTGTTTGCTCTTTCTTTAGAACTGCTCTGACGTACGCGATATTTAAATAGGAAATATGTGAAAGGACACTTTCTGTTTTTCATGCAGTAGCTGCAGGATCAACGTCATAAAGCCTTTAAATATGTAATTATGTGGTATGTGCTAATACACGCTAAGTGCAGAGCTGTCAAACGAAGCTGCCCGGGCACAAATATACATCAACTAAAATACTCTCTAACGTCAGAAGGTAAATATATTACAATAATGGGCGCTATAGTGACTTCAGTGTTTAGTCCACAGTTTAAAAACAGAGACACAAAGAGCGCTATTAAGGCAGCCAATCGGCTACACAGCATGCTAAAAGGATGACCCTCGAGTTGAGTTTTGCAGGTGGAACAGTTTTACTATTGATCTATATAGAAAGACAAGAGTTCTGCATAAGTGAAGGGAAAGAAACGTGGAGGGCAGCTAAGCAGGGGCTGCTGAAGAAACAGATAATTCTTTTTGAGTTGAGCACTTCTAATAGTGGAAGAGGAAGTTCACAGTGAATAGGGACAAAAAGCCTACAGAGACAGTTAGGATGTTTGTCTTTAACGATCCAAGGCGGCTCTGGATACAATCATCCTTGTAATAAAATTTACTATATTCTTTCCCAGCCCACTCCCTCCCATTACGACAATCTGTACCGTATGACGAGCAACAACTGCAGAGAGCTATTTTAATCAAAAGAAGATGTCCTAGAGGAGAAGTTAAAATATGTTTTATATATCTAAAACTTGGAAGACTCTGTTATTAATTTTTATACCTGTTAAATATCTTAAAGATGTATTTGACTTATCAAACAGAGCAGCCAACAGAGGCCAGATCTTACAAAGGAACCCAAATTTATTTCATATCCACAGACTTCCCTGATTGTCACAGCCTTTTTGAACACCCTCCTCCCTGCCTCTTTGACACCGACCCTTTGAAGACTGGAATACGCTGGCAGAATGAATGAAAAGTTCAAATCAGTCATAGGGTTTAAAAGGGGTTAGCTTGACTTCACCTCATTGCTTTTCATCCAACTGATATGCAGTCTTTTGACAGCTCTGTCCTCTATTGGCTCACACACACACACAAAAAAGAAAATGCTGTGGTACCTCCTGTATGCTTCGCCTCTCTAACCTCTCTAACTTGCCCCATTGTCGGATGCTTCACAAAGAACCTGTAGTATCCTCACACGGTTCCTTTCTTATTCCCATCTACCTGATTCACCTAATTTCAAAAATCGTGCGGCGTGAATCACCACATGCAAGAGGAAAGTGGAGTGCACATTAAAGTAAACACAAAGAGTCTGCGGTTCTCAGAGAGAGGAGGAAAGTGAGGGAATGGAGACAGCAAATAAAAAACAGCACTGGTTAGTGGAGAGCGCAGTATGGAATGGAAAGCCCCAGCAGCAATCTGCTAGCACTTAGAGCGAAAGCAGCCTGGGGTCAATATCTAAAGCCAAAGACTTGGACGCACAGACAATTTCAGCCACTTGAAATTGTTAAACAAATAACAGATTGGCGAAGGTATAATTCCCTCCTTTTCTTTGCATTCCTTCTCTCTGATTCTATACATTTTCTCCACTTTTCTCCACTTGGCATAACTTCTCCTGGAGTATGTTCCTGTCTTCTTTCTCTCTCTTCTGTCTTGGCACACCGAGGCAGCGATAGATGGATGGACTTGGCAGGCGCGCATAGCCAGCCTGGTGATGCGAGAAAATCTTTTGCCAATACAGAGATGGTACAGATGGACGTGACATGTTGCTGTTTTCTGTTTTTGTTTAATATTTCTATATTCTTTCCACGTCTGTCTTCTCACATGTGTTTAAACCCGTACTCGGATGGTTCTCACAGGGGTCTTTGCTCATAGGCTTAAAATTGGCCATTAGTGTATATGTTCAAAGGGACAAATCATCAGCGGCTAATTAACCATTATTAACTGTTCTGCTGTGAAAGAAGACAAATTATCATAAATTACAGCCTAATTAAAATGTGATTGCTGGCTCAATAGTTATAAATCATTAATTTTTAACACCCTTATCACATGCGGACGGACCAATTCAACAAAAGGTCTATTAGACAAAAATGAATTCACGGGTTTCTTTCAACACGCACACCCCACTTTCTACTCCTCTCTCCCACTGCAGTCATTAGCCATAATTACTCTATGTAACGCACTGGCTCTATCCATAGATATTAAAGAACAATTAAACCACAGCCTAATTGCATTAAATGAAGTCTTGTGTAGAGGCTGCCCAATCTTAAATTCTATGCAATTAGTGCGCAAGAGATGTAAGAGTATACTGAACTAACCAACTAGGCAGGTACGTAAAGAAAGAAGGAAAATGCGTGGTGGAAGGAAACTTCATTACCAGTGAATGATAAGTTCTTTTTTAAAGACTTCCATATTAAAAAATACTTCAGCAGATGTACAAAGGAATCAGCAGAAAAATGAATGACGTTAACGATGAGATTTTGAAAAAAGTCAAATAAAATAAAACCTCAATTTCCCATATTATTTTATTTTTTTAGGTTTCCGTTTTTTTGTATCGCTGTATTTCAAATCAATGATTTCACCATCTCATCATTATATTTTTACAGTGCTGCACTCACATTTACTGCAGGAAATGAACCATGCAGTCCTGCACAGTTTTCAATGTTTACCGTTCACTCTCCTGCCACATCACTTACCGCTAACACAAAAAGAGCATTTCCTACGGCTATGGAGTCGCACTACCAGCATTCAACTGGTGGCGTTTTCTTTTCTTTTTTTTTGGGATTGAGAAGCTGCTCCAGGAAAAACAGTATCAACATGGTTAACGCTAAATTATGCAAGTTTCGGTGTACTTTAAGCAAACAGGTCAGCTTCTCTTCAGCTAGATAGTGCATTAAAAGTAAATGCACTAGTAGAAAATGCAATTTCCAATTATTTAAACTCTGTTTTTTGCAAGGATTCAAACTGCAAAAGATTGGGATACGTGTTTTGTGTGAATTCAGCTCTACAGCAATAAGAAAAACTGTGTAGTAAGGGGAGTAAAATGTGAAATCAAATTCAGTTGAAGTATAAAGTTTTACAAAAGAAAACACTGTCAAATAAACTGCAAGACTTACTCATGTAAATATACTTTCAACCCTATCCACCATTGCTAATTACCCACCACGTATTTGTCTTTCCTTCAAGTTAAAAGTATTAGATAGTATGTCCATATTGCCAGTCACCTTTATGTGCAACAACAATGTACTTCCTGTTCAGTTCAACATCTTCTCCACATAAGTGTTGTGTATTTGCCATCCCAGGGCTCCTGTTTGTAGTTCTTCCCCCCATTTTCCTTTGCCTTCGATCTCTCCTTCTCTCTCTAACAAGCTAGCTCTGGACCCAGTGAGGTGAGCAGAGGTGAAGTTGTGGGTGCGGGGTAGGTTGTGTGTGTGTATGGGGGGAGGTATTGTTTAGAGTCGCTTCCCACTGACATCCAGGTAAATGGGTAAATGTGTACTCTCATCCATATTCCAGTAACCCAGGCAGAGGCATTTGGCCAGAGCATGGCTGGGGCCAGGACATGAAATATTAAAAGGATAAAGTGAAAGGTGGAGTACCCAGAGGGCCTTTGGACAGTTAAACAGCTCTTTGTGTGGAGGTGTCTTCACTGCCTGTATCCCCACCTGGCATCCACCTCTGTGAGAGGCTGGGATTTCAGCATTGTGTACTTCAGCCAAGGTCAGCGCACAGTACACCAAGTTAGTATCAAACTGTGCTCTGTGATCAGCTCTTACCATCCTAGAGCAGTGTCAATGATGGACCATGTTTACAGCTCACAAACAAATCAATAACTCTGTGGATTGCATGACTGGAGCTGGGAAAGATGTGGAAAAAAATGAAAGATGGTGCTCTTTCCATTTTTTTTAGCCTCACTTGGCAGGATGAAGCTCAGCCTGCTGTTTGACTGGTAGTGTGCCAAGTAGGGACTCAGATATATCAGATTTCAATTAACCACAGTTCATGAGGGCCGTCCACAGAGGTGACATGGTCCTCACACTCTCCATCCCCTGCTTAGTTGCAGCCCCAGGGAGTAGGTAATGAGATGGCTCTCTATCTGGCTCTCCATCTCCTCTCTCTTTCAGGAGGAAGCCTGGCACTCAGGGCCAAGGAGGCCTGTTGACACCTAGGGCAGGTGCTTGGCCCATTTGGCTGTGGCCTGCGGCCTCCAAGCACGTTTGGCTTGCAGTGGCCACACAGTTTGCCCCTCTGGACTGCTCTAGGCGCCTAGATAATGAATAGTCTGAATGCAGGTGTGTCCAGGTGCAAGCGTGTGTGAAATTGTGTGTGTGTGCAAGTGCACGTGTGAGTGTGCGTGAACACAGACAGATGATGCATGTAGAAATATTAATATTTTATGTAGAGGCAAAACTACTTTCACATGCTTTCTTTAACTATGATGGTTATGATTCATTTGTTTAACTCTCATAACAGAATTTCACGTGGACTGTTTGACAATAATAAAATATTCCTGCGGTCACATCTGTCACCGGGAAAGACAAGAGGCCTCCAAACCCGTAGTTCACTGCTCAATCACTTGAGCTTAATTTGTATGCTGATTCAATCACAGAAAAGGAAAACAAAGCAAGGTGCGGAAAAAAATGACAGCCAATCGATCAGAAAGCAAAGGAAGGAAGGACTGGCAATTCTTCAAGCACACCCCAGCAAATTCACACAGTTACTCAGTGTTACCTGCTGCTGCTGGTGAAATTATGGTAGATGGTGGTCGTGATGAGACGTCCAGTGTGTTGTGAGGGAAAAGCAATCTGGGAATTTCCAAGCTGAGACTTCTGCGATAACGACGCCTAGGTAAATGATACAGAAGCTTCTAAAGGTGCTGTTTTTGCATATGTTTGGATTATTAAGATATTTAATGATCAAAGCATTGACGCCTTTGATTATTTTACTCTATTTGTTGTGGATTTCGGCTTTCAAAAGAAGGAGAAAAAGACTTGCCCCAGTGTGTCTATGCTATGCCAGCAACATTCATAAACAGAGCAGGGCAGAGAGTTGGGAGGATGCAACAGTGCATCCGTCACCAAGAGGAATGGTCGTGTCATCACCAACTGTGGTGTGGAATCACACGCAGTCGCTCTAAGATACACTTCTTTATGGAGGCACTTTTTACATTCTGCTGAGTAGCCCTGGAAAAATAAAAGCTAAATCTTAGCTGTCACCATCACGCTCTGCTGCACTATAACACTGTCCGGCGTCTGGGCACTCCGCATGAGGCAAACAGAAACACAGAAATTCCACATATTCGCTTATAACAGCATGCATCATGAAAAAACATGGGAAGGCTGTTTGTGCCTTTAAAGGTCTGTGCTTTTGCATGCGTGTGTGTGTGTGTGTGTGTGTGTGTGCGTGTGCGTGCGTGTGTGTGATTGTATGTCTGGTGGAGAATAATAGGGATGAGAAGGTCTCGGCGTGGCTGCACAACAGCCGTTTCAGAGAATCAAATGGCTGAGCAGTCAGTAATGAGGCAGACAACAGAGACTCAGCCAGACCCAAAAGATTTGAAGGGCAGACGGGCAGGAGGTGTGGTGGATCTGTGTGTGTGTGTGTGTGTGTGTGTATAAAAGGGGGCAGAAAAATGTGGAATTAGTCAGACAGTAATAGCAGAGAGAGATGAGTATATGCATACTTGCACTTGGGGGAGGGGGAGGGGGGGGTTATGACCCGAAATATAAAATTGTGCAAAACAAAAGGAGAACTAAGAGCAAATAGAAATGATGGTGATAATTGAATTGGTAGGTTGATTTGCATTAGCATCGGGAGAGGAGAGAGAGGAGAGGAGAGAGGAGGATTTGTGAGTCATTAACATGCTGTTGATCCTCAAAGTGCCACAACTCGCCCACCATTTTTCCACCTTCATACACACACTGTCACACTTGCAAAGCCACCGAAGTTTTCACTGACTAAATAATGTTTAATATAGTCTGCAGCGTTGTTATTTTTTTAATTAGTCTTAGTAATGAAATTGTTGCTACTTGGTTGATCCTGCTGCTACTAGACAAAAAAGCACAGCCCTTTTAATGAAGAAATACAAATTAAATGTATGAAAATAATGAAATTATATTATATCAATTATATATAAAGCAGTGAGAATAAAAACTATACATTGGTACATGTATTGCATTATTATACAAATTATTATGCCAAAGGTCTGTGCTGGCTAACAACTAGCCATGAACTGGATGCAAACTCTCCATCTTCTGAATTAGTCCAGAACACAGGAATATGTGTTGGCCAGATGTGTTATTGTCCAAGACCACATCTGGCCAATACGCGGACTGAATATTTTCATTTTGTTTGTAGCGACACATTTTGCAGCGATTACTTTTTTCAAGTAACGAGTAAAGTAAGGGATTACTATTGCAAAAACGGTAATTAGATTACCGTTACTTACCCGTAGGAACGCTGCGTTACTGCGTTACTAAAACCGTGGGTTTTTTTGCGAGAATGTCTCATGACAGTGACGTAAGCGAGTGCGACGTTCGTGACAACAGCTGTGTGCAGATCAACAATGGATAATATATCGAGTGGGGAGAGAGAATGACTGTGCAGCATTTAAAGCGTGGAAGTACTGACCTTACTTTGAGTTTGATTCCATAAAAAGTGACAAAAACATTAGTGTCCGTTGTGCGTGGGAAGAAAACTTCTTTTTACAGCGGAAAAAAAAAAAACCTAAACTTCCGAGCAAGCACCGAGTGCGCTACGGCGTAATGGGAAACTCACAGAGAAACTCGCGGATTCTTCAACTGACCGCTGCGGCACACCTGCACCAGGATAAACCTCCGCCTACCCCACTCCTGCTATACAGGTGAAAATAGAGCAAAAGGACCGCTAGTCTTTGTCTTTATTTTCTGCTGTGTTTCACTTGCATCTATTTGAAAGAGTGAGTGTAAACACAAAAAATATTTTATGTTATGTGCTGGAATGTGCAGAAAATAGGTTTAAATGTTAAACAAATTTCTTCCAGTCAGAGAATGTTGCATATAATTAAATTTTTTGCTTCATGCATAAAGTTAAAAGATTAAAACTAATAAAACAAGTTTTAAAAAGAGACTTTTTGTATGATGGATTATGCAGAAAAAGTAGAATTAGGCTGAAAGATCTATCGCTTTGTTACCTATTCAGGTTGTAAATCATGTTTTTAAAAAGTAACTAAGTAATTAATTACTTTTGAAAATAAGTAAACAGTAAAGTAACAGGATTACTTTTTGGGGTAAGTAATCAGTAATTAGTTACTGGTTACTTTTTTCAAGTAACTTGACCAACACTGCAGCAGAATATTGTCCTCTGTCAGTGTGCCTTCTTCCCATTGTTGCATTCTGCTGCCAGGTGTTCCCCAGGTAAGCGCACACCTGCCCACCCAGACGAAGTTAAAAAAAAAATGTGATTCTTCAGACAAGGACACTTACATTGCTTCATGGTCCAGTTCTGATACTCATTTGTTGAGACTTTCAGCAGTGGACAAGGGTCAGCATGGGCACCCTGACTGGTCTGTGGCTATGCAGCCCCATACGCAACAAACTGCAACGCATTGTATTCTGACACCTTTCTATCAGAACCAGCATTAACTTTCTCAGCAATATGAACAGAAAGTCTTCTCTGGTGGTTGTCCTGTGTGGTATAACACAGCCTTGCATCACTGAGCCCTGGCTGTCCAGGACCCTGTCACTGGTTCACCACTGTTCCTTCCCTGGACCACTTTTGATAGATATTGACCAGTGCAGACTGGGAACACCTCACAAGATCTGGAGATTTGGAGATGCTGTGGCCCAGTCATCTAACATCATGAAACTCACTCAAATCCTTGCCCATTTTTCCTGCTTCTAACACATCAACTTTGCGGACAAAATATAGCTTCCTAATATAGCCACCCACTGACAGGTGCCATGATGAAAAGATAATTAGTGTTATTTACTTCACCTGTCAGTGGTCATAATGTTCTGTCTGATGGGTGCACAGTGCCAATTCACAACAACAGCCACCTCAAGGTGCTTTGTATTATATGTTAAAGACCTTACAGTATTAGAAATAACAATCACATGACCCCCTATGAACAAGCACTTGGTGACACTGGAAAAACATGAAGAAACTTCATGCAACTGGTTGGGGGTTTCACAGTGAGCTAATGGAAAATAAAATCTCTAGTATCTCTAGTCATTCCACATAGTGTCCAGTGTCCAAGCCACAGATGTGCACATTAGGTTGACTGGTGATTTTAAAGTTCCCATGGACACGAATAAAGTGAATAAAGTGCTGCATCAAGGTATGAGTGAAATTTGTCTCTATGCTTCTGCATTTTAAGTGGTCAGTAAGACTAGAAAACCGATATATGCATTAAGTATTTGGACAATAGCAGATATTTTGTAGTTTTGCCTCTGTACTCCATACAGTGGCTTTTAAGAATAAAGATCTAATTGAAGTGCAGTATTTCAGCTTTAAGGGGTTTTACAAAATATTTCAATTAACTTTTCAGGAGTTACAGACATTTTTCTACATAGTACTCCTCGTTCAGAGGCCCAAAATTAATTGGACAAACTAACATTTTTAAATACACGAACTGTTTTTAATATTTGAAAGAAATTCCAAAATGAAAGTGTAGAAGAAAAGTGTAGAAAGTGTAGAGTTTAGCCCTGTACACTTCAAAATTTATCTTACTACTTCATAAACACGAGTTACATTGTCCACTGGCAGCCATATATGCTCGTGACACAACACTGTCTCCACCATGTTTGACAGACAACATCATATGATTCTGAATCATGAATTGTTTCTCTTCCCTCTAGTTTTTCTTCCCATCATTCTGGTCCAAGTTAATTTTGGTTTCATCTACCTAAAGATTTTTATCAGCACTATGTAAGCTCTTTCAGGTGTTTTCTAGCACTGTCTAGCCTGACCCTTTTGTTTAAGTGTAATAAGTGCACTTTCTTGTAAAGCCTCTGCATTTCCATTTCCATGAAGGCGTTTCTTAACTGTAGACCTTGAAAGGGATACACCGTCCTCATCAAGAGGGTTATTGTCTTGGTTAGATGTTTTGAAGTTGTTTTTAGTTTTGAAGTTGTTTTTAGTTTTTTAACCACAACTAAAAGTATTTTAGTTGTGTGGTCTTTGGGCTCTTTGTTATTGCTAAAACCATTATTTTTAAGCTTGTACTAGATGATTTGAACACTGGTTTTTGGTTTTCGCTCTCACACTATTTCGATTTTTTAGCCTAATGAGGCCCTCCTTAACTTGCACTGAAATCTCTTTGAATCTCATATTTAAAATTACCATGAGAACCCATAAAATACAAATTCAACACTTTGATTCAACTTTAGATATTATGTCTGCTTCTTTTGTAGTGAAGTAACTAGGGAACAGGTCTCACCTGGCCCTGAAACTGCTTGTCAGTCAATTGTCCAATTAAGTTTGAGCCTCTGAAAACGAGGGACTGTGTATAAAATGGCTGTAATTCTTTAATAGTTAATGTAAATTTTTTGTAAAAACTCCTTGAATTGAAGCTAAGTCTGTCATATATTGATTGTTTAAAATACACTGTAGTACTATATAGCTTTCAACATAATATATTGCACCACTGTCCAAATACTTATGGGCCTAACTGGAGTCCATTTGATTCCCAACCTTGAACTTGAGTAGTAATACTCCAAAATGTTTACTTACCCTTAGAGAGTTTAACATAGAAATTACTTGACTACACTGTAATATTTAAATACTTTGTAGTTAAGATAAAGTTCTTAGTTGCAGTCTCATACAAAAAAGTTTGCATGTTGTTAGTGGACAAATCCCTCCAAACCACGAATAATGTGTGCGAGCAGACGATGGAAGTACTTTGATATTTCCTGTCTTCCATCTCCCCGAGAGCCCGGCTCTCTGGTACTCCTGGAAGGTGGTGATGCAGTGTCGGATTGTCGCTTCCTCTGATCTGCAGTCACACAGCGGATTCCCAGGGAGCGTGTCACCGAGGGCGGGTGGGAGACGGGGCTCAAATGCTCTGTTCGTTACTCTAAACGCTGCCTAATTAATAATGTATCAGAGAGGACGCGCTGAGACACAGCAGGGCTCCTCGGCTTGTCATAAGCACTGCCGCATGCACGCACACACATACGCGTTCGAGAAGAGACTGATCAACCCCCCGCCCTCCTTCTACAGAAGCCTCCACCCAAATCTCTCCTCAGACACAGAAGCGGCAGGAGGAAATAGACACCAGCCTCTGAATACACGTGTCAGTCCATTGTTGATGAATCCCTCATCCTGCTGAAGCCCTGTACGTACATGCATGTACATACTTACTGCACAAACTCACAGAGACAACAGGAAAGGAGGAACTTTGTTCTTTAGGGCTTTGTTTCTGACGTATGAATTTACATAAGTGAAATTTTATAGTAAAAAGAGCTGTTGTTGGGAGGAGTGGGAGCGGCGATGAGGTTAGGTTCTCATGACCTCTATGAGACTAGTTTAAACACACAAATAATAACAAGTAATGGCCTCTCTTGTCCAGTTGAGTCTCTTAGTGGTAGGCCTTAAAATCAACCACATGTCTATTTGTGCTTCGATTTTTAACATGTTATCATCCGTAAGCCTCTAAGCAACAAGGATGAGAGTGCTCACGCCTGTCTGTGCCATAATAATGGTTCTATACTTGCACTAAAACAAAGCAAAATATTGGTTGTTACAGAGGCTTATTCAATCATCACAAAATCGAGCAGTGTTGCACAACTATAATCTATTCATAGATTATCAACAATGTGATGGTTATTTATATATATGTTCTGAGACTGACATCCAAAGCCTCTCTCTGCCCTTTTTTCTTTCTCTCTCTTCCTCGCACTTGATTTATTTTGCTTCTTTGTTTGTGTTTGTCATATGGAGAGATGTAAATTTAGCCACCCCAAGGGAGAGCATCCTCACTAGTGGCATGAAAAAAAAAAGACGACTGGAAGAAAAAAAAATCAGAATAACATAAACCACAAAAAAGTGAGGGGTGGAAGGATAAAGTAAAGGAGGGATTGTGGTTTGAGCAAGATGGGGGGGAGTTAAGAAGAGAGGGAGGTTTGAGATGCACAGGACTCTGTAAACAGTCGACGCGGGGGCTGGAAAATTAACGCTGCATAAATTGTGCAAAATATGTCCTATTTTCCTTTCCCTTTTTTCCTCTGCACCCTCTTTTAAAAGGGTTCAGGATGCAGGGCTGTCAGATGAACGCCAGACAGGCATTTTCCGACTTCGTTTGATCCAAGCTCCTTCTTTTAAAAACACTTCCCAATGACAGAGGGGAGGCAGAAAGCAGGTCGCAGTTGTATGTGTGTGTGTGAGGTGCTGGTGGTGAGCTGGAGGAACAGGAGAGACGAGCCGACAGGAGACACATGTAGACAGACTCTCACAGTTATCACACCCTCAATGACACTGCCTTTATAGTCCCTGCAACCAGCGCTTCTCACTGGGAGAGCGGCAGGGATTTTGTGTCTGATAACTGTGTCAGCACCTCAGCACAGCAGATCAGCACCTACTGATGCAGCGGGTGTTAGGACAGGGACTAATAGGACTCTTAAGGGCCAGTATAGGTGGACCAAAGCAGAAGAAATATATCAAGGAAGAAAAAAAAGACACTCCTGCTTAATTGGCTTGTTTCTGTTTTAAATATAAGTCCAGGTGTGTAGATTTAATTTGCTCAAAAGAGGTGTTAAAGGTGTAATAATCAACATGACAATAACAAATGAGAAGCAGAGATTTTATTTTACGTCTATCAAATCACTGCAACGTTCAGCTTTCCTCTTGGTTGGAATACAGTAGCCGTATTTATATACAGCCATTCTGTCCAAAACAATAATGCTAACTTCTCTCCTCCTGCTTCTGCTATTGACTTCACCCTTTGTGTCAAACTACATCTGCCTGTGCTTGCTTCACCAGCTAATGAATTCCAAACAGAGTGAAGAAAAGAGAAGGGGGGGGAGAGAGAAAAAGCAGGGCATCTCTCAATGGTCTCTCCCTTTCTCTCTCGATCACAACAACACCATTTCCATTTATAATTTCGATTGTTAATTTGCATGAGAAAAATTAGTTGGGTGACATGCGTGATGTTTCCCCCCCCCCCCCCCCCCCCCTTTTTTTCTTTCTTTTCTGCTTAATTTTCCCACTAATTATAAGCAGCAATGGCACATTATTTACATAAATAATTGTTGTTCCTTCTGTTCACTCATATTTTCCTCCTTTCTTTCTTTGTCAGAGTTGTTTTGGCATTTGTCGTCCGCGGGGGCATTTCTCCTCTGAGAACGTTTTCACATCTCTCCCGACTGAAATATCTTGGATCTTGAGTGTTTTCACCCGATGTTTGTTGTGGTGTTTTGCTGTCCTTTGTTCAATAAATAGATTTATCCTACATTTTTTTCCCATCCCCTCAAAACTTCTGAACTCTCATAAACAAATATGTCAGTTGAACTTTTCTACTATTTTTACTTTGAAGACAGACCACCTCTCCACTTTGTTGCCTGTACAGATAAGTTTGTGGTACAAAGGATCAAACACAGGACCTCACATGTGCGTATTTTTATTCATGGTATTGTTGCTGTGAGGATACCAGATACGGCTTTTTTTTGACTGATCAACAGTGATCAGTCAGTGATCAGTCAGTGATCACTGTTGACCTCCCTCGGCTTTTATTGCCGCTAATCATTTATTTAAGCTCAGTTTTTAAAACCTTAGGATGTAACTACAGCCCAGCCCATGCAGCAGTATATGAATGACTAACCTCGTATTGTGGATGGATTATCTCAGTTGTTCTCCTGGCTGAAGTTTGGTCCTTTTACAGCATCCTGCCATGCGATTACATTTGTTCCTGACCACCGAGAACACTCACGTTAACTTTTATCGAGTGGAAAAAAAGTTAGCCTGTTTATATTATGCTAACATAGCTTTGTCGCTAGCGGTCACGTAGCGG
This sequence comes from Simochromis diagramma, assembly GCF_900408965.1. Classification (NCBI taxonomy): domain Eukaryota; kingdom Metazoa; phylum Chordata; class Actinopteri; order Cichliformes; family Cichlidae; genus Simochromis; species Simochromis diagramma. The sequence goes on along the minus strand of NW_024387520.1, from coordinate 6,091,820 downwards.
TCATCATTATATACAAGCTAGCCAAACTTCCGTAACCCTACAAACGTCACTGCTGTTTAGTTTTCTGTCTTCATTTATGTTGGAAGTGATAACAGAGCTGTACGTTTTAATTTGTTTCCAAAACCCCGCAGTCAGGACATGCTATATTGTATTTAGATAGAAGCTAGCGAGCTAACTTCCTGCTAACTTCTAACTCCATTAAATGTCATAAATTCCGTTTTCATGGATGCCTGGATGTTAAACTCAATTGTTACACCTGGTAGAGCAGAACGCTGATAATTTTATTAAAGATGAAAGACTTTAGACAGTTTTTCAACTCTCAGTAATGCCATAGTGATCGTTTGATATATGGACCTGCAGCGGAGTTTAGGCCCAGACACGGCTAGTGACGTCAGACTTAACGACCGGATAAGTAGCATGCTCTTGTGTGCATTGCAGGTGGAGCTGTAAACTGCCCCCCTGCTTATCACAGTCTGGTGCTTGTGGGTATTTTCTTCTCTGCATGCCAGGGCGCGGGTTCTGACACCAACCTGTACACTTACTAACAACATGATTATTGGTTCTTTGCTGGACATTGCAACTTCTCAGATCCATCCGAACACATTGTTGCCTAAAGCCTCAACAGCAATGATTTCTCTGTTTGAGATATTTAATGTTCATTAACTTATTACTGTGGAACATGATGGTGATTTTGTCTTTCAGTTACAACCTTGTTCAAAACATGTTTATATGTCCTGTGTATGTTGTCAGAAAATAAGCAGTTAGGACAATTTTCTGCTGACGCTGAGTAACTGAATAATCTTTGCACCATTGCTTATAACAGCTGTTATACACATAAAGCAGCTCACGAATATCTGTTAAAATATCATTGCAATCTTATTTTTTGTGATTGATGCAACAATGCTGTTGCTTTAACTGTCTATTTTTATGACGTTTTTAAGTAACTGCTAATAGTATGCTAACGTTAATGTGTGCTAACATCTATAATAACACATCTATGTTAACATTTTTAACACTTTAACGAAAAAGGAGAATTACTTACCACTTAAAATTCCTTATTAACATCTGTGCTGTAAAGTGCTCCAAAGCTGCATTCTTTTGATGGCCATCGGGAACAATCGCTGATCCCTGAGTAGTCACTGGGATAGAAAGCCTGAGCCCTGAAATCAAAAAGCTCTATCAGGCTTTAGCATTTTGTAAAATACAATTAATACATCTAAAAACATGCATTTACCAAACTACTATTTTCTACTTAAATAATACATACCAAAGGACCAAAAATGAATAACATTTTAATAAAGATAATATTTACATTAGTTGCATAATTTGTTTGTATCCGTTTCAGCTAAGTGTGACAATAACCTGTCAGAAGTTAAAAAGATCCAAGAGTACGCAAAACAACTGGCATATGCTGACATCATTATTTATGTCCATTACTGTAACAGTATTTCTATATATGATGGAAAATATATCATATATACAAAACAGTTAAAAACATAAAGAGAACTTTCTTTAGGTTTGCTTAAAAGAGTTTGACAGTATGAAATGTGTAGAAAAAGACAAAATATGATAACACTGATATAGGTTCTTTTAGAGTGATATGAACATGTTAGTAAAATTAAAGACTGGCTGAATCATATACAGATTATAATGTCATTTTCTTTCATTTCATTAAACCCTGTATAAAGATCCAGAAACCAGGCCTAAAGCCCAGCTAAATGTTCTGTCATTCAACAGTTTACTGTTTCATCAGCCTCTCTGTGGCATTTGTAAGTCTGACAGTTCCAACTAATGGCAGATCACAGTTTCATAAAAAAAAAAAAAAAATCTTGGTAATGTCAGAACACAACCGGTCAGTTCATTGTTGGATACTTTTATGAGATTAATTAGGCAGGGGATTTATACACTCTAGTGTTTTCAGTGACACTTCAATACAGCAGCTGTGGGATTGGGTTTTTTTAAGGCAGTACCTCTGTTGATCATAAAGAAGATAAGTTCCCTTGTGTAAAGGATCACTGGGGGGTTTAATACTAATAGTAAAGAGCAATGGCAGGGGTAAGTAACATATATGAATTCATTTATTAACAGGCAAGCTATTTCTTTTCAAAAGGCAAAAACCGCTTTATCATTTGTTTACAGTTAGTGACAATCACTGCATAATCTAATAGACTGTATAAGTTCTTGAGCTTCTTACTTTTACATTGTCCTTTTCCCCACACTGGTGCTGAGCTCAGATGTGATGGTCCAGTTTGTTCTTGGTAACAAGGGGAGAGAGAAGTCATTGGAAACAAGGTAAGAGGGCTGCATGTGGGGTACACACTTTTAATTGAAGGGAGGAAAATGAGCATCATAGTGCAGTGAGGGGCGGCGGGCAATCTTCAGAGGCCAATTAATTTGGAATACAAAACAGTGGTGCAATCTGCTCAGACTGTCTGTACGCACGGCGAGCTCACAGCAGTCCCGTCTCAAAGGCCTCGAAGATCAAATTTATTTAAACACACTTCCTTCACAACCCCTGACTCCCTAGATACGACTGCCACCTCTAACGCACACTCATTCACTGTCCATATGTTCTTTATTGTTGTTCTGAACTCTAAAAAAGCAATTACTCCTACAGTGCAAACTTATTTTATTACTGCACAAAAAGTAACCACACACGCACACACACATGTGCATGCACATACACAGACTAAGCGGTACCTTTCAATGTAGCCACAAATAGCAGGACTTTCCTCTCCAGATTATTCTCTTTGTACCCAGCAGAGAGGCACACAGAAATGGCCAACGCTCATGCAGTCACAGTGCACCTTGTCTGGACCAACTGGGAAAAGGGTTTAAAATAAATAATGAAAAAAGATTAAAGTTGTCCTAAAGGTGAAGGTAGGTCTTTAGTGACTGTACTACTACAAAAAGTGTACGTTTTTCAGTGCAGCCTCGAGCAGAAGACAAAAGCATATGAAGCTGCAATGTGAAGAAAACAAATAAATGAAGTAAGTATGAAAATAATTTTCCTTTTTTTAAATGGTGGAATCAATAGGATTTTTTTTAGGTAATCACTGTCAAGAAAAGAAGACAGTTGGCCACATGCTTATTTCAAGTATGAATTAGAAAAACAGGTTATCGTCAAAGTTTTTTTTTTTGTTACAAAGAGTATACTTGAGCTTGGGGGCATGGCAGAGGTGAGAAAACGGATAATTGGGTTTTGCAAACAAGTGCTCTAATCTGAAGATATGCATTACAACCAAACAATAGAATATTTTATGGACAGTAATGAATGAATAGCTAAAAAAAAAAAAACACAATGCAATGACACTTTGAAAGGATCCTAAGCATGCAGTGGTTACAGAGTTGAGAAACTGTAAGAACTACAGTCAGTCAAAATGTTTGCTAACGTTAATCCTGTCACAAGTACAGTTTTGCAGCATATTTTAAACACAGAATTGCTTGGTGTAAGGCAACACCCATAATATTTTAGCTAATATCCACAGACTACTGAAAACCTGGAACTTTCCAAACACTTTATTTCTGGACATTATAAACAGACAAAATCAGATGAAAGCTCTAAACAGGAATCGCTTGGTCTTTGTTTTCATTAGATGTCCTCTTGCCTTTCTTGATAATACTTACACTCTATCTACGATTAATAATGATAATGATGGGTTTCTCACCCTTTACTCCACACACGATGACTTCAGACACATACATTTGCATTAAGACAACAGAAATTAGTAAATTGGAACTGTAATTTTTTTACGGTAACTTGTTCTGTAAAGACATTTATTTTAATCAACAATAATCAAATAACTCTTTCAGGAGGTCCAAATATTTGCCAGTATAGTTGTTTTTTTCAGTTCTCAAATCTATCCGGTCGTTAAGTCTGACGTCACTAGCCGTGTCTGGGCCTAAACTCCGCTGCAGGTCCATATATCAAACGATCACTATGGCATTACTGAGAGTTGAAAAACTGTCTAAAGTCTTTCATCTTTAATAAAATTATCAGCGTTCTGCTCTACCAGGTGTAACAATTGAGTTTAACATCCAGGCATCCATGAAAACGGAATTTATGACATTTAATGGAGTTAGAAGTTAGCAGGAAGTTAGCTCGCTAGCTTCTATCTAAATACAATATAGCATGTCCTGACTGCGGGGTTTTGGAAACAAATTAAAACGTACAGCTCTGTTATCACTTCCAACATAAATGAAGACAGAAAACTAAACAGCAGTGACGTTTGTAGGGTTACGGAAGTTTGGCTAGCTGGTATATAATGATGACCGCTAGCGACACAGCTATGTTAGCATAATATAAACAAGCTAACTTTTTTCCACTCGATAAAAGTTAACGTGAGTGTTCTCGGTGGTCAGAAACAAATGTAATCGCATGGCAGGATGCTGTAAAAGGACCAAACTTCAGCCAGGAGAACAACTGAGATAATCCATCCACAATACGAGGTTAGTCATTCACATACTGCTGCATGAGCTGGGCTGTAGTTACATCCTAAGGTTTTAGGCCCTTTACTTTAGGCCCGGAAGTAGGATTCGTCACGCCATCACTTAACGACCGGATAGTAAAGAATCTTTTAGGTTGTATAATTGAAAAAATATTTTGGATTCATAAATATACATCGATAAATGTGTAAATATGTCTTGCCTGTGTTATCATAAAGTTAGAATTAATCCATTAAACATACAAAAGAGTGATGTCAGTTTCTGGAAGCCTCCACGTCGACCGCCATCTTGAAAGCAGTGGCTAGTATGACATCCACCAAACTGCATTTTAGGTATGTGGCTAGAGGCTGGCCACATACAAGTTCCTTTTAATTTAAAGATCACAAATAGCTCTTTCAAACTACATATCACTATTTAAGATTTCAACATGCATATTTTCATAATTTCTTTCTCATGATGCCTTTTTCCTCCTCCGGCGCTGCTCTTCCTCCTTCATCATTTCCACCTCATTCTCTTTCTCCTCACCTCAAGACTTATGTCCTGAACTGAAGTCAGGGCTCTAACACATGAAAACATGCATAAAAGTGCTTATTTATCCCCGATATTGCCTCTGGACAGCTGACACACTTTCCCTCTGATGAACAGTGTGATTATATTCTCACATCGTATGAGTTTATTGAGTCCAACAATGTTAGATCCACGTCAAAGAAATGTTGTAATATTTTGTAATATATTGTAAAAACTGCAATGCTTCCTGAGCAAAAAGTTTAGGATATCCTCAACAGCTCGCCTTAGTTTCACTGTCATCGGACAGAAGATAGCCTCACTGACTCACCGACTCATATCGGGCTTCTTTCACGAAGTTTTACTGCCTCCTCGAGAGTAAATAGGCATGGACACATATTGACAGCTGAGATAAACAATGGATGACAACCTACAAAGATGAACAGCAGACACAGTTGTTTGCCCTACAGCGGCCAACGTAGCTAGGATTACGTACTTGAATTGGGAGTGGAGAGAACACAGAATTCAGCTGACTGCAATCTACTGACATTTAGTGATGAGATGTTACACACTCTACCTTTAATTTATTAACTTTGAGTATTTGAGTGGCTTATACTCAGAAATAGCACTTGAGCTTTCAGTATAAGCTACAATTTAACATGAAAAACTTTGTTGAACTTACTAAAGATATGTTTTGGCATTGTATGCATCGCTTGGTGAGAAAATTGTGCCTGTGTTTGCTTCTTAAAGGTCCAAATTTATGTTTGTGGAAGATTTTTGATTGTCCTAGTATTTATAACCCTTGCTTTACAAAAACCATGATGAATGGAGAGGATAAAGGACTGAAAAATGGTAAGAAAGGGAAAATTGTGATGTATGTCCATGCTGATGAAGGCCTTGGTAAAAGAAAGAGTCGGGGAAAGCTTACAAAGAGAGAAACCTAATTGTGTAGGAGAGAGAGAGGATTGCAGAATTGAAGTCCTCTGTGAGCTGGTTAATTTATAAGAGCAGTGGTGGGGGTAACGTGACAGGCCAAGTAATGGTAGGGAATAGTTGGAGAGATTCCTTTGTCTCTCAGGTCAGGCATCCATTCATGTCACTCAGCTTCCTCTTCTATCTTCTTTTTCTCACTCTCCTTTTTTTTCTGTCTCTTCCCCTTAGTGTATATGCTCGTTTCCCCATCTCTTACAGAAGTAATCAATCTTAATCATGGTTCGAATGCAATATTTGCCTTGGCTCAGGGAGGGAACGGCACTCTCTGGGCTGGATCAGGTTTTCTCCTGTTTACACTAAAGCCTAGAAGGTCTTTTACCACAGGAAACCGGGGTGGGATGTGATACACCGTACTAGTGTTTCACAAAATTATACATATTATGATTCTGCTACATTTTATGTTTTTATTTTCTCTTTAACCTTCATTTTTATTCACTGTGAATCTGACAACAAATCCTCTGTTTACTGTTAAAGTCACCCTTTCTCTCACTCATCCTCGCTCTTTCTTCGCCCTCTCTCTATCTGTACCTCATTGCCAATGCAGGGAGCATAGCGGCGGCCATAGACTTCAGCGTGGAAACACCCAGCAGACAAGAAAAATGACGGCCAGCGCAATCTCATTTTCTGAGGGGCTGCAAGTCAGGCAGGAAATGGCTATTATTCCATCGACACTGTCGGTATTAAGTTATTTCCTTCTCTAAATACGAGAATGTTCATGAATATCTATTGAGTTCCAGGTGCAAGCGCTGGAGGTTTTGTCGCCACACACTTGGATGATTGCAGCCCTATATTCTGCCCGCTGCACCCTCACTTCTGAGATTGAAGTGAAAGACAATGGTAGTGGAAATTGGCTAATAAATCCAGAGAAGGCAAAGGGCTGTTTGAGCAATACTACCAGCTCATGCATGCTTTTTAAGAAGAATAAAACCTCCTGGCTTTCTTCGACCTTATGCTGTTCTAAAAGGAGGTGACCTCGCCTAAATTGCGGAGATGGTCCTAACAGCACTGCTTATAGAATTTTGAATTGTGGTCAAAAGGATGGCACACCATATCTCCATGTACACAGCATCAATATTTCAAAGGAATAAGATTATGCATTTCTGCTGATAGCGCCAGAAACAGTGAGACGAAAAAGCTCAGCGGTTAGAGAGAAGAGGTTCATGACAGAACTAGGCAGCCTTTGCATTTGTTTTGCACGTGCTTCTCTCGTTTCTCCTCCTCCAGCTGTGCACTTTGTTTTTCATGAATCACAGCCATATAGCTGCTTGTCGCGGGCATGAGCAGGAAGGTGAAAGCTGGGGGAGGACACCAATGAAAGGGGGTCACGAGACCAAAGTGAAAGCTGTAGGATGGTGACCAGTAGCCAATCTAAGACTCGAGTGCCCAGTTACCTCCTACAGCAAAGCGACACAGAGGGCAAGAAAAGAGAGAGATAGAGAGCTGGAGCTCTGCTTACATGTGTCCAGTCACAGGCAGTGCATTGTGGGGAGGAGACAGGGGCACAATTGATTGAAGGTGGTGGACCATAAATGAAGGTATTGATTTCAGGGTCAGAGCCACAGGATGAGGTCTTGAAATAAATTGAAATAAACATATCAATACATCAAGTATATTACACTATGAGTGCACACATACACTCTCACAGATATATTATGAACCTTGTTTAGCCTAATAGACGGTTGATTCATGCACATGTAATGGTTTTGATCCAAAACTGGATAATACATTCAAAATAAGATGCCATGATTATTTTGTGAGGGATATTATACTTTTAGTTAAGCTAGAAATTGTTGACAATAATATAATCTTTGAGCAATCTGGAAAAATGAATTTGAATGTGTTTCTTTACACTCAAGTGAATACCTGCTAATGGATTTACATATATTTTGCTATGAGTGCAGTCTTTAAAATGTGATTTCACAATAAAATGTTAAAAATAAAAAATAAAAATAATAGACAACAGGTGTGGCTGATATAAGTGGGAATTTCAAATCTCAGGGGAAAAAAATCATCTCATCTGCATAATAAAAGAATAAAGCGAGCACTATAAAGTGAACACTCAGGAAAGGTTAAAGTACTTCCAATTTATAGGTCATAAGGAGACGCTTTAGCTGAGGAAAAAAAGAGAAAAAATTGGCTAGGAGACCAACAGAATCTTAGCGTAAAGACATGGCAGCCAATTAAGAGAAAGGTCAAACCATAAAAGAGGAAGAAGCACAGGAAAGGTTCTGCACACAACATGTCCTTTTCAGCTATCTCTGGATCCACAGTCTACCTGCTGCTCGCAAAATGTCTTTATGTCTTTCATAATAACAATTTGTTTTATGAACCATGTTTCAGACAGAAAAAAAGTTTATCACCAGCTGCAGGGTATTCAAATGATCCGTCATGTTTAAGCATTACTGTATGTAATGAAAAGCTTAAATCAACACGCTTTACACAAAAGATGTGAAACCCTGAGGATGTTCTAAGATGCTGAACCAAACTAACATTACTGATGATAATCTCCTCTCTTTAAATGTCTGCAGTCTTACAGACATAAGAAATATAAAACCAATATAACCTTTCAGTTTCTGACAAATTACTTATAGATTTCTCTCTTTTGTTTGAATAAAATCATAATTTTACAGATACTAAGAATCCTTCCTAAGGTGAGAATCTTTACCATAGTCACATGACTTATTGATATGCACAAAAATGAAAAAGACAAAATACAAGTTAACAGTTCTCAACATGCATTATGATGATTTCAGACTGGCTTGTTTTAAACTGAATGTTAACTCTTTGGTGTTTTTTGGTAAATAAACCACTGTTATAGAACTTACATGGTAAATTATAATGATAAAAATGGAAAAAGACATGCAGTAACTGACAATAATCATTTTTTTCACAAGAGTGAAAAAGAAGTAGACTTTTTGGCACCTTGAAAGCAACTTAAACAACACAGTTTATGGAAAATTGGAATGGGCGATATAGCCTTCAAATGATATCACAATATTTTAAGAAAATTTGCAATAAAAATATTTGTGACAAAAAAGAAAAATTGAATGTTTTATTGATGCTTGCAGGCGGCAGAATCCGTAGCTCTGAGTAAATAAAGGGCATTTTCCATCTGTCTTTTCAAATGAGCTGCAGTCACTGATGACATACTTCCTAATCTGATGTGTGAATCTACTGATCCAAGGTGCCAGCAGCAGCAGCATTATAGTGCAATAGTAGTGACATAGCATAAGTCAAATGTAAGGACAAAAGTAGCCTACGTAGTGTTTCTCTGAAGTAAAAGTATTAGTTTAACAATAACTAAAGTAACTTAACTAAAGAAGTCCTGTTGCTTTTGCTTCCAAGCGCCTTAGATTACTATAACCTGGATGACCGAGAACCTATACGATCAAGCATAACATTCAACCACTAAAACTGATTTTTCTGATCAAGAATACAAGTAAATAACTGTCATTTCAAATCACAATAGTACAGGTGTGCTTTACTATTTTTTTCGTTCATTTTTTGCAAAACAGTAAATTTGAAAATTCATCTTTAATACAGTAAATACAAGGTTGTTAAAATCGTAGCATAGCAACAACAGTGGCTGCAGTGACTCAAGACATGCTTGAAAAACTATGGGACAAGTTTGACTAACATGTAGACATATGCCACGTGTCCAGAGGGGGACACACTGAGCACTCGTGAACATTGTAAGTTTTTATTGTAAAACATTGTATTCATTTCAGTTTTATTTTTTTATATGGCCAAATCAGCCATTTATTTTTAAATGTAATGCAAACTTCAATGCCCATTTTTTTTAAAATAGTACAGTAATTTTAAATCTGATGATTCTTTTTGACAAACCCTGTGTTTTTTAGCATCAGTAATATAACTCTGATTAAACAGTTTGTGCATACAGGTGGATTAACCATTACAGAAACAAGGATTGTGGTAATTATTACTTATTTAGGTTTATTTAGCTCAGCTGTGGCATAGACCTTACATTGGGTGATGGTCCAGTACATTTGTTTTTAAGTGTGAGCTAAAGAGCTTTACCTTTGATGTAAACTATAGCTGCTGATTTCTGGAACTGTGATTGGAGGACTTGTTACTGTTAAGTAATTTCATGTAAACACATTGTGAATACGTGTAGCATTTTTCTGTTACGCTTAGTAGCTAGGTGCCAACTTCACCCATCTGCTATTTGATGCTAAGTATTGCAGTTTGCACTTTAAGGAACTGCCTTCTGCAGCTAAAGCAGTGCTCATGAAAGCAGTAAGAACAAATCACATAACTTTTCCAAAAGCCAAATTAAAGAGCTGGATTTCTGAAATAATCATTAGCAGCTGTTTAACATAAGTTCAGAAATTTTAAAAACAAGAAAATCTGCAAGATAAAATGATCAGTTTGCTCCCATCCAATTTAAGATTTTATCCCCCTGAAAAAAGCCAGTAAACTCCTACTGTTCATTATTTTCTAATGTTTGTCAGTTATTACTGAACGAGCTTGAATTAAACAGGCGCTGTTATAATTGTAACTGTCGCTGTTAACTGCTCTTTTTTTCATTAAACTGTCTCACTGGTTTCGAAGCTGCTAGAAAACAATTGTTGCATTAACCCAAAGTAGAAGCACGCACGCATGCATACACATTGTGAAAATGATTTAGGATGCTGACTTGTTGGTCAGGTTAAATGCCCCCCTCCCTACTGTATGTTTCCCATGAAGGATATTGAAAATGGCTCGTGGAAATAAAAAGGTTTGAGGAATTCTATTATTTCTCACTCTCCCTTTCCTTCTCACGGTGATTAATGTGTGTCATGTGTGCCTGTATGAATTTCTGCCCCCACATTTCAGTGCACAGCCCTCCTCCTACAGTGGCTTCAGGCCAGCCTCTCAACAACACCATCACAGGTCGCTCCACAAGACCTGCCATGCAGGAAGTGAGATCATCACTACTGTGAAACTGTCTCATTTGCTTCAAATGCTTCAGGTTCCTCCTCCCTACTCCCCTGGACAAAGCCTTCACCTTAGGACCAGTCAACCATGTGGCCTCAGCTCCCTGGCTCAGTCGCTAAATATAGTTTCTGCTTTTGTTCAAATGGTGGCAGGTTGGGGTGGAGGAGTTGTCAGGTGCAACAGCTCTAAAAAAGGAAAGAATGTACCTGGGAAATACTATGTGATGTGCTCAGAAGAATATTTTTCTCAGTCCTAGATTACATTTGCAGAGGTAATGAGACAGAACAAAAGCTGTGTAATATCAAGCTGTTCTAATGCATTCCGCGTGTACTTAACACTGCTTTTTCCAGATGTTCCTGCCCAGAGGCTGCATGAAAACTCACAGTGATTATAGTTTTCTTCTCTGAGTAACGTTGGCAAATTTGCTGTTTGTGAAGTTGCATTAAAATGACAACACCCTCCTTTATAAAATATAAGGACACTTATACTAACATGGCTAGAATACCGCAAACTGTAACTTAAAAATAACATTTTTAATGCATCTGGACAGACAAATACTTGCTTTACTAAACAGAGAGTGGATGGAGTGATAATATTATTATCATTAAAATGAATATTTACAATGTTTGCTCGTTTCTCCAGAGATTTTCTTTATGTTTTTAGTCTGGTGAGGAAGAATAGTTCATCAAATTATTTTTATTTTATTTTTTTAATGGCTAAAGTTTGAGTGACACCAATATAAACACTTGCCATCTTGCCCTTGCTTCACGTTCCCTTCCTTGTGTGCAGCACATGGGCATGGGAGCATGGCATGAGGAATGACATGTGTAATGGGAAGTGGCGTGACAATTAGGAAGCTTATGTGGTACTGAAGGTGGGCTGGGTGTGGAAATGCAGTCTGCTGTACTACAGACTGCTATGACAGGTAACTAACAACATTTGGAACAAATTGCTTAAAATAGCAAATGAATAAACTCCATCACTAACGGCTCAGTCTAAAGTAGAAAATCTCAAAAAGGTTGTTTATCTAGATTAAAATGTTACATAAAAGTTGCTTCTGTTTAAAAAAATCTGAACTTCAGTCAAATGTAAACTTACAACTTGCTAGCTTTGCCCTGGCTTCATTTTAATTTGTAGTTTTACTAAATTTCTCCTATGCAGGTAGTTCTTGGCACTTGCATGGTTTTCATGTTTGCATGGAGACATCTGAACTTTACCACTCTACATTTTAGCAGCCCAGCGCCCGGTTATTATTAAGACCTTTTTCTAATTTTGTTTTTCAATACTGGTTGGCAAACAGTCTGTAGGTGTATTACCACCACCATCCTATCAGACGATGGCAGACAAGTAAGAATATGTATTTATTTCAAGGCAAAAAAAATAGCTGAATAAGAATGTAAGTGCTCGTTTTCCTTTTGTTTTGCTTTGTGCATTTGTCTCTTTTAATTCTATTTTGTTGTACTTTTTCAACATGTTCAAAATAAAGATTCAATCAATCAATCAATCAAGTAGTTTCTTCTTTGTCTGAACAGACAATAGAGTTAAACTGTTACTGAGATTAAGACTCTTCTAATAAAGGTATGTGAGTCTACACCTTTAGGCTTTACACCTTTAGTTTTATTTACTGTGACTGATGACTGATGGGTTTCTTGGTATTTGTTTCCAAACAGTTCTGTTTCAGCTCATCCAAACTCGAACAGGGTCAGAAGCATTACCAATGTTTCTGTTTTAGGGGACTAGGAGATTCATGGATAATGTTGATCAAGGTTAACAATTTTCCCCCTCTATTCCTTGCAGAAATTATTTGTGCCATAAACTTAAGAATGTGTCAACATGGAGTTTTTGTCAAAGCCAGATTATTCACATCTGCTGTGGAAAAATCACTGGTTCCAACAGGATCACTTGAGCAACGCTTCCAAGGAATCATCCCTTAAAATTAAGCCTTTTTTTTTTACAAAGGGAATAAGATGTACATGAGATAGTATATGAGAAGGTCAGGAAGTCAGATGGAGGACTGGCACAGAATCCAGTCAATTTTTAGAGTAAAAGATCTGTCTGCAGACCAAACTTATGAAACACACTACAGCAGATGAGGTTTTTGCTTTGGTAATGTTACTGGTTCTGTGATTTATTTTTACATAATCTCTTCATGATTCCATTAAAATTCTAATTCTGCGGTACAAATTTGGTCTCGTAGGTTCAACATCTAGAGCTCTTGAGAAAACAACCAACGTGTCTGTTCTGGTATTACTGCTTTGAACAGATTAGATGGTTATTTAAAAATGAGTGTTGACTCCTTTAATTAATTTCATTCATTCAGTTTCATTAATTCTGCTTCGGATCTAATATTTCCATGCTATTCCAATTGTGAAGAACCAAATTATTCACTGAAATAAGTGATTATTCAGAGAAAAAACTTCATTTTACAACAAACATTCTACCAGAATGGCCCAAGACTCACCTCCAAGTGAAACCAAGTGAAAAACTGGACATTAGCCATTCATCAGGAAAATCTGTCCTTTTGCTCAGAGAGATGCCTACAATAAATCTGAATGACTACAAAATTTGCAGCCTTGCAAAAGTTGGAATTAGTTTTAACACAGTTTCTCTCTTCTTGATTGTTCACTGGAACATTTTGTATGTGTTAATCTTTATTTGCCTTTCTACGTTAAAAGATTGAAAAATAAATTCCAGATTTCCTTTTGTAATGAAGCAAACTGTGGGAACAATTATGAGCTTCTGACCTGTGGAGCGCAGGCATCACCTTCATTCATTAGCCATGACTAAATCTATAATGTAAGTACAAGCAAATCTATTAAGGCTTTAGAATTAATGAATAAAAGTTGAAAATCAATTCTGATTCAATTTGACAAATAGCCAGTGCAGTGTAGTGAGGCTGGGGTGGTGTGGTTTTGCTTGCTATAGTAGCTGAGTTTTGAATGAGTTGGAGGCATGAGATAGACTTGTGACTGGGACCCAATTACAATAGTTCAAACATGATCAGATGAAAGCAAATAACATTTACCAAACTCCAGGCAATGTCTCAGTAAATCCTGAATAAAATAAAGAATGATGACGAGATCCTCTCTAGCGTCACATCCTTTTACAGTATCTTTTAGTGCTTTTACAGATACTAATTTAATTTATTAAAGGAGATAGATGTACTTTTGCATTAAGTACTCTCCAAGTTTATTTTATCAAGTAAACTTTTGTTTCACTTAATGTGCAAATATCTGTTTTTGAACAAGGTAAACTACTTGACATCACGTACAGCGGCTTGGACAGATAACATCTGCTTCCTTGCAAATCTGTTTGCCTTAGAAACCAATACCACACAGCTGTGGCCCATCTAAACCTGCTCCTTGCTTTCAAAAACTTCTGCTGCATCCACAGATAATCCTTCCTTTGGGAACATGGTGTGATAAAGATGTACAAAATAGACTTAATTTTACTATTTGTCATGACCAAAACCAGCGATTAAGCCCATAAACTCAGCAGAAAAGTGGTTACAGAGGTCCCAAAAGGTTGATTCTGTTCATCTAGATGTAGCGTTTTAAGTGGGAGAAACGCTTCGTCACTCATCCTAGTGACTTCTTCAGTCTCAGCTGGCAGGCAGGTTTCCCCAACCTTATAAAAGGTTCATTCGCACAGTAACTGAACCTAGCCCACTGAATGAACAATGGGCTGTGAGGTCAGTTCTTTGATCATTAATATGGAAACTGGTTACAGAAGTCAGGACAAAAAACTGTTTTTCTGTATATTTCTATAGGACCAGAAGTCTTTCTACAACCTTAACAATCACCAAACAAAGTGCTATTCTTTTTCTGCTTCAGCAAGTAAGGATCGATTGCATGTGTACCTCCTTCAGTCTCAGTTAAGTTTCACTTGACTTTGCTATTTAGTCATCGATAACTTAGACCCACATCTTACCATCCATAATTACTTAAACAGTCACAGTACTACTCTAAACCATCATCTGCATACAACGTATTTTCTGCTACATGCTGTCCTGCATCATTTCACTGAATTTCTGTCCACAGTCAGCTCCACTAAAATGGTCTGAAAGTATAGTCATATGCATATATCTACATTATAAGTATAACTGAAGTATATCTGTCAACACCGAGATTAGAAAATATGAGAAAATTTCTAGTGCCTTACCCTGTGGCCATCCCACCACTCTACCAGTGGTACACTCAATAAATCTGAAAATCAGCACCAGGCAGCCAGTTTCTTTAAAAAGAGATTGAATTAACTAGTTCCAGAGCTGGTCCTGACCCTCCTGGGGGCCTAAGCAATATTCTGCTAAGGGGCCCTCCTACCTGACCTGTGAGCCATGTAAACCATTTGCCGCTGCCTCACAGTTACACATGATAGCCCAGTCGTCTCACTGTAATCCTCACTCCTGTAAAACCGTCTCCTCTATGGGTGAGTCTGAGAATAATCCAGCCATAATATAAATCCATGTTTTGAATCTGTGGGAATCAGAAGAAACTGAAAAGTAAAGAAAGAAAAAAATATTAAAAATAAAATGAATCATGTATAATTTAGTCGAAAGAAACAGCAGATTACAGTTAATAAAGTCTCTGGACTGGTCTCCATATAGCTGCTGGGGAGCTAGCTGGAGAGCATGAACAAGTTTTCTAGCTTCAGTTTGAAAATACTTCTAATAATTTTATTAATTCCTAATAATTTGTGATTAATTCATAACTAAAGTCTCTAAACAATAAATACCTGGAAGTGGCTGCAAGCAAATGACACACTGAGTGTTGCGCGCCGCTTACCCACTAAGTAAGCTAGGCAAAGAGTGCAAGAATAGCACATTAAGCTAACATTTGATGACATCAAACTAGAAGGAAATACGTTTACCAGACTGCTGTTCCTGTGAGCCAACCTCGTTGTATTTTACCTGTTTTGTGACCAGAAGGGTAATTCTTCTTCCTCCTTACACCAAAGTTCATCTCACAGTGGCTCCCCTGAGTAGAAACTGTAAATAATGAGTAGCCACCATTTTAGCTACTAGCAAAAACCTGATTTACTTATGTATGGCACAGACGTGTATGAATCATTCATGTTGTTATTCTTAATATCAGAAAAAAAGAAATATTATTAAAGTTATATTAGAATTAATCAAAAAGAACTAATAACCCAATTATTGCTGTGCTGTTTCTTCCCATTGTTGCTGTTTTTTTTTTTTTAAAAAGAGGTGCTTTAAATATCTTAGTTTATTTCATTTAAATTAATAACTTTATGGAAATCTGGTGAAATGAAACACTAAAGTCTTTTTACAGCCTCTGTGGAGCACAAACCCATTATGAAGAGAAAAGTAGTAGTAGTGGAGTTGGTAACAAGCAAGCATACTAGACCAGTTTAGCCTCCCCTACTCGTCGCTGCTTGAGGCAAGTGGCTTGAGGCTACATTGGCTGCTACTCGCATAAAGTCATGTTGCAGGAAGTCTAGAAGGAATCCAGGGCTGCAGTTCAGCGATGGGCTGCTCTTTTAACATAAACTGTGATTGCAGTGGAAATCTAGCACATGAAAGATGTCTCAGATGTTATACATTTCAAAAGCCTCCACTGACTTTGCTGCAGCCATATTTCAACAAGCAACAAAGAAAATGAATACGTGGATAAAACTGTAAGCATCATGGAAAATAAATGATTAAAACAGTACCTGATAGGTGAGCTTGCTGTTAATGGTCAAAGGTTAAAAAATGGCATTTTTTAAAAGTAATATTCTACTGCCACTTAAAGCAGTTTTAATCTATCCATGTTAAAACTGTACAATATGGGGTCCATGCTGTTCTTTAGACAGCAGAGCAGAATGGGAGGTTACGGTACAAAGGCCTCACTCTAGGGGTCTAGGGTTTTGGCAGCAGTATGTGTTTACATTGTAATTAGGACTTAATTGTCCTAATTAGAATCCCCAAACCCTGATTACTCAGAGCCTTGCAACCTGCTGGGCCAAACGACCTGACTCCGCTTCAGTCGTCAACCTAGACACCCTGCATAATGCCTGCTCCTAGTGTAATATTCATATAATTTTGCAAAAAGGCTCTGATGACTGTGAAGGGACTACTCAAGACTGCCCGGGGAGTTTTGAGAAAAATAGATTTCCTGGAAGTGTGTTTCTTGCCTTAGGGTGGGAATATGTTAGCATAGGAAACCATATGCACAGGCATATACACAAAAGGAAAGCCTCTGTCACAAACTGCATCCTACAGGACTCTCCTATCGATTTTTATTGAGCAGATTTTATTAAACTAGTTTTCATTCCATCACATCATCATGGCCCTTTATTGCCCTCCAAGCCATACCCTCCGTGGTTTGTTTTTCTTTCCCCTTTTCTGATTTTTCTCCAGTTTTCTGCAGAAATCAATGCCGGGGCATGTGTGTGTGCAGAGGCGGGTGAGGAGGTGGGGGCAACAAGTGGAACATAAAAACACCTGTCTCCCTCACCCTTTCTACCTGCCCTCGTGGGGCTGATGGGCAGAAGGCACCATCAGCAGTCCATCTGAGCCCTGTAACCAGGACTGCCAAGCCCAGCTCCCACAGAGCACACCGGGCTGACACGCCAAAAGGTGTGCGGGGAAGCTGGGCAGCCTGGCTGGCTGCTGCTGCTGTGCTGGAAGAAAGCATGGAGCATGTCAAACCACAGCCAGTCTCTCCGGGGGTTCTGCACGGTTGGACAGGCCTGACGTTTTCAGACACAGGGGGATGCATCGATCCACAGCCAAGTCATGAGAGGCTATCCAGCGTCAATGATAGGGAGAAAGAAAGGAGCATAGCCCAGTGTGCTTGCTGCCTTTAAGGTGTCGGTTTTTAAATTCCATACGTGCTTCATACTTTTATTTTCTAAAGAACTCAGAGGTTGAAGATGCTGGTTGTATCTTTAAAGTTCAGCTAAATTATAAATGTATTTTGGCTAAAAATCAATATCCTCTGTTTGGTCCAACCTTGCAACAGAGAAGAAATTCCACCTTTTTTTGTATTACATGCATAAAACCGAATGTTTAGTCTCACTTATGGCAATGCAAAACATACATCGACATGGTGATTCGCTAAAATACCCTTCATTGCATACCTGCAAATATATTTTTTACTCAGGTGTGAAAAATGAACCCAGTTTGCAATGTCATATTCCATGCCGAGTTGTGTGAGACCAACATTTGGGCTGCTTCTCAGTGTGTGAGCTGCGCTTAGCCCACGCCACTCACTCACATCATTTAATGAACCCAGTCCTCTCACTAATGAGGCTAGTAAAGGACTCAAGGGTCAAGTTTTCTGTCTCTCTCTCTCTCACACACACACACACGCATACACACACACACACACACACAGACACGCACACAGTTCCCATTTACACTCTCTTTTGAAGCTCTATTAAAAATGTGGGGATACAAAATTTAAAGGCTCTTAGTTAATTAGTAAGGACAGGTCAGAGTGTGTTCATTTGACTCAAGTTCATTAACCTTCAATGACACCTGAATGATGAGGAGCCACTTTTATGATATTGTTGAAGGAAATCATAGACGACTCCATCTGCTTTTTTTTATAATCCCATCAAGTATAAAAATGGATTGTTACATGTTTTGATGTTCGAGGCTGCTATAAAAAAATATCCCCGTCATTTTAACAAACCTCTGTTGTTATTATCAATTACTCTTGTTGCTATTATGCTTCGTGATCTGCCTGGAAACATGAAAAAATTTGGCTCGTTGTTAGCGTTTTTGTCCAAATATCTAATGCTGTGCACCCTCAAAGCAATAAGTATGAAAGTGGATTTAGACAGCCAATCAGTGTTACAGGAACTTTGTCTTGGCAGAAGTCTTGTAACTTTGAAGAAGATTATTTTGAATATAATGCAAATAAACATAGCTGTTCTGCAGTCTGAGGCAGACACTGGTGATGAATCTCGTATCTGTACATCTAAAGGCATCCTTCACTGAGAGGCGCACACAATCACAAGAAAATAATGCCTACATGCCCGCACGCACACACACACGTAAGCACATGCACGTACACACACACACACACACACACACACAAAATCAGATTCTCCATCTCTGCAGGTGCTGTCATGGGCCCACTCTTCAGCCTCCCATCTTTCCTCTCAGCTCGCCTCTCCTTCCTTTGTTCCCAGACTGCACACCGTCATGTCCAGGTCTTGCCTCTGGGGAGTTCAGCCTGGCAGGAGGCTTGTTTTTAGAGCTTTGCTCTTTTTTTTTTTTTTTTACTTCTCTCCTTTCTCCTTCTTGGGTTTTTCGTTTGTACCGGTGCTGGCTAATTACCGGCGCATTCTCCTCCTGCCAGCAGCGTGCTGCTGCTGTCGAACCCCCCCCCCCACACACACACACACACACCATCACTTCTACCACCACCTCCACCCCCACTCCTCTGTTTCTCTCTTCCTCCTCTTTAGGAGTGAGCGGAGGAAGGAGGCGGAGGGGAGGGCCAGGTTACAGATGTGTATTAATGAAGCAGTGAAGGGCAGGGGGTGACTCATAGAGAGGGAGAGAGCGAGGGAGTGAAAGAGGAGCAAGAGGCGATTTGCATGCAGAGACGAGATTCACCGCTTCTACAATGCCTCTCTCTCTCTCTCTCTCTCTCTCTCTCTCTCTCTCTCTCTCTCTCTCCTCCTCTGTCTCTGTCTGCTTCTCTCTCCCTCCAAATCCTCCTCCCATCATCCTGCATTCTCTTACTGTTTTAGCTTTCTCACCCTCTCTCTCCACTACTTCCTTGCCTCTCCTTTGCTCTCCGGCTTGCTGCCACTGCTGATTTGAATAATTCAGCACAAGCCGGTATTCTCCAGGGCCCCATTGTCTGCGCGCGGCAGGAGAATGAGAAGGAGAGAGATAGGGGAAGAGGGAGAGAAGAGATAGGTGGGATTGCAGGGCAGTGTGTGTGTGTGTGTGTGTGTGTGTGTGTGCGGGTGTGTGTGTGCGCGTGTGTGTGTGTGTGTGTGTGTAAATGGAGAGGGTGGAGGGAAGGGTGGGGGGAGGGAGGTCCACGCTGCCTTCTTTCACCTAGCTGTGGCGTAAATCAGCACTAATGAGGTAGAGGAGGAATACCGAGGCCTCGTAACACACTACAGAAGCTTCTATTTTTTCCATGCAAACGCACTAACGCACACAGGTAGACACACATTTAGCAGTCTACATGCATACAATCCCCCCATAACCTTCATTGCTCTGCTGTGTTGTGGTTATTGACTTGTTGCTAACCCTCACTCCAGCGCTATCGAAAGGAGGAGGAACACAAGCAGAGAGACAGAAATGTTGTCATAAGAACACACAGGAGAAAAAATGGCATTCGTTCTTTGCGTTTGTGAGTTGGCTTCAAATATAAAACACTTAAAAGTGAAACAGACCTTTTTAGTAATTGTTGTCATAAGAAAGAAACTTTCTGCCCTTTTGTTTTCAGCTGGAATGCAAAGTGTGAACAACTTGGTCCAAAGCAAATCCTGCATGTGCACAGCAGCTCTGTAGTGCAGATCTGCTCTCCCTCTCTGGAGGTTTTCTGATGTAACATATTTGTCGTGATGCTGTGACCATTTTAGTTTTTACAGCTGCTTGAGCGAGGGCAATTTAGCTTCGTTTAGTGCAAAGAGGAGGTCTGTCTGCTTATCACATACCATAATTTGACTTTTCCACCCTTCTCAGAAATAGATAATCAGCTTCTGATTGAATCCTGAAAAAGTGGAGGCTGAAACCAAATGAGCACACCAGGCACAACAGATGCTCTCACATTCTGTCTCTTTTAGCTCCCTTTAACTTTGCTTTTAAAACCTTGATCTCCACTGCACATCTCATCTCCTGCCAGCCCTCCGTCTTACCATCCACCCACAGATTCTGATATTGGGGAGTGGGCCCAGAAACTGTCCCATCCATGAGAACTTTCCCAGACAACAGGCACCACACACTGGACTGAGATCAGCTGAATGCGACAAAGCTCCAGAGATTGTAGTCTACGCTGCTGCATCTTTACACCCAACTGGTGATTTGTTCCCATAAGAAAATATGTCAGTAATAGCTCCACCTTCATGAATATGGACCAATGTGGAAGCTTTGTACTGTCTACACAGTGACTTCAGTCAAGTGCCTCTCTCTTAGGAGATGACATACTAGTCCGTCAGATGTAGGGTTTTTAGTTTCTCAGAAAAAAAGAAGAAGAAGAAGAAGAAGAAAAGAAAAACATATAATGTCTAGACATCAAAGGAATGACGCAAATGTTATGAAAGGGCTTTCTTTTGTAAGTCTTGTGAACTCGCTGTCAGGCATGGGTAAAATGTGCATTTTAAAATGTTTGGAAGGGTAGACTCAAACCGAGTATTGCACATTATTTCTATCACATCTTCAGCTCTATATTTGGCTCCTGTGGGTGAGGAACTCAATAAAAAACAATGAGCATGGGGGAGGAACTGATTCCCTGGGTACATTTTATAACTGTAATAATATAATCTGGGGAACATTTATTGGGTTATTTATCTGAAATAACAAGCTAAAAACATGTTAGATAGGCTCAATTAAGCAGCGAATCACGAAAGCAACGTAATGCTGGTGCACTCTTTTTCTCTTATCTCAGTTTCTGCTTATTTGCTGCCCCCCACCCCCCTAGCTCAGCTATTAAAAAGGCTCGACCAATAGCTGTTTGTTAGCCATCAGGAAAAGAGGAAGATTTTTACCTCACACCGTCACGGTTGAATGAATTTACCCACATGAGTGCAATGGTCAAATAATCAGCTTCGGGAGGATGCTTAACGAGTCCAACTTTATCCCTGGAATAATTTTAGTCAATGAAGGGAGGAAGGGGAGAATTTCACAGTTTGCACCCGCTCACTTTCGCTGCGGCCCCCCCATCACTAGTCTCGCCAAAAGCAATGGCTGGAGGAGGGTGGAATTCCTCAAGACTTACTGCCAATTGGTAGGGTTTGAAGACAGAAAAAAATATTTAAAAAAACAGCTGTATCAAATGTAAATTATGTTGCCTTACCTGTTGTGGGGATTATGTGTGGCTATTACTGTGGCTATTATTACTACGTGAAGAGAATTACAAATGTAGTCATCATCAAGAAAGAAAGCAAAAAAGAAACAAGGAAAGAAGGAACGTATTCAACATCTGTTTTGCAGCTGGGAGTATTTCTAAGGGACACCGGGAGAAAAAGGAATTAAACACAAGAAAGGGGGAGGTGGGGGGATCTCTGGGAAAGCTGGAAGAGAAGACAAACACGGGATCCAACATGGCTGGACTGGATTAAAATGGCTGGAGTAAAGAACACCTTTCTATTTACCCAGTTTGAACTTGCATGTCATACAGCTCTGATGTCTCTGCCATGATTAACTGGAATCTAGTGGAGAATTAGACTTCACATGCTGACCTTTACGATAAAATCCTCTCTGGAAAAATGAGGTCATTTGCACCTTGAGCAAAGTTTAACATAATAAGTACCACGTTTACGGCAAATCGGGGGGTTCGTGTCATATGCAGCTGGTGACAAATGCCAAACTACCCGCTTGATAGCCGCTTCCTAACAGCTATAAAATGGCAAAGAGCACAGACCACAAACGCCAACAGAGTGTAGCAAAGCCCCAAGCCCGGCCGAGCTGCATCACCCCTCTACAGGGCCTGACAGTAATCAGGAGAAGAAGTGAGTGCTGAGGAAGTGTCAACAGAAACAAACCCTGTGCTTCGTTTGAGCCAGACTGAGCTGATAGCTCATTGCCAGTGGCATAATTTAGATGAATGGTGGGTGCAATCCATCAGAATCAGAGTATAGCTAGAGTTAGTGTGAGCGCGAGGAGGAAGAGGAGGGGTGCGACCCTTTCCTGCGCTCGCCTGCCAGTAACGGTATCCCATTACCCTACACCTGTTAACAACACCAATCCCCTTGTATAAACAGTAAAGTGATCCACTCATTGAAGGCAGAGGGACAGAAAGAGACAGACGGTGGGATTGAGGTAGGAAGAGAATGCGGAGAATGGGACAGGAAAAAGAGGAAAGAGCAGATGAAGCAGTGGGGATAAAGAAATGTTTTCTTGTTTGATTTTAAAGAGACTAGCACCTCTGGACATGATGGATGAACCCAGGGTCTGGAGAGACAAGTCATGGACAGATGGCTCAGATGCAAACTCCAACAGCACTGCAGCAGCCTTTACAGTAAAGCAACAGGGACATCTAGTGGCACAGAGCGTAACTTCCCCAACGCTCTCAACATGCATTTGGAACGTGCACTGATTTTATCAAAGCAGCTTTAGCTTGAAACATCTTTGAAAGGCATCTGTCTGTTTTCATTGATATGTGACAGGTGCAATTAAAAAGTTAGAGGCAACAAATCAAAATTAAAATCTTCATTTATAAACATAACCTTTGAAATTGTTTAAAATGTGTACACAACATTAAGTAGGCTGCATATCTGAGTATTTTGTCTACATTTTATTGTTGATTAAAGGAGTAGATGTCAGTTTTGTCATAGCAAAGGACGGTATATTAAAAAAACAGGTTTATTTATGAATGAAAACAGCTGCTGTGTTCATTTCTTTCTTAAGTTTTTACATTCGGTTACGGCACAAGTCAACCACATACCTCACCTACCTTTGCCACAGAGACGATCCCTCAGCAAAGAGACATTTAATGAGATACAGAGAAGAATTGTTAAAGCCACCAAGTTGCCACAGTCTTCCTCTGAAAGGCAACTTTTATGTGCGTTTATTTTATTGTTCCTGAATGGATGGCTCATGTGAAAAAAAACCTGAAAAAGTAACTTTTAGGTAAAAGCTATTGACTCAAGCGGTCGGCTAATTGCCCATTTTCAGGCAGTGAAAATAATGGGCAAAAAAATAAAGAGCCATCCAAATTTTGACTAAATTACCCTCCTATAGCTTGGGAAGGTATTTATAGTCAGAATAATAATAATAGTCAGAAAAACACAGCGCTGTGACCTGGCAGATTAGAAGGTAACCATTAGCGGTTTGATAGCTTCAGGGCAGTCGAGTATCGACCCGCGTGTAGCTGCATGCTTTTGTCATTCTTGTTCACTGTCAGCTCTCTCTCTTTTCTTTTCTTTTTTCCTTTTCTGGAGAAGGAAATAAAGCTCTTTTCATGGCAGATGGCTGGTTTTCAGCTAGTTCTTCTCGGCTACAGTTTTACACCACTGACACAGATGAGGCGAGCTGCAAACAGCACATCAGGGCTTCAGGACTGAGGTGTGGACAGGCTCGCTTTCAGTGTTTCGGGAAATGTAGGTGTCTGTGGCATTGTCTGTCACACTCATCCTTTTATGCAAAATCTATTCCCTGTTTGGCTTGTGATACTTTTATTTTGGAATACTTATGAGCAGCACAAAGCCTTATTCAGATTCCTTCACAGGGTAAATGTCCAGTTCAAAATAATAATGCAGCAGCTGCACTGACATGCCCAAACATGCCAAAATTTATAAAAATGCATTTCAAGGAATCTGTTGAAGAGTCGATTATATCTTTGGGTCTTTGGGGAGTTTTATAAAGAAATGGCCAAAGTGGGCTAAGACTAAGTCGTTATTCAGCCTGTGAACTTCTAGATCATCATGTGTCGTAAAACTTTCAGCAGAGTGTGCGCTTGCACAAAAGCTTAAATTTGAATTGTGTGCGTCTTTGGGGTAACTTCTTAACAACAAACCCAGTGCAACTGTCTGGAGTCAAACTGTGACTTGTTCTTTAAATAGAAGCTCCAAAAAATCAGAGACAGGGAGAATTAAGGAGTGGGAAACCAGCGGGAGAGCAGGCGTTCAATCACTCCCCACGCAGAAGATATAAAAAGTCTTCAGTAAGAATTCGAATAAGTATAAATGTAACATACATTTCCAAAATGACCATCAGCTCTTTGCAGAGGGCCCAAATTTTGCATCTAAGACAAAAATGAAAAGCTGAAGAAAGTTAATAGAGAAGATGAAATGTGAGTGTAGAGCTCGCCGCCGTGTGCAACATTGTGCTTAAAGGTGATTCCTCTTTGGCTTCAGCATCGAGTCCTGCTGCCTACTGCCTTCACACCTGGCTTTTTTGTATGCACAAACAGGATATAATGAGTAAATAAGGGTGTCGTGAGCTTTAGAGGCCAGCCAAGATTTTTTTCCCTCAAGCTTACCAGCTGCTGTTTTTAGGTTTATATTTAGCGTAAAGATAAATGCGTGGTGTTAGTCTTCACTATCTCGTCACCATCAGATACCTGATAGTGGTTTCTTCCTGGTAAAAATGAGTTTGTGCTTACTCATAGGGGTTGTCGGATACTGTAGCGCGTTCACAGTACAAAGCACCTTGGACTAATTTTTTTCTTGTAGTTTGAATTGAAAATCTGAATTGATTTACGTCCAATTTTATCTATTTTGCAAACAAACAAAAAACAGTCAAATTGTGCTTTTCAACATGTCAAAATACAAAACTGGTGGACTAAAAGCTTAACAGTTTGCACAGGTAGTGAAAGTGAGGTGCTTGTAAGCTAAATATCACATTCATTAATAAAGCTATTAGAATTATTGTTATTATTTTTTATTTTATGGTGCAGTGAATGTGTAATAGCCTATTAGAGTTGATTACAAAGCAGCGGGTACTGTGGGAACCTGTAACCTGCGAGGAAAATCATTCAGGAATATTTTAGCTTTAAAATGAAATATTTCCTATTCCAGCGCTAATGACAGTCCAGCTACCCCACCATCACCCCCTCCCCGCTATCAATTCATCTTATCAGTCCACAGTATCACTTATCAGTGAGTTTGTGTAAATGGCAGCGTGTGGGAGAACAAGTGCTGCAGCTCAACTAACAGCATTCCTCCTCAAAAGAGTTTCTCCTCTCCTTCCTTCCTTCCTTCCTCCCCTCCCTTTCTCCTTTCACTCTCATATTGTGTCTCTAACGAGTCACGTCCTTCTAGCAATTATTATGAAATTAAAGCTATTTTCCACGGCCGATGTTTGCCCCGGTAATAACCACACCGAGATAGGCTTCATTCATTTAGCGTTTTAGTTCAGCTCAATTCCTGTCGCATTAGCAAGAGGAGCAAAATCAGAGTGTCACTCAGATATTCTGCTTAATGGTTTGGCGATGGCCTGGCCCCTTTTCTCTTTTTTTTCTCTCCTTTTTCTTTCACGATCCCCCTAACCCTATCTCTCTGCCAATTACGCTGTTTAATCTATATGTAGATAATGGTGTCCAGGACCTCCCTGTTGAAATGTCAGGTGTGAAGAGGTTATTAGCTAACTTTTAATTACTGTCCATCATTCACCAGGCAGCAGGACAGATTGGTCTTCTCCAGCTGTCCGCTTATCTAGTCTCCGAGTTGGGTGGAGGTGTGGAAAAGAAAGACGTTTAGGAAGCACCAGGTCTTCCACTTAATATCACCATTTTTTTTTTTTTTACATTATTAACTAGACTTAGTGTTTGGAAGGAAGACACAGAAGCGAGGAGACCAAGTAGATCATGTGTCATAGGGTTTAATAGAAGCTGTCCATGAGGTGAGTTGCTCAATGGAAGGTGACTGTGATGCTGTGATGGCACTGTATAATGTGCAAACATTTTGCAGAAAATGTGCAATCATTTTAGCATCAAAACAAAACAATCTCTGCTTTCCAAAAATCTGAAAATAGTTGGCGCTGGTTATCAGAAATGCCAGTCTACCGACACTTTGAACAACCTGCATTCTAGTTTAAAGTGAAGCTTAATAGAGATCAGCTAGATCATAAACGTTCCAGCACAAAAATATTTTATGAACTCCCCCCAGTTCATGTGTCAAAACCTATGTTGTGCGCTGAAAGACCAACAACCCCAGAGCCACAATTTAGTACCCCTGTCTTCAGCACTTGTACTTGCTCTGCTGTATTGCTCCAGCAGGGAAGCAACAGGATGACTAGTGCAGACAGATGCCAAGGAGAGTGGCCTTGGAATTGTCTGTGGAACTGTTGCCGGATATGGTGGAAGAATTGGACTCAGTGTTTCCCAGCAAGACACAACCGCTGAAAAGACTGATTTCTGATGGTTGGTGCGAGACCATTTGATTCAAGACTGTTGCACCTGTACATATAATGTATAAGTTGGACTTCTAGCCTGGTTTCAGTTTTAGTTCTCGTTGTTTCTTTAATGCCCTGGGTTTGCTTTACTGCTACGAGCACTCCTTTTTTTAGCTGCTCTCTACCCGATGGAAAAGGAACTCCCTCTTCCTTCTGCTTGTTCCTCTTCTTTACATGTGTAACTTGTCTGCTTCTTATCCAGACTGAACTGAATAGGAAGTCTCCATTAACTTCCACATACATTTTTGCAAATGTATGTGGAAACAGGACACAGGTTGTAAAGGTTCTACAACACGACAACAGCGCACATACAGCAGGCCTGGAAATCACTTTTCCCCCTAAAAAATAGAAAACCTGAAGAATATTGTAACTAGATTCACGTCTTCATTCAGGAAGCAGCGACACATAAAAATACACACTTGCAGCGAGAGCGATCTCTTTTCAGTCCTTGAACTGTCTTTCAGTGGTTTTACTATTTTAAGCTCTACAGGGCAGAGCACTGCTGATTACAGTGCCACAAAGAGAAATACTTCCCGGGCTTAGGTTTTCTTCTTCTTCTTCCTCGCCATCTTTTACAGCCTACACACACATTCCGCTGGAAGTAGCGGAGCTGTTATTTCAGCAGGCATCCTCCATATGATGGAGGCTCTGGTTACAGAGGGCTGCTTCTGGATCGCACACATAATTACGCACGCACACATGAGCAGTGTGCTAAGACATTCCTTATTTTATTCAAACAAAGAAGAAAACGGAAATGGATAATTGGTAAAAACTTGCAGAAATTCTGACACAATTAGATAATTGTGGAAATTACTGATTGCTTACATCAACACACACGCACACAAGCTCTCGGTCTCTGCCTCTCTCTGTCTTTGGGACATAAATGTCTCTGTGGTATCCAAGCCTGTATAAACTTGAGCATTAGTGTGTTTTCAAAACTAACCATGCGCTAGAGGACATCATTAAGCCGATTAAGGCTTTTCATGCAAACATACCTGCCTTTGAACTGAGGTTTGTGTGATATTTAAGACTTTAAGTGGAGCCTCACTTTTCTGCGCGGGGTTTTGTGTGTGTTAAGACTCTGCTTTCAGAGCTCTGCGGTGAATTACCGCTGACCCATGAAGACCCCGGGCCCCCCAACTTCTGCCTGTGGAAACCCCCCTGTCATCTGGATCACATTGGGCTCAAATGGGGGGCAGAGCAGAACCCAGTGTGTCTGACCCATGCAGATCAGGAGGATGCTGGAATGAAGGTCCACTGCGGTGTGTGTTTCGCTCTTTCTGTCTCTGGCGCAGACACACAAACCTGTATGACGTGATGGATCTAATGCACACATTACAAGAGAGTTTTAAAACAATACACTCATATCCTACTAACATTACTAACCACTTTTGTTTCACCTTTGAGTTGTAACACACTTTGTGTATTTGTAAAATCAACATTGCTGAAAATGTGGTTTAAAAGGAATCTTAAATGCAGTGTTTGAAGCAGGCCTGATGTAAATGTGAAGGAGTATCAACAGAATAGTTTGAAACATTGCGCCATCACAAATATGTGTCCGCTTGACTTAAATATAAGAAGAAACCTGTGCTAGAATTTACATCGTTTTTATCTCCCAACATGATGAGTTGCTGCCCCCTGCTGGAGGTTTGCATCCATGAAAACAATGCAGTTATTTTAGACAGTTTGTATGTATGAATTCACAGGAGGAACATGGTGATCTGACTGATCAGCCAGACACATGCATAATATTTAAGTTAGTTTAGTAATACAACCACTTCCCACTTTGATGCCAGCGCTTCTCTGCCATTAATGATGATTTAAAGATCCATGACATTTCTTTGAGAGATAAAGTACTACAGGTATGTAAGCATTTCAAGATAAACAGAGCTTCATCATTTGACCTTAACCAGATCCTTTTTTATACCTGAGCAGCTGTCAGAAACAAATACAAAAGATAAATGTTGAATGACGTCATCCCTGTTATCAGGTTAAAAAAAGGTTCTTGAATTCTTAAAGGTTGTTG
The DNA here is from genome assembly GCF_900408965.1 of Simochromis diagramma. NCBI lineage: Eukaryota > Metazoa > Chordata > Actinopteri > Cichliformes > Cichlidae > Simochromis > Simochromis diagramma. The sequence goes on along the minus strand of NW_024387520.1, from coordinate 6,062,883 downwards.
AGGCACTGACACAATGAGTGTGTTGCAGTATTTATGGGTCGTAGACACATATCGTTACACTAACACTCCTTCAGCTCCCAACAAAATGAACTAGTAGCTATTTACTTTATGCAAAATATGAAGCAATCTGGTCATTTTTTCTATACTCATTGCTAATATTATTTATGTACGTATTTACAGAATATACATGCACATATATTATGCATATGTATTTACTGCTGATTGTGAATTAATAATAAATAATGTTACAAATCACTAGCAATATTATTTTCATTATTTTTGATGCAATATTGTCTACTTTATGGTTTATACATAGTATTTTATATTGAATTGGAGCTTATAAGATGAAATACCAATTGTGTTCTGATGGCCATTGTCTTCACATTTTAAAGCAATGTGTAACCTTGAGTGTCATTGCTGATCTGCACTTGTTGCTTAAAACTAACTCCACGCCGTCTGTGACCGAAACAGGACAGGAAACACGGGCCCACAGCCGACGAAACGCTATGTTGCAAAACATTTTATTAACTGGATACAAAGTTTTAGAAACAAAAGTTACAACTTTACAAAAATATTCAGAAATTGTTCATGAAACAGCAAACAATAAAATCACTATCAAATTATTGTTTTTAAACTTTATTAACACATTTTCTTAGACCTCCTGCTGTTCTTATGGACATTTTGCTTGTATTGCTTTTTTGTTTTGTTCTTTTCAAAACATGATTTTTGTCAGTGTAAACATTAATTAACACATAATACACATAATACATAAACTGAGAGGTTCAAGGATTAGATTTAGGCTGCAAGAGTATTTGGAGGTTTTCGCAGTGCTCACAGCCAGTTTGCAACTTGTTTGCATTTCCACACAAATACACCTCTTGTACACACTCGCTCTTCTCTCTCCCTCTCACACACATTCAAGCACGTTGTTGAATTTCATTCTGTTAGTAAGTGACGCATCCCCTCGATGCTGGGGCGCTTCAACAATTCTGAGCAGAGAGTTATTGATTCTAGTTAATTTTTGTTAGGTTATGTGTTCATTAGTAGGTTAGTTTGTTAGTTTGTAGAGAGCTGTTCAACACTCTTCTTTTGGGTTAGTGAATTGTTTTGATGACTGTTGATGACTGTTGTTCACAGTAGGTCTGTCCAGTGGTATTGCTGGTATTGCTGGGCATGCTTTGATTTACTCAAAGTTTAGCAAAGAACAGCAAACAAAGACATTAGTAAGATGGACATTTACAGGATCAGGACTGTTAGTATCAGCACCAATCAGGAGTTAGCACTGAGGTGTGCTCAGCTTCTGTCTGACATCACCGCCCGAGCTGACAACAAGCCAGGCACTCACCTGCAGGTTGACCGCACAGAGCACGTACAAATGTAAAGGCTGACCTCTCTGAATCTGATCACAATCGTTTTTGCGATGATTGCTCGTAAGTGTGTGGTCAACCCAGTTTGATGTCAGCAGCTGTTCCCGCTTGTCTTTTCACCTTGAGCCTAATCGCTTTCTTTCCCTTTCCAAGTCCCGAAACCCTTCTTGACATGCTCAGTGCAACATTTTTCCCGACTTTAACGATTTATTTAAACTTCTAAAAGAAGGGATGCAAAATCATGCAAAGGAAGTATATGCGCTGCAGACCGCGGGCAGAAAGCAGAGGGTTAGTCAAGTTAGGGTTAGAAATGCCAGCCAACAGCATTCTCAATACAGGTTAGTAATCCTCCAACTGTTAGCACATATATTAGTACTGTTAGAGATTAGTGAGATACTGTTAGTACAACCCAGATGTGGGTAAAAATCTATTTACGCATAATTATTAGCATTTGCTGAAATTGGCTTCAGTGTGAAATGATAGGACTGCAGGCATCGGGACAACTTAATTAATGCCAGCGGGCATCGTTTAGAAAACTACAGACCATTAATTTCCAATGGCATCCTTGTGATCTAAATCAGCATAATAACTGCTACTTCAGTGAGGTTGTAACAAATGCTAAGAACCATTTGTAAATGTTGTTTTATCCCTTATCTGGTACATCCAGTGGCTAAAAGAATATAGGCCTGTTATTGAGTGTGCAGCTGTGAAAACAAAAACCACAGTAAAGCAGCTTTTAGCTTCAGGCCCGTTACAAATACATTTCATCTGACTGATAAGAGACACATGCAGACATACGTATAGGGTACATGCAAAGAAACACGTGCACTCACGTAGACACCCCCGTAACACACACACACACACACACAAGTGTGATCAACTTTAGAGGTTTCCACACAAACAAAAACATACTGTGTGAATGGCACATTGGGAACTTGTCATTTTCACACAATTTAGCAGCTTTTTCTTCTTTTTTTTTTCAAATATCAGAGCTTTGCACAAATCTGTCAGAGTAAACTCCAGCTATGAAAAGACACAAAATAGAGTCTTGGTGAAACACTGCTCGCTTTGAGTGAAGTATCTTATATAGGAAGAAACCGTCAGAGGGTTAGAAAGAGTAGAGGTCACCGCACGCGTCACTGTTTTTGAACAGCAAAATAAAGTCAGAGAACGGGCCAGGACGCGCTTATTACTTACAAAAAAAAAAAAAAACTGTAGCAAATTATTCTGTACAACACCCATGAAATATCTCCCTGCTAAATCTGAGCACACTGATGTTGACCACGAAGCAACAAGTGAAATACTGTTTTCACTGATTTGCAAAAGCAGAAGTCATCTCTCAGTAGGAAAACACTGGAACACGGACTCGCTCTTCTGAAGGTGCAGGACAGGGAAAATGGCACCATGTGGTCATCACTGCAAGACAAGTCACAATAAAGGGAATTAGGATGGTATAGTGTAGTATAAAATAATATAGATGTAGCGAATGATGGCATGATTACAAAGATATAGTTTTGTACTGGTTTGAAAAATATTGACAAATATGTCCTTTTCTACAAAAATCTTGAATAAAATCACCCGAGGGGCAGATTATGCTAATATGATTTGGTCACATGATCCAATTTGTGGTTTATCTCACCTCTTAACCATAATCATGAGAAAAGTACCATATAGCAAGCATAATAATAATAATAATAATAATAAATGTCAGTGATTAAGCACATAACTGATCTCCCACGTTCTATCTGGTCTTCATTTATCTGTCCTCTGTGCCAGCATAGAGGCTTAACACAAACACACAGAGACACACACTCACACAAAAGCATGACTGAGTCCATAAAAAACTGGCTCTGTATTTTATATTCATCGGCACTTATATAAGAAGTCACTGTGTACAACATAAAAGTGAATGTGGAGGAATAAAAGTCAGTGGTATAAATCTGTGGCTAGATCCTGTACCAGTCCATACGCAGCACAGTAGAGGGCAATGGAGCGAAGCCACCGGGAGTACAATGAAGTCCCGTCGAGCCCCCCCAACAATCTGCTTTTTCCATCGATGTAACTGGAGAAGAGCACACAACACAAAGCAGCAGAAAAAAGTGGGACACAACCCAACTGTCCTCACAAGATCCCCCAGGTACTGGTTGTTCTTTCATCTTTTTTTTTTGTTTCTTTTTACTGCTTTATATTTAGTCTCAGACACGGTGGACTGAAAAACACCCACTGTAAAAACATATGAGTCACTTAGGATAGGAGTCAGTAATATCAGTTAACTAAATGACTGAGTAATGCTATTAAATTTCCGTGTGACCTCCCTAGAGATGATAATGACGACAATCCAGTCTGTACACATAACCTGTCCTGTTGTTGGTTCCCTTCTGGATCCTCCCAGCATCCTGTGTGTCTCTGTCTGCAGCGCTGTGGATGAATCCACAGGGAGTACCTAAAAGGCAAAATACTGAGTCAAATGGACTTGTCTATATACTATATACTATGTATATACTTCACATTAGATGTGAATCTAATATTAGAAGATCTAAGTTAAGGCTGGGACTATTTGACATTGCTCTTGGCAAATCAGTGCAAAAATAATGACTACAGCTTGTTCTCTGCAGATTAAAGACATATAGGGTAGGTTGCATCCTGCTGTATTGAGAGATGTATTGAGATTAAAAATAACTACAAGATTTTTTTTTCATATTCTATGGTAAACGAGTATACACCCTACAACCTACAAGACATATTCTCTATAATCTAGGCCCTCAACTGGAGGGATTAAAGGAGTCAGTGTTTGCCTAAAAACATAGATCTTATTAAAGGATTGGGAGGGATAGAGGGGGGGTAAAAGTTTAATGCAACGGAAGAGCAGAATAATTGGAAATAAATTATCTATTTTTTTTCCTACCAGTGATCTCCGGGATCCACGTCCACCTGTCACCAAACGATAAGAAAAGATCGCTCCTTCTTCGCCTTTTTTCTGCTTTCTTCGTCTTCCTCTACCAGGCTGACCGCAAGCCGATCAGACGGGAAAACAGGCGTCGTGTGTGTGCGCAGTGATTACGCCCGCACTGAAAGGCTGGTTGGATCGAGTGGCAGCACGCTACTAACACGAACCGCGGCTGTGCGTCCTCTCTATATGGCTGCCGAGCGGAGAGAAGCAGATGTGGGAGTGCCAACAACAGCTGCGCACTGACTGGAGTCCAGTCCACGGAAAACAGGACAAAGTGGAGTCGGAAGCCTCGGGACAAAGAACATGAGCGGAGGGTATTAATGAGAACAGTAACTTCTTTCACTCAGCGCGCAGACCTGAATTAATCGCTGGTCTCGGTCTCCAGCTGCTGCCACAGGTTTATGGTCTTTTGTATGCGCCCCCTTCATCCACCATCTGTGTTTCCCGGGCAACGAGAGGACTGCCTGCAGGCACCACCAGCAAGGCCTGCATGCAACCACCTCAAATCAAGGCACACTACAGTGCTGTGATTCTGCTTACTGTAACATAACCAGTGGTTGATGTTTCTTCATTGTTAGGTGCTTTCTACACGTACACACGCATAATCTCACACCTCTTCTTTCGCCTGCTTTTCATTCACTCATCCAAACTGGTGTTTGAACAATATTTCTTATCTTCTCGGTGCTGTGATTCAACACATTCAATTTCAAATAACGGATACTCGACTGAAAATGCCAAGTTTACGAGTAAATCTCAGCAAATAATAAAAGCTCTTAAAAAAAACTGGACAATTGCCAACTAAATACTTTTTCAGACACCTAGCTATTATCTTGATTTTAGTTCATGAGCAAAAGAGCTCACATTACTCAGATTTAAGTGAGAAATTGCCACAAACGTAGTTTAATTTAGCCTTAATTTTCAGGTATTATTAATTAAAGGGCTTAATTATTTCAGAGCAAATCAACGGGAAAACTGGAAACAAGTTGTAAAAAATCTCAAACTGGAACAACATTAGGCTGTGTGTTATCAATCATGAGCATAAAAGAGAATCCGATACAAGCTGTTAACCTCCGATAATTCTCAGAAAAAGAAATGAAAAGTTTCCATAAAAGAAGAAGAACAAAACCGGTGAAGTGATAAACGGATGAAACAAATAGTGTCTATCAAAGAGAAAAGCTTTAGAAAGAGGAACATATGTGGACGGGGACAAAGATCCTGACCCAAAGAATGTGGTTCTGCCAGGGGTTGGATCTCCTGGGCTGCCGGTGGAAGCGGGACACTGGCTTTTACTCTTGATTTTACTGCCAACTAAATAAAATGCTGCTTTTCTGGATCAGGACCTGGAACATTCTTGACTGGCTGAGTTAATCAGCTGATCTCAGTTCAACTGAGCTGCATTCCACTTACTGAGGAGGAAGATTAGTCTGAGAGACCTGACAAGAAGCAAGAATGAGTTGCTTTCAAAACCACAGCAGTCACTTAAACATTTAAATAAACTTAAAATTACATTATCTTTAAATTTAGAGAGTTTTCATGTTTGCTTTTTTGTGTGTGTGTGGGGGGGTGGGGGGGGGGGGGGGGTGATGATCCTGTTTTCTGTTCTGTATGTCTCAGTTTTCCAGGTCATGGTAGGCTAAGGAGCTTGGGGGGGGAAAAAACTCACTGGACTTCTTTACGTTTCGTAAAAATGTTTCATCTCTCATCCAAGAGGCTTCTTCTAAATACCCGGGACTTTGCATCATTTACCTGAAGAAGCTCTTGGATGAGAGGAAACATCTTTATGAAACTTAAAGTCCAGTTGTTTTCTGTGCCTTTAGTTCCCTGATTGCTTTAGTTGGTGAAAGGTTTATTAATCTCCATTTTGCATTCCCATTCTTGTCTCTGCGTTTATCTTCTATCGCTTTGTCAAATTCATGTCTCAGTCCTGGTCTCAGTGCTGGTTATTTCCTGTCTTATTTTGATAGTCTCTCGTCGTGTGCTTTCGCTTTGATTCTACTCCCACACACTTATTATCTGTTATTAGTTTGAGCTGTCCTCCTACCTGTTGCTTGTACCCTTGTTATCCTTTGTGAGCATATGTTGTCCCAGTCCTCTCTGAGCTGTGTCCTGGGTGCCTGCTTATCCTTGTGCTTTTGTTGGAGTGTAGCAATAAAGCTGTTTTTTCAGTTTTATGCCTTTTGTTCCCAGTCCTGCACTTTGGGTTCAATTACTGAGGCCACACAGCAAATCTTGATTTTTTTTAAAAAGTCATTTACATGATAATCATAACGTTGATGATTCATTAAAACTGGGATGTTTAACGTTTGTTTGTTTGTTTTCACAGTGTAGGTTATTTGAATTGTGATCACACTTTAAACCCACTGCATAGCTGTCAGTATAAAGCTGCCTAGTACGTCACTAAGAAAGGGTATTTACATTTCATTAATTCGACCATGGTATCCACTTGATAAAACCCCCATCCAGCTGGAGGCGCCAGCTTGCGCGCTCACAGATGTTTGGCCTTCCTGAGTCGCCGTACCACTGCCTGTACCTCGCTGCCCCAGCCGTGCGCGCGCTGGCGCGATTTGTATCATGGAAAGGAACAAACTGTGAAGCATCGCTGAATGTGACGTTATCCATGCATCAGCCAGCTCCGTCGGCTCTCTCGGGTCTGTGCCGAGTCACCGACTGTCTTTACCTGAGTAATGCCCGAGCGGCCGGTGATCCCCGCCAGGTGACTGGCTGCGGGATAACCTGCATCATCAACGTCACTGAGAAAAAGGGCAGTGTCTCGCCCCCTCCAGGGGTGGAGTACTTCCACATCCCGGTCTCTGATACCCCGGTCTCTCGACTCAGCGATCACTTTGACGAGGTGGCGGATAAAATCCAGGTTACAGCGGAGAGCAGCGGCCGCACGCTGGTGCACTGCAACGCCGGGGTGAGCCGCTCCGCAGCCCTGTGCATGGCTTACCTAATGAAGCACCGCGGCGTGAGCCTCCTAGAGGCCCACGGCTGGGTCAGGACCTGTCGCCCTGTCGTGAGACCCAATAACGGGTTCTGGAAACAGCTCATCCAGTATGAGGGCGAGCTGCGTGGCTGCAACTCTGTCCGCATGGTGTCCTCATCCATGGGAGAGATACCTGACATTTATGAAGAGGAGGCCAGGAATATGATGCCACTGTGAGGGAAGCACGCTTCTTTGTGTGTGGTGGGAAAGTGGGACATAATTTCACAATGATCTGCAGTGTGCTGGCCTTAACTGTAAAATCCTGTGCAGCCTTGAAAGGAAGCATAAACAGTGAATGCGTTCCCTCCAGGCCCTCATAATAGTGGGCAGTTGTGCAGAGTAACAGTGAGCTACTGTATAATTTATGCCTGCCGTGGTTTTCCCATGGTGCATTTGGCCACCTCTTGCTTGATTATGTGAGATTTTTGGTGAGCTCAGGAACCGCTTGCAGATATAAACCCTCCATCATTCTGCAAAATGCTCAAACATCCAGTGAGAGTGAGATTTACCACAACACGTTTGTCATGAATGGGAGCTCTAAAGATAGGCTTGTAGTAGGCTTCTACTCAATGTGACTAAATGGTGCTCCATTGTCTGTTAATGATAAATGTTGTGGTATGTTGTTATACCACAACATTTATCTGAAAAATTACAGGATGTCATATTAAAGGATTCAAAGCTTATAAAATACAACACAAATGAGTGATTGCCATTCTCATTGAGTTATTATTAAAATGTAAAGTTTACACATTGTACTTTTGGGGGGGGGGTGATGATGAGTCATCAGAAAAACATCCAGGTTATCAGTTCTTGTTTCTGTTATTCTGCGTCACTGATTTGAAAATAGTTTGGTTGTGGTCTTGGATCTGAGCTTAAATACGTTTTTCAACTCTGAAAGTTTAATGTGGCCATCTCATGTATGTAAAGGTTATGAGGGCTCAAAAGTGCTGGGAAACTCATGTCAGATATCAGATTATGTACTTTGAGACCCTGTAACTCCGAATGTTCATAATAACAATAATAATAATAATAATAATCTAGAAAGTTTATGCATGAAAAACAAAGTCAGCTGACTCTGAGGGCTCAGGTGGAAGGTCTGATTCAACGCTCACTTTGCTTTTAAAAATGTTCAGAAACTCCAATAAACTCTTTGTATATTTTTTATGTGGATCAATTTTACATTTAGATAAAAGTTAAAGTCCTGCATTCACAGCGTTGCTAACTGAACTATTTAACATTAATGCTTTGATACTTTTTACTCTCAAAGTCAAAATAAGAGCTGTGACACTGAAGGCTGTTAACAAGTCCGACTCAACTGAGACAAGACAGTAGAAAAAGCATTTCTTTTCCAATAAGCATACAACTGAGCTGGCTCACCTCTCACCCTAATGAGCAAGAAAGCTTCTTTTTATTGTTCTTTGTGTTTTTATTTTTTAAATGGACAGTCACTCCTTACAACAGAGAAATAAAGTCTACATGGCCATGATGTTTTCTAGCCAATTACGGTGCTTCATTAAACAAAAAAAAAAAAAAAGATAATTTCACTTAATTCTTTAATAAAAATATACATTTTCATACCATAATATGGGATTCCTTAAGTCAAAAGAAAACAGCTCTATTTCTTACACAATTAGCTTTACGTGCCCGCCACCTGCAACGAACAGCGAGGAAACTGAGGAAAACGGGTACAATATCTGAGCGACGCCACGGATCACAGTAAAACTCATTCACAACTTGGCACAAGTCTGTCATTTCTTTTAAACATAAACACACATCTGTTACAGAGTAAATGTGAAATCTTTATATTTAAGTAGTCATCCCCGAGACACACATGTAGTGGTACAACGTAAAAATATTCTTCTAAACCACAGACATGATGGATAGATTTCAGATCTTTAAACACCACTTTGAAAAAGACTGGTCGTCTCGACATACTGTCTGAAATAAGAGATTAGCATGCGCACCCAGTAAACCTAAGACAAGTCTCAATTTTTAAAAAGGAGTAGTCGGCCATCATACGGTTGCTCCCTTTATGCTACGAGTTTGCATCACAGCGTTGACAGTACGTTCATATCTGCATCCAACACAAACCTACAGCCAGCTTAGTGTTAATAAATATAGATTCCAGCCTTAAGCAGCGCATCGCTAATCGTGCACTTATGTAGTCTTGAACAAATGGAAAAAAGTTCACGCGAACGCCCGCTTAGAAAGTCTTACAAACAAAAACGAAAAAAAAAGATGGTTTTAATTTTTTTTTTTTTTTTTTTTTTTTTTTAATTAACCATCAAAGTGTCTTTTTTAACTTTCAAATGTCAGATTCTGTTCTGCAATCAGTTTATCGTAAACATTGTAATATTGTACCGGTGCATCAATGAGCTGCTGCCCACATAGGGTGATTTAGCGTAGGTAGAACAGTTTAATAAGGAGCAACCTCTAATAACAAGTCTGGTAATGAAGTTATATTTGGGAAACTGCTATAAAACACTGTTTACACAATCACCACACACTAACTTTGTAGTCCTCATTGATTCTACATTCCACCTTAAAAGCAAAGATGTGCTTTCCGATATTTGTGCCAGGCTGTGGCTGTATTTAGCATGCAGATATGAGAGCAGTGACTTTTCCTTCTTCCATGGTTATATTTAAGCCATTACCTCCTTCTGGATTACGGTTGTTACAACATTCACATGGCCTACACTGCAGAGTCTGACCTCCAATATGACACTTTTACATCTTAATGAAATCTTGATGTATTTTTTAAACTCTAAAAGACATTTTTAACAACCGCAAATAAAAAGCACATTACAGTATTTTACAACGATTCAGATGGCTTATTTAGGAGTAAGGCTGGAATTTGCTACTTCAACATCCTGAGCAAGGACCTTTGTCAGGCCAAACTACAAGTGAAATAATGACACAAGTGCAAAAACGGCATGCCTATTTTACCTTCATTGCACTTCCCCCATTCCCTCAATAAGGCAAATCGTGTCACCTGCATAGTCATGCAATAAACATCTAAAAAGGTCCAAAATAGAAGAATGTTCATTTAACCCGAGGTGTAACCCAGAGTACTTCAGTAATATATCGAACACCGGTATCTGCACTCCTTCATTTCAAACAGCCAACAGCTGGCTTGAGATCAAATCTGAAAGAAAAGAAAGAATCGAAAAGTTACAACATTTCTTGAAAAGAGCCGCAGAGAAATGTATTTCTTTATACAAGCCACTCACCTGCTGTTGCAATTTTTGGTATTCTGTGGACTTAGGTCGACGTGCGGCTCTGGATTGCTTTCCTTCCAAAACAAAGGCGATTATCTGGTGGCGAAAAAAAAGATCAGGCAAGACTGGTTTGGACTGCTGTAAGAAGTCTGATTTTCAAAATAAGGATAGTTAAGCTAGCCAATGTTAGAACTGAGTGTGCTACACATTAATGGACAACTAGGTAAAAAAAGAAAAAAAGAAAAAAAAAAAAGCTTTAGCTAATGTAAAAGTGGTTTTCAGCATTAAACCAGAACAGCTGGGAAATGTGTTTCTTTCCTTAAGCTCAGTGGAGAAATTTACACAACTCTCAACTGAATTGTTGTGTGTGTTCTACAAAGGAAATGACCTGCGCCTCAAAAGGCAACCACAGGTGCCAAATATATTTTAGGCTCAAAGTTCAAGGTTCAAGGTGCAGTTTATGTTAGTTTAAACACCAGAGTCAAACTTTAAAGTTAAATTTAAAAAAAAAATAATTTTCTATGTGTGTATTTGGGTACAAGACTTGGGACATCAAGCCGGTCTAACAGCAGAAGTACCTTGCGCTTGTTGTGGTAAGTGATGTAGAGCACTGCCACCAGCACAGCTGCAGAAACGAGGTAGGCAAAGAAATGGCTGCTTTCCCCGTTTTCCATCATTTTGGATGGGTCGTATGGAACTTTCACCTCTTTTCTTTTAGTCTGCTCCACACCATCCTTTCCTTGCTCTTCGCCATTAGCATGGTTTGGTGTTTCCTCATTGTCATCCATCTGATCGTCACCAAGCCCTTCATCATCATCCTCGTCTACATCATCTCCTTCATTTTTCTCCATGGTGCTCAATTCATCTTTAGGTTTCTCTGTGGATGTGCTTTCGATTGGCTTTTTTTTAGAATCGTTTTCTGTAGGAGCTTGGGCTTGTGGACTTACTTCTTCTTTGTCTTTGGTTTCAGGCTCCGCTTGGTTGGCTTGCCCAACTGTCTTATCGGGCAGCTTGTTTTTCCCTTGGGTTTGCTGACCAGAATCCTGTTTTCCATCGTGCTTATCATTTCCATCCTCCTGTTGTTTTTCAGTTTGAGTCTGTGTATCTGTTTCAATTTCTGCGCTTTCCGGATTTTTCTCGACTGCCTTGGGCTGTTCAGCTGATGTACTCACACCCTTCGTAGGTGAGCTGAGTGACTCTTCAAGTTTTGATACGTTAGCCGCCTTTCCGGTGTGGTTACCAGACACGCTTGACTGAGATTGATCTGTTCCATTTGTATCTTTTACTGGTGGGATTTTTGCATCTGGGGAGACTTCATCCTGTGCTGAATACAAAAACAAGAGCAATCGAATGTTAAATGTGTTAACTGGGATTTTGAATTAACTATTTATTACATTACATGCACATCTGCTTGTTTGTCCTCACTACTTATTTCTTCCAGTGCAAACCTCTGAAATATTATTTAATCTATTTTTCTCTTCTCTCCCGATATCTTCGTAACATTTTTCTTGTCAGCTTCCTCCAAGTGATTACATTAAATGGGATTACTCAATTACATAATTGAATCATGTCTGCCATGAAAAAGATTGGCAGCAAAACATTCCAGAAATCAAAGGACAATATAGCAGACGCGGATAATACTAGACTGTGACAGTGACCACTGACACTTTGAGTACATTTGCTTACATATGTGACATACTGCGTAGACCTACTACTATAGGACTAATACACCAGTTATCAAGGCTGGATTACCCACTATGCAAAGCAAAAGGTCAGTGGGCTACAATATGTCAGCTGACCTCATTAATTTGTTAGGTTGACTACAAAATCATACAAAAACACAAAGATATAAGCAACACGCACTAGGAATCCAGTATTTTTTATCATCCTGATTTTCAACTGGGCCAATAATCAGCAGAGTGAACACTATATGCCATTAGTATTTGGTCACATGACTTGTGTGGATCAGTGGTGCAGACCATGATTAACAGATAAATAATGCTGAGATTTTTTTTTTTACTAAAAGAATGTAGATCTGTACAATAAGTCATAATTCATGAGTAATTTTCTTAACATTATGCTACGGAAAAAATGATCCAACAGTGTCCACAGTTTTATCCAGCAGGTTTGGAAATGTATATAGTAGTGACCAACTGATTTATTGGTGGGTCAATATTATCAGCCGATACTGGCACTCCACCTATCCTGTTATAAAGGTTGATTAAAGAAAGTAAAGAAGAAAAAGGTAGAAACACCCTTTAATCGTGTTTTGAGTCTTAATGTTGCATTGTTTGCCAACTAAAGGGCAGTCTACAACTTCCCTGTTGGCAACAGGTACCACAAAATCAACAAGCAACGTCAGGCAGAGCTTAAGCGAGTAAACAAATAAGTGCATAACAAATGTCAGGGAAATCTCTTTAAGTTTCATGTGTCTGAAAAATAAACTATATATATTGGCCAATATATCCGAATATTGTCGGGGTTTTTAAATCATAACCAAATATTGGTATGGATATATCGCCTGTGTCAGTTGGCCTCCAGTTGGGAGGAATTACGCCAGATTACGGTGAAAACCTTGTATGTGAATCCATATTTTGCTATATTCACTGTAAAGACAGGGAATATTATGCACAGATGTGTATAGTAGAGTACAGCACAAGTACACATTCCCCTGCAACAGATCACAATAAGTTAATTATATCGCAAAAGTGAAGCGGTGAAGGAAAAGGAGACTGGATGAGCGCAATCCCTCCCAAGCTCTTAAGAAGCAGAAGGATATCCTATTCACGTAACACCTGTGAGCCAACCTGTTAAACCGGACCGACTGCTCAAGGAGGATGAGGAAAAAGTCAAGATTATTAAAATAACAGAAAAAGCTCAAATAAAAAACTAAACAGAATAAATAGCACCTATTATGCAATTTAAAAAAAATAGCTTCATCAAATAAAACATTAAAATTTACAGTTTTAAAAAATGTCAACACATTAACGTGGCAATATATACGAGTTTTTATTACTCATTTTATTGTTTTATTATTCTTTTTTTTTTTTTTTCTGCAGTAGTGTAAATCAGTCTATTCTCCTTTCTCCATTTAAAAAAAACAGGACTGTTTTGACATATATCGCCTATCATCTTTATCAGGGAATTCCATAATTGCTCAACCAACGCAGGCCTAAAGCCAAATAAAAACGCAAAAACAAAACTCGACTCACCTCCGATGGAGCTGAAACACAGGAATATTGCAGATATTGTGAGCAGCAGCAAAGCCGTCCTCATCGTGTCGGCTGTGTCCACACGCCAAAGAAACGCGACCCGAATCCGTCTAATTTCAGCTGCGTCTCCTCAGAGCTCACGACGCAATCCGAGCTGACAAACGCAGGCCGACAGGTTCAAGAGGTTTGACAGATCCGGCCTGCTTCCGTGTACGAGCTGGCATTTCTCTTCTTCTGCGATTGTAAACACGTGAGTGAAGTTTAGTGCCACCTAGAGGCTACATGCTTTTATAACAAGAACGTGCTGACGGAGAAAGCGTGACGATTGTGGTTTCATTACTTTCACGTCCTTCTTATTGTGCAGTTTTATCATTTCAGCTGCCCAGCTCAGCCTGTGACACCGCCGAATCTCTAGAGCCCATCTATGGTAGTATACGGCACGAAATCATTATACTTTTGTATTTTTGATTCAATATTATGATTTTATTTCGTCTCAGTTCACTACCAAAGTGGATCTGCTTGTTTAAGTTAGGTTTGTTTTTTGTTTGTTTGTTTTTGCGGGGGTGGGGTAGTTGTGGGGCGTTCAAATGAGGTGTTACAATAGAAAAACCTTTCAGTGTCATCAAACATGTGCACTAATACCTCGCCTTGCTTCTTTTGTTGGAAAGCCATATTAACAGACACTAACACTAATCTGTATTTCTCTCTTTTTTTAAGTCAATCCGTCTATTCTTTTCCACTTATCGAGTTCAGGGTCGCAGGGTGGGCGGGGCCAATCTTTTGTATGGCTAACACAGGCACAGAAAAGCATTCACATTCACACCTATGGGCAATTTTAAATGACCAATTGACCTAATCCCATGCATGTCTTTAGACTGTTAGGGGAAGCCAGAGTACCGGGATGTAGATAACGTGCAAACTCTGTAACGAAAGGCTTCACAGGACCTGTGGCTAACAGTGGTGACCATACAAGATACAGTTATTTTATATTTATTATTTTTATTTACTTATAGCTTTTTTTCAGCCTACTTATAATCAATTATAATATCTTTGGTGCTTAAATTATGATAAAGACGTGTCACTATAGGTTAAGGGACAGTTTTTCATGTCCTGCTCCCAGTCATAGTGTATCACCATTGTTGTAACAGAGAAAAGGAAAATCTCCCCGTTTCCTCCAAATATGCCTGCAGGTATTACTGTATTTAATTCCATATATGAGTAAAGACAGGGATGTTCGAGGCAGCTCTGTCTTTACTCGACTTGGTTTAATTTAAAAGCTATGTGGAAACCACTAAAATTACACACATTACACAAATTTAGGGCACGCCTATTTGACCTCATGGGAAAAAAAGTTGTGTTTATTATTCTCAATGTCTTTTATCCACCATAGAAGAAGAGATGGGGGTCTCATTTGTGTTATACTGCCACACACGGGTTAAGTGTAGGCATTGTTGATATTTTTCCTTCACGCGTGTCATTTCACCTTATCAGCAGATGGCAGTATTGGCATGTAGTGCAATTAAAAAAAAACACTTTACTTGTGCCATTATCTATGTAGGTTAACTTTGCTTTGTTACATTAAACCAAACTTAAAGGGTATGGAAAAGCATTTATTCTAGTAAGCAATGGCCAAAATAAAACACCACAAAACAAAGCCATGACAATACCAATATCGCTGGCCTTGGAGCTGAACATGTTCAGCAGTTTCTGAGATAATGATATAAATGTTAATTAGAGGTGTTTTACATCTCAGTTGGGTGCAGGAGACCTTCAGGCTCTTGTAATGAATTTGTCTTAATTGTGGCAGGCTATTTGACATTTGAAAAGTCCGATGATCCCTCTCATTCTTGACACCCATTTGCATTTCCATCTTTAAGGTCAAATGGGTATGAATAATACATTACGGAGGTTCTTAAGCTCACAGCCAGCCATACCTGTCTTCACAAACGAGCCAGCTGA
The DNA here is from genome assembly GCF_900408965.1 of Simochromis diagramma. Classification (NCBI taxonomy): domain Eukaryota; kingdom Metazoa; phylum Chordata; class Actinopteri; order Cichliformes; family Cichlidae; genus Simochromis; species Simochromis diagramma. Next base: position 6,047,191 of record NW_024387520.1, on the reverse strand, counting down.
GGCTTGCTCAGCTCAGTGAATGCTACAGAAACAATCAATTAATATCACTTTGGGAAACTGCATGTGAAGCATCCTGTAATTAGTAGGAATATAAGGTCACAGAGTCAATGGCAGATATAGGTTCAGCTTTTTTTTCCTGATTATGCTCATGCATAAACACTGGCCTTGCCTTAAATGTGCTGCAGCTCACAGTTTAAGTGACTTCTCAGATAAGAGATCTAGAGGCAACATTACGCAAGTAAAGTATCAAACGGTTAACCTGGAATAAATTTAAGATCAAAGGAAGGCCCAAAAAAGGAACCTTGGCAAGAGATTGGAGGAATTTAATGAGCAAAAATTAACATGTATTAAATCTGACCTCGTGCTTTACATGGCAGATGTTGAGCAGAGCAGCATCCAGACACGTTACTCGAGATAAACAGCCGTGTGTTACATGCTGACTGCAAGATAGCCTCTGTTTGGTTTCAAGTGGATGGTGTGATTAAATAAAAATATTTCTTTCAATATAGCAAGACCAATTTAACATTTAAAAAATAACAATAATAAGCAGGCACGGGTATGGAAATGTATTTACCTGCACATATGAACTTATTCACTTAGAGACTGGGCTTCATAATAGGGGTACTGTCTTTGGAGAATTGAACGCCGGGCTGCATGCATGGCCTCGAGGAGACAGATTTGCTGACTGTTTTGACAACTCATTACCTGTAATTTCACTGATGGATTGGTGAGGTGGCTCAGAGCAGGCAGCCGTGGCATCAGAGCACGAGCGGTTTGTGTCTGGAATGATGTAAGATAGAATGGCAAACAAGCAAATGCTTATTGTGCCTAATGATTGCTTAAAACAGAGCAGGGCACACTTGACAGTTTGGTGCCTCTACTATATAAGGCCCCAAACAGAAACGCATCCTCAGTCCCGCCGCTCTGCAGTTTTACAACAATGTTTAAAGTGAATTTTAAAAATATATATGACACAGGCCACCTTTTTTTTTTGCTGGCGGCAAATGGATGATGCCTCTGTGACAATGTCATTGATTATTTATGTTTCATCTGAATGTAGAAAATCAGCTAAGACAGACAGATCGTTCTCTGTGTTATCGTTAAGTCTTCTTTATATGTAAATACATGTGAAAAAGTAACATTTCCCAGCTCCCTGCAGCAGGTAACATCTTGCTTAAGTTAAATTGGTAGATAGAGGGGTTGCAAGTTATCTCGTCCTGGCCGGCCTCCCCCCCTCTGCTCCCACATAATTGGTCCATCCCTGGCACTACTACTCATCTCCAAAGCCACCAAAAACTGTAACCTACCTTGTGTATTTTTTCACTAATTGAAATGCCTAATGAGGTCCCAAGGGCTCCATCCCATTACCTCTGAGTTAATTAAAGCCTAAGCAGTGTGCCAAACGGTGAATAAAGATGCAGCAAAAGTGCAAAAGGAAAAAAGGGGAGCCCGAGTAGGGTACGGTGCACTGGGATGGAGGGTTGACCTGCTTTTTTTTTTTTTTTTTTTTGTCATTGTTGAGGGATGCCACATTCCAAGAATGAGCAGATGTCTATTATTTTTTTTATTTGCGTCTATACCGGGCTTGAAATTTCCATTACCCTGGCTCAGGCACTCATTTTCCAGTGTGGTTAGCCTAATTCTGCTTTATTAAACATTAAAGTCTTTGCCACCGTCAGGAGGGTTTTGCTGAAGACGTTCTCACGTTAGCGCTGAAGGGTAATGCAGGCATAAAAAAATGACAGCTGTGTTTGTTTTTTGTTTGGCTGCCCCCTCCAGTTTAAATGCAGCCCTGATAAAATCATACTTGTCTTTAAATGTGATTTTCTACACCTACAGTGTCATGCCCTGTGGTCACTTTTTATAGGAACCCTAATCCAAACCACATCACCTCGTTAAAGCAATTTCTCCTTGTTAAACGACCAGAAACAGCATTGAAAAGACAGACTTGAGATATTTCTTTTAAGAAACAATTTCAAATGTTTATTTAACATGTCAGAGAAGGGGCACACACTCGTGAATTAAAAAAAAAAAAAAAAAGAGGGGTTGGGGGGGAGAAGGGGGTTGCAATTATTGGCCAGTACTAAGACTTAAACTTCATACTAACATTAATCAGGTTTTGGCTAAAGTAAAAGTGTGTTTTTTGTTTCTTTTTTGCTTTTATAAAAGAAACTATGTACATAGGTTCATTTATACAAGAGGTTCATTGGATAAATGCATCAAAAACAAAAACAAAAAAACAAACCAAAACAAACAAAAAAAAGAAACCAGTTCTGCAGTAAACTTTACAAAAAATACATTTTTGTTTTCATTGAGAGATGTAGAAAAGGAGACGGTCAAATATTGACCAATAATATTTCATCCTTTTCATTATTTAGAAAAAAAAGTTGTTCTAATAACTATTTTTTTTTAAAGAAAAGCAATCAATATACAGCACAATAAATGGGGAGGAAAGAAAAATTGCCTTTGTGAATTCATTCAGTTGGTTTGGTAACCAAGGAGAGGGGCTGCGACTGGAACAGGGCATGATGGGAATGAAGGGCCTGGTGGAAGGGCGAAGGGGGAGACAGCATGGAGGGGTGCAGAGAGGTGAAGGGGATTGGCCGGGTGAGGATGGGTGTGTTTGACTGGCTACCTGAAGTACCAACGGGGATGGACATGGTGGGTTGGGAGGAGGAAGAGGAAGGGGTGGAGGAAGAGGAGGATGAGGAAGAGGAGGATGTGGACCCGGAAGCTTTCCCGGGTATCGAGAAGTGGTGTTGCATGCGCCCCTCCGGTTTGGTGGTGAGCGATAGCGGCTGGGCCTGTTCAGAGTGAGTGGCAGCGGGGGCGGCGGGGGAGGCCAAGGCTGCGGAGGGAGTCGCCGGTGAGTCCAGCATGCTTCCGTGTGACGACGCGGGGCTGTCGCACATCTTCTCCGAGGTCAGGTACTGCACGCACTGCTTCTTGCTTCTTATCGAGAAGTCTGCGGGGAAACGAGGAAAAGTGAGCAAACTGAATTATGGATCCGCCGCTGACTTCAAATCTGGTGCAAGTCCCTTTATGCCACGTCCGACAGAAGTGAATGAGTGATTATTTAAGCAATGAAGCACGATGTTAAAGTTAGAAACAAGACCTTTTTTTAAACTGACAACAAGAAGACTGAAACAGGATGTTCACAGCATAATACGAATGGTATATGTGCATGGGTCAAAAGAGGAACAACACAAAATGTACACAAAATGTGCACTAAAGAGTGAAAAGCTCCCTTTTTTTGGCCAATTTGCCGTGGTAACTTGATTGCACAATAGCAGACATACCTACCACTATTAGCAATGAACCTCATAAGCTGCTTGTCAAAGTATAAAAGCAGGGAAAGGAGTTAGTTAGAGCCAGCGAAGGACAAAATTCACGCAGAAATAAAAAAAGGGGGAAAGAAAATAACAGAAGAAATGTGCAGTGTCAGGTTGGGCTTGAGCTCTGCAAGAAAAATAAAGCCCTCGCTGTTAGTTCCTACAATTTTTCTTTCTTCTCTAATGTGAGAGGGGAAAAAAAACCAAATAAAGCCAGTCAGGAAGAAAATGGCCCCTTACCCTCTGGTTTTGAGTCTGGTTTATTCTCTCTCTTCCTCTTTTTCCGCTTTCCCTGCACACATGAAACAATGCTGTTAAAAACAGTTTTTTTCATAGTGAAAGCAAACAAAATTCACCAACTTCACTTCAAAGATTAAAAGGGCAGTTTCTATAGTCATAGCTGGACTGAACTTTAAAGGGAAATGAATTTAAACATCATCCAGTCACGATATGAAACCTGAGAACAGAAATGTGCCACTCACATAGTTATCTCGTGCTGACCATCCCGGATAGAGCTGGGAGTGAAGTTGCCTCTCTTTCCTGGCCAGCTCATAGTATTTGGCTTGCTCCTCTCTTGACAGGGAATGCCACTGTGGACAGAGTATATCAAAGGACATTTAAACACTCTCACACACACACATATGTATGTGTAAACTCCAACGCCTTTGTCTGCACTGCTTACCCGTCTTCCAAGGATCTGGTTGATGGCCGCGCTCTCTTTCAGAGTGCACTCTGCCACCACTTTGGCTCTCATCTCCTTCATATACAGCATAAAAGCATTCAGAGGCTTCTTGATATGAGGCTTCTTGTCCTCTTCTTTCTTGGCAGGAACGGGGGACTTTCTGCTAATCCAAAACAAGAATGAAAGTAGCCGTGTGAATGACCGAGTAAGCTCGAGTAGATTTTAGCATAACGAGGAGCAGCAATGAAGGCAGGTTTTGCTGAATCGTCTTACGCGTGCATCGAGGGGCTGATGTCACCGCTGGGCTCCTGCTTGATGGCCGGGGAAACTATGGCCGGATGAGGAATGCCGGTCTGGTGGAGGCTGTGCGGAGGTGGGGTGACCATGTGAGGGGAGAAACGGCTGGACACCAAGCTGGGAGGGCAAAAAGGGGGCAACGTTTTAACAGCGGGATGTAACAGCGCACCTCTGTCAGCTTGACATGGCATAAAAAAAAAAAAGTTCAGCTAACCTGGCACATAACCGCCCTGCCTCACCCTCGGGGTGAAATTCACTGTGCCTACTGCCTCCGTCTAGACTAAATTCATACACACAATGAGTAACATGCTTTCTTTTTTGTTCAAATAAAGACGTTTTCAAAAGGCCTTTTATTCACCAAAGGCTGAAGAAAAGTGGAGTGTGTTGTTACCATGGCAACGGCAGGGCTGTGACACCTGAAACCTCTTTCCTTACCACGTCCCAGACCGCGGAGAGCGCTCTGACAGCCGTCCACACAGAACACCTTTACAAAGTGTCTCTCTCAATTTCCAGTAGTTAATACAAAGGAGCATTGTAACAGACAAGAGGGGGAATTAAGCTCCACAGGCCAGGATCAGTCACTCTAGTTAATGTTAAGACTGGAACATTCACCTCTTTTAAGTGTTTTAGCATGTTACACAGGCTGTCGTTAGTGACACCACACATATGCCTTATTAACCTACATATGTGATGATTTCTAACCATCACACTCAGCGACGTGTTCAAACCAAACTTCTTGTCTTATAAAAAGTCTAAAAACAACTCAGTAAACAGGAGCTAATTCTCAGTTCATGTTTTATTTTCCTTTTTTTCCCCTCTCGTCTTTGATATTCTTAATAATTTATACTGCATAAACAAACAGGACCCTTATGACTCCCCTGGTAATAAACCTTTACCAGCTATCCTTGTAAACATCCTACTTATTCCCCAGTGAATAACTCAAGCTGCTCCGAGTGATGGCATGCAGTCAAGCTCCGTATTTTGAAGATATTGCTTCCATTAGTGTTCATCATTGTTGCCATAAATTTTTATTCACGCTTTACACTTACGCTTTAAACTTATATCTTACTGATACTGTCGAAAGTGTTTCGTGTAACGTCTTCGTTTCAGCGGGTTTCTTCCTGGGTCAGAGAGCCTCACCGCGAGTTTATTTCAAATCTCCACGAAAGCAGAAATTTTGGCACAATATTTGGCACACAGTGCGTCTGGTGCATTAAATAACCTTGTGTGAGGCGTGCTTTGATTGTTGCGAGTTCATTTCAGGATGGAGTTACACATGCTATTGATCACAGAGAACCCTCTGAATATTTCATCTCATACTAACACCGGAAGGCTCCCTACAAATCTTTCCAATTTTGACAGAGGGTCAGAGAGTTTAGTCTGAAGGGACGTGTTGGCTCAGATGAGCTTTGATTTGTCCTAATCGATTCTCAGCCCTTTCATCTCTTCGGTGTGTGTGTGTGTGTGTGCGCGCGCGGGTGTGTGTGTGTGCGCACATGTGGAGTGGCTCAGAACACTGGCCTGACCACAGAAGTTTAGCTCTCAAAGAAAAGATAGGAGAGAAGCCCTGAATGCCAATAATGCATTTGCTCTATTTAAGAAGCTGAACCTGTCTCCAATAGACTTAGACCTTACATCCCTTTGTAGTCCTGACACCACTGCCTGTCCACCGTCTAACAGTGTTTTCTCCAAGCGGATATATTGCATTTTTTCTTTACATTCCTATAAATAAAGCAACATCCACTCCAAATAACATTCACAGTATTAACCACTGAAGTTAATACTGCAGGAAAAATGTGAACAGAGCATGCCATAGAGGCAACAGATATTAGATGTCTCCCTTCGGGAGGGCTGGGGTGTTACTGAACGTGATCCACTCACCTGGACATGGATGGATTCATTGCTAGCGCTGGATAGGGGTGACGGAATCCCCCCGGAGGGATGGAGTACATGTGCTGGCCCTGCCTGGGAGACAGAGGTACACGGAGTGAGCAAAGGCTGCAAAGTGAGGTGGATCAAACACAGCTGACAGCTAACCCATCAGCACTAATCCTCCCCTCATCAACTCAAATCCCCTGCTTGTGGAACAGCACCGCTGCAATTGATTACAGGACCCATGGCAAAACCAATAAATGCTCATAAATTCTTCGTGTCATGATATAGTTCTATGCTGCATTAAAACCTGGGTGTAGCAATCAAAAACTTTCTGGACAAGAAATACTATTTTTTTTTTTCTTGCTTGACTTGAATTTTATAAATCATTTATTGTGCTTTTTTAAATTTTAGATCAGGGAGAAGCGGTCGAAAGTTGGCCACTAAGCCAGCGCAGCTAATTAGCTAACATCTCTGGTGGTCTGTTAATATGCATCATCACAGCAGGTGGACGCGCCCACAAAGCGAACTCATTCCAAGAACGTGACGCAAGATGGTCGTCAAAAAAAATCTATTTTTTAGGCGAGCACATGTAACTGCAGCCAGTTAAAAGAGATATGACATGTATAAATAACTAAGTAATACATCTGGCTATGCAAACAGATCACAATGAAAGGAACGTACTGTGGCATGAGCCAGCTGAGAGGGTGTGCAATGGAACCGACTGCACCAGGAGACAGGGGGTAGTATGGAGACAGTTCTGATGGGTGAGGTGTCCGAGGAATACCTGCGGAGGCCACAGAAAGATCAGTTTAACAGAAAAAAAAAAAGTCTATCAAACTTCCACAATATATGCCAAATTTTTGTGTCACAAAAATTGTTTTTAAGACGCGAAACTTTCAAGCCAATAAGATGTGCACTTATCCGTGCACATTTCAGTGCTTAATTTCATATTATTATAACACAACAACTGTAGTTTTATCGCCACTTTTCCTTGCAAAAAGATTCCATGTGAAGGTCAGTGCATCCATCAGATGCTTTACCTGTCTTTGGGTCAAGGATCTCTGGGGAGAGGTGCGATGGCGGCGTGCCAGGGGAGAAGTGTTCATTGCTGTAGGTGATGAGGGGCGTCAGCGGGTGGACATGGTGAGCATGCTGTACCACTGGGACTTTATTGGACTGAAGGAGACACAGAGAGCTGAAGGTGAGCAACAAGTGCCTGACATCATGTTTGAAGAGAGTGACACTAATGTGTTTTTCTGTACTAGTGTTTTATTTACACATCAAAGAATTATTTATATTTGTATCTGAAGCAAACATTTTGTCTCCCATAAGTGCATGATTCACGCTGGCTATTGTACAACAGAAATGCACGCCATAAATAGGCCATAATTTGTGAATGCCCTCCATGGTAAACATCACAGTTTATGCGTGTGACTGGCCCTGTGATGCAATCTGGACCGGCACCAAGAAGCAGTAAAAAGGCCTCGCGGACACATGCCAAGATCATTACGGCCATTTAGCTGAGGAGAGAACTGTTTGTTCAGTCCAAGAAGAAAAAACAACGGTGCCACCGAGTCCAAAAGTCGCACCAGCAAGCCGCAAATAAACACAATGGGGCTAAGGTAAACGAAACGACCATAAACATGTGGAGCCATCATCTCCCACTCCGTCTGACAGCAACCACCACGGGCGGATTACAAATGCTGCTAATGTTGGAAAACCACTTAAAATTCTGTATAACTTCAGATAAGTGGTGACGAGCAGAAAGGCCAGCAACACGCAGAGTATGTCTTTCCCTTATTTCCACAATGCTTCACACACTGTGAAAAAACAAGAAAGCACACATCCTCTGTGAGATCTGACCAGCATTAAGAAAGGGATGATGAAGACAATAATAATAACCAGCGTCTCTACTTTCATTAGGCAGCACTCAGCCTAGCAGTCATTTCCCCTGGCTGCAGGGCTGAATAGAGCACTTGTTGGCTCAACTTGTCACAAGGGAGGGTCAAGGGGTGGGAGGGGAGAAAGAAGTCTTGTTCCTCCAGGCTAACCTTTCTTCAATATCCCTCCCCACCCCCTTCCCAACCTCTGTCTCTCTCTAACGTGGTCTGCCAGGGAACAAGGTTTGCATTGAGAGTCCTGTATGCTCTCTTGCTTCACGCTGCTAAGAATTGTTCCAAATGTTAGCTTTTTCTCTGCAGCCTTTTTTTTTTAAGAAAAAGGAAGGTCCAACCTTTTCCTCTTTAAAAAAAAAAGTCTTTAGCAAAGTGGTTTCTCCTGTTTAAAGCAGGCTTTGATTCAGGTAATGCCAGATGGAGTGGGGAAAATATTTACTGGTGTTAAACATGGCTATATTAAGATCACTTTCCACAAGAGTTCTCTTTTTTTAAAATGTCTCCAGACTTGGAGGACGCGAGGTAAATGCATACGGAGAACGGAGGGCTTTGGATCGTGGTAGAGATGGTGTTGACTTAGTAGGTTAAAATCCTCGGTCCCACATGTCATGTATATTTGAGTTGTGCTTTGTTGTTCCACTTCATGTACAATATGCCGACTTATGAATTTCCCTATATTGTGAGAGCTGTTTGAGACCTCTAGACCTGGGTGCCAACACATTTTGGGAAGCAGTTCAGTGAGAATTTGAAATGATGCCCATTAATAATTCATATCTTGGAATACATGAATCGGGCGCTCCAAACATATTTCTAAGTTTGAAGGCACTAGTTTCAAATCCAGGCTGCTTCCAGCCTGACAAAATGCAGAGAGAAATGCCGTGTGCAGCTTCCATGGACGCAAAACTATTCTGACCTACATGCTACCTGTTAGAGCTTCTCTGTTAGAGATGAAAATGGATACTTGAGCTAGCAAATTCCTTTTTTATTTCGACATATATTTTTAATTAAATGAATAGAAATCAGCATAATTGTAAGCTAGTTTAAATTAATTAAATTCCCCAGAACTCAGACATCATAACTCAAAACCAAACAACTTGTTTATCAGTGCCTTTTTTGGCTCACTTTATGTCCGGGGTAATATTCCTCAAGCCCGTGAAAACCATCATAGGCGTAGTATTATTATCCACAAGCCAAGTGTAAGAGGAAAACCGCAGGAGTCGTGAGCCACGTTTTAAATACAAACAACACGTACAGATGCTGTCTACGCCAGAAAGATACAAATCTTTACATCGATGTGCTTGTTCCAAACATGCCTGCAATGGTGCATAACCCTCATCTATCCAAGTAAAAACACTCAGAGCTGCTCATCTGAAATAGCAACAGGAAGGTTTAAGAGAGAGAGAGATGGGGGGAAAACAAAAAACAAAAAAGCCAGAGCAGAAAGTTTCGGAGCCGGTGCAGAGAAAAGATGTCTGTCTCTGAAGAGGGCTTAAAGCTAAAAAGGCCGAGGTGGCAGCACCTAGCCTGGCTGTCCAACTTGGAACGGTGCTAAGAAAAGCACAGTCCTTGGTCAGTGTGGGTGGAGGAGTGGATTTCATTCAAGCAAACATGTTTTTGGATCCTGCACATCTGAATTGAATTACTAGGCAAACAGCCGATGGGGAAGAGAGCTTAGAACAAACTGAATAACCCCGCAGCTTTGTGTGTCTTTATGCTCGGCGATTCTGGGTGGGAGGCTCAGAGGCCTTTCAAAACTCGAGGAAAGACGGCGTGAAAAGAATGCCTGGCATGCTGAGAAATCCGAGCCTTGTTTGTCAACGCCAACAGGAAGCGGACGTGAAAGGGGACTGACCGTGTCGTACGGTTGTGTGTCTTTAAAATCAGCCACTCCAAAAAGTATGCCATTCATCACAGGCAGTGTGCGCCTTTGCGACTGGTCATCGCCTCTGACAAGGTCAACGGCATTATAATTCTAGGTTAGAATAATACGGCATCAGATTACTGGAGTGAACATCCTCAGCGGTCATTAAATAAATGAAGAGAGCTAGCAAAGTCAGCACCATAAATATGGCTGTAAACACGGACAGATCTCTCTGGAGCCTAACCAGCGATAAATATTTGTAAATTATCAGACAGTAACATTACTTTCTGGTGAATCGGCCACTAATAAACAGTATCTTTTCACTCAGTCTGCAGCACTCGATCTGAGTACGCTCCTCTAAAGAGTTCGACTGGAATCAAAGCACTGGTTCCTCATCACATTTCTGAAGAGGATCCTGTCTCTGCAGTGGCCCAGCAGGACTGCAGACCTTAGATCAGTATTCAGTACAGTCCTCCCAAAGCCTTTGATTTCATGGATCTCGGTTGTTCGCTGCCTAATGCAAAACGAGAAAATCTCACCGGACTCCCAGTGAAAGGTCTGTTAAAGGAATATAGGTCGAAGGCAAATATGTGTATCGCTTTGGGGAGGGAAAAAAATGTATCGTTTTTATTTAATATTTCTTCTTAAAATGTTTTAAGAGCCCATAGATGTAGAAATTACACCAGACGCATGTGGGAAGACAAAAAGGCATCTCTGGAATCTTGCTCTCTACCTTGCCACTTTGATTCATTTAAACAATTCGGTGACTAAGTAGCTTGTGATACGCTGACAGGATCAGGCCCCTTGGTGCCGTGATTACTCCATACCATGTTGAAACAAAGAGGGCGATTCTGTCAAGCGCAGATCGGCCCATATTTGACGACTGAGTGTGCTGTAATCCAGTAAGCATCTGAGGGACAGACAGCCAGTTCTGTCTGATTAACGAGTCACAGCTTCTCTGTAAAACAGATTAACAAAACTATTCAGTAATGAGACAGACAACAGGTCTAATGAATGAATTACTGCAAGCAAGTACGGCAAGGCTTGTGATCACTATTAGCAAAGTGGGAATCGATATATTATAGAAGATTCCTCTCCTCTCCTCCAGCTGGGTCACTACTGATGGGCTGACAAGTTCTCCATACTGCATCACCTGGCCCTGCAGCGCCTTTGATGCGTTATTCATGAGGCAAGCCTCTGAACACAGGAGCTGAAATGGGGGTTTTTGGGGTTCACTCGAGTGTGCATGTGTGTGTGTGTGTGTGCGTGCGTGAAAGACACGCTGTGGTATGTTCATGAAAAAAAAGCTTGTTCCCTTCTTCCCAGTCCTCCAACCCCACCATCATCATTACTACCAAAAGCAATACCAACTGAATGCTAAACAAACCTGTCTGTTGAATAATTGAGGATCTCGGGCAAGAGCAGGCTTCCGATTAGCATACAGGCCTTATGGACCCAATCTGTGGCAAGATGGTCTTTCCCCGGACCCACCGAACACAATTTCTATTCACCAACATCTTTTCTTGTTTCACGCCAACAGAATCGTCAGAAATGTCAAAGCAATTTTGCTCTGGCAACACCGATTGGTAGAAATTTGAGAGTGCATTGTCCCCATCTCCTCCCCCCCCCGCCAAAAAAAAAAAAGTTTCACATATCAACATGTGGCAACTCGCTAAAAGTTATTAATGTGCAGAAGAGCCTGACTGAGCAGGCCTCTCCATAACAGACTGCAAAAACCTTATCAGTGAACCCAGTTGTCGACATGCTTTTAAAATGCATGAATACGCATATCCCTATAAGCAGGCCCCAGCAGATAATCCAAACTGTGGCGGTCCATCTTCACATAAAAAAAAAAGCAACAATGTCAAATCTAACACACGCAGGGAACAGGTCCGCTTCAGGAGTCCCTGCTGGGGTCTCCTCAGCGTCTCCTTGGGTCTCTCTCTCTGGCTCCTCTTGGCCCTGGGCAGTAATCCCTGGCCCCCCGTGTGTGCCCATCCGCTCCCCCTGCTCTCATTAGTGCAGTGTTGGGGCCTAGGGAGCCTGCAGGCCTGGGGAGCCAGCCTGCTGCTCCCCTCCCACTCTCCTTCTCTCTCCTCGGCTGGAGTAATGAGCACATAATCAGCCTGGCTCCCTGTCAGCAGCAGCACACCAGAGGAGTATGTGGGCACCTGGCCCAGAAGGGGGGGTGGGGGTGGTAAGGGCACAGCGGGGTGTTTCACTTTTTATCCTCAGTGCCCACAGTGCGCCGTACCCAGCGTTCAATCTACCCACCCCACATCAAATAACCCTGTGGTCCCAGGTCACAAGATAGAGCGTAGCGACTTGCTCATCTAGATGACAAAATGAAAGCAGTTACACTTTCAGTGAACTTCCCCATCCCTGACACTGATTTAGCACAAAAACAAGCATAATTATTTTTTCCGCAAGTGTTTCATACGTGACATTTGACAGCGCACCGCCCGTGCATTACAGCCGTCTTAACAGTATTAGCATTAACAACGCCAACACCAGTACAGAGCTTGTACAGATGTTGAATTTAAAGGCAATTTCCAAGTTCTGCTGTGCATATACAAAAACATTTTTTAAACATTTAAATGCATAAGAAAAGAGAACACATGTTCCAAACTTCCAAAGAGAAATACACAGAAACAAATTATACTTTGTATTCAGACAGTTTTTGCCAGAAAACGATCCCTCGCATTCTCAGACTTCTACATTGTTTCTTTCTGTACTAGCTTTTCTGGTTTAATGACATTCAAAGACATGAAGGCCACAAGACACAATAGAGTCACATAAAAAGTAGCAACAGCTACTGAAGGACAGAACAGAAACAATCCAACCGCAGAACTAAACCTCAGTCAACGTTCTTTAATTTCCTTTAATCCAACTGCCATCATCGCATTCATTTCTGTGAATTATTGCTCGCTACAATGGGGATTCAGACAATTTTATAGTGTTCAGTCCTGGCTAAACAGCAAAACTTCACCAAGCAGCTGCTTAGAGTCTAAAAGAAAACCAAAAAGGGTCACTGATAGGTCAGCATTTTTTCTAATGGAATATCTTTAATTGAAACATAAAGTCAGGACTGCAGTCCCATGAGCAAACTCTGTTTTCTTCACAATTTCCCATTAATTGCTCTCAATGAGGACTTTGTCAAATGCATCAGTGCAATTACAGGATTCAGAGGATCAACCGCAAACACAGCAAGCATGTCTAGTCAGGATTTAAGGTCAAGGGGGCTGAGTCACGGCGACTGTTTTCGACTACAGAGCAGTGACGATGGCTTCCTACTCTCTGCACTGTTTAAAAATTGGCTTCCTGAACCAGAAAACGCCCCGATACAATCATGCAGGTGAGATGCTAGATAGTAAACTTCAGGCTCCACGTTATCTTGTGTTTTCCATCTGAAAAAACACACACATCCCTCAGTGAAGCCACAAACCAAACAGGTCTGCTGAGACCCCGCATTGTCTAACCCGAGTGAGACACCATCATGATTAGCTCACACCTGTGTGGGAAAGTTGAGGAATGGCAGGGAGGATCAAACTTGAGAGATTTATGCTGCAGACTGAGTTATTGTGGTAAAGACAGACAGGCTGCTGAGCAGCTGGACTGCGGGTGTTGCAGGCTGTGGTGGGAAGCTGCACATGGATGGGTGGGAACCGGCAGATTTGCATGCACACGATAACTTCATTATCGTGAATAATCGCATTACGCTCATGGTCTGATTAAAGCATTTATACGGCTTGCAGTAAATTGATTCCCTCAATACATTTATATGATTTGTCTGATAATTGGGTTAATGTCTTGTAGGATGCAGCCGAGAGGAAGCATCTTATTAGCGCCACAAAAATAAGGGAGGGTAAATAGTGGGACTCTGCTGGTGTGCACATTAATGGATTTGCTGAGCTGAGTTGTGCAGTGTGTGAAATTCTACTCCGTGTTTATTTCTTCCCTCATGCAAGCTGTTCTGCTGCTTGTCAAGCAAGCACTTAACTTATTCCACAATCTTTCTGACGCACGCACTGAAGCAAACCTGCGGAAGACGTCCGACACTTGCCGCGTGCACGTGCAGCAATCCAAAGTGTTTGTCAGTGATCGGTAATGCCAAGAATTCGGAGTCGAACCCCGCTTGCACATCTTATCGTTGTCTGGCTTGAATTTTGTTCTGTTTTGAGATTTACTTACTAAATGGCCAGGTGTCGGAGAGCGAGAATCCTTTAGTCCTGCGGATCCGGGGACATCTAGAAGTGGCCATTTCATCTGCAAGTACTGCAAGTGAGAGAAAAAAAAGAAGCAGCGTTGAACCACAGCAAGTACACACTACAGGGAAAGGGGGTTACAAAAAACAACCAAAAAACTGAAAATAAAATATATGGATTTAACAAAACGCATTCAAAAATAGAGTCTCATGTGCAAAAGTCACTCTCTAATGTGAGTGTAGGCAGACCAATCTTTTTTTCCGCACAGTGCAAAAGTGGCATAAAATGGTGTCAAACCCACAGAGATCTCCAGCAGACACCTGTACGAGACCCGCAGTGCTGCTGGAGTCTGACAGTGAGTTCTGGCACAGCGGAGAGTAGGAAGAGCGATGTGAACACAACGGACTGGTGGAGGACTGTGAAATTGCCGTTTGTCAGGGAAAAACAAGAGGCCAGCTGTGGGCGCCCATCGCTGAGCGGGTGGGAAGAGACAGCTGGAAGGAAGAGGAAGAACCATCTAAAGATCAGCAAAAGACTCCTGACTACCCACCTCAATCCGTATGGCCCTTTGACCTGATCGCAGCCCCTGCTCGTTTCTTTCTTCTCCACACTTTTTTCAAATATGAAAGTAATCATACTCTTTTTTTTCTGGCATTTGCTAGACAGAAATCTGCAACTGCTTGTCAGATTATTACTGTTCTTCTCTCCCTTTGTGAGAAATGCGCTCAAGAAGAGGTTTTACTGCTCGATGCAACAAACTGAGCATTTTGTTTTTGTCCCACAGCAATGAAGATAGCATGAAGCCCGAGAGCTCCAACCATCTGGTTTATGAATCAGCTTAAATACCGGATACAGCAGCTTGTCATGCATGTGGATTTTCTCCCTGGTACAATTTAAAAATAATCAAGAGTTTTATTTTATAGGTAGTGTTGTTTATTTTTCATTCATGCCCATGTCGAGTTGACACATAAAGCCTTCGCAAGTCATTGTTTCGGTAGCGTTATAAATTCTGTCACATGTTGTTGCGCAATTTCCCCATGCATCCACTGTTATCAGTCTGCAGTGAACTAGCATTGTTTTATAAATAAGACTCTATGTATGACTTCCAGTGCAAAAAAAAGTCCGCCCACTGGAAACATCTTGCTAATAAAGAAGGTCATTAATAGTACCCGTCACTTAAAAACATTTAAAAAATAAATTTTTTAAAGCTGGAAAAAATCAGCTAAAGAATATATGCAAAGCTTTGTCCATTTTCTGAAAGTCGGTGCAGGATAAATGATGACAAAGAGGCAAACTAGAGGAGTCATGCATTCAGGTTTTGATTTTTAAAACTCCATTCATCACTCCGGGTTTGTAAGGAGGAAGGAAGCTTGGATGGCTGTGGGTTAAAAATGGAAAAGACATTATGGCAGGAGAGGGAAAAGGGAGAGGAGGGAAGAAAAAAAAAAACATTTTCAGGAATTAGTTTGTCGGAGCAGGCAGAGGGTATTGTTTCCTGACAGCTGGGGTCCAACAGAGCACTAAGGTAGGGGGAGGGGACCTTTTTTTTCCCCTTCGAAAAGGGGGGAAATTCTTGGAGTTGACATCAGCCCTCTTCATTTTCGCTATACTGCTCAAGGCTGAATCGTAGGTTCCAACTAATGGGCCCAAGTCCATACAACTGTCAGGAGGCAGTTGCTTTTAAAGGCTGCTAGCTCCCTATTGAAACTTTACTCTGCTGTGTGCATAGTGCCTAATGAATGCTACTCTCCGGAGAGAAAATCCAAAACAATGCAGTTTTCTCTGTCTAATCTATGTCAATCATGAGTCCTTCCACAAATGAAACGAGCGCTATTGTGAGCGTTTGGTCTGGCCCGGCCGTGCCCACCCCAGCTCTCCCACCCAATCCATCCCTTATTTGACAGCTTCTGCCAGGACTGAGGAACATGCCCCCGGGCACTTTTTTCTGAGCACCTACTTTTCTTTTAATTGCCAGTGTGCCCTATGTAGCAACTGTTCACACACTCCCCGAAACATCCAGCCAGGTAATGCCAGCCGCACACTGTCACATTAGCTCCAGTCCACACTTTGAGCTACACACCGCTCACTCATACATGAGAGGGAGAGAGGGAGGGTGCTCGAGTCTGTGAGTTGCTTCTGGAAACAAAAGGTGAGGAATTGGGGGCCATGCTGCTTAGCAAAAACTTTCTCTGTGTTGCAGTGCAGAAGGAAAGAGAAAAAAAAAAAACAGGTAAAGTGTCAGAAGAAAGTTTGCACTGCAGAATAGGAGCCAGCATTTTTTTAAGTGGCTGATTCAAATGCCGTGGCTTAAGCGGTGCTAGATGTTTGTAAAAGAGTGAAACAGGAGATAACCTAATATAAATTAAACTACAAGACATTTGGAAATGCTTTACACGCGCCCTTATTTTATTAGAAACAAACGCAGCCATATGGTTGAGGTCTCATAGCAATGCCTGTTTCAGCATGGGAGCTGGAAGCTCTGGTAAACACACTCGGACAGAGTACTGAAAGAAGTGTGTAACTAAAGTGAAGTTTAGCTGATCCATTTTCGTAACTCTCTAATTGTCTTCCAGCCTTCCCTGCTGCCTCCAACACTCAGAATAGACATCAGTAGAATGTGCTACTTTTACAGGACCCAGATGCAACAAAGGTGGCAGTGATGCCACTGAAATTTTCCAAAAAAGCTGCACTGGAGGCGTTTGGGTTTTTGAACACAGAGAATACAACATATGCTCGGGGGCATGTGGCCTGCCAGAGCTGGGTTCTAATTGTTACATTGCTCTCACAGAGCAGAGGAAAACACAGCCAAGAGTCTTTGTCATCTCTGAAGTGTGTGCTGCCATACTCCAGGCCAACAGCGGAGCACGGAGAAGAGACAGATGTCTGGACATTTGCTGTCAAACTAAGTCAGAGAGTCTGCCAAAGGGACAGAAAAAAAATCCAAACTTTTGCTAACAACTATCTGTCAACTTAAAGGTCGCACTGAGGAGTCGTGTTAAGCATAAATCTAGGTAATGTTAATTTTGCTATATTATCTAAAACGGATTGCAGGATTTTGCATATGTATTGGTGGCGGTGGATCAGGAAGTGGTTCAATACATGGACCCCCGCCCCCACCAAATGTTACTTAGTTATAAAGGGCATAAAATGAAGCACTGTTTGAATGTGCGCGAATGGGCAAATGTGGCTTGTGGCAAAAAGCACTTTGAGTGGTCAGCTGGAGTAGGAAAGAATTATATGAGCACAATTCCATTTACCATTTAGCATGATATGCTCAATTGGATTAACTCACTCAAATCAACAGAAAAACAGTCAGACAGGCAACAAATAAAGGAGCGAATATGCATAAAGTGGCAGCTCAGACGCGGCCTGGTGCTTGTAAAAGCGGCTTCGCCCAACTTGCGGTGAATAGCCGAGCAGCAGGAATGCCTCCATGGATCACCCCGGCAGATAATGTCAATCACCTACTGTGTGGAGAACTCCTCCCCATTGTTTTCTTTTAACCCTCCTCCCCAACAGAAAACAAATGGGCCACACAGCTTGCTGTTTGGCTGAGGTGTTAATTACCGTCCCCCCGGCCCATATGAACAGCAACTTCAGACAATAACCCTGTCAGGCTCCCGGCAGGAACAGTCCCTCCCAGGTTTTCTCTGCTGATATCACCTGCTCCACGCGGGGCTATTGACACCTAAACCTGATCTATGCATGAAACACAATTAAAGACTTTAAGGCACAAAGGAAAGTGTGATAGGTAGCACCCGCCTTTGTCTCAGAGTTTGCATTAAGCGCCATTGTTTGTCGACATTAAGGACAATTACGCAGACAATTGTTAAGCAAACCTTGGAAGTCATTGTGCTAATTAGCGTGTAATTGATGGGGAAATGACAAGCGGCTCAGCTGGTAATATCCGCAATACCGTCTGCGAATGAGGCTACTGCCTGCACTGAATGTGGACTTTTCAACTGGTCCACTATGAGATAAGTATGCATTAGTAGCGGTGGTAGGGAGGTTGTTAATTAGAGGAAGATTAAAAAAACCTAGTTTGGTGAGAGTGTAAGTTATGGTGATATTTCTATTGCAGAGTACATGGAGTATAAATACAGTTACATTAGGCACCCATAAAAAACTTTTGGGGTTGAAGCCTGTCGTCTTGGTTTATACTACATTAACCATGAGAAGCCCGTGTTGCTGCACTGGAAATAGCATGCTGCTAATGGCTACCACATTTGAAGTGTCCATTAGCCCACAGAGGAATGAAGTTAAGTGACTATGACAGGGGCACTCCCTCAGTTTGCCAGGCTTCTATTGTGACCCGGTTGGTCGTCCTGCACTCTTATTCACAGCCAGTAGAAAAACTGGGTCAAAGGTCAGACATCCAGAGTGCTGTGGTTTCTATGGCGACGTGGCCTATTAAGGCCAGGCTCATTGGCCTCTTAACATGCTCTTGTACACAAAAGAACTATTAGTGCAAAAAAAAAGGGGAGCGAGGAGAAGCGATGAGGGGAGGCAGCGCCGGGGAGGTCCTGACAGCGCAGCGTCAAGCTTCTTCCGACATTTCCAAGACGGTTCGTGCAGGATACGCACTGTATGTCAGACGTACGCAGTGATGACGTGCTCTTCCGAAAACAGGCAAGATACGTGGGTTTGCGCTTTTCTCAAAAGGTCTCAGCTTTAAATTACTCAATGAGCGATGCCGTCATATGACTACCTCATGTGTATTCTGCACAAGGCCAAACTCACCAGCAAACCGGGTTTATTTGAAAAGTCCTTGGAGTGAATTTATTGCTGTTTCAGTAATAAAACAGCATTAACAGAATACAAGGCCAAGACAAACCCCCATAAAAAGCTTCTTTAACATTCTGTCTCAGTGAGTGAGCTGCAACTTCAGCAGGCGTTTGCATTTTTGCAACTCAAGCAATTATTTGTTTCATGAGGCTACTCTGTTTTTTTTTTTGTCTTCCTTGAGCATGACATGGTCCTGAGTTATTACTTCCTGCATCTAGAGTGTAACCAACATTAACTGCAATGTGTGTGTTAGAATGAAGCCGCCATTGTTCTCCTCCTTGGATTTCAGCTAATTTTAATCAGCCGTTTAAAGCTAAAGTGAGGGTACAGTCAGGAATAAGTGAGTAATTTTGTTACAGAGCACAACAGCAGGTCACATAAAAACTCACTGTGTAATTAGACGCAGGAGAAAATAATTATACATCTGGTAAGAGCAAGGCCATCTCATAAAGACAGAGAGTAGGGTGCAAAGCTATTCAAAGTTAATTATGTGAAGTCAGTTATGTGGTTTTCTGCACCTTTGGAGATCTGCTTTCGATTGTCACAAACGGCTCCCTGCTAATGTCACAACGATCCGATGTCAAGACAGGCTAGCCCTCTAATGTCCAAGATATGCTTTCTGCTCAACGACCCGCGGCATTGTTTGTCCAGTCGCGCAGGAACGCAACGTTTTTATTGTGTGGGGAGTAGCCTCGTTTCATTGAAATTCACAGCTGTAAACGTCTGTATAATTAACTCCAGAACACGACGTGGTTACCAGCAGTCGGCTGGTTGTTTACAGTAAAGCTCGACTTAGAAATCAAATCTAGGTGTGTGTGTGTGTGTGTGTGTGTGTGTCAACACTACGCCAATGACACACAAGTGAGACCTGAATTTTTCATTTATGACCAAACACAAATTGACCGGAGACAGCGTGGGTTACCAATATAATGCTGCGTTTTCTTGCCAAGGCGTTTAGGAGGCAATAATAAGTTCTGCATGCACCCCCACCCACTCGCGCTGAACGGGGCAAATACCACAGCGTGGTAATCACTCCCAAATACACAGGGAAGACATAAAAATAACCCCTCTCTCTTCTTTTTCCAGAAATTGCAAATAAATATTTACCCCCAGCCTCCGAGAGTAAACACACGTACGTCTAAAAGTGCACCTTTTTTTTCTCACTGACAGAGCACAATTGTTTTTCTCTCTCTTTTTTTTTAACTTCCCAAGAGTAGCTGACAGGGCTAGAGGAGAGGCAGCAAAGCGTCGTGAAGGGGGGGAGTCAGTTTTGAAAAACTGAGGTGGGCATAAGTGGGTGTAGTGGAGAAGGCAAGCGAGAGAGAGCGAGAGAGAGAAGGAGGAAAAAAAGAGCCTAAATTAAACACATTTGTTTCTGCTCTCACATACCACAAGTCTTATGAAAACAGAGGGCTGATTGTGTTCACTCTGCAAGTCCTACCCCCCTCCCCTCTGTCTCTTCACCACCACCCAGCTCCACTCCCCCAACCCCCTGTCCTGAGCAGCAGCAGCCCCTAACCCCCCCCCAACACACACACACACACACACACACACACACACAGCTGCCTGCAGATGCCTCCTGTGTTTGCTCTCTTGAGTGCTAAAGCGCAAATCTCCAGGCCCCGCAGACTTCTGGGCCCTGCCTCATCTCAGTTTTTACTACCTGACATCCCTATCACCCCACTGCAAACTCCACTCCCTCCACTCTCCTCCGGCTCTCTCCTACTCACACACACACACACGTTCAAATGCCACAGGTATGTTTCAGCCACAGTCAGTCCTCAAACACAGGGGACCCAGAGAGGGACTGAGGCCATATAACTTAAGGTGGCAAAGCTGTGGAATCAGTCGCTTTGACGTGGAATCAATTCATTTCCATCTATATGTCGCTGTTTTTAAGCTCTAACAGTCATGCAAACTATATTCAAAAATCATTTGGCACAAAAGAAAGAAATTTGCTACATGTGCTACAATGTAGCTTTTGAATCGAACAGTAAAAGCAATCTCAAACCTCCACAATGTGTGACACAGCACAAAATTGCCATGACATTCCCCGGGATTAGTTATGCGTACTGTCAGCAGACTGCAGGGAGGTCTGGAAGACTGCCAGCGGGGTTTTTTTTTTGTTTTTTTTAATACCTGAAACATTTGTAGAAGTCATTTCCTTACAGTCTGCAGGCTTCATTTTCATCGTGCTGATATTGAGTGCTAAATCACGATTTAGCAATAGGCTTGTCTATAACTTTGTCCCCGTGCAGGGCTCTTCTTACATCTCTGTAACTCTGAAAAGCTTGAAACCCATCGGACAAAACCTACACGTTCACGGTGTAAAGAAAAGCCTATAGAGGAATCACAAGGCGGGATGAGGATGGGTCATTAGGTCCTTTACCTCTTCAAGGTTCACCAGGTCTCTTGAAAGCAAAACAATGAAGCAGGAACATGAGCAGAGAACCATCAATTGCCTGAGAATATCTGTTTATTTTAATATTGACTAAATCACTTTTTACATATTTTGGGAAAACATGTCCAGTTTTGAGCAACTAATATTAATTCATACAGGCTGTCACAACTTTTTATAGAAAAAAAATCTTCATGGCATTAACCAGACTACTGAGGCCTCGAGGCTGGACATGCTACTTAAAACAATACAGCTGCTGCTATCTTTCACTTTCAATGCAATCTAATGAGAGGGGCAAGGTGATTATGATCAGGGGCTGCTGTAAATATCAGATTCCCTGGGACAGGGTTGAGGAGAGGCCCCCTTACAATTACATAGTATTCAGGAATGCAGAGCATGAACCACGGTAACAGGGAGCTGAAGACAAAAACGCTCACATCCCATTCTGAACGTTTAGCTCACACCACGCGACAGGAAAAAAAAAGGGGGTTTTACAAACAGCCTTTAAAAAAGTAGGAAAGTTTATCTTTCATGGAGAACTGTTTCTGCGATACTGTGCCACAATGCAACAAGCTTCCACTCAATCCAAGCTGCACACTTCTGCAAACAATTAAATGTTAACCCAAGGACTGTAAGCTGCTCAGAGAGAGAGAGAGAGAGGGAGAGAATAGGAGGGGGTGACTGGAGAGAGAGAGAGAGAGAGAGAGAGGAGGGGGGGGTGCTTGTGCACAATTACAGCAGGGATTTATGGCCTGAGAAACAATTTATAAATCACAGCGCCTGAGCTAATGTGCTCCAGATTGTTCTCCATGCAGCTGCAATTTTGGTCTGCGTGAAACGGCATAATAAACCTGGCTGGAGGACATGTTTGGGTGGTGGCGGTGGTGGGGCAGGGAGAAAAGTTGAGATTGTGGGTGGGGGCTGAAAGTTTTGAGGTGTTTTGAACAAAGAAACTGAGAAGGTTTTTTTTATTATTATTATTATTATTAATATTATTTGAGGCCGGGTGAGATTGTGCTGAGGTGTGATTCTTAATTGAGAAAGGCTAAGAAGGTCTTAACAGAAATGTTCAAATTATGCAAATAATCCCAGTTAAAGATTGGTGGGAGGTTTGGGGGGTAATAATGGACAAATCAGGAAAAGCAGTGAAACTTCACAACAAGCGCAGTAACATTGCAGTGAATGGTTTTCCACTCACTGCAAAAACCGTGAAAGGCACTCTTTTAATTACACTTCTGACATGAGTCGAAAATCATTCGGGTAATGAAAAGGAAAGACAAATGCTGCAAACTGATCCCTTCATTGTGGCTGCTGGGCTGATGTAGAGGAGGGGATCGGATATGCCGAGGGGAAGCCTGAGCTTTCGCGGCCACTCAGCCAACTGGCCCTGAACCTTGACCTCTAACCCTTCACCCAGGGGGGCAAACAAAGCTCTGAGTGACATCTGAAACTAGACACTCTGTGGGGAGAGAGTGTCTGGACAGGACTCAAATAACCCCATTAACTCTGCAGAAAAGATTTATGGCTATTTATTCTCCCCCTGCAAATTTCGAAAGCTGAAGAGTCACACAGATCTGTCAAAAATAATCGAGCGATTAAGAGGTGCGCAGCGAGTTTTATCCCGTTTACTTGCCAATATCTCCATCTTGCATGAGGATAGGCAAAAATGCGCCATAATTAACAACTCTGAGTGGAGCTGCGATTAGCAGTGGTACACACATATGCCAACAGTTAGTCTGCAGCAAAATAAATTCTGCTTAATATGAACAGCATGAGTCCGTCTTCAGGCAGTTTTAAAGAGAGTCACTGATGCATATTCACCCGCACCTCTGATGGATTTCTGTACAATGGATTACGTAAACAACTCTGGCATTGGTTTACTGTAAACAAAAACAGAGGGAAAAGTTGATGGTAAATGTGCTGCGGTGAATGCGATCGCTCCGTCGCCAGAATGCTGAAAGCCACTGTAGTATTTAAATCAGGCAAGGAGGGAGGAAGACTGGGCCAAGCATTCTGTAGCTCAGCTGTGAGGCTCTAAGCCGTTGCCCTAGGGTCTTTGTCCTGCCTTTCAGGGCAAGTCTGAGGTAGTCAAAGACCCTATTCATGACCGGCGCTCCCCCTGCCAACACACCCATACAGCCCCAGTCAAGTCAGCCGAGAGCTATAGAGCCTTCCCATTTCACACGAGAATCAGACCTGCCCCTAAAGCCTGCTTCAGGGATTTCCAATAGCCAGCTCCTCTAACCCATGTACAAATCAAACAAAAGGGCTCCTTGGCCTATTCCATGTCATATAGGCTTGATTAGATCTTTTTTTTTTCTAATGTAGCTACTCTACATTTGAAGCAAATAAGTCAGTCAAATATGTAGGGAATTGTTCCGATGGAGATCCTGACCCTACCCCACATCCATGATTATCATCTGATACAAGATCAACCTCATGCCAACACTTACTTCTTTAAAGAAGCACCCAAGCTGAGTATATCAAATGATAAACTCTCAACACAAAGCAACCTAATCATGCTGATTATCTGAGGGCAGGCGTTAGGGGAATCCCGCTATCTGTAAAGAGTGTCTTATGTCTGCTGAGCACAAGGCCCTCAATCACATCCCTTACTCATAACTAATCAGGAACATTACCTCATAATTTTAAATTGAGCAGATAAGGTCAGGGAAGAGGGATATCCTGTGGCTGAGAGCGATGCAAACAGCTCAGGCCATCAGACGCTTCTGCTGCTCCTGCTGTTTATTCTAACAGGATCCACAAGTCTGGACCGAGATAAGGAGGCTACACATTTTCGATGACTTGTGCCTTTGCTCGGCTTTAATCTAATTTGCTGCTCCGCAGAACATTGTGACTTCTTAACAAGTACAATTGGTTTATGAGGCTAACGGGGAAAGAGAGGGGCACCCAAAGGTTAAGTTAATACCAATATCAGGACAGGCAGCCTGATCTCATGGGAAAAGTGTCAATGTGTGATATTTAACAAACAAATTCACATTAAATGCATTTCTTTATGGGGTTTCCTGGTTGTTGTTTTTTAGATATCTAAGATCGGCGTGCTCTCATGAACATTTTGTGAACTTCACTTAAAAAACACTGTTGCAATAAAGTGGCAATGCATAAATTCTTTTACAAGTACTGTTGCGGACAGTTTTTAATGGTAAAATGCAAACCACTAAAGCTTACACGGACACGTTCCAATAACGGCTTAAACAACAGAGTGAAATAATGCTTCTGTGACATACATTTACCCCAGGCTAATATGCGTGTCTAAATAAATGTATTAAACACGTGACACTAGCTCTCCGTCTTTATTTATACAGTTACATATACGATCCATTACTTACGAGCTACCAGAGCTAAATTCAGTTTGCAGATGGCGCGTCAGTCTTATCGGTTACAGCGATGGCTCTATAGTCAAGCGCGTGCAAGTTTTGGTCTATTTCAATACAACAACGTGCAAGAAATCATCATGCGGCAACTTAAAATGCGTGACAAAGTGAGAGATGCATTTGCTTTATGGGTAAAGTGAAAATCTGCACGGGTTAAAGCAACTCTTAAAATGTCAGTGCGGAACAGGTCACGGGTTGTGTACGGGTGCAACGTGCGGATGTGTGACATGTATCTGTCAGTGGGCTACGAGCTCCAACAGCACTCCCAAACCTGCTCCACCATTTAACTCGGTGGGAAGCGGCATTGCTGATTTATAACCTCAACCAGAAGAACAGCTGCTCTGCTTGCAGTCAACTAACCTCATTCTGGAAGGATGTCCATCCACTTCTTAATTTAGTATGACACTACAGCCTCACTGGTACAACACATACGCATGCCTTTATTGGGCCGCACAGAGCACTTCCGTGCCCTGCATATGAACCGAAGCGAGGCCTGGTGTAAATCTCAGTAGTACTGATGCTACATGCACATGATCTGATATCCTCCTGCTGTTGTTGACTGGGTTGTGACTGTAAGGTAATGGTAAGGCATTGTGGTCTACGAAGAAGAAGCTGTGCTCTGTGGGAGACAGAATCCCTCAGATAAGTGAGTGCCTCAAGGTCTGGAAGGCAGCCCACCACAGGATAACAGGCAAAGGAATAGCAGCACCCGTATCTGCCCCAGTTTATGCTTCTACCACCACATCTCATCAACAATCTCTCCTCATGCCTGCTCCCTCTCCCTCTGCTGCTGCCTGCAGTGCTTAAACTGAAAACAGCTGCTTGGAATACCAGACTGATGAAACCCTGTTTAGAGCTTTTTTTTTTGTCTTCCTGCTGTACAATCACATTTTACTAGCGAGGAGTTTAAGGTACAATTATAGAGGGAAAACATTTCTTTATGCGACCTAAACAGTAGTGGTTATGGGTATGCATGGGCATACAAACACTTATATAAGGAAACAGTCACTCTACCCTAATCTACCAGTTAGACTGCTGTGGTAGGGATCATTATGATTTTATCTGCAGTTTTCACTGAGAAGCAGTGTACTGGAGGTGAAAAGACTAGTTAACCGATAAGACTAATTTAACCAATCCAGACAAAAAAATCACAAGTTCATCTCCTTTCTTTGTCGTATTACACAAGCGATTACACAGTTAATCCACCTTCATTCAACTGGCTGGATCATAAACATAATTATGGTTAGATGCAGGCATAATTAAGGCCCGACCGATATATCATCCGACATTTGTCTAGCACAGGTAATTTAGTCATTTAAAAATGGTATCCGACAGAGATGCTCCGACTCCAACTCTGACAAACTGTATTAAGAATAAAACTCCTTCTCCGTTTCTATGAGGACAGAGACACGCACACGATTCATGCGAGCTTTAATTTGCACTAAGAACAGCTTTTTTTAATATGTAACAGTTTAACCAAAAAAACGAGTGACAAAGAACGCGAGCTTTGGTTTTCCATTGCTTCTAACTAAACTATATTTGAGTCTCACAATAGATTCATGATGCAGAGATTATCCGTTAAGCATTGCAATTGTTTGAGCGCAGAGTAAGGACATGTGTAGACATGACTCTCTATTTGTTCACCGGAACGCCTATCGCCTATATTTAACTCTTCAACAAGAGTTTTGTGTTCCGAGACTAGAACAGCGGAGACATCGGCGTGCGCTCCGAAGCGCTAGACGTGTTCACCTGTTTGGCCAAATGTATCTCGACTTAAACACAAGTTCTCCCATTTTTGTTTGGTTTTTTTAAAGGAGAAAAAGCAGTGTACCAAACTGAGCAGCAGTTCTGGCCAAACGCAGCAAACGAGAAAAACACATAAATTGATTTTTTAAAAAAACAAAAAAAAAACCCACTCGCACACATATTCATCTTGGCACATCAAAGGGATTCATTGATGTCACTGAACATGGGGAGTCTGCGGCTGGAGAGGGGAGATGTTGGTTATCCTTTCCTCAAAGGGTGCTGAGATGCTCCTGATGGGCCCCGCGCTCGAGAAGCCAGAGAACGCTATAAACAGAATTTCTAATGTCAGGCGGGCGAGTGGGTGGGTTAGGTAGTGAACCAGCAGGCTATGGGGTAGCGGGAGGAATTGACGCCAGCTCATGCTTTCCACAGAGATTAGAGAGAGAAGGATAGAGACCAGGACTGACACCATTTCACACAGTTGTGTGTGAGGGATGGTAGGAAGAAAGCATCCGTGGGCTGAAAATCAAATGCCAGATGCATGCATCCCCCCCCCAAAAAAAAAAGATTTGCATGTGACGCTGCTGGAGATGATATAAAGTTATAACATCTACTGATTTGTTGGTTAGTTTCTGTGTAAATTGGAACATTTGCAACATATTATTAGCTGCACTGGTTTGTGTTGCACTAATTAGGACTGACCTTGATTACCCCTGTGCAATATAAAAGCTAATTGCTGAGAAATACAGCCGTGAAATATGTACCAATTCACACATTATGTGGAAACTGAGAATGTAAACATCTCTCCCCTTCTTCTGCAACTAAATCACGATTGTTTTTCAATTCCTTTAAGTCCGAGCAGAGGGTTCATTATCAAAATGACTCCAGGCGAGAGCTCCCAGCCAGTGATGGCATTTCTGCGGGCGATCGAGATCTCCTTCTAATTGGATAGTGCCACCAAATTGATGTAGATGTGTTTGCCTTTGAAGGGAAAAAAATCCTTTAAAAACTATAAACCTAGTCAAAAATGTTAGCTGTGTTGACACAGCGCTTGGGTATAAAAATATTTGCACGCCAACATTCAGGAATACAACACTGAGCGTTGTGAGAATGTGAGCGCCCCGTACACTGTTCCCTCTGTTGCAAAATATCCACACAGCCTCACCTGAACGCCCCCACTCCCCCAACCCTCCTGACGCTCACAGGCTCTGCACAGACAAACGTGCAGCACGCATGGTTGCATGTTTGCTCATTCACACACACACATGCAGCAAGGTGAGTGAAATGCCAAGTGAGCCACCTGATGAAAAGACATCTCCACACAAACAGGCTTTGCTTATGCAGGGAGAGGCCCTTTTATTCAGCGGGACAATGTCTGTGTTGACTTTTCTTTGTCTGCACATTTTAAGCACCAAAAGCACCAGAAAGAATTGAGGGGGGGTGACGGTGGTGGTGAGAGCCAATGCGGCATGCAATCGTAGCCACTGACATGTCCAGACTTATACAAGCTCTCCATTCATATCTCGATCTCAAACCATTTTCTATTCAACAATCATGCTCGGGAGTTCGAGTGTCCCACCGTGTATTTGATGAAGATATGTTTGAGCGGCTAACCTCGCTCACACTCTCTCGCCACCTCTCACACACAAGAGGCATTTCGCTCGTCGGCGAGGATGATGGTGATGTAGTGGCCGAGTTATCTAAAAGTGCTGATGAAGGCAACAAGGGGCGGTGGCGTGGAGCAGAGTGCGTGTTTCGCCAAGTTAAATCTGACAGTCTTCGATCACAATGCAAATCAGTGAATTGGCAAACATTTAGCTGGATTTGTTCTGCTAACTTTGATAAAGAGGGGGAAAAAACAAAACAAAATTTTAAAAAAAAAAATGCTCCGGTCCTGCGCCCCACAGCAGGCAGAGGTCTGGTGGAACATCTCTGCAAACATAAAACCTCCTCCTCAGCTCTCAGTGGATTACAGCGGAATGTCAGCTCAGAGCAGGCTTTAAATCAGTTATGCTTGGCCCTCAGGGGAACTCTGTGCTGATCCCATGTAGGCCTGTCTCTCATTGCTCATGATAGGGTTGCCACATCCCAATTTTTTTTTTTTTTTTTAAGTTAGGGGCTCAAAACCTTCAAGACTGCAGAGTAAAATTACTGCATGACAACTCTTGAGCAACACCTCACGTCTATTATATGCACTGAATGCACATGCAGCATTACTACACAAAAGCAGCTGGTTGGGAGAGCACGAGTAGGAGTTATAAATAGTTTCATGCAAATGTAAAAATGAATGTCTTGCATACATACAAAACTAAAAAAAAACAACATTTACATTACGCTCAAAGGTATCAAGCTGCCTAGTCTGCACCAGGAAATGGAAACGGTGGATTTTGTTGCCTGGCACTAATCACACGATCTGTGTGAGAGACGCAACTTTAATGCGTCTCATGCAGCACAAGTACAACCGCGTACTGCTGGGCACTTATAAAACAAATGTGGCAGTTCCAGCAGCAGGGCGTTCCAAGCTGCACAACATCATAAAAGTATTTGTGGGCACCAGGATGGTTTTTATGTCAAGACGGAAGAGGTGACAAAACAAATTCATTTACCCTGTAGGAAGAAATTTAATCTCACTAGCCTATCTGCATATTCCACAGAATGATTATTCGTGATAAACTTTACTGCAGAGCTCATCATGTGTGTAAAATGTTTGATAAATGTGTGATAAATATTATTCTGTAAACCTATCTGCACTAAACTTGATCCACAGGTGTAAATAAACCAGACTCTCGCGATGAGAGGTGAAAAAAAAAAAATGTTGAGCCTTTCCCCAATCACATTCACGACATTTAAGCCACGAAGCCAGTCCAAAGCCCAGTACAATATGGAGACCTTAAGACGACCGCTAAGTATGCCAGCTATTGTCTGCCTGCTTGTTTTCTGCCACAGTGATGATTGACACAGTCAGCCCACTTTGTCCTATTGACCCCATTCTTTTTTTTTCTTCAAATATAGAGGATTATACCTCAGAATTTAAAATCCCCTGTAATTATTTGTTACTTTGCCACAAGCAATAAGCTGTATTAATTTTCCGCTCTTGTTTTCCTAGAGAAAATACCAGGAAGAGAGAGGCATTCATACCAGACACGCATGACAAAACAAAGCAAGGGACGAGATAACAGAGTTGAAGCCGTTAGATTTGTTTCTTAATTACACCAAATACATCTACCACAGTTTCCTTTGGGGGGAATAAACGTATTCTAATGCACTTCTATTCGAGCACGTTTATCTCTTAGGTTGTGACGTCACTCCTCGGAAAGTCTGGTGGCCAAAACCAACAACATAGACAAACTACAAGGTAGCGTGCATCACATGGAGTGAGGAGAGTAGCCATTTAGTTAATGAGCCCCAATGGAGACCTCCAATGAAGCCATCAAGACTGCTCAGAATAACAATGGTCAACTAACGCCTTTCTAATTGAATGGAAGGTACAGGGAGGCAAGGGGAGTGGGCAAGGAACAGTGAAAAGGATAAAGGGGGAGGGAAGGGGGGCTGGGTCTTTTCAGTCAGATGCCTGCCAGGCCTTAACGAAAGTACTTGTTTTGTTTTTTTTTTCCTTTTTTTGGGGTGGGGGGTGACATGGCTTGGGGGATGGACAATCTCAAGAAAAACAGAGCTCACAAGCAGAGATTATTTCAAGGAAGTTTGTGCAGCACCAATTACATTGCATTTAACAGTCTCCCGATTCCAAATATTAAACTACCTAAAATGTGTGTCTGTTTGACCTTAAGAGTCCACAGCATTACTAACTGGCTACCCACTGCTGTGTGAAAATGTCATGTTTGAAGCCAAGCACTGCAAAAAAGAAAAATTGCAACAACAACAACAAAAAAGCAGCAACCAAACCAATAATCAGTATTAAACACTATAAAGTGTTTACAACTTCACAAGCTGGGAATGCCTCAATGCAACAAGTTAAATGACACACTCCAAACTCTGCATCAGCAACACTTGCTTAAGACTGTCAACCTTATCTGGACATTTAAAGTCTCTGGACAGCGTCTGTCGGGGGACACAGTGCAGTGAAATGCCTCCCGTGTGTGTCAGAGTGAGGTATTACATTGTTGTTACTGTAGGATATGACCTGACCAACAGCCTTTCCCCCCCTTTTGCAGAGTAGCTTTTAATATGCAGGCCAACAGAAGAAGTTAGCCTGCCTATCAAAA
Organism: Simochromis diagramma; assembly: GCF_900408965.1. Lineage (NCBI taxonomy): Eukaryota > Metazoa > Chordata > Actinopteri > Cichliformes > Cichlidae > Simochromis > Simochromis diagramma. Next base: position 6,016,497 of record NW_024387520.1, on the reverse strand, counting down.
GAAAAGCCACTGAAGCTAAAAACATTAGAAAGAAATGTGGTGCAAGTAAAAGCAACATGAGAATATCTTGCGATTCTAAAATGGCATTTTAGAAGGAACAGCAGCCTCTGCACTGCAAAATACAAGTCCCTGGAATAACAGCACTTTAGATAACATCAGCTTTAGTAAGGCGAGGCCACTATTAAGTATATAATGAAGACCCAGTGTGAAGCTGCAGCACAGTTTTTGTAAGGGGCTGTCAAAGTTGCTCCTTATTTTCAAAAAGACTGAGCAACGTGTCTGAGGTTTCCATCTGAATAAGAAGTTCTCATATGCGAGCCTTTCCGAGGGGTGGGTGGCAGGGAGAATTTTATATCCCCAAAAAGAACAAAGAAGTAGTTAGTACTCCTTGAGAGGCCACTCGGAGGGAATATGGCGGTCTGAGTTGTGCACAAGGAACTTTTACGCACGGCCAAAGTTTTTTGCAGAGTAAGAGGGAACAAAGAAAAGAGAGCAAGGGGAGGGAAACACATCCGCAGAGACACTTACTGTTCTTGCACTGGGAGACAGCGAACCATTAGAAAGGTATGGATTGGTGAGGTCTGGGATCATGAGAAACGGGTAGCCAGGATAGTGTGGACTCTTAAAAAAGCCACCATCTTGCTGTCTTCTCAGTGCTGCAGGGATAAAGAAAATGGTTAAGCAAGACACAACAATTACCAGTTGCACTATGCAAAAGACCCAGAGTTCCTTTTTATTATTATTATTATCATCATTATTATTATTACTGTTATCATTACCTTCGCTGAAGTAGTCTCTTGTTTTCTCATAACTTTCTGAGTCGGGTCTGGTTTGGGGGCGCCTCTCTGCTTGCTACAACGGACATTAGACACAAACGGAGGAGGAGGGGGAAACTAGTGAAACTTTCAGCGCTATTAAATCCCATTTCTTTTAATGCTGAGCCCCGCGGAGAGCACTTAAAATGTGCTCTGCACTTACCTCCGAGTCTGATGAGCTGCTGTTGTTTTCCGACTCGTTCACTAAGGAGGATTTCACATCATCCAAATCCCTTTCCGCTGACACATTTTCGGAGATCTTTTCCTCCTGCTCCCCTTCGTCTTTAAACGATATCATTTCATCGTTGGCCCCCAAATCGTCCCCACCACCTCCGTTTAACTGTGGCATTTTCGCAGACGAGTGGAGAGTATCAAGGAGGACGAAAAACAAACGCAACAATTGACCTTTTCTTCTTTTTTTTCTTTTCTTTATCTGATCAGCGTAGTCCAAGCGAACCACTGGAGCAGTAAACTACAAGAAAATGTTCATATTTTAAAACTCCTTTTTCATCCTCTGAACTTGATCCCGTGCTCCATGCCGAGCCTTGAGTTAATAATCCACAATTAAAAGTTTGCAACGGTGACAGAAAAAAATCGATGAAAGCTTGGCGTCGGTGGCCGGATGTGCCGCAAACTTGGCAAAGTTTCGTCTCCTTCGCAGGTTGTGGACAACTTACGGTCCCTGTGTGTCTCTACTTTTTGTGCCGCTGAGGAATGGGACTTTCTTTCCTCCTACAAGAGTCCGGAGACCACATAAACTACAGCACGCGCGACAGCGAGGTTATTCAAGAACGAGCAACACGTCCGATTTCATCTCCTAATATCCATGCGTAAGAGAACAACTGCTCGAGTTTTTTTAAAAAAAGAAGAAAAAAATGAGGAAAGAAAAAGGGAAAAAAACAACAACGACACGGGCTGCAGTTTTCTCCACTTCGGACTCGCTTGCTTTCCCCGAGAACCGACAATTTGTTATGTGGGCCCCCAACGTAAACAAAGTTCATAACTAGAAAAAGAGAAATAACAAAAGACGTGCAAAAGTATAAAAAAACAAAAGGTTCAGCTGGACGTGCTCGCCCTTTCCCTCCACATTGCTGCCGGGGAATGCGCTCTGAAAACTACTTGGTTGTTCAAGTGGAAGAAAAGCGCAAGCCCGTCCGTAGAGGAGGAGTTTGCGCTGAAAACCGACACTTCATTCACCGCCGTGTAGGCTACATCAGCTATTCTTAACCCTAAAGCCACCAATGCGCAGTCTCCATACAGACCATGAAGTGGTGAGGGGGGGCATTTTAACTGGAGGGCTGCGTGACCACAAATAAATCACCACCCCAATTTATTATTATTATTATTATTATTATTGTTATTATTATTATTATTATTATTATTATTATTATTGTAGACAAATTACGAGGTGGACTCGCTTTGTTTTAAACATGCGAATAAAGCACAAACAGCGCGTCACCCTAATCGCCTTTTAATAGTTTAAGTAAACACCAGCAGCAGTCTATCGTGTGACGCGACCAGATGATATTCCCAGTATTGTTCAGGTAAGCAGCAGAGACCACGCCGCCTCCATCAGGGAGGGAGGAAATAACAGGCCAGCTTTTAGTGACAAACTCGTAATTACACGCTTCTATTTAAATTGCACGTCTGCGCTGCCCTGAAACAATAAAGCGCAATAACACCCGGGATAAAGCACGGCCTATTACGGCACAGCTACCAGGCATGACAGTGAGGCAACAAGGCTCTGAACATCCAGGCCTCCTGTGACATGCCTGGCTCACTTCTCTCTCTCTCTCTCTCTCTCTCTCTCTCTCTCAAGCACATTGCCCCATTGTTGATTTGAGGAACAGGACTGGAGCCTGGTTTTGCAAGCTTTGGAAGAACAAGGGAAGTGGTTACATTTTTTTAAAAGATATGAAGTAACCTCCTCATAAATCTTAAACACGGGGATGAATTTTAAATCCACGACAAATGAAATGAGCTGAGTTTGTTTTGTTTTTCTCACAAAGTATGGAGAGTTGCTAAAGTTATCCAGAGGTGCAACACGCTTAGGAAAGTGGTTTCATTCTTCAGGAGCTTTTTCTTTCTTTATGCCTCACGTTATCTTGGCATTTCTTATTCCAAGTCCAGCGGACCTCAGACTTTTCCTGACTTCTGATGCAATTCGACATTCTTCGCTTGCTTGTGAAAAGCAGTCACTGATGTTGTTGACTGTGTGTCAGCAAGCTGAAGGCTGACTGACAATTCAGCAGTGTTGTCTCCACGGGCCTCATTAGATCCCCAGATTCCTACTGAGTGTTTGTGTATGTGCTTGTCAGTGTGTGTGTGTGTGTGTGTATTTGTATTCGGTTAAAAGCAACATATACTGTAGTTGCATACTGCACCTAGTGCACTTGCACACACACACACACACAGGTGAGTATTTGCCCTCAGGGCTACAGATCCTTGCTTTTTTTAAAGGGGTGGAAAATGTAGGAGGCTACAGTATGCAGAAAAAAAGTATGAGTGAATTTTCCAAATTGTGCTTCGGTTAGTTGATGATTTTGTTTATCCGAAGTCTGTTTCGCAGCCTTTTAGTCACACCCTTTGTTTCTGGTGTGCATATTTCTATACCCCTTCTCAAAAAAAAAAACCTAAAGTGGAGGAAAAATACAGATTTCTCCCCCTTAAAGATATTACGTGTCAAAGATGCAATAGACTATGCATGTCCCAGCAGGTGTAATTACAATAATTCAACACTTGTGCCCCATAGCCTTATGAATGATTAATAAAGAAATCAAATATTAAAACAAGTCAACACAGAAAAATAATAATGACATGCATAAGCAGTTGCCCAACAGGAGTATCTCTTAAATAATGACAACCTTACACACACACACACACACACACACACACACACACACACACACACACACACACACACACACACACACACACACACACACACACACACAATAGTTGAAGCAAGCATGATAATAAAGCAAACTCGGCCAAACTGTGGACAGCATCGAGTATATTTGCAAGAAGATAAACGTCAGCTATCTTTAATATGTTTTGTGATAGTGCCAAGGCCTTCATGCTGATTTGTTCACCACTATCTCTCTTTTTGTTCTTTTCCTTTTTGTGAAATTCTAACAATCCAGCTTTGATAAAAATTAATTTCTTCACACCCTCAGCACCTGAAAGCAGATTTAATCTCTCTGACTTTAACCTACGGATCCCCGTTTCTCCGTACGACTGCCTCGTTGGAGCGGGATCGGTTTTAACTGAGAGCTGATGAGGGGTCAGGAGAGATGCGAACAGCCACAATCTTAGCCCGGGGGCAGATCAACTGGTGGCCAGAAAATTTATTCAGAGGGTGCTGTCCCTGCATCTGCCTTACTTTGAAGTTGCTCTCTCGACTCTGGCATGTCGTACGTGACTGCGTGTTCATTTTTTTTAACCCCCCCTCCCCACTCTCACTAAAGAGAGTGTGAAAAAGCCGAGAGGGAGCAGTAGTGTACACATGTATGCGCTTCTATCAGAGTAGGCTTATACTTGTGGTAGTTCGTGTGTGTGTGTGTGTGTGTGTGTGTGTGTGTGTGTGTATTTGACAGACATGAGAGCGGAGAGAGGAAAGCAGGGGAGGCGGGAGAGAGATGGAGAGATGCTGTGTGCCAATCCATACTCGCGCTGGAGAATTCAAGGTCATCCTTTCATGTTTTGCCAACCATCGGTCAATCAGTTCCCAATCAAAGTGGTGCTTAATTCAGCAGTAATTCCCATCTCCTTATTACGTTTTTTTTCACCACCACCACCGCACCCCCCTCACTGTTTCAGAGGTGCTAAAGCATTTCCCCTGTCTTCTATCTGATCTGCTGCAGTGTGTCCAACATGCCCTGCCAGGCCAAACCCGCGCTGTCAAGTTCTTTAATAATACCAGTTAAAGTGTGTGGAGGACATGTCAGATCACACAATGTGCTACCAGTGCTTCTATCTATCTCACTTCAGGAGATTTAGGGCTCATTTGATTGTCTCTGAATGCGTACCCAAGTCATGTTCTTCCATTAATCAGTTCAACCCTCCCCAATGTCTCCATTCGTGTCTGTGTGTGTGTCTCTTACAGATTGAAACTGGAGCACAGAAAACTGTCCAACAGGAATCTGGAACAGTTATAATAGATGTGATGTTGTATCTTAATATTTGTGATTCCGAAATCCAAAGAAGATGCTTTGTTTACACTGCGTAAAAACATGCCGCTGCCCATCTGCTGCCGAGCATTTTCACCCACGAAGAGAAAGCTTACAAATCACTCAGCGAGTGTCACTCACTCGAACCGCAGTGTGCAAAAATTAAGCATGCACCAACAGTTGCACATTGCAGAAGGATCAACAGACTTAAAAAAAAACAAAAAACAACACTAAACACTTCAGGATTTTTTTCTCCTTTTTTCAAAGGGCAGGATCCAAAAGCAGATGAACTTGCACAACTCTTTTGCATCACCACTATGCTATATTAGCTCACCTCCTCAGTCATCACGCTAAGTCTAGATGGGAGTGCCTCGTGCAATCATGGATCTCACAAAAATAACCTCATATCCGTTTTAATCCAGAGAAAGGTCCCCTTTCCAGGCTGGTATGGGCGTATATGGCATTTAAGACTGTGTGAGGATATGATTAGATGACAGTTTTTACTGCCTAAAGGGTGTAACTGAAACACTAAACTGTGCAGAGAGGGGAAAATAAAAGACTGTGTTGCAAAGTTTTATTCCTGCCCTTCTCCTTCTCTCTGGCGCTTTGTTGCATTTTTAGTATCCTTTTCAAGCAGAGTCCTGTTTTCAAGATGAGACAGAGTTTCCTGCCAAAAAAAAAGAAAAAAGAAAAAGCAATCAATCCTACCCTAATGAAACAACTGCTGACTCTGTTCATTTCTATATGACCGAGCTATAAAACGTGACGGCAATGAGGCGCAGGCCAAATTAACATATTTTTCTAGCAAAGATAATAAACGTGCGACTAAATTAACTTTATAATGAGATATTCTCAAGAAGTATAAAAGATGATCAGACTTTAAAAAACATCAAACATGTCCAAGTCCTCCAGCTGAGATTTACATGGTCGCTAAGAAGTGCTCGCTCGCACCTCTTGTCTGAAAATCCATGTTCATGTTTTTCTGTATTGTGGAGGATGCTTTTAAGGAGCATTATTTCTGAGAACTTCAAAGCCTGCCAAAAGCACTCTCCTTTTGGAGTGTGCAGCAGCTTGAAAATGTACTTATATTTTCCAAATGGACAGGAAGAGGCCCTCACTGGTATTGAGGTGATGCTAATGCAGTGTGGCTCTAGTTTTTTTTTCTTCTTAAGTGTAACACAAAAATATAGCCCCATATTTAAAATAATAATATTGTTTTACACGACTGATTATATATAAATTTTAACAGCTTGAAGACAGATACACATTTATGTATTTTTTGCTTAGTCTACACAAACGCATATCCAACAATGCCTACAGATACACTGTTTACGTGTACAGTCCTACAATCTAGCTACTATAATCTGAGTCAGATTCTTTCCAGATGCTGCATTCAGGTTGCTTGATATTCCCTCCTTTTATTGATTCAGTTAACATTGCTGCATGCAAGGCCGCTGTTTTCTTAGCTTGGGACACACTGCACGGCTCCTCGGGGGGGAATGGGCAATAGTTCCCGTGATGTAAGCCCTGCCTGAGTAAAAGCCTGTTGACTTTATTTAATACATCCGCCAGATTTTTATGAGCATTACGCAAATGAAATGGTCTGCATTATGTGTGAACCATACGTTCCACAGAGGCATGCATGGCAGCAGACAGCTGGAAGTAACTTGAGCCCCTCGGTCACTTATCAGCCTTGGCATCCCTGCCATTTCCCATAGCCATCTTCAAGCCAGAAGAATCCAGCCATTGTTTTCATCTCTGTGGGCCCTGTGTTAACTCAGCAGGCCCTTGCTGATTGTTGCAGAGATATTAAAGAAAATGGTAGATTTGTCTTTGTCCGTATAACCCTGTCTTGTGATACCAAGTCCCCTATGTGTATGTGAGTGCATGAGTGTTTGTGTGCGCTGTGTGTGTGTGTGTGTGTGGTGGGGGCTTCTAGTCGATGCAGTTGTAGAGAGTAGCTGCACCTGCCCTGTATGTCAACAACAGGGTCTGAAGGAGACACTCAAGAAGAGAGGTGGCTTTCACACCACCGGCCTTTACTAGAGCTGCTTACTTTCCAAAGACAACAATGACCACGCTGCTGTGCTGCGCAGTGGAGCTTTTAGGCTCTATAGACTTGGCGCCTGCTCTGTGTGGCCTCGAGATTATCTCCCGACTGAGCCCTCAACATACAAGCTTATTGGACTTCCTCATGTCCCCTTGTTTTTGTGGCTCTAGAATTTCCAGGATGCTTTTTTGACTGTCTGTTTTACACATAGAGACAGGATCCCCCGTGGGGGTTGTTAGGAGGTTACACGGGGGTAGTAAAGGGGTCAGGGAGAAACTGTCAGTCTATTTCCTTTCTCTGGCCTTGGGAAACTGCACCACAAGTCTTTTGCATATTTTTAGCGTCCTTGCTGGTTTTTGTCTGCAAGTATCCAGAGGAGAAGATAAGTTATTCCCAGTCCTCGTGAAGTTCTGTTTTTCACATGGATTGCTCATTATTAGTGTATTCTCTATGGCTCCTTTTTTAAACTACTTATAGGATGACCATATCCAGGACAAGATCAGTCAGAATAATGCACAGGATCTGGAAACCATCATCTGAATCTCTCTTCCACAGTATTCCTGCACAACCCTCTGCTGGATCTTGCAGATGTGAATTTTTGCATTTTACATTAATTAATAAAGTCGCATTCACAAGCCAGAGAAATGCTGTGTCCAACAACAAGTTATGCCACAAATTCGACATAAAAAGAGTTAAATTGTGTTATTTGGGAGAAAATGTTCTTGTTTGTGAGCTGCGGGAGGATAGATGCTATCTGTGGAAAGTACGGATATAATTTCCAGGTACTTTAATGCTGTTATGAACACAGAGGGTAAATAGGTGCTATGTTTTGCTATTAGTAAATGCAGCAGATGCTCTAGCAGTGTACTGTTTAAGGGGAAATGAGTCATGTTTATTAGACGCATCCGAACTCTGAAATAGGACTATTTAAAAAAAAAAAAAGCTTGAGAGGGAGAAATTGCACAAAGTGGGCTGGGTAAGTAAAGAGCACCACCCCATATCTTTTTGGGCAAAACTTGCTCTGACGTCAAGGTGGGTATTGAGCGATCACGTACACCTGAGAGAGCAAGCTTCTATAAAACCTGCTGGACAGTCATGCTTGGCAGATTCAGGCAGCATTTACAAAGACTCACACGAACAGCCCAGATATATTACTCACAGACACGTCTTACCTGCTACACCACATTTCTTCCTGAGTTATCTCCTGATGCATCTGCGCCGCTATCTTTCTGCATTATGAACGGTGAGGCGCTCATCTGCAGCTGTTAAAATAGCTGCTGTACGTTCGCTGAGTCCTTCCAGAATAGACCACTGTAAGAGTTAATATCATATTTACATAAAGTCAAGGTTATTGTCATTCTTTGTGTCTGGCGACAGTGACTATTTGTGTTCTTTGCTTCTTGCGCTTTTTACATAATACAGTTAAGTGTGGCTGGTGCAGTGTGTCTTCTGAAATAGACTGTGGTCAGAAAAGAGGGTTTAGCAGCGCAGCAAAAGCCTACTGTAAAAAAAAAAGTCCTCAGAGTGAAGAAAACCACCTTGAAGTTATTACCTGTAAACAGAGAGCAACTTTAACCATATTAAAATTATCTCAACCAGACTGCTGCTCTTGTTTCTTTCTAATTCCACCATACAATTATCACTCAGTGAATGGAAAGGTACGTGGCAATAAAAATAAGTCATTTCTGTTTTGCTTTGGCCCACCTCTCTGTAATGCTTAACTCTGCAGCTGCACTGTGAGCTGTGGAAAACAAACAGTGCAGTGCAGCTGGGCTTCTCAAGACAGCAAAAGGGGAATTTTAATCCCCTTTTTTTTTCTTTGGCACCAGTCTGATTTATTTGGTCATAAAGAAAGGAAAAGCACCCCACCATCTGAGAAGGATTGGGAGGTGAGAACGCAAATTATGCCAGAACCCCAGTTGCAGACTGAGAAGAACAACAGACCAGGAAATGAATCCCCAACAGGTCAAAGAGCTCAAAAAACACAGAAGAGGCCATTTAACTATAGTGACATGTTACTGGGATGCTGGGACAGCGCAAATCAGTTTATCATATGCCCCCTAGCAACCAAATATGCTACAATGCGGGTTTTTTGCAGCGACACTATCTCTGAGATACAAAAGAACTACAAGGAAAGGCTAACCTACACGTGTCTCTCATCCAGTCCCACAGTGTGCTCTGAAAACAAACTATCCGGAGAGCCTCAAACCATTTCCAGCTGTCACGTCCCAGCTCCAGTATAAGGCCTAACTTGATATGACAGGGCAAGGCGAGGTAAGGGTCAGGCTTCGGGCTTGGACGAAGATTCAAAACATGTAACTCAAACTATGAGCGTTATATTCATAATTGCCCGTGGTTGAAAAATGAAGATGCCTGTTGTCTCTCATGTTACCTTTAGCACCTTCTCATCTTACATCACACAGCGCGAGCCTTCCCACAAACAATAACATGGCAAGGAAGAACGTATAGAACAAATATGTAATATTATATGATAATACACCAGAGCTAGCTCCTTTTAAGTATGCTACACTGACACACATGAACATTTTAGGGGCAACTGAAACTTACACCATGACTCCTTTTTTTAATACTAAACTGCTACACAGTATATAATTGCCTGTAATTTAACCATGTAACTATAAAGACTTACTTCTACAATGCATGGGTTAGGATGTAACAATAATGTAATATTGCTACATTCTCTCACAAGCCTCTTTATTAGACTCAACAAGTTGCTGGAACCTTCTTGAGAGATTTTGGTTCATATTGACATGATGACATCATACAGTTGCTGCAGATTTGTCGGCTGCACATCCCTGATAATAAATAATAATAACTGAGATTTGAATAGCACCTTTCAAGGAACCCAAGGATGCTTTACAAAAGCTTAAATAAAGCCACGATGTGAACCTCCTGCTCCACTATCAGATTGTGATCTGATGACTGTAGAGGCCATTTGAGTTCAGTGAACTCATTTTCATGTTCAGGAAACCAATTTGAGATGATCTGAGCTTTGTGACACTGTGCACCCTACTGGAAGCAGCCATCAGGTGATGGGTACACCAAGGACATGGTCAGCATCAGTACTAAGCTGAGCTGTGGTGGCATTTGAACATTGCTCAGTTAATATTAATGTGCCCATATCTGGGTAACTGAAGCATGCCAAGAAAATAATCCTTGCACGATTACACCAGTAGCAGTCTGAACCATTGATACAAGGCAGGATGGATCCACGCTTTCGTTTTCTTTGTGCAAAATTCTGGCCCTACCATCCAAACATTACAGCACGTCACGGTGTCAGTATGTCAGAGACTGAAATAACACAAACAGGAAAAAGTAATAAATACAGTACAACAAATTTAAAAGAAAAAAAAAGCTTTGCAACAATCATCTGGAATAAAGCTCAAAATTCTGGTTTGCTCAGCTTCATAAAGAAGATAAATGTCCAGAGAATAGCATGTCTAATCAATCGACTCCACCAGTGCACTGAGGCACAGGACAGGCCCCAGAAATTCTTTGGTTAATGTGCAATAAAAGACTACTGCTCAAAACATTTTAAAACTAAACTTCACAGACGACATTACAGCAACGCTGCTGCATAAATGGAGGAACTCAGACGGACACAAACCTCAGCCTCCGCTATCGCTCAGTACCGAGTGTCAAGAGACGTATAAGATGTTTCCTCACGGGCATCGTATTGTCAAAAACTGTCTCCTTTTCTGAGCTGACGTGTTTAATTGAGCAGCAAAAAAACCTGCATCTGACATGAAGTTCTGCTTAAAAGGTTAATGCAATCAGGGGGCACGCATCTGCCCCATGTCACAGCCATTGTTTAAGATCCATCTGAGGTTAACGTATGTAAAGGAATGAAAACAGTACAACAATCCCTTTCTGGACTCTTTTTCTTCCTTGATACGACTATCCTGCGTTCGCTGCTAAGATTCGATTTCCAGGTTTTGCACGAGAAGGCGTGTTGACTGTCCATTGAAGATATGCGAAGAATGCACATGAGAAACAGAAAACAGAGAACGCTGCGCTCAAACTAATCAGGATGTTCAATATGAAATAGTGAGTTGGAGCATTGTCCTGATTTCATTTCCTGAAACTCTTGATAATGACTCAGAATTGACAAGAGAGGGGAGGGAGGCAAAAGAGAGGCGATTTTGACATTTTTTTTGTTTTAAGAAGTGTGTGTGTGTGTGTGCGTTTGTGCTGGCGCCTCACTATCCAACCTCTTACCTCCCTTTTGGGGCCTTTAGGAGCATCCTGTGACCTCTGACCTTGCAGACAATAGAGGCCGGGACGTTTCCCAGTGAGCGCCGATGGAGCCAACAACAGGAACATGAGGGGTGCTCCTGGGAAACAAACTGTTTATTGTGCAGCAGGATGGACAGCCCCCCATGTCCCAGTCACTTACTTTCACACACAATCAGCGGCACTCACTACGCACCTCTGCACAGTAAAATCCTGTCAAACAACAGGTGGCTGCTTTAAAGGCCGATGTACGCACCAGCAGCAATGCTCAAACGTCCCATATCTTCCGAGGAAAGGGGTGTGCGTGTGTGTGTGTGTGTGTGTGTGTGTGTGTGTGTGCTTGGCAGTGACGAAAGCCCAGAGATAAGAACACGTCCCTTTCACCTAAGTCACAAAATATTAGCATGTGTTGCAACTCCATATATACTCTTTTCTTCTTTTATCATTCAGTTGTTACACAAATATGCAATCTGTGTCCCTGTGTGCAGCCTACAAAAAACGTTTTTCAGCTGCTTTTTTTTTTTTATTCTGTACTGGTTTGGACTGCAGATGATAAGTTTATATTTAGTGAGACTTTCTATTTGATAACAGTACCAGGCCATTTGTTGGTGCTGCCACTGCCTGTCTGTTTCAGAGGAAATCCCTCCTTTGTCTCTCAAGGAAGCTCAACAAACTGGGAAAACCTGAATTTGTCATCAAAACTCAAACAGCTGGAACGCATTTGATTAGGGAGAGTCACCACTGAATGCAATAGTCAACACTAAAGATTAGTTATTACCAAGACTCAGGAGACTAGTCATTTCAAGAGCAGCACAGTAAAACGGTTTCCAGAGCTGTCAATCACCTTTCCACAAGTGTGGCGCAACGCAGAGTCACAGAGGCCTCTGGGGATTCTTCTGTAAGTGCTAAACCCCGATGGATTACTGGTTCTTTATGACTACATGTGTGGTTTGGGTCTGTGCTCCACATGATGCACATCTGATAAGGGTGGATCAGACGGGATAGGCACAGGAGGCCTGGATCTGCTGTCTCCGGAGAGACATTAAATCATGATAATCAGAGATCAATTGAAATAAAGCCATTAAGAATATGAATCCACAAATAAGGATTGTGCAGAGCCTCTTAAAAGGCAAATATGGCTGTTTTAATAGCAACATTGTTTTAATATCAATATTACTGAACCTCCCATACTTGCAAAACATGTGTTAAAGCTTTAAATCTAATACGGTGTTTGTTTCTTAAACAACAATGTTTCTACTCTTCAATTGTTATTCGGGGGGCTTTTTTTTTTTTTTTTAGATTTGCTGGAAATAATATATAGAACAAATTGTACAAAAGACTGTGATTCAGAAAACAGGTCATTAGTTGTCCTGTGACTGTGAACACTGCACGGCCTCTCAAAAACACTAAAATGTTGTAACGTTTTTCTTCTAGGCCCCCTGCTGCTTGTAAAAGTGAAATTCCACAAATGAAACCTGCAGAGCTCTCTATATCCGCAATTATAGCATTTAATGCCATTTAATAATAACATCCTCGAAGCTATAAAAGTTTATATCATTGCATCATGTAAACTCTGCGAGCCAAAGGAGCACACAGTCATGTACCAGCTTGTTTTTATGTCCAAGGGAGCACAAAAGGGAAAGCTCTTATCATGCCTGTTTACTTATTGATGCGAGCTGTAAAATTCACAGATACCCACAGAAGCAAAAAAAAAAAAAAAAGGAAGATTTGAGGAGCAATTTGGAGATTTTTCCAGGTCAAAGGCCAACTTAACACTGACAAGCAAAATCAAATCACAGCTGAGGAAATGAACCATGAAACAGTGATTGCTTCATACATAATGACCCTTTTTCCAGTTGCTTAGCTCAAGAATTATTTGATTGTGCAAAGTGCTGACTTCACTGCAAACATGAGTACTACTTGCACATATTGCCTGAGTATATAATCAAATCTAGACCATTGATACAAGGGGCGAACAAATATCTCTTAGTATGCATGAACAATAGATCTTTGTTCCATAAGAGAGCCCTCAGAAAGCTAACAGGCTGACCTGAAGGTAGAACACCTCTGGGGATTGTGAGCAAAGCTTGTGCTCAGCATTAATTGGTTGCGCTTTTATTGGATAATTTAGACATTAGTAAGACCCATTTAAGTTAATTTTGAAAATGACATGGAATATATGTGCTTTGTCACAGCAGCCATGGGAAAAGGGCCATTGAAAGGAACATGGGCACAGACGCAGCTTTTGCATGATTGCTAAAATAAGTGGAATGCTTTCTGTTATATAATTGAACTTCGACTAATGATGATTCATGTGACCAAAAAGACAGATCACTGGAGTCTGCTGAGCCCGTGGTTTCAAATAACAGCACTATAGGCTATATCCCACATGAGACAGGTCAGCTAAGCTCCTACCCCCACCCATATCATCCCAGTTCTGACACATTCACACTTTGAGTCATACATCACTGGAACTTGGGGCACCGGTCATGTAACTAAAAACTCAACCTCTGGGTATAGGTGGGAAATTCCCCATACAGGTCAATGATCTGTTACCTTATTGAAACAGAGACATTTTACTTATTGCCTTCATTCCCTAAGCATCCCCTCCACCCCCTTTAATTGCACTTATCCCTATGTCAACTACAAAATCCCTATAGATTTGAAGGACACAGTAGCAAACAAATCATTGAGATTTGAGATTTCACAGGAAACTGTACAGCAGGGCGAGCTCTGTGAACTGAGGCCTTAAGCCAACAGTGTAGGCTTGGCTTTGTCTGAAAACCTCATGCTGATAAACAGCCTCTCCAAGAAGACAAACTCGGGCCCCTGCTGCACAAGACTCAAAACTTCAGCTACCTCTGCTGCTTGCTGAATCTGATTACAGGCAAGCCCCGAGGACAGGCAGGTCATTGAGAGCACAGAGATGAGCAAACAATAAGATATTATCTGAAGGAATCTTCAGTTTTCCAAAGGAAAATGGTCCCTCTCAGTGTCACATTGACGATAGGATCCTCAACCTGACACTGAATCAGCCATTTAAGAAGAATGAACACTGCGAGCCATTCATGCATACTCACTAAAATAATGAGAGCTCTTTTTTCACTCTTGTTTAAGACATATAAAGAGAAGCTCATGAGGCTTTGCAAGACAAGGCCATGCAGAAACTGGAGCATGCAGCTGACTCAAATGAATATGCCTTTACAGTGATTGGGTATTGAATGAACAATTCTATAGTCTTTTTCTCTATTCTTTATGTGCGTGTAAATAATAGACGTGTTTGACCTCATTGTACTTTACTCATCGATTGTCATGCACTTGAAATAAATAATTTGAAACAACATTGTAAAATACAATCCTTTGATTCTGGGAAGTGCAGTGTTTGGTTAGAAAAATTGTGCTTCAAACCCCGAAAAACTATTTAAAGTAAAAGTTGAACAGCATAATCTATTCTGACCATGTGGTTTCCTTTTGCATTAGCTGTTTTCAAACAGTGACATCTTGTGGACACCTCTGCTCAATTATTGTTGAAACCTTTGTGTGTAATAATGCTTGAAGCCATGTCGCTTGCCACTGTCTGTCTATTTAAACTTGAAGGATGCGCATTGAGGGATCACGCTTCATTTTGTCTGGGCGCTTTTAAAACAAACAAGCAAGCAAAAATCATGAAATCATTAAAATATGAATACATTTTTAAAACAAAAAGTAAATACGTTAATTTAATAGTTTTTCTTTTTAAACAAATCGAAATCAGATTTCTTTCTCTAGTTTTATTTTTTATTTATACAGATTTTTTACTTTTATCGTAACTCGAAACTGGTTAAATTACATTTTGAACTACAACAATGGAAGTTGTAGGTCGGTCAATTCGTGACTTTTAAGTAAAGTCTCGCGATATTTAAACTGGCTGCCAGGCACCCAAAGAAGAGCAGTAATGAGAAGGAGACAGCAGCAAAATAGCTCAGTTGTTCCTAAGAAAGATCAACATATAACTCATTGTTGGTCACATTGCTTATACTAGAAACCAAACGTTCAGACTCAGACGGCATTTGTCGTTTATACGTACACTGAGATTTGAAAGTACGCGGCCTCAGAAGCCAAATTTTATGTGTGAAGTGCTAACTGTTAGCTGACAGGCTACCTAGCATAGCCATTGAAGCAATGGCGTTGAAAAGAATTCAGAAGGTGAGTGTATATTTGCTTACAAGTGCCAGCCATATCTTCAATATATACATTTTTTAAGCTTGAGTCCCCTCTGTAACGATGTTGCCTGTGTCTAACCTTTTCTTTGGGTCGAATTAGCAGTGCTAGCTTGATTTTTCTGCTCCTGTTTAAAATAATTTATAGACAAAGACAAGCTAACCCACCGGTGGCCCCATTGGTGCACTGCTACAGTAACGGTCGCAGTCAACAAACACGCTGTTTATTTTAAATGTTTCTTTGTGTGAAATTATGCCTTTTTCTCCTGAAAGGTTACTAAGCTCTCTTGTTAGTGTTTCTAGTTGTGTTTCACAGTGCAACGTAAAGCTCGGCTTTGACATTATTGAGTGTGTGCTCTTTGTTTTTATTATTGTTGGGTATGTAGATGACCTGTTGATAAATCAGTGGGCGGACAGTTGTTTTTATCGTTGTATCAGTAACTGTCGCTGATGATGTTGCTGAATGACAGCTGCTTGTTGGTTGCCAAAATTGAACCCTAGTGTCAGTGTTGCCATATATGGAATGGCAAATGGGGCACTGGAGCAGGGCACTGTGTATATTTATATAACAGAATAGATAGGCTTTCATTCAAGAGATGTTTAATAACGGGCCTTATTTCTGTTTGAATATCTGCTGTTTTTCTTTCTGTGTTCAACCAAGCTTTGATTTGAGTTAATTACATATCACAGCATGCCTCTTGGGGGGGGAGGAGAATTAGATTTTAATTTAAAATAAATGTTTTTAACCCGTGGGTATGTAGTTCATCAAACTACCGATGAGGCTTCAGTTTTGGCCTATTTTCTCCTGCTACAGATGTGTTATTTCTATATAAAACAGCCTGTCAGATGGAACATATGGGTGGGACAAAAATATTTATGACATTATATTGCAGTGCAGCATCTTGTGTTATAATATTGTTCCTTTTAGAGTGCAGGCACTCTAAAAGCATTCCCACACCAGTTTCACTTACCAGCGTTAGTGGCTCATAAGACCTCGAGGTTATGCTTAACGATTGAATTCATCTCTTATTTATGTACACAGAGACTGCAATGTTTTGTAGACTGTTGTGTAGTCTATCAAGAACTGTTGATGGTGCCAGTATGCTGGCACATGGATTGTGATAGCATCACATCAAGAGTTAATTTGTGTTTTCTTTGAACTTCAAACGTTCTGACTCACTTTGTAATTGCCCTGACTTTTAGGAACTGTCGGACCTGCAGAGGGATCCTCCTGCCCAGTGCTCTGCTGGACCAGTTGGAGAGGATTGTAAGTAGTTTAACAGTTGTTGAGTAATCTTTGAAGATTTATGTGTGATTTACATAATTTTGTTTTTCCTCCTCTCAGTGTTTCATTGGCAGGCAACAATAATGGGTCCAGTAAGTGAAACACTTATCACACCCAATACAGTTAAAGTGCGCTTATAAATGAAAATCATGACCCCTTACTTTATTTCTCTTGCTATTTAAACAGAGTGACAGTCCATATCAGAGTGGAGTGTTCTTCCTCACCATTCACTTCCCAACGGATTACCCCTTTAAACCACCAAAAGTGAGTAAAACAGTGAGGCACAATGCTTCTTATTTTTAAATTTATTCTGTCATATAATTGGCCTTACATCATTTTTTTTTTCTATATTTTGGAACAGGTTGCATTCACAACAAAAATTTACCACCCAAATATCAACAGCAATGGAAGTATTTGTCTGGACATTCTGAGGTCACAGTGGTCACCTGCACTTACAGTTTCAAAAGGTAAAAAAATAAATAAATTAAAATGTGTGGTGTGGGTGTACATATACCCAATACATGAGCCAAAAAGTGTTTGGGGAAAAAAGATTTAGCCAACAGATTTATGATAAACAGATTGTTGCCTGCTTGTTGAGAGAATTGAAATGATGCCAAAGCCATAACATAAAATTACACTTTAGATAAAATTATACCTTCAGTTTCTTTGGATTGTACTGTAGATGGGTCCGATTCATCTGCTAATTTTGGGCTAGTGCAAAAAAAAAAAAAAAAGGAGAACACAGTTATGTCTATAATAAATCCCCTCTCAAAGATTTTTAACTTTGATTCTTTCATCCACAGTATTATTGTCCATCTGCTCTCTTCTGTGCGATCCAAACCCAGATGACCCGCTGGTACCAGAGATCGCCCATACGTACAAGGCTGACAGGGAAAAGTAAGTGACTGCTTTTGCCACAGTTGAGCTCACAGCCAGGTACACTCATGCTGCAAGATTAACTTCTGAGTTTGAGGTTTAAGTTAAACTTTTCGCATTGCATGTGTTTTACAGGTACAACAAACTAGCAAGAGAATGGACACAGAAGTATGCAATGTGAGAACACCAAGGAGATCAGAACGAGATCAGAACTACGAGAACAAAAGAAACACAGATGATTTGTAACTTGAAGTAAATGAGCATCAAAGTAGTTGGGGGACTTTGGGGGAGGGGGGGTAAACTAAACAACAGCCCACTTTTTGGAGAAGGAAGCGGTACTATGAGGTACAGTGCCACTTGGCTTTGTGTGTGTTGAGCTGATACAGTGTGCTCTGCTTCATGACTTGTATGGATCTGCTGAGCAGGACCTAATGGACTCCTTAAAGCACTCCCACATGGAATACCAGAAAACTCTTTACAATCCCTACCACCGTACTCAGACTTTAAACTGTTACTCTTGCTATTGTGATGATCATTATAATTGTTGCTTTTTATAAGCATCATTTTTACCATCATTGAGTCATATCGTCGTGCTACTCGGAAACAAAATGTTTGATTTAGGAGATTATTTCTCCCTTCATTTCAGAGGTACTGTCTGCACCCCACTGGATGTCTTGTTACTGTATTTCATGTTTTCTGGTGGCCTTTCTGTGTTATGTTGATGTGCAATTTAGACAGAATGTTTCCTGTTGAACACAAAAGTGTGCAGTGCCATTACCAGCAGCTGATCTGTTGGCACGTAACTGTCTCTGCCCTGAAACAATGTGAAAGGTGTTAAGAAGGATTTGTCTCCATCATCCGCTGCAATTGGAGTTGTAACAGTATTGAGTTGTTTTGAAAACACTGGGGAGCTGCTGTTTATAAGTTAGCGGGTAGGTTAACGTCCACCTCCATCTTTCTCACACATGCCATCGTTCTTGTGTCTTGAATAATAAATGACGGCTGGTGTCCATAGTGCTCAAAAACTACTGCTGTTTAACATGTTATGCTGTGTAGCTATGAATGTGGCTACTCTTTGTCGTGCAGTCATAGCTGTGCGCCACTTCCTCAGTACAGTTACTCAGGTATCTTTAAGAAGATCATCAGCCTTTTACATGCGGTGACCCATGGTGAGAAAAATGATCAGGGTTAACACAGTCCGACTTCTAAAAATAGCACTTGCCTAATTTTGCGGTTCTGTTCAAATAACGACCCATCACTGACTGCAACTTACTGCAGTGTGATCAAAGACATACCACAATGGGTCTGTGCTGCACAGAAATATATGCTTTCCGAAACATACTGTTACTCTCATTATTTCTCTCCACTTATTTCAGTGTTTTTAAAGCGATTGGTTGTGTGGTTGTGAACAGCTTGCAAATGATGCTGTTTTGAACAGACTTGATGTTTTGCAGCTCTGTGTCACTTACAGTCATAACATTACAGTTTGGTATGCTTTAAATATCAGGATTTATGTTCATTTTCATCATTGTTCTACTTTTTTTTTTTTTTTCTCCCCTCATTAATAATCAACACTGACAGTAAACTTTTTTCCTTTTTTTTTTTTTTTTTTTTTTTAGGGTATAATGTTTGTGGCTTTTTTTTTGTCTTTTTAAATTGTATCTTTGAAAGTGTGGGGTTTTTGTTTTGTTTAGATTTTTTTTTCTCATTTGTGTCATGAATATTGAGCACGATTTTGATGTGTCATAATGTAATAGTAAGATAATCCATTGTAACTGTTGGACAAAGTAGTTGGAAAAGTTGTCAAAAATCACAATTCAGTGCGTCGATGCTGCCAGTATAAAGGGAATTATTGGATATTAGAAGGAGCAAGAAATTTCTGCTATTGAGCTATTATTTAATAGATTCATACAGAAAGGTAAATAGCTAAGCATGATTATTTAAGAAGCTTTGATTGTAGAATTAACACCATTGTTTAGATGCTGACTATAGATTTTTAATATTCTACTGTAAAAATAAAAACATGTCAAAACAAGTTGTCCTGAAAGTATACCGTATATACTAAAATGTTTTGAAAATGTACCCACCGAATGCTCCGACACCTCCGCTGTAATACTACAAGTCCAGTCTTTGTGTGCATTGGTGTTTATTCATCTAGCTATTTATTTATTAGAAAGCTGGGTATCTTCCAACTATTCAACAAGAGCCTCAGTTCATAATATGAGTAATGCTACATTGACTTCCTTTAACCCACGTGTTCAGTACAGTTTCATATAGGCAGCTTGGCATGCTTTGCACTCTGGTGATCCTTCTCAGCCATTTTGCAGAATATCAGGGATTTCGTTGAATTTCATCTGCCTAACACCTCTGACTAAAAGTTTAGCCTTAACCCTCCTTAACCCTCATTTTTGTGTATACATATATATATATATATGGAGAGAGAGAGAGAGAATGTGTCATATAAACTGTAAATTTGCTATCAGGGCTGTATTCCCAAAATGGGTGATTCATTACATCAGTAGAACTGGAAGCCTGCATAAAGAGTTCACAATGTTTTGTTTAAAGAAAAAAAATCAGCTTAGCTTTTACTGAATGCAGGACCAGCCTTCACGCATCTTAAAATCTGGAATATGTGTGCTTGAACTGCCATCGTGAACAGTCACGTCTTCACGTAACCTACACAAGATAATTATGACCTTGTTATAACATGAATAAAGTTAATCTTGATTTCTTGTTGTTTGCAGTCATTTCATGCAGAGCCTGACTGATTTCTCAGCGTATCACACAATGTTTCTGTACCCAACATAATCAGAAAAAATATGTTTGGGGTCATTTAGAAATGGTGTCACCTCACAGCTTGTCCAGCAGAGTGCTCTCTGACTCGTTTACAATGCTTTTGGCAACCACTGCAGCACCTGTTTGCATTTGTTCCTCATCACGGGGGATTTTAAATTGGGTATTTATGATTTTTTTTGAGTTGGCATTGACTTGACATAACCAAAAAACATTCAATCAACATTTTGCAGACATTTTCTTACATACTTCTTAAAGACAAATGGTAAATGGTTCCTTTATTTTATAATAAAAGTTTAGGTTTATCTCTGGAGAGAGAGAGAGAAATATGCACTATAGTTACAGCAGTGATTCATGTCTCAGTCCTTTAAATGTTGCTATGAAGACATTTTCAGGGTAGAAATAGAGAAATATGTGATCTGGTTTGTTTTAGGGCCTTAAAGTGGGTTTTATTATACCTAAATTACATACACTGGTGTTTATTTTTACTGTGAGTCCTATTACTGCTAAAATTTATTCACTGTTACTATTCCTTCAACTGTGGTTGGATATTGACTAAAATGTGTCTTACTTTTCTTTTGGAGCTGTCTACTTGGCTCTTTTGTGGATGCCAGAACAGCAAGTAACCCTGGCATAGAGTATCACAACCTGTATTAGGGTGTAGGCACATGCACAGATCAGTGAATTAACTTTAAGCACATTATCACCATATTACAGCAGCTTTGCCAGGCATTGAGAAGCAGTTGCCTGTGTGATATATTTATGAAAAATCCCAGTGTGAATCAAGACAAATGTTCATAATTTTCCTTTACATTTGATCCCTATAGTTGTTTCCTATACTTCCTATATAGACACTTTTGGGGGAAATGTATATCTTAAACGGGAGAGGAACCATATATTTTGCACCATTTTTGTTTGTTTGTTTGTTTTAAAGTTACACAAGTTAAAAAAAAAAAATCATATAATATGCTCTAATTACTGTAGGGTTAGAATTTTGAATTTCTAATTTATTTCAATGAGTTCCCAGTAAAAGGTGAGGCCTTTACTGGTCCTGTGGACGTTTGATAAGTAACATTATGGGAGATTTCTGCGGTGCAGACAGCAGTGATTGCGTAAAGGTCAGTTTCGTCTGATCTCACTAAACCTTTGATATTTGCATCATGATTTTTCGGAAACATCGCTGCAACTAATTATAGTCGACTTGGTAAATTATTAGAAACAACGCACACAACACCCCCAAATCGGCAGCGTCACGCCACACTGTTATCATTATTACTGTTAATAATGGGTGCACCATGGCTGACATCTAGCCTCTAGGCTAAACTAGCCCTCCCTCCCCCGGCTGAAAGTCAGCAGCATCATTGCCACTCCTCCCAATAGGAAGGGCGCATCCCGGTAGCTAGCTGGCTAGCTGTACTCAGAATAACGATGGCAGTTAACCTCAGCAAAAATGGCTCTGCATTAACAGCTGCATATAAAGAAGTGGTAGATGAAAAATCCAATACCAACTGGTAAGGAGAAACATTTTCATAGCAGTATTAGCTGTTTGTACGAGGGAGGTTGTTAGCTACATTGTTGGCTAGCTTTGAGCGAGTCGACAAGTAACTTAACCTATCGTAAAATAAACTTAGCCAGTTACCTAGAAATAATGGTAATTTGGGAACCACATTAGAGTTTGTAGTTTTTATATAACCGATAACGTTTATTAAGAGTCATCTTTGTATAATGTGGGAGTTTAGTTTCTGACATTTATTGGTGATCTGTTGATTAATAACCTTAAAGATGTGCTAACGAGATAGCTAGTTACAGTGTTGTCAGTTGACGGCTATACTGAGCCAACTAAGATGCTCTGACTGTATTTTTAGCTCAAATTAAATGAAATCATGAAAGGGCGTGAGGTAAGTCGCTAGCGTCCTTGCCCACTTCCTGGTAACATATCAGAAGTAATTTATAACCAGTAAGTGATACTAGAACTTCCTCTTTGTTTTACCCAACGTTACAGAAAGTGTTTGTGGTTTGAAATTTAAACCTGTTGAAGTTCAGCCGCCGTGTTTAATGATGACCCGAATTAAATAATCCCCGAGAGGACGTGTTCAGAGAGAGGACTACTGGCTCTGTGTGGACTCTGAAAATGTCTCTCATCAAATCAATGTTTGCCTTTCTTCCCTCATTTTAAGCAGTCGACAGCCACCGCCTACCAGCTCAGCAATTTGCTTTTTTTAAAATGGTGCTGCTAACAGGATTAAGTAAATGTAGAATAAAGAAGTGATCTTTCGGAGTGAGCAAGTTCCTCTGATATGAACTGCTACGTGCTGTGTCCTGATAACAAGCAAATGCCCTTTAAAATCCACAGCACACTGGATTTTTACTTTGTAAGCGTTATTGTTGGGCTTAAATTAGCAGCCTGTGTTGAGCTATAATTAGCATTATAACATGTGGCTGCTTCTTATGAATTCTGTGGAGGAACAGATCAGTTCATCTGTGTAGTAAATCATAAATGCATCCTGGGTTGTCTCTGGAAGGAGATCTCCAAGCCAAGTGAAATAAGAATGTCACAACACGTCCCTGAATTACACCATACACCTACCTACAACTTACTAAAAACTGATGCAGTTATGAGTTCATATCAGCCAAATCTCTATTAACTTCATGTGGAACTCCCCTGCTATTCATCACCTAAATAAATATTTTGTTGCATACAAATAACCCACAAAAACTCGTTTAGACTGACCCTGACATGAAAAACCCGACTCTATGAAAGGCTTCTTCAAATGCCTCCATTATTAATGTATTTACACACAGAAAATGGAGCTATGTATTAACTAAAGCTTGTTTGTTTAGGTCTGCTAGTCTTTATTTTTACTAGGATTTTCACAGCAAAGAAATTTCAGTGGAATTTTTCTTCTTGGGCCTGCGGCCTGTAAAGATTACTCAAAAGGCTGCTAGAAATGAGGATTAGAAACTGCAGCAGTGTTTACACTACACCTGTTTCCCCTGTATCGTGTGTAAATGGGGCTTAAGTGATACTTTGAATAGGTTTGCAAAACAACTCTTGTTTACTGTGAAATGATGCGTATCCACTTTTCTGTCTGTGGGATCTGTTTTCAGCCAGTGGTGTAATTAGGTGTAATCTGGTGCTTTATACAGGGCCTTGTTCACCTATGAGGGAAACAGCGATGACATCCGACTGGCAGAAAAAGGGGGTGAGTAACCATGTGGATATTTTAATCAAGTTTTTATGATCTCGACACGATATTAGCAAATGTGTGCAGGAATGCCACCGTCAGCATAGCGGTACTGGAATATCAGCACAAAAGGACTGCTTGCCTCTGCTTTCTCACCCCATGATTTGCAATGGGGAAAAAATGCCAACAGTTACACAATGAACCACAGTAACCACTTGACTTTTCCACGATGTTTATGCATCAGATGGAGGACTGGAAGAGCTGGTTGAAGAACTCAACAGTGGAAAAGTGATGTATGCTTTCTGCCGGGTCCAGGATCCAAATTCCGGTCTGCCCAAATATGTCCTCATCAACTGGGTCAGAGCAACACTCAGCTATTAAACATGTGTTTGCCGTCTCTGTTGTGGTCACTAACCCTCTAAATGTTGTTGCGTTTCAGACTGGAGAGGGAGTAAAGGATGCCAGGAAGGGAATATGTGCAAATCATGTCAGTGCCATGTCCAATTTTCTGAAGGTAGTGTGAAACCTTTGAGTCTAGTTCAAATACACATTGGAATTTGTACTGCTGTCTGCTTGTGTTTGCAGAGGAGGCCTAACTGCATGCACCTTAATGCTGACTTTACCGCATGACATTCAGTAAATGGATACACATTCCTGCTCCTAGAATTGTCATTAATGTAATAGCTTTGCTGGAATGATGTCAGTGTTATTAATGCCACACTTGCAAGGAGTTCATTGCTGTGGCTGGTTTGTGTGTCGGAACCAAGATGAAACTCGAAGGGTTTCCTCCTTTGTGTTTTAAAAGGAACTGTTCTTCTTTGCTGTTTCAGGGGGCCCATGTCACTATAAATGCTAGAGCAGAGGAGGATGTGGAGCCCGAGTCGATTATGCAAAAGGTGGCTAAAGCCTCAGGAGCCAACTACAGCTTCCACAAAGAAGCTTCCAGCCGCTTCCAGGACAGCGGTCCGCAGGGTCCCGTGGTATGCACTTCCACTTGCCTGTCAACAATAGAACAAGATAAGCAGCGAACTAGATCTTAACTAGACTCCTTTATCTCAGATCATGCACACGTCTTAAATGTTTTGTTTTTTTTGTTGTTGTTGTTGTTTAATGGTCATCTGCAATCTGATTTATAAGAGTTAATTGGATCCATATTAAAAATAGTCATTATTCCTTTTACAAATCACAGTCTGCCTCTGCACACATGTTTCAGCATCATTTCCCTGCCCAAACATCTGCATTCAGTCATAAACAGTCACAGAAATGAAGCTGCTGATCCAGACATCCAAATATTGGCACTCGTACTGCTGCATGAGCATTTTCACGGTGAACTCAATCTGCATTATATTGAAAATGTGCCATGCAGTGATTGTGTGAGATCTCTCACTGTTTTTGCACAGTGCGTGTGTGCCAAGTGAGAATGCAGAAAAAAAGAGTGTATTCAAGCCACCCTGGTGTGGAAATGCAGTCACGTTCACACAGAAAATAAACAAAGGCAACATTGTTCTTGGTCACTTGTGCACATATTATAAAATGAGTCATCCTCTGTTCTGATTTTCTTCAGCGCTCTTTGATGTATCAGATTTTTTTTTTGGTTTATCAGTTAGCTTTGTTAATGTGATGTGAAAGCTGCTTCATATTGAGGAAAGGCGAGCCAGGCCTTCATGCATCCTGTCACATCCTGTCACATCCTGGCCTCATTCTGCATTTCAGCTGCTGTGTGCTGCTGACCGCCGGTGTCAGCAGCGTACAGTCTCGCCCTTTCCACTGCGCTCTGTGTTGGGAATGATGACAAAGTGATGACACAGCACTGATTAAAAGCTGAGCAGATTTTTAGATTTTGTGTCATATATGATGTGTTTATGAAGTTTGTCCACAAGTAACCTGTGAAATAAAATACTTTTTTTGTATTTTAATTTACTCTGGCAATTCTGCCAACACTGGACGGCATATCGATGTTTGTTTTCTTGTCATACAGGGCTCAGTCTACCAGAAAACCAACGCCATGTCAGAAATCAGAAAGACCAACAAAGACAACTTCTGGGCCCAGGCAGAGGTACACTCATTAAACAATATGTACTTGTCTCTTATCTCTGTGAAAATGCAAGAAATGCCTCAAATATTTTAACATATTACACATCCTGCCTTTTCTGTTAAGCTCCTTAGTGCCATGTATTTTTCACTCTATAAAAAATACATGGCACATAGCCTTTTCCATCACAAATGTAACTGTGATGAGTAACCGCTTAGTTGCAACTTTTTGGTGGTGCTAATTTCCCAGCAGTTTTCTTTTATTAATCATTGTAAAATCAAGCTTTTCAATGACTGTGACGTTTGACCTTGTTGCTGTGATTGGCTTTTAGAAAGAAGAGGAGAAGCGTCGACTGGAGGAGCGGCGCAAGGCAGAGGAGGAGCGCAAGCACCTGGAAAAGGAGAGGAAAGACAGAGAGGCCAAGGAGGCAGCGATGAGGGAAAAAAGGGACAAGGAGAGGTCCTCTCAAATTGACCAACAAAAGTAGGCTTATCTAATAATGAGGCCAGTTTGCAATTGTTTCTTTTTATCTTTTCTTTTTTAAACAAAGGTTCAAATTACATTTTCTCTGTTTTCTCATTATTAATTAGGAAGTACCAGCAGCAGCAGGAAGCTGAGAGTAGAGAGCAGGAAAAACCCCGTTGGGTGAGTGCCTCACTGGGCCACTGACACGACTACATTTAATTAACAGTGTTCATTTTTGAGTACTTTTTGGTGGTGCTTACACCTTCTAAACGCAAGTCAGGAAGGTAGCAAAGTCAGCAGTGCCAACATTGATATTAACATTATCAGGAGGAGCAGGAGGAGAACCAGGCAGCCCAGACGAGAGCAGTCAAGAGAGGTGAATCTGTGGAGAAGGCCAATGTGAGTTCCCCTTCACCCAAGTGCTCTTCTTCTGGCTAATTTACTCTTTTCTTTTGCCTAAATCAAAATCTCTAATCCAGTGTAAGCCCTTTGATGCTCAGGGGAACGCACCTCTCTTCCAGCTTCTGTCTCGTATGACGTCAATCTTCAGATTGATTTGTTATTTTTGTGTCGTTTGACAAACGCTTTCCACCACATTACCGACGACCTCGGTCTAATGCTTTTTGTACATATTATTGGTTTTCTTCCTCTCAGGAGGCTGCTTCTCTCATCTCTCAGCGTGCTGTGAACCCCAGAGAAATGTTCAAGCAGAGAGAGAGAGGAATAACTCCCAGTGACTCAGATGTGCCTCCTGCTGCTCCTGCAAGCCCTCAGCCAGGTATTTTCGCACTGTAAACAACGACTTGGTCATGTAAATCATTGAATGTCAGCATCTTTTTCAGGTAGTGGTAGGTATAAATTCTGTAAGTGATTATTTCCCCATCACTGTCCTTTTCCATAGTTGAAATGTTCCATCAGACTGTCTAGTTGTCTCGTAGTTCATACTTAACTCTGTCGCCATAACGCTGTCTCTTCCTCTGCTCAACCTGTCTGGTCTTTGTTTTCTGTCTCTTCAATTTTTGTTTTGTTTTTTGGGGGGTTCTGGGGGCTCAATGTGCATCTCTGCTCAGGGCGTCTTCAAAGCCCCTTTCTGTCTAAGCAAGTGTATGAATCTGAGCGAGCCAGCTCACCTCAGCGCCAAGCTTCTCCTGTACCTGCAGGCTCCGCCTCTCCTGTCCCTGCCACAGGTGTGAGCTTTAAACACACACGCGCACAGACACACCAACATACAAACACACACACAAACAACAAGTTGGGTGTCAGACTGACACTTAACAACAGCGAATCGCTTCGTGTCTCGTTGTTCTGGTGTCTCATCTTTCACATTTCTTGTAATCTGCCATTTCATCATGAGTCATGCTTCCATTCTGTTTTCTTAAGACTTGTTTTGATACTCCTTAAGTTAAGCAGACCAAGAACGCCCTTATGTCTGAGCCTGGTGGTGGAATTTAAGCTTGTGTGCTCTTGTGAATGTCTTCCACATGCATGTCTGTGCTGGTGTTTTGGGTGATAAGAGCCTGATGGTGGTGATGATGATGATGATGATGATGGGCCGTCCCGGTGTGAGTATGATGAGCAGGACGCAGCCCCTCAGGAGCAGCAAGGTGGGGTTCATTTCACGGGCAGTGTTAATCCTTTATATCATTTTCCCAACCCTTCCATCTGCTTCAATATAAACACATTGTCGTGATTTGCTGTGATAAAATAACTAAACTTGCATCTTGATAAAAGGCTGTTCCTGAAACCTGCTGGTAAGGCTGACAGCCCAGGCCCCCCACACACTCATTCTTACAGTTCTCTCTCTATTCCAGAAGAAGCACCGACTGCTAACTCGTGCGTCACAGAGCCAGTTTATGAAGACCCTCCTCAAGTGAGTGTTTACTTACCTTTGGCTGGACAGTGATAGACATAAGCAGCCACTATTAAAACCAATTTCTCTGTTCTCTCCTAGGCAGAGGAGACTAACACCTATGAAGTGACTGCTGAGGAGACATCAGACAGAGGCATCTGTGCGAGAGCTTTATATGACTACCAAGCTGGTCAGTCTCGGGTTAAAGTTCTTAAATATTTGACCAAATTCCAACACATGGCCATTTATCTATGGGACACATTCTTGATAGAAGGAATATGGGTGTATATTAATTTTTTTTGTGGAAAACCTAATTATCCCTGCTACACATGACAGTCATCAGCAGCTCTGACACAGTAGCTACTAAGTAATGCAGAGTTCAGAATTGCTTTATCTCGCTGTGCTTGTTGTTTCCAGTTAGCTTCAGTATCTCAGTTAAGTTGAAAATGACGCTGAAAAGTCACCCTAAAAGTAGCAGTATGTTTTGTAAAAAAAATAAACGGGTAAAAGACAGTAAAGAGTGACAGAAAAGGGGGACGTGAACTAAGATTAGGGAGAATGAAAATAGAAGTTGCAGCATCCACGCTGCCCTGGCTCAACATCCCAGATATCCAACCTATTCAGCCCTTCAGCTATTCATCTTTTATCTAAGTCAAGCGCACCTCACTGGCTCTGACTCATTTTAATTCAGCTTTTATGTTAAAATGTGTGTATTTCATACTGATGCCTATCAGGGTCACAATGACTCTTTTGGTGCTTCTAGGTAGAGGTGTGTTTTTTCTTTTTACCCACACACCCTAGAATTCACTGTATGATTAATAAACCCATTTTAGGAAAAGTCATGAAATCTGAGGTCATGGGGTTTTATTTTAGTGCCAGAGCACTTTCAGTGACACCTTTGGTGGTTTTAGTGTTTAGGAAGTTTGACTGAAGTATGTGTTGAGAAATTTCTTAAAATAAACCCAAACTTCTTTTCTTTTAGCTGATGACACAGAGATCTCTTTCGACCCCGACGACATCATTACCGGGATTGAGATGATAGACGAGGGCTGGTGGCGAGGCTACAGCCCAGATGGCCATTTTGGAATGTTCCCAGCCAATTACGTGGAGGTCATGTAAGCCCGGCGCGCCGCTTTCCCCGCCGATCATCGATCGGAGCGGCAGGCCGGTAGGACCTCTGCAGTAAACACGACACACAGCAACGTCAGTCCTCACACACTAGATATCAGGCCGAAGTGAAGCAAATGAGCCTCCACTTCCTGGATAAAAATAACATGAATGGTCATCGCGGGCCTGAAGCTTTTGATTTCAAGAAAGTATTTCCATTAAATCGTTGATGTTATAAGCAAGTGATGGCATAGCGTAGGGATTTGTGAAGACCTACAGGCCAACCAAAAACCTCCCTTTGTCATTCCAAAATTAAGTCCTGTAAATGTGATGCAGTGTCAGCCTCTTTAATTCTGTTGTGAGCATTTCTATTTCACTTTTCTTCCAAAGTGGCTTCAGTTTGATTTCAGGTATAATTTCGTCGTTACTTTGTAGCAATTGCTCCTCTCCATTTCAGGAAAGAAAAAAAATCAAAGGTGGTGGTACCAGCTACAGAATAAACTTTTGCCTTGATTTTTGCCTTTCTGTACCGGCAGACTGAATAATTTTTTATTATTATTATTGTTATGTGACTGAATTTACATCCTGTGTGAATTTGAAACCTTTACTGATACGACTGTGGTTAATTACATATTTAAAAAAAACAAAACTTGTTTGCTGTGCTCTGAGTGGTAGGCTCTGTAGTAGGAAATGCATAAAGTGGTTCCTATTTAACTGTGAGCAAACGTTTTTGCTTTCATTTCATTTCAATTCCTTCCTCATATGGGCCGCATCATTTCACCATTTGAACATATTGAACTTTTCAGGGAGAAGTTGAAAAGAAGAAGGCGTAATCAGCATTATTTCTGTTCTGTTATATTTGGATCTCGCTGGACTGAGGTTGACTGAGTGTATAATAGATGTCTGACGATAAGTGACGATATTATGGTGCCATTATGACGGGGCGTTAATGCAGTGATAACATTTTATTGACACGTTTAAGCAGCTTGTCGGCACATTTTATGCAAGACCACTATTTTTTATCATGGAACAAAATGTTTTGCTCTTTTGAACTTTGAGGTCAGTTAACAAAAGGAAAGAAATGAGTTGATCGCAAATAGCAAAGGGCATTGTTTATCCATTCCAATGTTTCATGTTTGAGGTTTCTTTTTCCAGAGTCTATTGTAATGCACAAACGTCCTTCATAATAAAAATAAATAGGCAATCTGTGTTGTCATGTTGTTGTGTTTTTTTTTTGTTTTGTTTTTGTTTTTGTTTTTTTTTAAACAAATGTACATTAGAAACAGATTGAAATAACATAGAAAACCTTCAGGGATTTTCAGAGGTGTAACAGGAACTCAGATGTATACACAAGCTTTAACGTCAGTTTCCTGGAATGAGACAACAGCTGGGGAATTCACCTCTAATGCATAGGTTTCATTTTCACACGAAAATCAGATTTTGCTTCTCCCACATCCTTCAGTTAAATCTTGTGTTCAAGTGAAGAAATTACCTGCTTTATAATATTGCAAACTTGATTTCCAGAGAAGAGCAGTTCTGTTGTTGTTTTAGCAGCGTCACATTGTCACAAGGCCTCTTCGTTGCATGTGTCACATAAGTGCCTTATATCTTCTCGCCTTTTATGAGCCTTTATCATTCATATCTTGAGTTTAAATGCAGTTAAAGAACTTCCCACAATGAGATGGCACTTTAATAACGGTCTGAAGAGAGCGCTTCTTCCTCCTGCTTCACTTTAAATACATGAATATTTTGTCTGAGCTTGTTTAAATTCAAAATTTGAACTGAAACTCTTTTTCTAATGTAAATTAATATTGGCTTGTCAAGAAATTAATCAGCCAGTTTAGTTTCAGGACAAGTTCCACATACGCCTACACAATCTAGAAACTAAATTTTAAACCTCTGCTTTAAATTATTGCGAGTTCACTTCTGAAGATCCGTGCCGATCCCTAAAACAACCGGGGAGAGGTGCAGATCTTTTTTAAATCCCTAATCTACAAAAACAAAAAAGCAAACGCAGAATTTTTTTGCAGCCTGCTTAATAACCATTTGTCACCGTGACTGGAATCGTTATGTGCCAGTTACACACTCTGCAGATTGTTCCCAGGATAGTGAGTCACTTCAGACAGGAAATCAGTGTTTTGAAATCACAATATTCTCTCCATCTCATTTACATTGAGCTGCCCTCCTCTCAACCTCAGTGTTTATGTCAGTGAAAGTCACAAATGAAAAGCTGGGGATTTTCTCATTCTTACGAATGATGTTTTTGCTCATCTGCACATCAGGTCTGTGCGTTTGTTTTCAGCGGCAGGAGATACAAAAGCTCACAAGATTTCTGCAAAATTTATTGTCACAGTTACTTGGAATTAAGATACATTTCCTATAAATCCTCAAGGGGAGGGCGCAAACATTTTCTCACACCTGATATTTCTAAGTTCATTTTTTCTCAGCTTGTCTTAACGGCTGCGATCACGTCTTCCACTGTTTTTTGAGCAGCTTTGCTCGTGTTCTCAGAAAACCAAAACAAGAACATGTCTATCAGTTGTGAAAAAAAAGCCCTTTGAAATTTGGGCAGTTTGTAGATATTTGGTTATTTTGACATTTGAAGTGTTAATCATTTTGAAATGTCACACTCTATCCGCACCAGATGGAGGAATAGGGCATCCCCCTTTCAAACAGATCAAAAACATGCGGAGGAAATGTGGATCACGTCAAGTGCAGCATCTCTTGACTCGGGTGCTTTATCACGAGATCTATATAGGTTTGCTGTGTGTGACATAGCAAAAGGAAAATTAAGGGGAAAATACACTTTTAAAATGAGATTCAGGTGAAAAAAATTAAGAGCAACAAAATATATATATTACTCAAATAAGAAAAACAACTTGTGTTGAAAAGTCACTCCAGTGCATCCTGAGTTGCAGGAAATCTCAAGACTCTGACTCATAACTGGTAATAAGGAGACAGATGACCGTTTTTCTTTCACGCACTTTTTTTTGGGGGGGGGGGGGCACTCATCTCTAGTGGAAAATTCTGTTTCTGCCATATCCTGGCATTTTATTTTTAAACGTGATATCTTTCTGCGATGGTCAGTAGAAACCGTTTTAAAGAAGTAGAACATTCACACTTCCTTAAAATACAACCTACGGGCTTAAATCCCTGCAGCTGCCAGGAAATTTCAAAGCTTTCATTTACCTACATGTTACTACTTAGAGTATGTCTTTAATTTCTATAAGTTGCTATGAGTCAAAGGCACATACATGAGTGAATCCAGTCTAAAACACCTTCACCCAAATGGTGCAATTTTAAAATGCCATTTCAGGTTTGCATACATCCCACTCTAGTAACAGTGGAAAGTTTAACCTTTTAGACATGATGCACTGAAAAATGAACATTCTGAATATACTCGAATGATGTCAATAAAACAGACACTCCCACTTGCATAATAACACTCCTGTAGCCTGCTGGCTTTTGGATGACTCCTATCTTTGCTGTGTTTTATGTTACCTATACTTTGTTTGGCCCTATGTTTCCTCCGTCACACATGTGAATCAGTGTGCTGTCACTTGATGCGTGACAGGGATTTTTTAACACTGGACAGCCTTACGGGTTTAACGATGATTCACCTTACATCTGCTGTAAGGCTGGCAAATTTGAAAACCTGTACTCAGTACATGCAACAAGCAGATAAAGCTGACCTTTTAAAATAATAAGAAACTTGACTGCACAGTTAGCCTAGCCTCACCGTTATATATAGGTCAAAGCATTGATTACACACAAAGATACACAGTCTGTGGTTCAGCAGCTTGATTGAAGTAAATGTGCCAGGTGTGACCTTTTTTAAGGGACAGTACGCAACGAGCAAAAGATGCAATAGCTTACATATAAAAGTCTTTATAGATATATGTATATATATGCATAAAGATCCTATTAGCTTTATTATAGAAACCTTCAAATCTTACGAGTCAGAACGCACATCATGTGGTCAGAGTATAAGACCTCTATGTGAAAAATAGTCCCCATATCTTCCATTGCTCATGAAGTAAACAAGCATTCCTCTGTGATTCAGTTTACATTGTTGGCCACGTACAGCCCACTTTAATCTTAAGCAGGCCAGACCATTGAAACTGGCTTTTCTAACAGTCTAATTTAGCTACACACTGAATGAAATAAGAAGCGCAATGAAATGCTGCTGCAGGGAATGCAGGAAACCTTTTAGCATGACTCTTTGGGCTTAAATAGTAAGAAATAAAAGTGTAAAATTACGGGAAAGGTTCTGGTAGCACATTGTCCAGAATGATCAGTAATTATAAAAGAAAGTTTGTAAGGTTTTTTATTCACAGAAAATGTATTTTTGTATCTTTGTTCTAAAAAAATAGATATTTCTATAGTATGGAATGAAAAAACAGGAACTTGTTAGTCATTTAAATGTTTATCTAGTTATTTTAGTGCACTATGAGTGGTCATGGGGGAGGCCCTTATCAGCAGGAACTTACAGCTACTTCAAAATCTATGCCCTCCCTCACATTTTCCATTGGGCCAGATTGGAGTGTTCGGCAGGCCGAATCTGGTCCCCTGGCCCTATGTTTGACACCGTCTGCTTTAGAGAAATATTTTTACCTACTTAAGCACTGATGTTAATAAGTGATAGCTTCCTATGTTTACCTGAGAATAGTCATTAGTGTACATGTTCAGGAAATGTTACGCCCCCATTTAAACTATATGTTTGTTTAACATGAAAGCTGTATAAGAAATCTTCAATAGAATCACTTGTAGTAATCTCTACAAAATCAGAAATATGTGTTTCATGTGCTGATGACACCACAAGTATAGACAATAGCATGTCCTCAGGAAAAAAACAGATGAGAAACAGCACACTGTGAGCTACAGCTGTCAGACTGTAAGATACCCAAATGCAGATTTTAATAAAGTTTTAAGCTGACTATTCAAACACAGCTGATGGAAGAAGAAAAAAAGGACTCAGTTTCCCAGACTCATTTGCGGTGTTACATCAGTCAACCAATGAAACTGTCCTGTGGAGACACCTTCCTATTTTGTGGTGTCAAGTTGATGTGAGCACTGCATGAATTACTGTCACAGTTAAGCCGGAGACTAGAAGGCAACATCTGGAAATGGGTAAGAACGATCTTGATTTTGTACTCAAAAGTAGATGCTGTTTACATGTGTTGCTTTATGAACGTATAGAAACGAGTTAAACACATCATTTTAGGGATGATTTTAGTTCTTCTGAAGTTTTTTTATAAAGACACTTTGAAGATTTTTGCAAAAGTAAATTCATGTTCATGACATTCATCTGTGACAGAAGCGACTGTTAGACCCAAAACGTCACAAAGTGTCACAGGAGTTCTCGCCGGCTTTTAAAGTGCCGCAGTTAATCTGTCACAATAATGTGACTCCGATCGATATCTGCTTCGAACACCAACACAAGCGCGTGTTTTATGTGAAGCTAAGTAACCTCTGAGAGGCAATGGAACGTTTTTTTTAAAAACAATATGTCAAAAATATTTCTCCAACACTCGAAATGGAGAAGTTCAGGGCTACTGAAAGCAGAATTAAAGGTTCAAGCCGCAGCACAGGAAATAAATGATCTCAAAAGAGAAGCATATTGGTTTTGCACACAAATGATATCACTGTGGGTGGAGGGCTTCATGGTATTGAGGTGACAGTTTGTGAAGAATGACATGTCATTCTCAGAATTGCATTTCATTCCCAGCCTTGGTATTTTCTTCTTGTTTGTTTGGCTTTTTTAACATTCATATTATTTCCAGCTACGTTCATAAATTCCTATATTTTGCAGTCCTGAACGTGGAAGCACTAAAGTAAAAGTCAAACTGTTGCCAGGCGAAATATCACAAACCACTAACGTTCACGTTAATGCAGGGCAGGCAAATGAATGAAAGTGCCTCAGTGGATTCTCATCTTGCTTGAGATTATCTTGCCAAAATACTGTAGTTCTTGTGTCACAATATCATACAGTGCAGCGTACAAGTGGTTGTGTTCATGAGCAGGAAGTGGTTTTGCAACCTGTGGTTTTATATCACACCCAGTTGACAATATGTTCTACAGATTACTGTTTTTCTTTTTTTCCCCCTGAACTTATCAAACATTATAACTGTTGACCAAATTACAACAACAGTGATGAAAATCACCTTTAATATTATTTATGAGGGATGCTTTTAAATTTTGATCAGATTGCGCACTTCTACCCAAGATATGTCTTGAATTTAAAAAAAAAAATCCTAGGTGGCTCGGGTAAATTCACATACCTAAATGACTCGATTTTTGTTGAGTTTACCGTCTCTGTCTCTTTGAAGCTCAAGAGGACCAGAATGAAACGTCACAACAAACGGCAGCCAGTGACGAAGAGAAGGGGACCGCAAAGCAGGTACTAAACTCTGTCACTGCTGATAAAATGACAAAAAAAAAAAAAAATGACAGTTGGTCTTCTGGCAGCCGTCTGGGCAATTTCCATCAGTTACAGTTAATCAGTGACTACAGACATGACTACTCAGAATGAGTTATGTGTTGTGTTTTCATTTCCCCTTTTCAGTGGATTTGAGTGGCGATTTTTTGAAGTGCTGATTATGTGCGTACAGTCGTTTCATCTCTATGGTCGATTATGAAATGAGTAAGGAGGAATAAGTGATTCTGCTTTGTTTTCTGAGAGGCCTCGAAAAGGCGCACACACACACACACCTCACACGCCACAATATTTCGTTGCACATAAAGAAACTGCGGGAGCACTGCCACTCACAGCCGCTGTTCTGGTAAGTGAAATGAGAGGAACAATATGAGAAACACAAATTAGCTCATGAAATTTCCAAAGCTGATGTTAGTTGAAAGCATGGTGGTTAATGTGGTGACTTCTGGCCTGACGATAGCATCAATCCAGAACGCCGCTGACAATCATTGTGAGAATTGTGTATCAACACATTGACATCAACATCACCCACACAGTTTTCCAAAAAAAAAAAAAAGAAAAAAAAGACAGAAAAAAGAGAAAGAAAAGAAAATTCATCTGTGAAAATCAACCGAAAGTTTCACGATGATATTTGTTCTCTGGTCTTGAGTGCGATCTTCAGCGCAGGGGCTTCATTATGTGGCTTACAGTGAAGACATTTCCTGTAGGCGATCATTGATGCGTAAACCTGAAAGTTTTGTGAATCAGATCTAAAATACAATGACTGAAAACAGACGAGCTGAATTCTGTGCAAGATTCCAATCACCACTTTCTCACATTTTTAGACGAATATCATTGCGCGCGCACATTCTGCCGCATATTCAATCAAAATCCCCTGATTTGTACAAATGTGGCGAGAAAAGCAGGTCGCCCGGGGTGCTCTTCTAGGTGGTGCAGAAAATATTGCCTATGAGAAAACCTTTAGAAAACAGTGGAAAGTCAGAGCTGTTTGCTGCTGGCTGGGAACAGGAGTGTAAAGCCACTGAACTGTGACTCAGTTGGGCTATCTTGGTTAGAGGCCTGCACCTTCACTATTACTCACTCTAGGGGTTTACTTCTCGGAACCAGGAACCACATAGAGGAACTTGATTCAATATGAAACCGCCTCTAGCTGTTTTGTTGTACAATGAGTGCCACAGAAATAGCAGCTTCTATATGTGGTGATTCAAAGTAAAATATTGACAGCGTCCACTGCGGTATCCCTTGACATCCAATCTACCGAAATTGATCAAATGCAGCTGTGATGTGAGATCTCACATTTAAATAGATGCTGTAAATTCCAAACTCTTTGTTTTCACTACGAGAAGTGACTATATCAGCGTTTGTGATGTATGAACCAGTGTTTACACAGCGTGAGCGACACGGTGGCTGTGAACAACGGAAGACTATCACACCCAAGGGTTCGTTTTTAGCTGCCCTTTTTTTTTTGTTCTTCTTCTTCTTCTTTTTTTTTACTTCAACAATAGAAATATCATCTGAGCTAAAATTAAGCAACAGTTTCTCTTCTTGAGTCTCAGCTTTTTGAAATCTTTTGAAGCGACGATTTTAATTCTGCATGCCTTTTCTGTTTCATTTCTGTTTTCTTGCAAACCACAAATAGTGACATTGTGAATTTCCTCTGCTGGACTTCTGAGTAATGTGAACTTGACGCCAAATTTCTTGGTATCTTAAATTCCTCGTTAGTGTCACTGACACTACTTTTGCAGAAACGTATGCGATTTTTGGAGCTCTTGCAAAACAACATATTTATTCACCTACTGACTCTCACATACAGCGCTTGCAACGACTCTTCTCTTCTTGGCTCAAGCTCATTTTACTGAGTGACATTTGTACCAGTGACTGACAGCTCCAGACCAAAAACCCCACAAGTCTGCTGCGTTCTCTCCAGACAGGATGTATAGCGGTTATCTATTGAAAGTAGCGGTAAAACCCTACTCTCTGATTTTGACGTTTCATTTCAACATTTGTGTCTCATGAGACAACTCTGCATGTCGTTTTTCCCATTTCTCTCACAGTACCTTCAGCTGTAAAACAGTGGACTGTGACACATTTACAAAGCATACTAATGTAGTCCTTTCATGCATCTGTTTCCTCTTACTGTAGGCTTCTCCTGCTGTTATTGAGATTCACGACTCTACAACTGAATGTGAAGATGAAGGAAGGGCCAGTGTGGTGCAGATGGAGGAGAAGGCATTTGTCTCAAGTTTGCACTCTTTTATGAAGGAGAAAGGTACACCCATTGAAAGGATTCCCCACCTGGGCTTTAAACAAAGTGAGTTTACTCTATTATTGCTTTTGTATAAACACATTAGTAAAATGAAATTAGAAAAAGAAGTAGATTATTCATGTGTGTGTGTCTCCCCCCCACTCTCAGTTAATCTCTGGAAGATCTACAAAGCTGTTGATAAACTTGGAGGCTATGATTCAGTAAGTACTTTATTTAGCTTATGTAACAGATGCAAAAAAAAGGCTTCACTGCTGGCGGGCTTTTAAGTGGAAATGAGCTGTAGGTTTAGGTGCTAGAGATGCAGACAGCGGCGCTGTCAACACATCGCTCCCCATGCTCTGTTTTCTTTGATGTTGACACTGTGGCATAAGTTGTGAGAGTGAAACTCATAATGAAATGGAACTAGATCGAGGCTCGTGTTGACCACCGTTGCTTTGTCCCAGGTTATAAATACACCAATATGAGCCACCTACGTTAGCACAGGTTTAAAATTGAAAGTGTAATTTCAATACCGAAAACCAGCAGACATGGCATTTAAAGGGAAAGCAACCACTGCCCTTCCTCAAAAACATTTTTACAAATAGATCTATAAGTAAATATATTAGGGTCCAAGCACCTGAGGTACAAAAATGAATAAATTCATTCACACAAGCGCAGTCTGCTAGGTGTTAGTCCAGGTCAAGTCTCTGACTTGGACCTTTTAATCACACTGTTGCTGCCTTGGTATGTTACACAGAACTAATACAGGGGTGGACAATTAACTTTTCCAAGGGGCTCCATGATAAACTAGGAGTTCCGTGGAAGGCCACACCCTCACCGGAGTCCTATTTTTAGCCTGCCCTTTCAAAGAATTAATATCGAGCAGAACTGACTCCACCTTATTGGTGAATTTCCTTGTTTCTCAGTTTCTAATGTACCCCCTTGGGAAAATGAATTGCCTGTGCACTAACAAGTGGCAGTGCACCCATACCTGCAAGCATGTTGTTAACTGTCAATCCTCTTGCCCAATTCTGATTTTAATTTTGTCTCCAAAAATAAATAAATACAAAATTGAGGATTTGTGGTTTGAATGGACCAGTAGGTGGTTACATCCATCTTTTATATACAGTCTATGGTTTCATGATAGAAACAGCATAAAATTAGGATACCAGATACTGCCATCCTAGTGGGAACTGTTTAAATAGTGTAATGATTTTGAACTGTTATACACGTTCATTTTTGTCAACAGGTGACAGCACGACGCCTTTGGAAGAAAGTCTACGATGAGCTGGGAGGAAGCCCCGGTAGCACCAGTGCAGCTACTTGCACTCGCAGACATTATGAGAGGTGAGGATGACTCTGTTTCTCAAGAACCTTTTTTGGTTCAAACACTATAAGATCAGCTGAGACTCAGTTTAAACTGTGCTGCTTATGTGACAGGCTGGTGCTTCCCTTTGAGAGGCATATAAAAGGAGAGGAAGACAAACCCCTGCCTCCAAGCAAACCACGAAAGCCATACAAGAGAAATTTGGATGGCAAGATGACTAAGGCAGAAGGGAAGAGGAAAAGAACTCATTCAGATAGAGACATTGATTCAGAGGTAACAAATTATAACTCTGACAAAACATCTAAAAGAGAAGTGTTTGTTTATATTGTGTTCTAAAATCCCTCCTCCTCTATGTCTTTCAGTTACTCACCCAGAGAAGTCCAGAATCTTCCTGTCAAAGTGAAGCAGTAATTCATCCTCACTCTGCTCTCTGGGCTGACAGACACCACACTGAGCCAAACAGAGCCACCAATAATGTCTGCCCTTCTGTTTACCTTCTCCCCGCATCCAACTCGTGGATTGCTCAGTTATCAACTGCAGCCGGAGAGGTCATCTCTCCTCTGGAGAAAAAAAAGCGAATGGCTCAGGCTAGCCTCAATTTGCCGCCCAGTTCTCAGAGCGAGGATAAAGAAAGGCCCTCCGTCATCCACTGTTCCCAGTCTCCAGCCAGGGCTTCTTCCAGCAGAAACTGCAACTCCTCTGATGGCTCCCCACTCCCTTTATCCTCCTCCTCTTCCCGCAGCCCCTCCCCTTACTCTGTTTCATCAGAGGAAGGTCCAGCAGGAGGTGAAGATAAAGCTGCATCAAGCTCAGAAATGTCCCAAAACGCTTCTGTCAAAAATCCATCGGGCCGCAGTGAGGATAGCAAGACTGTTAGTAAGACACACAAAGAACCTAAAGGACAGAATAAGGATGTTTCTCAAATCGTCTCTGACTCGATTAAAAACCAAGTTAAAGACTGGAAGTCCTACAAAGGAGCAAGCAAACATTACCTTTATCCTTTCCAGCTACCCACCACATACTCTGTGAAACCTGGCTTTTCTCCAACATCTACCTCTAGCTTCACCAGAGTTATTCCAAAATCTGGCAATGTTCTACGACCCACTCCAGTTCGGCCAAGTACCAAAGGCCAAACGGGCAGGTTGCTTCAGCAGGACGACTCTCTGACTTGTGCAAAGAGGATGTCTCCGTGGCCCTGTCAGACAGAGAAGAGAGAGAAATCCAGGACAATACAACAGAAAGTTTCTCCCGCTCAGCAGAGCCTGTCCTATTCCGCCGCCACCATGCCGTTGCCGTGTGTCCTGTCAGGCTACGAGAAAACAGCCAGAGACTCCAGGCTCCAACCTCCCCTGCCCCCTTCATTTATCCCCAGCAGAATGAGACTACCTCCCTCTCAGCTAATGTATCGCAATATACCAATGGGTCCACCTCCCTCTGCTCTCATCGGGTCTGCTTTTTACTCCTACCCCTACCCCATTCCTCTGTTAAATCCCCAAACTGCATATGCCATTCCTGCCATCAATCCCATTTACCCTCAAAAGTTGTGAGAAAATCACAATGATAATCACAAAACAAGACAGTGGGTTGTTGCCCAGTTGAGTATTGTTGAGGCCTCCTGACATGTTTTAAACATTAAATATTTTTCAAGTTATTCCTGCTGAGTGACTGTATGGATCCTGGGGATTAACACCGAGCAGTGACAGCTGCAAATATTTATAGGAGCCAGTGAATCATGTTGAAGACTTGCTGTCCAAGTGCACCTGAGAGGTGCACTACTTAAAAAAAATTACAATATGCAATATTTCTTTAGCTGCTACACTAGGATCAAATAATGTAATCTGTCTAATATAAATTTTGGAAAAACAGATTAAGGTCAGTTATTTTCAGTTTTAATTTCTTTAGATTTTATCTAGTAAATTTTAATGATATGTTGCTATGATTATTAAAATGAATTTTATATTCAATTCAGGTCAAAATGAATGCGATATTAAGGTTATCGTCAATTGCACAGTTTCAGTATTTTGTTTTTGGAAACAAAAAACTGTCTAATGTCCCCTGATGTACTGTAGTTATGTCTGAAGATTATTATTATTTTGAATGAATGTTGGTCAGTGTTTGATATAAAAAAAATATCTATATTGTTCTCATGTTATTCAAGTGTATTTAAACAAAAGACTAAACCAGCCAACAAATAAAGAGAAAACATGAAAACATCTTTGTTCTTTTTGTTCAGTTCAATCACAGCACTGTAAGATTGTGAAAGATGAAAGCTTTAGCACTAGGCTCTCTCCTCCGCCTTCTTGATATGATGTTCTTCTGCTTTCCTGCCCGCTGTATCTTCGACAATGCTGAAAATAGATGAAGAA
Organism: Simochromis diagramma; assembly: GCF_900408965.1. Lineage (NCBI taxonomy): Eukaryota > Metazoa > Chordata > Actinopteri > Cichliformes > Cichlidae > Simochromis > Simochromis diagramma. The sequence goes on along the minus strand of NW_024387520.1, from coordinate 5,975,044 downwards.
ACTGAAAATTCTGCTGAAAATTTGTGCTCAAAACAGGTGAAAAAACTTTTTGCTGAAAAGACATGAAAAAGCTAAAATGGATATTAGAAAATTTGCTGAAATCATAAAAACATTGCAAAATTGTAATTAATTGGCAGAAAAATTGTAGTGTGGTCCATTCATTTTAATGGGCCAAAAAATGGCACAAAAAGTTTAATATTTCAAAAAGTATAGCAGTTATGAGCACCAAAAGATATAGCACACATCTGCAGAAGGAGCAGAACAGTTTAAAGTTCGAATGGTGAAAATCAGTTGAAAACTGAGGGAGGAGTTAAGCGGCAAAGAAACGGAGCAAGTAGAATAATAAAGGATCAAAGAATAAAGAGAAACAGGATCACAATATTTTACGTTACCCATCAACTTTTAAATGTCCCCCCTTAATGATGGAAATCTCACAGTCTAAGAAGGCGGTCTTTCTTCATAACCTCCATGGTGATCTTGATGTGTTTATTGTGATCAGTGAATTGTGGTACGTCCTGAGGTTTGATTTTCAACCAGGTGTCATCCACATACCTGTACCAACGACTTGGGGGTGTTCCAGGGTAGGATAACAGAGCCCCGTTTTCCACTTCTTCCATGTACAAGTTGGCCACAGTGGGTGAAACTGGGGAACCTATGACACACCCATGTTTCTGCCTGTAGTACTGACACTTGTATTTGAAATAGGTGGAATGAAGACACACAGTTCCACAAACAAACACACTTGGTCGGTGCTGAGAGTGGTCCTGCTGCTGAGGTTGTGGTCCTGCTGCTGAGGTTGGGGTCATCCTGTAATCTCTTACGAACTACCTCCACTGCTTCAGTGACTGGAACACAAGTGAAGAGAAACGTAACATCATATGAGACCATTGTTTCATCTGCCTCTATTATGACATCTCTAAGCTTCTCAACAAAATTCAAAGTGTTCTGGATGTAGCGTTTAGAGCTGCCTATCAACGGGTTGAGGATCGAAGCCAGAAACTCTGAGTTGATCATGCAGACAATTGGTCTTAAAGGTACACCCTGTTTTTGTATCTTCGGTAAACCATACAGACTTGGTGTAGTTTCCCCTGGGTGTAACCTGTGGTATGAGGTCTGGTCAGCAGCATCATCTCAATCTAAGTGCTTGACACATTCTACGACCCTTTTCCTGTAACCACTACCTGTGTCTCGATTCAGAGCCTCATAAGTATTTTTGTCAGTGAGCAGTGACAAATTCTTCTCAATATAGTCTTTCTGTTATTTGTGTTTGCTGATGTGCATTAAGGAAACTGCAGCTGTCTGAGGCATGTGGTGAGTGCTGCAACCTTGCAGGTCTGATGTAGTCCAGATAAGTTCAGAGGATGCTGATAGCGTGCAACACTGAACATCACTATGGTGGCCGCAGTGCAGGCAAAAAATATGAAAGAACTATGAAGCAAGTGCAATGAGGAGTGACGAGAAGGAGCAAATAGGACAAATGAGATACTGCAGTAAGGTTGTCTGAAAGAGCTGCAACGAGTGAAGCAGATGATCTCTGAATTCACACTAATGAAACTGCATGCAGACTAAGAGCCCAGATAACGTGTAGATCTAGCTCCCAGATTGGATTTGTGAGACAGAAACCATCTCTACTTTTAAGATTAGGTTTAAAACCTTTGATAAAGTATATAGTTAGGGCTGGATCAGGTGACACTGAACCCTCCCTTAGTTAAACTTCAATAGGCCCAAGCTGCTGGGGGGCTTCCCATGATGCAACGAGCATTTCTTCTTAATTCAACTCTATTCACACTCTGTGTGTTTATATGCTGCTTTGTATTTAATCATTAGTTATTTTTAATCTCCGGCTCTTTTCCGCAGAGTGTCGTTTTTGCTTCCTCCCTCCCCACTCATCCACGACCACTCATGGCACAGCCTCCCTGAGCCTGGTTCTGCCAGGGGTTTCTTCCCATTAAAAGGGAGCCGCTTCCTCATAATGATTAATCTGATTGTTGGAGTTTATTTTTATTGGTTTTAGAGTCTTTACTTTACAACACAAAGCACCTTTACTGTTTACTGGCAATTGTTGTTTTGGCAATTAAATTTTATCAAATTCAATGACATGCTGATTTAGGAAATCAAATTGACTTCTACGGCATCAGTTATGTCTTTGTGTGTTTGTAATAATCACAATCTTTTGGTATTTCTTGAGTGAATATGCAGTACCCTGTGCTGTCACTGTCTTTTATATAGTGTCTATTATATTATGTCTATTAGTGGTATGGGAAGCATTTCTATGAGGTTTTTCTAGATCATAAGTAATGCTTGTGTTATATATTTGATAGTATTAGCAGTAATTATCTGTAAATATATAAAATATATAATAAATATATATAAAGATATCTCTCGCAATATAAGCACAATAACATAACTACTAATTATGATCCGTGAAAACACAATAGAAATGCTTCTCCCACCACTTTCTACCACTCTAGCATTACTTACAACAATCTTCAGCAACATGCAATATTTTGAGTGTATTGCTTGTATTCACAGCACGTGTTATGTAGAGAAGATTCCCTCAGTGATGCATTTCAGGAAAAACCGGGCTCATTGAACTTTTAAAGTTTGCGCTCCTGTAGCAGAAAATCCTCAACATCCCCGATCAATATTCTTCCTGAATGTCTAGAAACGAATTTACTGTCTTTTATTGAATGCTCCGTCCAATTATTAATAAAAACTATACTAAGCCTACGAGAAGGCTTGCCTGACAAGCTAAACTCGGGGAAACGAGCACAATATAATTCTCGCGAGAAGAAACCCAGTGGCGCGAATAACAACGAGTTTTTCCGCTAACTTGTGGCTGCTGTGACAGTAGTAGTCGCATTAGTACATTTTTTCTCATATTATTCAGTTTTAATTGCTCTATTTTTTATTATTAATTTATTTTTAATTCAACAGATATTCTGCGTTTTGGTGAAACTTTGTATTTTTACTGAAAACCATGTCGGACGCTTTGTCTGACGACGGCAGCGACTTCAACCAGGATGACACCCAGGAGGATGTTATGACCCCGGCCGAGCTGATCGCTAAACTGGAAGAAGTAGGCCAGATTATTCCCCTGACGTGCAGACTCTTCACCTCTGTTAGATATTCAGCACCGTCTTCACTGTTGTGTCCGTGTGTGTCGCCCACAGGCTTGGCTAAATGAGAAGTTCTCACCGGAGCTGCTGGAGAACAAATCAGAGGTGGTGGAGTGTGTGATGGAGCAGCTGACTCATATGGTAAACTACCCGGGGAATACCTCCTGCTGTGGGTTTCTAATGTTCAGTGGCATGCATGGTTATAGTTGAGTTTCTGAATTGCAAAACAGCAACTGAAACGCGAAGGACTGCAACCTATGACAATGTGCATGACTGATTCAAATGCAGCAGAGGGAAAACTATATTCAGTACTGTGCAAAAGTCTCGAGCCACCTCTCACTTTTTTATGTTTTGCTATGATGTAGTGAAATTGACATGCAGAATGTAAGGCAAACGCAAAGTTGGTACAAGTCTAATGAGCTTGAAAGTCCATATTCCGTACGACCACCTTTATGTTATACACAGCCCGAACTCTCTTGGGCAAGCTTTCTTGTAATTTCTTTAAGTAATCTTTAGGAATTGTTCTCCAGACTTCTTAAAGGACATTAAAAGCTCTTTGATGTCGGCTGCCTTTTGTTCTGTTCTCTGTCAAGATGATCCCACACTGCTTCAATAATGTCGAGGCCAATCCATGACTGATAGTGTTCCGCTGTGTGGGGGGTTTTTTGTTTTTGTTTTTTATGTTTGGGGATTTTTTTTTTTTTGTTTTTTTTCCCATCCAGGTATGCTTTTACTGCATTGGCAGTGTGTTAGGGATCATTGCCATGCTTAAAAATGACTTGTTTGGAAAAAAAAAACTTGTCTAGTTTGCACAATTTTATTTAATGGCACACATGCTGAGATATACCAAGCTGATTCTCAGTGGTTAGTAGCTCAGTGAGAATCATCTTGTTGGTGTAGAAATATAATTTCATACCTGTAAAATGTTTTTTTCTTTGGCATTTTTAATAGATTCAACTAAAGGAGTGAAAAGAAAGAATGTGTTTTTTGCTACAGGCTCCCAATAGCAAAGTGCCTAAAGTAGCACGTTAAAATAGCTTCTTTGTTAAGTTGTCTGTTGTTTTTGCAGACGCGTTACTGGCTTTTCCTTCGAATTCGGTGCCTATTCGTGCTCGGATGATTCATAGGTCAATGTTAAGTGGCTTAACAAACAAAAATAGGTGCATTCCACCTCTTCTAAACTGTGAATTTTGTTTTTTTTTTTAACCCATAAAAAGCAAAAGATTGTAGAAAAAGACCCATTACAATTCACTAGAGCTCAAAATGCCACTTTATACACACAAATTAATTTATTTTTCAGTGTGAGTTTAAAGAAAGTAATTTCCTCTTTAGTGGGTCAAAAAACATCATCAAATGTTCAAAATATAGAAGTTGAATTCAGGAATATCTGAGATTTCTTCTTTTTGTTCGTTTACTTGAATTATTACAAAAATGTTTTAATTTCTTCTGTCACCTGACAGATCAGCACTTCATTGCTGGTTTTCTTACTATTTAGTTTCATTAGTATGGATAAATTGATCTATAGGAAGCCCTGCAATTGATATCAAGACTTTGATGGTAATGTCAAATGTGTAATGTGGTGGTTTCAAAATAAAATCTCAAACAATTCAGGGCAATGTGGTTTGCTCTGTGACAAACTACTAACTAAAGCTGCTGCCTGTCAGTAGGACCTTGATTACATTACTATACATCCAGATGTGGAGAGTCATTCAGTTCAGATGATTAGGATGGTATTAAAACTGTGATATTCAAACATATCCCAGGGCTGTTGCTTTTCTGGTCATTCTGAGTAGCCCTGAATAAAAGGACCCTTTAATTTCTGACAGTTTTGTCACCAACAGGAGTCCAACTTGCAGCGGGTGAAGAAAGGCGATGCAAAGGCCAGCATCCATCGCATGGAAATAGACAGGATCCGCTACGTTCTCAGCAGCTACCTGCGCTCTCGTCTGCAGAAGGTCGGTTGGGTCGGCGCCACAAAACTGAGTTTTCTCTCACTCGGTGGCAGTTGGTGACATCTGCCTGACCTTTTGTGCTGCTCATGTCTAGATTGAAAAGTATTTCCCACATGTCTTGGAGAGAGAGAAGTCTCGGGGTGAGGGCGAGCCATCTCTGCTGTCGCCTGAGGAGTTTGCTTTTGCCAAAGAGTGAGTGTACTGGAATAAAGTCGTTTAAATCGCTGTGGTTCTTGCAACACTTGGGAATTTTTTTTAAATCACATGCCAACACATCTGGCTTGCAGGTATTATGCCAACACAGAAAGCTACCTGAAGGCTGTAGCACTGAAGCGCATGCCAGCCAATGTACAGACTATGGATATGCTCAAAGCAGGTAAGGTGTCGTTCTGTGTCTAAAATGGTGATACTATTAGCCCATGCAGACAGATGGTGACATTTGCTGTGACATTTTTACTGACCATTGCACTGGATTCACCACTGTGTATCCTAATGTTAGTGCCTGAGCCCTGCCTGGACTCCTTTGTGTTTCTGCGAGTGAAAGAGAGACAGGAAAACATCCTGGTAGAGCCTGAAACGGAGGATCAGAGGTTTGTTTGTCAATATTTCTCTGGATGTGCTATTATTTAGGCATCCAGTAGGTGGCAGTGTTGCCTTCTTGCATTCGCTAACCTTTTTCTGTATAGATACTAAACTGATAAAATCTCCACTGTGTCTCTTCTATCAGAGAGTATGTCGTGGATCTCGAAGAGGGCTCTCAACACCTAATGCGTTATCGAACTATAGCTCCACTTGTGTCAAGTGGAGCTGTGCAGTTGATATGAATGCAAAGGTCAGTACCAGTGAGCCTTGACTGAGCCATCTTTGTCATTAACTCAATACTGCCCTCACACCCTCTTCTACAGGCATCTAATAATTCATTTCTGCAGCTCTTACATAAGCCATGGCTTTGCTGTGACATCTGGATTTATTTTTAGTGCTTACTTTTTTCTCTTTCCCTTTTTTCCCTTCTTGAGTGTTCATTGTCTCTTGGCAACAGATAATAAAAAAACAGCATTGAAATTTTAAAGCACCATGATGTGTTTACAACAAATTTTAGTTGCCATCTCTAAACTAAACTACTGTTAACAGTCAAGGGCAATTAATAGTGGTCTTTTATATGTTGCAGGTTGCTTGTTACTTTGGATCCAGGAGACATTCCTGAAATAAAGACTGCACAGAGATCACATCAGGAAGCATGCCCTTCATCCTCATCTTTCATCCAGAATAAGGACTGACTTTTGGGATGTAAATATAGAGACGTTTGTAGCACCATGGGACCAGAATTTAATTCTGTGGGGGCGGGGGGACACAATCGAGGTCACTGCCAGCAGAAACTAAAAGCTGTGGATGAACCCTGTTTACTAAACTAGGTTTTTGCAGCGCTGAGTTTGTATTTTTGGATCTTTTTAATCACGCCATGACATATGCTTTGTTGTGTAGTACGTTGGTGTGCGTGTGACTGATAAAAACAGCTCTGTCTAATCTGTTTATTCATTACTCTTCATGTTGTTTCATCCAAGTAATTCATGTTATTGGATGATTTCTCAGCTGCTCCATAACCGGATGCATCAGATGACCCGACGGTGAAATTTCATCAGTTCACTTGGCATCATAATGCCTTCCATCCCGTGCTCATGCTACATGTGCATGCCTCTTTGCAAGATCAGGGTTTGTTTGCTGTGATTTAAGGACATTCACACTTGAATTAACATGCTTTAATGTCATTGATTATCCTGTTAATGCTCACGTAGCTGTTGTACATCGTGACATTACTCTTTTTCACATGTTGAAAGTTTCCTTTTTGACTTTGCTTTAAACTTTAACCTAAAAGATGTTATGAGAACATTGTTATGTAAGTGTTTCAGCGGGAGCAATCAGTGCTTATTGTTTGCCTTCACATAAATTCACCAGTAATTAGAACTAATAAGGGATTGAAAGAGTGGGCTTAGACAGTCGTCTTGATTACTCTCTGTTGCTAACTCTTAAACTGCATTCATAGAAGACCTGGAGAAGAAATGTTACTTGATGTTCTGATTATCACACTGCTGTCATATAGTGTGGGCCTTGACCTGGTAAAACCAGGAACAAATCAAGTTGATTTAGATGTCTGATAGCATACAGAGTGGGGAACGGGCCTGTTATTATTCCTATTAAAATGCTGGAAAATAAAGTAAATATTCCCTCAGGCATCGAAGATAGTTTGAAATGTGAGTTGGAGAAAAAAAATAAAATGATTGTGAAAGAATTGCATTTATTAAACACTACACCATTTTTTTTTAGGCTTTGTAAAATCTTGACATTTGTAACAGTTTTTATCATTTCACACTAATTGTAAAGTCATAAAAATGTCCTGTAGTTTGGTGGCAACAGTCTCAGTAAAGATAGGTCTTCCATGTGTGGCCATGTATGGAACTTGATATACTTGCATACGCACATGGACTGATTCCTGAATAGCTTCTTCGGCTAAGTGACCAGCCTGCTGAGAGTTGTTTGTAATCCGGCCCTCCTCAGGTTTGCACATGCTGATGGACCGTGGGGCAGTGATTCCTTTAGAGCAGGCGCTAGATAGCAAAGGTTTGGAGCCATGCCCAGGCCTCTGTGGGATCTGTGTCCACTAACAGGTGTGAGAATAAAGGGCAGGATAACCTGGATAGTTTCCATAATGCAGAGTGGAATTGCACAAAGAAGACTTTTATGTACGTAACGCAGATCGTCAACACTGGACAATGAATGTGCAAGGTGACGATACAAATATTTAACTTCACATGGTTAACATTTAGGTGTGTTCATATGTTTCTTTCCCATAATTAAATTATTTATTTATGCAAAGTAATGGCAACCTATGAAAACATAAAACTTACTGAAATGCAGTACCACAGGGAGACATAAAGAGAAAAATAGTCACAAGCTGATTGGTCAGGACAGCGAAGAGGGTGGAGTTTACAATATGACATCTAAACTGAGGTGATATAAATGTGTTGTGCCAGATTCTCCTGTGGGGAACAACTGGCAACACAACTACAACACGCTACTCATGGGAGATTGTAAGTACATTTTTAAATGTCAGAATTACACACAAAGATTGTTGCATGTTGTCACACACCAATCTTTGTGTGCAACTTTTTTTTCTTTTTTAAATACAGATTTTCTTGTAATTGTGACAGATTTTTTTCTTTTTTCCAGAACTCCAAACATTGAGGACAATATTCCCATCACTCAGCATAGGAATACCAGCATGGAGATGTCCAGTACATCGTAAGCAGACACAACACACACACAAACTGTGCAGATTAGCTTGCACAACTTCTTTAGGGGTTAAATTAAAATTACCATAATATTTTTTATCAGATCCCTTTCACGTTGTGATGCCTTCCTTAAAAGCCCTGCATAAACATGTAATGACACAACTGCGATATATACAAAGATATATTCACATTTCCAGTCAGTACTGAGGTCCCCGTGTGTTTCTTGTTAGTGTCCTGCCAGTGGTTGGCTTTGGGTCGATGGCTCGGTCAGCCGGACTGCTGGAGATTGCTGTCAGGCTGTGCTTAAACCAGCGTAAACAACTGTGTCCTCATGTCTGGGTTCCCATCCTGAAACCCCAGCGATCCTGCATCCGAGCTTCAGAGCACTTATCCTCTGACATCTTGAGCCAAGTCTTTCCGCCCCATCCTTCCTCACCTTTCCTCGATGACTTGGACGACGGCGATGATGATGTGTTGTTCCCAATCAAGAGCAAACGTGTTGTTTTTGCCGACTCGCGGGGATTGTCTCTAACAGCCGTGCGAGTGTTTTCCGACAAAGAAGAGCAGTCTGACCTCGACCTGCTGCCATCACTGCAGTCTTTGGGCAGCATGACAGAGGATGGCTACAGCTGCACAGTCAGCACCTGCTGCCCAGGAACACAGCTCAAACTGGGCTTCCCGCAGCCATCTGCAAATTTCCAGGCCTTTCGTGCCAAGCTGGCAGAGAGCATGGTCATCTTGGAGAACTGCAGTATCAGCGAGAAGGCCCTCCGGGGTACCGTGAGAGTTGGGAATGTCAGCTACCAGAAGGATGTGCGTGTGCGCATCACCTTTGACTCGTGGCAGAGCTACAGAGACGTGCCCTGCACGTACCTGCAGAAACGCTTCGGAGGACCTCAGACGGACATCTTTGAATTTGACATTACCATTCCTAAAGTGCTAGATGCCAAAAGGAAGATTGAGTTCTGTTTAAGTTATTTGCCAGGAGGGCACAGCGAGCCTTTTTGGGACAATAACGATGGACAGAATTACAGCATTACAGTGAGTGTGAACTCACATCTGTGCCATGGGAAGAATCTAAGTGAAAGGTCATGACTCACTAAACCTAGAAGTGATCCTGTTTTTTTCCCACCTTCGTGTATACTGTATCAGTCCTGGGTGAAGGTTTAGTGTACATTTTTGTGTTTTTCTGTGAAATGTTACTTCTTTTATTTTTGATCATGTTTATACTGCTTAGTAACAGTTCTATATTTTTTAAAATGTCTTTAAAACAGATCAGTTTTGGTGTCAGTTCCTTTCATGTTAAGCATCACACACTGTGTCCTGCATTTTGGCCCGTCACCACAGGATGAATTATTGTTGTGCGACAGGGAGGGGATCCCTTTCATTTTAGGCATTTCTGGGATTCCCATGTAGGTCAGAGATTACTGGGCAGGGACAAACAGGAGGCCAATAGCAGAAGCCGCTAATCTTAGCACAGCTGCCAAAGAGCGACTGCAGGGAGCTGTGAGACCTTCCTCATTACCTTTCTCTTATGTTCAAACACTGAACCTCCTCCTAATGGCTTTTACTGTTACAAAGTATCCTACTGTTCTGCAGTATGACAATTTCTTAGTCATAACCTTACATTTAAAGTGAAGCAGGAAAGTATTCAGTGAGGATGCTGGAAACTAACGTTCATGTTTCAGTGTAGTATAAGTGATTAGACTTCATTTTGTAGGAGACACATGGCAGTGTATGTTGTTTGAGAGGTGATCACAATAAGCTGAAATAATCTCCACAGGAAAAAAAAAAAGTTTACATGCCGTCACACCAACTTTGACTTGTCACAGCAAAGAAAGAGCAGGAGGACTGATGATGGCTGAGTAAACTATGAAAGTGAGCAAGTGTCCATATTAGAAAAACGTCATCTTGACTATTACTTTGCCTGATTTTCCCTACTGCAACAAGTCAAAATGTCAGTTGTGAAAAAAACACATCAAAGGGAAAATGGGCAAAAACAAAAAAAAAGACATCACCATGATGATGCCAGAAAAAACAGTCTTCTTAAGCCTGCTGTTTTCAGTGCATTTTTTTTTTTGTCATGGATGCATGTTCATTGTATTTCCAGCTGTGATTAGGATGGAGTAATGCTATACACACTTTTATAAGTCTTCTAGTTTAAATACACTATCTGGTCCAGGCAGGAGGGAGGAGGGAAAGCAGCACGAGTGCACCCTGAGAGGTGACTCTTTCCACAGTGTTCTGACCTACACATGATGGGCTCAACCATCTTTTTGCATCACAGCGTCTGTCTTGGCTGCAGACTTGCACACTTCAAGTTCTGCGCCAGCGCTTCCCTCAGCGTCCCACGCTGATGTTGCACACTTTGCAGCTCGGGTCTTTCTTGGCATTGGCGGTGGTCAGACTCATAAGCTGGTGCCCGCTGATCTGCTCCACGCCGCCCTGATCCAAGTGAACCGGCTCGGTGAACAGCACCTCGAGGATGACGTCGCTGGCGTGGCAGTACAAGGGCTCCTCCTCGGGTCTCTGAGAGGCAGTGTAAGTCAAAAAGGGGTTGGAAGCCAAGTCCAGCATAGGGAGGCGGGTGCGGCAGAAGGCATCTCCCTCTGAGCCAACAGGGGCAAGCACCAGCACCACATAGTGGTAGGCCGTGTACATGCAGTAGAAGTCTGCAAAATACAGGCAGATGTTGGGGTTCAGCAGGTGTCCAGCCGGGATCTGAAACCGCAGGGGTCCGTACGGGGAGTCTTTGGGAGGGAGCCCTGTATCAAACTCTGTGTTGCAGCTGAAGAAGACTCCATGCAGTTTGCCGCTGATGGGTGAGCCATGACTCCCACTGGTGTCTTTGAGGGCTGGACGCATCAGACCTCCACACTCCTTTCTAATTCCATACATTAAAAAAGGAAAATGAGTTATTGCACTCCGTTCATATGGGAATGTATAATAAAGAGAAAAAGTGCCTACCTGACATAATCAAAGTAGTCTGGGTGCTGGTTGCGATAAAAGACAGAGAATTTCAGCAGCCTCCCCGCTGAGCCCTTGGCCTTGTCGAGAAGCTGCTGTAGGTGCTCCATTGCGTAGTCTGCAAAGTTTAAGTTTTGAAGCTGTGAAACTACTTGAAGTCTGCACTACTTTCAAATGTTAATGACTATCTGGTGCTGAGACAGAATTGTGGGTTGTTGTCTTGCCATTTTTGTGCGCTGCACTTTTTGTTCCTCTCTTGTATCACTTTGGTCAGATCTCTGATGTTTGACTGCATGCATAATCACTGTTATTTTAGTCACAACACACGAGTGCATGTCTTACCCCCAGTGCAAAACTCCACCACCTGGCTCCACTCTGAGACCAAGTAATCACCATCTGGCTGTCGGACAGCAGTTTGAACAGCAACACAGTATTCTGTCCGCGGGCTGAGGAACCAGTGTCCCCTCACTGCCATGGGGAGAGGCACGGCTTTGGCCACCAGCTTGGTCGGCACGTCCTGCAGGATGAAGCAGGAAGCAAGTGACACCAGGGTACAGGATGCAAGCCTTTAACGGTCTGCCGCATGCATCATTTACATTTCAAAGCCGATGCAGATGCAATTGTTAGTCAAGCATTTCCTTCCATAAACTTTGCCTTTATTAGTGTGAGATTCCATTTTTAAGCCCCAGCTGCTGTAACTAGGATACATCTAATCAAAACAGCAGCTTCGTTTTGACCAAGGCCTCTAAGCAGCACAGCTAATTACTACAGGCTCAGAGGTCCATATATCCATAGCAACATCTCTGATGCAAGTTTGTTTGTGCCTCTTCGTGTATCAGAGAGAAATCATATCCTCCATCTAAGAAGAGCTCGCTCAGTACTACCCCTGCCTTGATTTCACAAAAGCACTTTTCAGTTTGTGAATGCGTGCTGCAATAATATGCCATAATTACAGTCGGCATTTTGCATCTGCGGAGATAGCAACTGTTTCTTTTTATTATCATTATTTCAGGCTACAGGCATGCCATCAGTATAACTATTAAAAAGAACACGAGAAAAAAAGGGAAGAAAATTAAAAAATGATTGGAAGGAAAAAAATACGTTTTGAAATGTATAAATAGAGAATAAGGCTTGTGGTGGCTTTGGATGTGTGGAGCAGGCAAGAGGGAATGCATAGCTGTTGAAGTCTTTGGAGTTAGTAGGGTTTCATCATTAAGTTTAAGTTTAATTATCACACAGTTTATTTTTAATGTCTGAGTAATAGCTCATAGTGCTGGCGGGGGCACAGAAGTGACCCTATGTGATAATGACTTCTCTAAAAGCCATCTGGGGTCAAACGTGCTGGAAGTGCTGGTAGAAGTTCATCATCATTTGGGGCTGCTTTGTTACCACAGTGCCTGTCAGCTTGTAGACACTGAGGGAAAAAATATTAATTTGAAAGCGGACCAAGAAAATTTCCATTTGAATTTCAGGACAGAAGTCAATATGAGAGCGGACTTAACAAGATGATGATCAACAGCAAGTTAATGAACCACAGAAAAGCTGCAGGTTTCAGAATGGCCAAATCATGAGATGTGAGATGTGACTGTGACCTGAATAGAAGATGCACAATCATGAAATCTCAGAGTCCACAAAGGCCTCACAAGCAGCTACAGGAAATGAGCGATGAAGTTTTCGCTGGTAAAGGAGATAAAACAAGTTCATGAAGTGAAGAGTTCACAACTTTTTCCGCCTTGCACTGTAAGATGTGACTCAGCACTTCAGGTACAGATATGAACTGCTGTTGTGTTGAGTCATGTTATGTTTGTCTTTAATTGGGACGTCAGTGCTGAATGAAAATCAGACCGGGCTGTATGAGTAACATAGAGGTTCTGGTAACCACAAAGGAGTTCACCAGCTTCTGTGGAACTGCACACTGCATGAGTATTTCTAAAATTCATCCAAGTCAGCAATCTATCTTGCTCACACTGAAAAGTCTGCATAGCTGGAATAATGTTTAGATTAGCTTAAAGTGGAACTAAGTTCAACAGGAGTTCCCGCCGTTCTGTGGGTCTGAGCCGCTATCATGGCTCAGAGCAAATGAGGATATGTCTTATATATCTAATATGACCCAGAGAGAGCAGATGGAAAGTAGCTGGTAGCTACACATCTCTTCCCTATGCTCAAGATTAATAGACTCTGACCAACATTAAAGATAAAACTAAAAAAAGATTTGTTGTCACATTATATCTGCGTTTCATGAAATCTTTTAAATTAATGAATTTAACCATGCACACGGGAAGGAATTAACATGAAAATACGTCTCCATGCTGCAGCTGAATTTGTCAGGTTTTGTCCACTTTCAAAAAAATATATAATAAAAGAAACAATGTGCAAGTGAGTCACTGGCCCGAAGCTGTTGACTGCACACATTTTCCTTTTCGCTTGTATTGGAAGTGACTGAAAGGGCACAACCACAGTTTTCTGTGTTCCGAGTAACAACGTGTAAGGCAGTCATCTGCTCAGCAAAGCAGACTTCGATGAAAATCGAATGATTTCCTGCCTCGTTCGTGCTGCCCGCTGTTAATTAGGAAATGACGCACAGTAAACGGATGATGAAAATGAGCACTGTGACCGGTGTGAATCTGGAGCATGAGTCTAGATGACACCAATACGGAGCGGGCTGCCTTCGGGGAGAAGGTGGGGGAAAGGTATGTGAGGTCATGCTGGAGTTACAGAATGATCAGACCCTGTGTTTGAAGCGGTTGGGGTCCCTGTTGGCCTTGCGGCTTAAGTCGATGAAGAAGTGTGTGGCTCTGGCCGTGTCCTCGGGGGTCATATCCCACATGATCCGGAAGGAGTCGCAGGTCACCTCACAAATCTGGATATTACAGGGAGTCGAAAGGGGAGCATCCATGTCTGTAATCTGCCATTAGAATTAGAGATAAAAGCACTGAGTTAGATTGTAATAAGGGGATGTAATACTGGTGCTGCAGATAGGGGTGGGGGTGGGGGATATCTGCTAAGAGATTAAACCGTGCCACTGTACAACAGTTCAAAACAAAACACCTCAGCTGAATGAAATTAACCTTTCATTTAGAGATCTGTGTCCAAGCTCTTTCTTAACTGCCCCCCCCCCCCCCCCCCCAGCCTTAACTGACATTTCCCATCATTGCACAACTCGATACGCTCCCAGCTGAGTGACTGGCCCCTGTTACCCCCCTCCTGCATTTCATAATCCACCTACAGCAGTCTCTCAGCAACCACACATCTCGCTGCCTCCCTCAATCTTCTCCTCTAATTCGCAAGGAAGGGGTCACAAACAAAAACCTTTCCGCACCCGTCAGCAGGCATCCAAACGTAAAAGGGAAAACTTTCTAAACATTTCTGTCTCCTTGCTGATATCTGCTCCTTTTCAAAACTGCAAGCGACGCGACTCCTTTCAGCTCAAGGAAAGCAGGGAGGTTTAAGCATCTGTAGCAGGTGATGTATGATCATATTTCCTGAGCTGCCCATCAGCGGTTCGATCTAGGCTGCTGCACATAGCCTTGAGTGTCAGGCTGGGAGCAATCTGTTGGCCAGCCTGTGTTTGTCCCATTAACTGTCACCTACCCTCCTCTTAAATGATGGTAACTCTCTTCAGTGTGTCCACAGTGCTCCTGTTTATCCCAGCTTGCTTGCAGTTTTCATCAGTCTAGTGTTACTGCAATAGTCTCCTCCACAGCTACAGTATATTTACTGATCTCTTGCAGTATTTTCAACACCAAAAGCAGCATTTTGCATATTTCTCTTATTAGCCCTGGCACAGTGAGCACGTGGCAAATATGTGTTCAAAAATAACTCCCCCCGTTGTGGTCCCTGTGATCCTACAAATTGCCTGGTTTAGAGTCATTGTCTGATTGCCGGGTCTGCTAAGGTGCGCCCCACCCGTCAGTGTGATGGACAGGCTGCGGTAGCTCATTAAAATCTGTGAACTGTGAAATTTGTGCGATGGCTCGTTCACACGGGCAACCGGGGCAGGGAGCCGCACCGTGCACGTGCAGTTCCACGCGTCTGTTTTCCAGCTGCTGTTCTCTTTTCTTGCCATAGTGTGCCTTTTTTTTCAGAGATAGAAACTGGGGCAACAGAAGATTCTCTCAGGACAAGTCATCAAAGCTCCCCGTGCGTCTGCATATGCTCCACTTTTGGATGTCAGAGATGTGAACACAGTTCAAATTCAGGTTGTTATACCATTCACACAATTACATTTCTCTCACTTAGAAAAAAACACACCAGTGTGAGCCAATTATCTCCACCACATTACCAGCTTTAACAGACAGCTGCTCCACATAAGGCAATTTGGTCTAACTAATAATTATTATGAGTACACATCATAACTCATAATTCATCTAGAAGTGCATAATTAGGCTACAGTTCACATCTCTGGCTGAAGTACATAACACACACACAGATGTTGTGCTGTAATCATGCATATGGAGCAGGGCATAGAAAGCAGCTCTCTGGTTCAAAGCCACGTTTCTTCTTCTTCTTCTTTGAGGAGAATACTTTAAAAGACATTTACATAGCTAGGCGAGAGGGGAGGAAAAGGCGCAATCTTCTCGCTTTAGTTCTTAAACTGGGATGCTGAAAAGGCAGTCGCCGGGTATGAAAATGGAAATATTATCTCTTCGTTAAAGTAGTTTGAAGCGATGCACAGTTGGCACTGACATTTACCAGAATGACGCCCAATCTCTTTACACGAATCAGTCAGGGCTGCCATGTGAAATGTCCTCGCAGTAGCACGCAAAATGTCATTGGTGGGATTTAATAAATACCCAAAGTTGGCAGGGGGGAAAAATGCATGTTGACACCAAGAGAATAACAATCTGTAAATAAAACTCCAGCATCTGCTGCATTCATCTGACTTCATGTCAAATATATTTGGAGAAAACACACACACACACACACACACCAGGATAAGATCATTTGATGTCAACAACTTGTAAATAGACTCATTTAATAAACTGATTCATTTTCTGGGACTCAGAATAATGTAATGTGAAGAATAATGTAAAAAAAATCCTTACTTGTATGAGGCTCAAATTTGAGATGGTAGAAGGTCGTCTTATTTCGCTTTCTAATTGCCTGCTATCGTGCAGCCGATGATAGATCCTCCAGGAAAACTGATTAGGAGGTGAAACGAACACACAGCCTCCTCTCTTCCTCTTTCTCCGTCTGTTTCTCTCTCTCTGTGTCACACAAACACTCTAACCCCCCCGCCTCCCACTCCCTGCCTCCCTCTCTCCCCCCCCCCTCCCAATCTCATTTTTCGCTCTGGGCGCTGCACGATGATAACTTGACTCCTCTGCACCCATAAAGGATGAATTAAAAGCTGAAAGAAGGAAAGGGGGGATTAAAAAAAAAAGAGAAGATTTTTCCAGTTGCAGTGTGACCGCAGCGAGACACTCAGTGTACCTCGGCAGCATCGGAGCTTTCGCCAGCCAACCGTGCACAGCACATCACATCACTCGCTTGTAAATCTGCCCCGAAGCACAAAATCCAAATATACTCTAATCTGAACACTGAACTGCCGACATAAATGTCACCTCTCAGATATGGAGAAAGTCTGGGCTCTGGGAGTCTGAAGGTAGAAAGAATAACTGCTTTTTGCGCACTCAACTTGCCACACATTATTCTAAACAAATTACACTGTGAGTGGTGGCCCATAAAATTACACAGAGTCCTGTCAAGACCTCAAAAAACATACATGTGCCAACTGTCATGCCATATGGACCAACTCCACAGGGCATCTCCCTCTAGCCTATCTGGAGGTGGGGGATGCCACTATCTAAGTCCTGAGTAATCAGATTTCCACTTGCATTCATTTTCTGTGGGATGTTTTTGTGTGTGTGTGTGTGTGTGTGTGTGCTTGTTCGACCTCACTGGACAACTTAATTTAGGATTGCATCAGAGATTAAAGAGACCCTCCCCAGATTAATGCATATAATCTGCTACTAAAACAATAGACATGAGTGTAGGCTAAAGAGAGATAACAAAGGGATGAATTCATAGTGCTAGTGAAGTCCTTTCACTGTGTTTTATTTCGAAAAAAATGACAAAGATATAGTGCCTTAATTCCACACACTGTGTGGCATATTGAAAAGCTTCATTTATTTCCAGACAGCCACAGATAAGTGATACCCCTAGAGTATAATTAAACTGCAATCATCCATCATTAGTCATGCCATGACAGCCTCTGTCCAAATAACCTTCCCTGCTTCAGAAATGGGAATAACCAGTTTTTTAGGAGAGCAGTAGGTGTGTGTGTAGAGAAAGCAGAATCTGGCCCCATGTTATGGTGTTCAGAATATCTCTTATATTTCAATTATGCTTACAAATTGGCATATTTGAGTTGTGTTTTTAAAACAAATATTGTAAATTTATTCTAGACTCATTCAAGTATTTGCCGAGAGGTCCTTCCCTTATCAAAGGGACCAGGCACTGTTTGACCCGGGGTACCAAAAATCTGTGGCACCCCTAGGAGGAATATACTATTACTACATTTACATAAGCGGATGCTCCCAGAATAATGTGTTACACAGATGTTCAGTCCACATACTGGGAGAATCTGTGTCCACCAAATTAGCAACTTGGCATTTTCTCTGAATAGATGGAATATTCTCAGCACATTTGCAAAACTCAAATTACACATTACGTGTTATATGTAAAGACTGTTAATCCTCATGTGGCCACATGGGAGCTATACTGATATAAATAGTGCGATGTTCAAAATCTTAAACTAAATTTGGGAACCCAAATTCAGTATAATGCAAAAACAGAAGCTGTATAATTTCTATCAACCTTGAAAGTCAATATTTGGAATGAACATTTTTATTCTTCAGCACAGTCTGTTAGGTAGTTTCATTGTAATTTATTTAAGTAGTCTTCAGAAATAGCTCTCCAGGATTCTGGAAGGACATCCAAAGCTGTTCTTTGGATGTTGGCTGCTTTTTGTTCCATTCTCTGGCAAGATGATTCCACACTTCTTCAGTAACGTCTTGTTTCTTCAAGACACGACTCTTTGAACTCGTCTGCAGTAGATAGTATTTTAAGTATGCCACTGACCAGGCTGAATCGGAGGGCCAGCTCTGTTCTAGGATGCCCTCTAGACCCAGGGGAGGTGGTGAGTGACAGGAGAATGGTGGCTAAGCTGTCATCCCTGTTGGACAACATTTCCCACCCCATGCAGGAGACTCTAACAGCACTGAACAGCTCCTTCAGTGGCAAGCTGCGGCACCCCTCTTTCCTTCCCACTGGTGTCAGACTCCACAACAAAGACTTCGCAGTATTTTATTCTGTTGTATATAGTATCTTGTTCTGATTATCTTATCCTATTCCAGGGTTTTTCTTATTTTTTGGTACTGTAACTGTGCACTGTCCACTTTCTGCTGTGACACAACAAATTTCTGACATGTGGGACTAATAAAGGTTATCTTATCTTATCTTATCTTATCTTATCTTTATCTTACTTTATCTTATCTTACTTTATCTTATCTTATCTTATCTTATCTTATCTTATCTTATCTTATCTTATCTTACTTTATCTTATCTTATCTTACTTTATCTTATCTTATCTTATCTTATCTTACTTTCTTCAGCCCTTCACTTGTCCAGTTTCCTCAAATTTCTTAAGGACACACGCCACACAATGTTAAGATATGCCAGGTTATCACCTTATACTTCTTTGTGAACCACATTGCTGACTCCCAATAATAGTATTTTATGTTTATCAAACTGTGTTATGTTTGGCATATTTTGTAGATTCAACAAAAGAAACAGGAACTAGTAACAAAGTACCTAAAGACACAATTTAAAATTTTTATGCCAAATGAAACACGATTCTTTGCTAACTGGTCTGTTATGTGTAAACACAATAGTGGTTCAAGTGTTTTGGCTATAAATAACAGAAAGACCGGACTGAAAATGAACCAGAAAGCAGCAGATCTCCAAAAAAAAAAAGAGAGAGAGCTTTGAATCACCTTCAGAAAGCCCAGGGAACTCTTGCTCTAGACTACTTAAAAATTAGCAGAAAGTCTGGCTTCTTGGAAACAAAATATAAAGAAATGAGGGGTGAGTCAAGACTTTTGCATGGACCAAATACCAAATTTACAATTTGGTATTATTAGTCTGTCCTTTCCTGCTCTGTCTTTCTCTCATCCTTCTCTGCATCTTCTATGTTATACATTCTACATTATGTATTTACACAATTACAGGTCAGGAGAACCTTTTCACACCCTGCTGCCTAAAATGAAGTTCAATTATATAATCTAGAACAGTATTATATTATGAGATTATTAAGGGATCTTAATAAATTTCAAAGTGTAATATAGTGATTCAGCTGTGTTTGACCTACTCACATCTGCGCATTGGAGCGAACAACGGCCTCTTCCGTTTACTTATGATTATGAGCATCAGTGAGTAGCTACTGCAGATCATCGCATTTGGTGTGTTTTATAACAAAGCATATTTATATGTCAGTAAAATAACATTTTTCATATATATACATAAGTCGATCTAAATGTATTAATGTACGCCGGTCTATCGAGTTCCGTGGTGAACATGCGTATGTTTCTGCGCAGGTTTGATCCACCTGAACTGAGTGGACGGTGACAAATGCGGAAGTGTCATGGCGCCGTGCTGCAGAATCATCAACACTGTCATGCAGTGTCCCACACAGCACTGGTAGAAACAGTCTGTAATGACTCTGGGGTTTTGGATTAATATTTCATAAGGACGTCAGAGGGACAATAACGTAAGTAGGCGAGAAAGCACAGCATGTGAAAAGTTCGTCCTGAAAGTTAAAACAAAGTGTCCCGTGTCGTTGTATTTCACTGGAATGTGGCCACGTGTTGCTGAGGTAGTCTAAAATCATTTCTAAGAATTAAAATGTGTCTGCAGGATCTCTGTTTATAGTGATACAATAACGTGTCAGTAATTTATGTCACAGTGTTATAAGCGCTACTTTAGTAAAAAACACAAAAAGTAGAAGCTCAGATTTACATTGTTGTCTGTGTTCAGAAAAAAAAGATAATGTATATTACAACGAAATTAATAAGTACATACTACATGAATCAATTATGTCAACAGTATGTTCTGCGGTCTTATAGAGCAGGGTATATATCTATATTCACCCTTTAAAATCTGAAGTCACATTTAAACATATAATACTATATAATATAAACATTTAATCCTTTTTAACATTAAGATTTTAATTAAGAAAAAAAATAAGAAAATTCTATTTCAGCTTTCATGCTGCATTGGATCAATGGGACAAGCTGTACCATTTAAAAACAAAAATAAATCAATAAATCAGTAGCTAGTTTAATTCAAATACAGCAAAACTGTGGAGATTCTCAGATGGTCTGTCCTGTAATCATAACAGAGAGAATAATTTAGTTAAATATATGTATATATTTAAATAATTAAATACTTAAATAATAAACAAATTCGTGCTTTGAGTTTTATAACATTGCTTGCAAGACGTCTTATACTTCTAAATTGGAAAAATAAAGCTCCCCCAACTCACTCTGCCTTGTTAAGAGACACAATGTATCATTTACAGTTGGAGAAAATTAAATTTTCATTGAGAGATAATGTTAAACAGTTTTACCTAATTTGGCAACCCTTTATAGATTACTTTAATAAGTAAAACTGGGAGGGATGGCCTCCTCCCATATCTGCTCCAAGATTATACACATTGGTCTGGGCAGGTGTATTGTTTTTTTTTTTTTTTTTTTTTCTTTTTTTTTGGGGGGGGGGGGGGTGTTCTCTTTCTTTCTCCTTTTTTTTTTTTTTTTTTTTTCCCTCCTTTGTATATACTTATTTAGGTATCTAAATATTTATGTATAGACATAGATATATGATTGTTTATATAATGGTAATTATATTTTATGTAAAAAGGAGGGGGAGAGGAAGGAAGGGAAGGGGAAAAAAAAGGGAAAGAAAACTGTCACTGTAAATGAGATACATACTTTGTTGCCTGATTTGAGATATGAGTTGACCCTTTTTTTTTATTCAAAACATTTCATTTGTTCTACAGGCAGGCACAATTAAACCCAACATTTAGCTTCATCATTATTAGGATTTTTATGCGTGATATCTGTTTGTAGACTCATATAATTGTATGTAATTATACATGTATATTGTATATTGAGGTAGGATCAAATGAGTTTACCTTTAAGTCTGTTTGTACCAACCCTTTCTTTGTCTCATTATTGTTTAAAGTGTATTTTGTTGTTATTTTAGTCATGCTCAAAATAAATCAATCATTCAGTGGAGAAAAAAAAAAAATCTATATGTCTGATTTTTGGCAGACATATAGATTTTAGGCAATCGGCATGCTGACTGTTGAAATGTGTGTTATATATAAATATGAGAATGTTATAAGAAACAATGTTAATATTTGTAATATCCATCCCATGGTCGATCCCCTGCTTTTGCCCCAATTCAGGATGTCGGACGCAGGTTCAGGCGACCCTGGTGGTCGTGTGCCGACTCCTGGAGGGAGCGGTAACAAAGGACTCCTGATGAGCCGTCGCCCGTCAGCTGGCATCTCTCCTGGCCGCCTCCCCACGATGCGATCCAGAGACCTCACATTAGGAGGAGTGAAGAAGGTCTGACATGCCTCTGTTTCACTAACTCTCTCGCTTCATTTAACAACAACAACAACAAAAAAAAAGCGCAAATGGATACTTTAAATGAATACATTTGTTGTCTCATCTCTTGCATTTATCGTTCTTCTTTTTACTCTTTAGAAAACGTTTACGCCCAACATTATTGGCCGAAAAGTTAAAGAAGAGTAAGTTCCCGAAGCGCTAAATAAATAAAGTGCAGACATCCAAAGCCAGCTGTTTCTTTGACTGTTATTTTCTCACACTAGAACAAAAGTTGAAGATGGGCAGAGGAGAGAGAGGAAGGAAACGGATCGAGGTCGGGGTCCCAGAATGAGAGGCAGGGGCCGAGGCCATCAAGAGCTCATCCAGTCGCACTCCATTTTTGAACAGGGGCCCGGAGACATGATGATGAAAAAGAGAGGTGGGAGACCCGGTGCTCCTCACGCATCGTTTACGTGTGTGTCTTACAGAGTCTCTATCGCACCAGCATAATTCTGTGTCACCCACACACACAGGCGGCTATGAAAGCGAGAGAGACGCTCCAAGCATGGGACCCTCGCCCATCATTAATATCAAAAAGGAAAAGCGAGAGACTGAGGAGGAGACCAAAGAGATCCTGCGCAAGCTGGAACGAGACAACGTGAGTCTCTTGGTTTTCACTCGTCTTTGTTTGCGTAACTAAATACGTACAATTTCATTTATATAGCACCTTTAGAATAAGACCTAAGGGACTTGCTGGGGTCATATAGCTGTAAAACATTCACTGATGTAACCTGGTTCTAGTCCATGATGAGCTCTAGTCAGAACGACAATCTTGAAATGGGCTCCGAGTTCAGCGGGGAGCCGGTGCAGCTGGATCAACAACGGTTTAAATGTATTTAGAAGATTTAGTCAGAATCCTCGCTGCAGGTTTTTGAACAACCTGCAGATGTTCCATGGAGTTTTTGCTTAGACAAGTGAAGGATTATATCTTTTTCCCAATGCTTATTGTGTTCTTTTAGTTTGTGGATGATCCCTTCCTGCGGAGTGAGAAGAGGAGCTGCCCTGTCCAGCTCCCCCTCGCTGTGTCAGGATGGGGATTCAAGGATGAATTTAGTGACGCTTCTATTAAAAATGAGAAGAAAGAGGAGGATTGTGAACCAATGGAGCCTGCAGCTGAAGGTAAATGTTTGTACCTGTGTTTGACTCAGAACTTGTTTAATTTCCTTTGCAGCATCATGAAATTAATCGTAACTTTGTCTTCAGTGAAACAAGAGCCAGAGGAAATTGAAATAAAGAAGCCCGAGGCAACTTGCAGGCCTCCTCCTCTCCCCGAGCCCGAAGTACTCCCCGACCTGCTGCACAGATGGAGTCTGAGCAAAGCGGAGGAGCTTTTCTTCATTCAGCTACCAGACTCGCTGCCCGGCCAGCCTCCCACAAAAGAGCACAAGCCGGTGAAAACAGAGGTGCAGTCAGAGGATGGGCAGTCTGTGCTCCTGAAAACAGAATCAGAGGTAAGCATACAGCTGGGGTCCAAGTTTAAGTCCACGATGTCGTCGTGTTCTTCTGAGTAGGTGGTGTTTTTATACCAAACAGGAGGAGAAAGCTGAGGACAACAGCTGCAATCTGAAGGATCTGCGGGAGGGTGTTGTGGGAAAGATGCTGGTACGCAAGTCTGGCCGAGTGCAGCTCATACTGGGGCAGGTGACGCTCGATGTGTCTCTAGGAACATCCTGCTCTTTCCTGCAGGTACAACACAAATTTATTTCTTTGAGGATTTTTTATGTCTTTTTCTGAGTAATGTATTTATTTCCATCTTCCAACATCCTCCTCCGATCTGTTGTATTTGCACAATAAAAACATTTCTGACGCGCTTTTCTTTCCATCCCTTCTGTTCACAGGAACTTGTCTCTATCAATACAGAGGGGAAAACGGGTAACTTGACTGTATTAGGGAACGTCAAACACAAAATGGTTTGCTCACCGGACTTTGAAGCTCTGCTGGAGAGCAGTTCTTGATGCTCATCAGAGGAGCAGGCGACTGATCCTCCTCAAGTCCGATGGACACCTGCGGAGAAGTTGACAAAAGGCTAGATACTACAAGGCTGCTGCACCCGTAAGGCTTACAAGTAGAGAGGTAGCTGGCTGAGATTTTGTGTTTACAGAGTGGTTATAAAACACTATCTATAATTAGGAAACAAAAGTTTTATTTTCTCTCATTCATAGAGTTTATTAATTCATGGTTGTAAGCTTGAATGACGTGCCAAGTATCAGTACCATTTTTCCTTCTCTGTATCTGAAATTACTTGAAAAGACTTTACATGGATGTAAATGTGTGAATAAAAAGGGTGTGTTTTTGTTATCAAAGTATTTTCAATTGTTTAAAGGTTGGTTTGTGGAAATTACAAAAATAATTACTTTATTTTTGTAGATAAAAATATATATATATTTAAAAAAAACATCAACAACAAAGGCTTTATTTTTTTGTTTTGGGGGAATTTGCTATTACGTGAAGAGTAATATTAGAAAAGGTGTATTAATTCTATCATTCTGATGCAGTACAAATGGCAGGTTTGTACTAATATTTCCTATTTTGTTTAGTTGTGGTCAAAAAAATTTAAATACAGTATGACAGTTTTAAATATAGTGCAGAAATTCTCAACAGGACTGAGCTTGGGGCTTTGGGAAGGCCGTTCAAGAAACTTAATGTTAGCCTGCTTTATCTAATCCAAAACCAGGTTTGATGTGTTTTGGGTCATTGTCTTGTTCTTGGTTGGCATCCAGCAGTTTCCCGTTCATGGCAGGCTTGAGCTTTGGTGATTCCTGGGTTGTTCTAACAATTTACTCTCATCTAAGGGTGATAGTTTATGACCTCTTTTTAGACCTTAAAAAAGTAGTGAGACATCTGAATAACTTTTATTTAAGGACAGCTGGTTAAACTGATGATCTTAGAATTTGCAGTGTTTAGAAATGGCTCAGGGAGGTCTTGACAACTTGTGTAAATCTACAATTCTCCTTTTTTGGTCTTCACTGAGTTCCTTTGTTTTCTCGTTGTTCTGAGTGGTGGTCCAATGAGTGTTGTCAAACATCCATATGCTAGCAAAAAGAAACTAGCAGTTAAAGTTAATAGGTCTTGAACTTGTCAAGTTAAAAGACATTTTAGAACCTTGAACACCATGTATTAAAAGATTTAAGAAAGTGGATGCATACTTTTGAGCCTGCTTGGACTGGAAAAAAATCCAAAATAACTCCTTCCATCCTGAGAAAAAGAACGGTTTAAAGAAATCTTTAAAGCCCCAAATTATCATGATATTCCTGCCCATGGTTAGTGGATGTACACCTCTGACCACAAGCGCGTGTGGCAAAGTTGCTCTATAGCGCCACTAGTGGTTAGAAAAAATAAAATCCCAATAAAGTATTCAACTGTAATAGCGTACATGTACCACCAGAGGTCAGCACCGCTCGGTGGTGATGGTGGGGTGGGGGGGGTTTCGGCAGGAGTTGGTCGTTTCAGTGATCCTCGAGCCGCCAGCTGTACGCTTGTGCTGTCCGACGGGTGGAGTTTGGCTGCAGTCCACAAGACAAAGACAAAGTGATGGGGGACGGAGCGCTGCTGTACCGGAGCCGGACTTAACGTGACTGAAGGTTGGTTAACTGTGAAGCCTTTTAAGCCTCGTGTAGTTTTGTTGTTAGGATAATTACTGGAAACACACCAAGTCCTCGTACCGAATTCAAGCTGGTAACTGAAAGGCTGTCTTAGCGGAGCATGAACTACCGGACAGCATCGTGGAGGACTGAGCTGAGCGCAAGCAGGCTAACGTTAGCAAAACGAGGCAATTCGCACAAGGAGGCAAATTTGAGCCTCACCGTTAGCTCAGAGGCGACAAGCTAACTTTATCCTTGGCTTCTTGTCATCAGTGTGCGTTCAGGAGTCTTTGAGTTTCGCAACCGAGTTCTTGCTTATATCGCTTTAATAGCCTCCTCGGGGTTGAGAGGCGGCCAAATTGTCCTAGAAAGCGTCAATAGCCGTTAAATAATGCATGAGCCGCGCTAATCCAAAGTGTTTTGTTTTTTTTAAATTGAGGACGGAGCCTGTCGTTAGCCGCCCGACTGCAGCATCAGCAGCTGGTACGAGAAGGGCCTCTAAGCTAACGTTATCGTTGCACCCCAGCCCATAACCGTAACATTTAAAGTTATCTGCTCCTTAGCAGAAAATAGGTGGGCGCTAACCTTATAAAGACCAGTGGTGTTTATTTATGTTCACGTTAGCATTAAGTTTGTACACCGGTATATGTAATATGTACTGAGCAGGCGCTGACACAAGGACACGTTGTCTGTCTTGCGTTATTAAATTACACAGACAGCAATCCGACCAAAGAGGTTTTAGTACTGAGACACAGCTGGTCCTGACCATGTGTTTACATCTTTCCAGGCCTTTGTGACTCCTGCCGAGCTCCCGGATCTTCACCACACAAGAAAAACCACCTGCTGTACCCAGCTGTTTTTGTCCCAGTGTTTACATTGTTTCCGCCAGCGGGAGGCATTTCTCAAACCGCAGAAAACATCTGCAACAAGGGACAGGCAGTTTGTTAGCACACCTGCCTTAATCGTAACCCCCCTCCCCTCCTTTTCCCGGAACTCTTCTCGGAACTCTTCTCAGCTCAGTTTCAGAATCCAGTTCGAGGTGAATCTACTGAAATACTTAACACTGCCCAAGAGGGCAACAACAAGGTGGTCTCCTGTTTTTGTAATGATTCGCATTTCAGTGCAAGGAGAAGCTCCATCCCCTAGTTATCTTGATGAAGACCTTTTTCTGACAAAAAGGTAAAGGCCACTTGGGGCCGGGAGGTGAAGACCTGCACCTCTTCTCACATCTGCTCAATCCTGGGATTTTACACTGTTTTTGAACTGAACTCATCCAACTTCAAAGATGGAACTCTTCTTCAATCCTTTTGATAACTTGGTGTGTATCCTGCTGGGCATCTCCTTCACCGTGTGGTTCACCCTGCTGCTGGTCTTCATTATTGTGCCTGCCATCTTTGGGGTGTCCTTTGGTATCCGGCGTCTTTACATGAAAACACTCTTAAAGGTCTTTGAGGTAAGAGCTTGCTTCCTCGTGACTCAAAGTTTATTGCAGTCTGATGTGCTGTGGCAATCATAAATGTTGCGGATAAAGGTGTGTTTGTGCTTTTGTACAGTTGACCGTTAAAATGATTGCCTCTGCTGCCAAGCACAATGGCAAGGACATAAAAGTTGCTAGCATTGTTCCTCAAATGTGTCATTAAAATTTTATCTTAGTTGTAAAAAGGAAATAAGTTGTAGAAAACAGCGATTGTTCACTGGCACGTCTCCAGCTTTATTTGTGCCTTTAACGACTGACCAGTAGGCATTGTCTGACTGATAGAGCTCAACACCACAGCCACTTCCCTTGTTATGCAAGTTTAGAAAACAGTCCTTGTCAGTAAGTGTTGTCTCTGCTTACTGAATTGCTGTCGTTACTTTAAAGAAATGCATTTGTACTCCTAATAATGGCACAGTGCATCAGCTGCTCTGCCCAGTTGTGTCACTAGTAAAGCAGTCATTACTTTCCATCATGTACCTCTGAGAGCAGAACTTGTGCCAGAAATAAATGAACCACTGGAAGATAATCAGATGTTCTTAGCTCATGATTCAAGGAGCAGCAGTGAGATTTCCAGAACAGAACAGATACGACCGAGAGCGTGCAAGGCAGAGAATGAAGATGTAGCACATAGATTTGGTTCATTAGGTTTGATGGAAATAAAAACATGAAACCTGCCATGTTTGTGTATAGACAGTTTTAACAGAAAACCTAAAATGATACTTTGTTTTTGCAGTTACTTGTCTGAAGAATTTGCTTTACTGTTAACCAATGAGTGTATAAATGGCAATACTTCATAAGATATGTGCATGTAGCAGTTAGGACCTTTTCGCTCGCATGCAGCTTGGGGGCTACATGCTGCAAAGCAGCTGCTTTATTTTGGTCCTCATCTTTTTACTAGAAGGAGCCACTCTCTGTTTACTCCTGCAGTCACCACTGACAACTGCAGCTGCATTTTCATATGATGACTCTGTAAGACAACTTGTCACGACACAGTTTAAAGGTAGCTGTAAAAGAACAAAATAAAAAAGTGAAAAACCTTGGTTGACTAGTGTTGCTTGTATCAGATTTGACTAATGATGGCTTGTGTAGAGCCTTCATTACTAGAGTTAATGTTAATTGTTGCTGTAAAATAAAGTTATTTTTAGGAAATGTAATAAAACATCTTGGTTATCCAGCCTAAATAAAGGTGTTTAGGCTTTCTGTGATTTAGAGCCAAAAGTTTGAAAGTTTGTGAGATGTCCAGCCACCAAGCGTTCTTGTTTGTACCAGTCCTTTTGACTAATTTGAGTTTTAGCAGACTTTCATGCCTTAATGTGTTTGAGTACTTACAAACATTCGGTTTTGTTCCAGTGTCAGTTGATTTTCTTATGATTGATGCAGAAAACCCTCAAAGTTGCCAAAATTTTGCAGGCTGTAGGCACAGGTGAAACTGATCGAGCACAACCCGGTTACTCATTTCCTGATATCCCCCCCAAACACACGCACACAAACAAACATGTTGTTTTCCAGCTTGGGAGAACACTGCGTTCTTTGATGCACTTAATTTAGTTTTTATCTCACCTAGCACAGCATACGTAAATGACTAGATGTTTGCGTCATAGGAAATATTTTTGACATTTATTGCAGTATAATACATGTTAAACAGGGAGTAGTCTGCATTTTAGTGTTTCTGCAAGCGCAGATAGGTCAGAAAAATTGGAGAAGTACTACACACGGAAATCCTTTTTTTGAATAAGCAAACATTGGGTGTCTGAAGATAAGCACGATATACTTGAACAACACTGGGGAATTTTGCCATTTTTAATCATTTGTGCAAAAAGGAAAAACAATAGATGTAATATTTCTTTTTGTGGGGAAAGTTCATTCATATTGCCTCTTGAGCAGAAACGAGTATCGGATATTGGCTTGCTTAAAAATGTGACCATTTGTCCATATAAGATTCCTTCTGCTGCCAGATGTTTGACCTTTCTTTCATGTAATGTAATGTTGCAATGATGATTGAATGCAAGGCTGAAACCTGTCTTTAAAATAACAACTCTGCTGATAACCAGTGCGCACATGTTTTCATCTTGGATGCCTTTAGGCCAGGCTGTGGAGAATATTTGTGCATGTCTCTAGAATGAACTGTTTTTTTTTTTTTTAATTTCTCAAACATTTTTGCGTCTCTTTCTAATTGTAGATCCATTTCTTTCTTTGTTTCTTTCTAGTGGGCCACACTTAGGATAGAGAGAGGAGCAAAAGAAAAGAATCACCTCCTGTACAAACCCTATTCAAATGGTAAGATCATTGTGTTTTCTTGGAAATATTTGTTCAAAAGATGTATTTGTTTTAGAGGTGAGTATTTTTGACTTTCTGTCTGTCTGAACTATTCCAGCTATCATTGCCAAGGAGCCAACCTCCTTGGAGGAGGAGATCAAGGAGATCCGGCGGAGCGGCAGCAATAAAGACCTGGACTCAGCCACTGAGTTTGAGTTATCTGACATTTTCTATTTTGCCCGGCGAGGAGTGGAAAGCATCATGGATGATGAAGTGACCAAGCGGTTTACTGCTGAGGAGCTGAAGTCCTGGAATCTGCTGACCCGGAGCAACTACAACTTCCACTATATCAGCCTGAGGCTGACTGTCCTATGGGGGCTGGGCCTGCTGATCCGCTATGGTTTCCTGCTGCCTCTCAGGTATTAGCTGTACTTTGAAGAGTCACAGGCAAAAGCACAGTTGCTGCTTTTGAAATACCAAAAACATGGATACACACAATACATTAGCCCCTCCTGTACAACTAGGCACTGGTATAACCTTGTCACAAATGCTAATGCTAGCATAAAAATTTAGTTTGAATACTTTTTCATATTTTAGCTCGTCACAAACGCTCAACGACATGAGAAATATGTTACGTATGTAACATACTAATAATCTCCTTCCCTAGCATGTATGTTTGTATCTTTTGTCATGTAACTCTATCTAAATAGTCCAATAAAAAGTTGCAAATGTACCACCTGTAGGCCAAACCAGCCTCACAATCGATGCTTCCAGTAGGGATATTTCAGAAAGGTCGGGTACACCCTCGATAGGTCTTTAGGCCGTCACAGCATTAACGCACATGCAGATTAAGTGTTCGCATCTATGGGACGTCTAGATTCCAACCCGTGGGTGTGTGGTTTGACTGTGTGATGCAGCAGTCCTGCCCAACTGAGCAATGATAGAACACTTTTTTCTTATATTAAGTTCTTCAGTTTTAACAAACTGTCCCAGAGAATGTTACTAAAGTTTCACATTTATGTTTTAACCACATGCAAGTCTAACTGGTTACTCAGTTTTGTGTGGTTACTTGACATGCGAACTTGCTGTTACATAACTAAAGACGCCACATACAGAGATCCTCTACCAGCCTCATCTTAGAAAGGCACAGGGATGGTGACTCAGTGCTAAGTGTGGCTGGCTCATTTCCAGTCGCCAGTGGGGAGACAAATCAGGCCACCGCTGCACAGACACCCTCCCTTCTAGTCTCCTGTCAAGCCTAATAGATTCTCTCTTTCAGCCTTTGTCCAATTGAATATTGGCTTTGCTCATGACACTGTGAAACCTTCAGCTCTCTTATATTTTTCTTAATCCCCACACAATATAATCAGCACCTTTTCCAGCCCTGGATGATTGGTTCATCCAGATTAAGTCGACGTGTCGGCCAGCTTAACTGTCACCTAATATGTCCTTCTGCAGTCTTGTCTGAGACAGTGGAGTGTAGAGGAGGGCATGATACTTTGAGTTTATGTCAAGAATCTTACACTACTGCTTTTTACATGAGCTCTTCTAAGTGAAAGCTTGTGGTTCAGAAGAAAGCTTTTTAAGTAATATATCTGCATGTTAATGTCCATACAAAGACTAATTAATTAAACCAAAACAACTACAGTGTTCTGTTGTAATGCTTCCTTATATATGCTTCTCTGAATTGTCCTGTCTCCCTCTATCAGGGTCACTCTTGCCTTCACTGGTGTAGGTCTGCTTGTGTTCCTCACCTCTGTTGTTGGGCTGCTGCCAAATGGAAGGTATAACTGATGGTTACGACTTTAACTCTATCAAAAGTATCAGATCAGCCCTGCAGATGTGTTAATCCTGCTGTGTACTCTTTCCAGGATGAAGAATTTTCTGAGTGAGAAAGTCCATTTGATGTGCTACAGAATATGCGTCAGAGCTTTGACTGCCATTATAACCTACCATGACAGGTAAGGACCTACACTGTTTTCCCATATAACCACCAAGTCATGTGACTGTTTTATTCCATTGGGCAACCACTGGAAGTGTTTACTTGACATTGCTCATTTAATTGCATAATTTTCCATTTTTTTTGGATCAGTGTCCGGTCATAGAGGACAGGATGATGGGTGGTGCATCTGCTGGTTGATTGCTTCACACAACTGCCCCAGTGTTTCTCTGTGCTTTCTCAACATTGTGGTTAATTTCCCAATTTTTTTTCACTCTTGCTCTTTAATGGCATACACCCTGAGAAGTTTTCATTAAAAATATTGATTGATGTTTCTGTTCGCACTCAATAAGAAATTGCATGAAGCCAGAGTTATAACAGTGCAAAAGTCTGTCCGAAAAGTGTAACAGTGCTGCTGGTGATTATTGACTTCACTAAAAAAAAATCAAATTACAATTAGATAGCGCTCAGAGCGATTTACTTTTTCATTGTCAAGGGGAAAACTATGTTTAACAAAAAGAGACCCCCAAAAATTGCATAATGTCAGCAGTCACTTTCAAAAATGCCACTGTAGATTTAATGCGTTTTGGGGTTATTTTAGGCTACGTTCACACTGCAGGCGAAAGTGCATCAAATACGACTTTTTTGACCCTATGCGACCCATATCCGATCATGGTATGACAGTTTGAACAGCACAAATCCAATATTTTCAAATCCGATCTGGGTCACTTTCGTATGTGGTACTGAATCCAATACATATCTAATGTTTTAGAAAGTGACTGCTGTTTGAATGGTCATGTTGCATTAAATCAGTCTTTTATGTCACTGACACAAGACAGAAGCCAATTATCAGTGCCAGAGAAGACAAACGAGAAAGCGTGGTGGCGGAAACTGGAGACGGAGCGAGTCAATGGACAAAAACTGAGGTTTTGGAGTTGATTAGCATATGGGGAGACAATTCTATTCAAGCTAAACGACTCCGTGTCCATATATACCTCTGCACGGAGGTAGCAGCCACTGCTCCAAACAAGGCCATTGTTAAAGCACAGGCTATCTTTTTTTCTCAGTGTCCTTCTTCCTCTAATTTGTCAAAATTCTGTCAGTTACGACTGTGCAGAAATGAATAGACTGCTGCAACAACACCTGCTAGCTCTGTAGCTGCCATTTTTACTACCGTAAACGGAGTGCGTTGTGTGTGATGTCTTCTTTTGCGCGTGCGGGCCACTCTGAGGGCCGTGAACCGTTCACACTAGAGCGGTTTTGCGGTCACATTTTATTTGTAGTGTGAACAACCAGACAGAAAAATCGGATTTGATCAAAAAATCGGAATTGAGCATTAAGACCTGCAGTGTGAACGTAGCCTTTGACACTTTGGGCTAGAGCAGGACGATATGACCAAAAGTATTTATCACGATATACATTTGAAAATTTGCGATAATTATATATAAGATGATATAATTGACACTAGACAAAACACTTTACAACTTTATTAGTGCAAAACAAAAAAAACATCAATGTATTTTCACTTAAACAAGCAGCTGTTTTTGTTTTTTTGTTTTTTTTAGTGTGCATTAAAAGTTATATAAAAATGTAACAGTGCAAATGCAAATTCCTTGCTGACAGTTTAACCAAAATGCATTTCCAGTGAAAATTGGCCGACATATCCTCAGCATAACCATGTATAATATCTACAAAACTTAAAAAGAGGTTATACACACACAATACGGTAATATTATGTTGAAGCACAGTACATATCACTCCACGAGGCTCCTGCGTACGACATCCGTAATGCTCCGACAATCCATCAGGCGGTGCGGGTTCGTAGCTTAGCAAAGTCGTACTAAAACATTTGACTGATTTTCGAGCGCCGTGTATAACACATAAAATCGTTTCGAGGTCAGTAAACACAACCAGAATTCATACATAAGGCACACGGGATTATAAGGGGCACCGTCGATTTTCAGAAAAATCAAAGGATTGATTTTAAGTGTGCTGTATTTTCCAAAAAACTTGGTAATAACGACGGCCTGCTAGCATGCTCTACCAAAAATAGTGCTTTGATGTGTATCTGACGGACGAAAGCTAAACCAGTTCCACACCACTGAAGTTGCAGCATTTTGACAAACTAATTCTGGTTCATCCGTTTCATTCATTCCACTTTCGCCCTTCTCATTCTCTGTCACTGCCATGCTTTTTCCGCCATTTTTGTATGAAAACAAAGGCACTGCGCATGTGTTTTACCCATATTCTATTGCGATATTTCATTTTGTTATCGTTGCCCAACATTATACCGGTATTACCGTGAACGGTATGATATGGCCCAGCCCTAATTTGGGCAATGAGGATGTCAAGATTTAAGCTTTGGTTTGAAGTTATCATAAACCTAGAAGGATACAATAATCCCAACCATGCAGCGGCTGCACCGCTTGTTCACATGGTCCCATCATTTTGCCTTTCAGAAACATAAGGCTCAGTTGACATCTTGTCCTGAGGGGAAAGGTGTCAGATTACATGATGACAGATGACTTATGTTCAGAGAGCAGAAGCCATGGTGTTAACAATGGAAATCTGTGCATATAGTGTGTGAGCATGAAAGGAAGGGTGTCTGTAGCCAGACTCAAGACTTTCTGAATTAATTTTCACCGCCGCAGTTATTCTGATGCAAGATGAAGTACAGAAGTCAGCAACAGATGCTCACACAACCATTGTGAGCTCAACCAAACTTTCCAAGTTTTTACATATGACATGCTTGGAGCCAAGGAATGTGTTTCATGAACCATTACTGATTCAATTAGATTTGGGTTTGAGAGATTTATTAAGTGATGCAAAAAATAATTTAAATATTTATTTTTTTTTCGCAAGAACGTTGGAGGAACATAAAACGTGACAGAGGACTTTGATCAAAAGGGTTGCACATGCAACCGGATGTGGAAGAGGAAGTTATTACTCACATTGTGCACTCTCTAGCAGCTGGTGTTTTCTTGGCAGTGCCAAGTGTATTGGAGGCTTGAAGGAATTTGAAATAATCAGCTGACATTTTTAGTGATATTTGTTACGTTTCTGAAAGGAAATGTGACCTGATATGCTTTCACCTGCAGAACAATGGTGGTTTGTTGTTGAAATGAGAATATAAATTCAGATTCTGTTGAGAGATACGAGTAGAAGTCGAGTCAGTACTTGTTTGACATTTGTTGATTAGAATGATGCACATTAGGTGCACTTGTAGGTAAGCCAGAGCTGTAGCTTTGAGTCTGTTGGGCCTAGCCTGTTGTAACATGTATTCCTCCCCAGTCTGGTTCTAAAAATACTCAAGTGATACAGTAAGCAATGTTCTCTCCCTATTTAAGATGGAAACTCTATCTGTGGAATGTGGTCTTAGCTGTCAGATCCTCCATACTCAGGGGGTCGCACATTTCAACATGGACAGCATGGGTTGCTTTGTTTTCACCAGAGAAGAGAGTGGGAGGCACTGCACCAAATCATACCAAAATTTCTATTAAGCATGGTTTTGCATTTGATTTTAACAGTCGTATACCCCCCACACTTCATAATCTTTATTAAGTCCCATCATAATTTAATTGTTGTTTCCCCCTTTTCTAGTGAGAATAAACCCAAAAATGGAGGCATCTGTGTCGCTAACCACACTTCACCAATTGATGTCATCATCCTGGCAAGCGATGGCTGTTATGCTATGGTAACTATACTGGCACAAAATGTAGAAAAGAACAAAACATTTACGTTGGTCACTTCTTCTACTGCAGGTATTTGTTGGAGTGGCAACTCTCCCAGAAATAGATCTGTTGCTATCTTTGTGTTTGTGTTGTTAGGTTGGACAAATCCATGGCGGCTTGATGGGGGTCATTCAGAGATCCATGGTCAAAGCTTGTCCACACATTTGGTTTGAACGCTCAGAAGTAAAAGACAGACATCTTGTGGCCAAAAGGTAGAATTACAGTCTGTGTTTAAAGATATTTTTTTGTATGTTTTTATGACGTTTTACCTTTTTAGAAATTATTCCATGGGTTGTTTTTGGATCATTCAAAGTAGAACTTCAAATTGGAATAAGTCTACTCAAATTTTTGGTTTAATAGTCTTTAAAAAGTGATCTCTTTAGAAATCTTTTGCATTAACCTGCATACTTCTTTCACTACAGATTGAGCGACCATGTAGAAGATAAATCTAAACTGCCCATCCTCATTTTCCCAGAAGGTGAGCTCATATAGAAAATCATATAGTTATCTAACTACAAGTTTCACTTTATCTTACATAAACCTTGTGTTTTATGAATTCTTATTTCAAGGTACCTGCATTAACAACACATCGGTTATGATGTTTAAGAAGGGCAGTTTTGAAATTGGTGCCACAGTCTACCCTGTGGCTATTAAGGTAACAGTTTTTGTTCTAGTTTTTAACTACAGTCTTGTCCACAGTAACACATGTACTGATTAATCATTTTGGTGTGTGCCTGAACCTCGTAGTATGATCCCCGGTTTGGAGATGCTTTCTGGAATAGCAGCAAGTTCGGGATGGTCAACTACCTTTTGCGTATGATGAGCAGCTGGGCCATCGTCTGCAGCGTGTGGTACCTTCCTCCCATGTCTAGAGAGGTGAGACTCAACTCAAGGCATCTCAACAAAGAGAAGCTTTGTTTTTTCTTTTTTTTGTTTTGTTTTGTTTTTATATATTGAGAGCATGTTGTTT
This sequence comes from Simochromis diagramma, assembly GCF_900408965.1. Lineage (NCBI taxonomy): Eukaryota > Metazoa > Chordata > Actinopteri > Cichliformes > Cichlidae > Simochromis > Simochromis diagramma. The sequence continues at coordinate 5,939,092 of NW_024387520.1, read as the reverse complement.
AAAATCCATATACTTGTAATGGATTTTTTTTTTTTATCTTGATTTATTACATTTTATTTTGACCAGCCATCCTCAAAATTTGACCAGCAGGACCTGCAGTCACAATAACAGAATATGCATTTCAGCTGTAGACCCTCTGTATTGTCTTGTCGCCCTGTTTACAAATTCCTACAATGAGAATAATACCAAAGTTTTGATGTTATACATTTTCAAGGCTTTATACTTTTTTAGACAAGGGCAACAAAACACATGAGGGGAATAAAGCACTTAGTGAAACATCTCAGCATTAATTATCTTAACTGGCAACAGGTCATTAACATTATTGATTATGCAAAGATCATCTCAGAGAAGCAAAGTCTTTGAGAAATAAAACAAGATTCAGAAATGTTGCTAACTCTATTATTTAAGATCGACTGAAATGAAACATAAATCTGTCCGGTGACCTGACCAATCAAAATCTATTCATTCATTCATCATATACATAGTCTTAAAGAGCTAAAAAGAGCAACCATCAGCACACAACTCAAAAAACCAGCATCCTCCATGGTATGTGGTGAATTAGTGCATATTGCATGAGCATGTGCTGCATGGCATTGCTATAGATGCTGCCACCCAGATCTCCTTCAGTATGACAAAATGATAAGATTTTAGGAGAAAAGCTGTTCATTGTTTATGACCGCTTGCTTACCAGAACTGTATTTATGTTTGTCCTCCCAACAGGAGGGAGAGGATGCAGTACAGTTCGCAAATCGTGTTAAAGCAGCCATAGCCAGGCAAGGAGGACTTGTCGATCTCTTATGGTAAGATAACACTCTTTCATTTTCACATACACATTCAATGAAGGACAAGGCAGAAAAACGTGTGACTATTCATACCAGACACTGGATCATAGAAAAGCACAAGTGTAACCAAAAGCAATAGCAAAACCTTACAAAATAAAAGTTTTTTTTCTGTCAGTCACATACACAATCATTGCTCCAGCTTGTTGGAGCTGTTAACCAAATCCATCCATAATTATGTTACATGTACTATAGTCCCACACAGATCATTTTAAATGTCTAAAAATATACTGGATTTTCTTTACTGTTTCAACTGCATCCATTAGTTTCCATGAAATGCATTGAGCAAATTGATGCAACCTAATAACACTGCTTTCCTTTCTTTTTATGAGCTATGAACTACTGAAATTTCCTTTAGTTACTACAGCTTTGTAGGCTGCCATCTGAATTACAGCTTGTCTGCTTGTTACATGATGATGTCCCTCCTGCTTCCCTGTCCTCCTGTGGCGTTTGTTTAGACTCTTGTCTTTTTAATGTACTGGGATACTTTTTTTTTCTTTAGTTAACATAAACAAGCCCCTAAGAATAATCCATGGTCGTTGTCAGTTTGTCTGGCTTTTTATTAGCACTGGTTATGTGCAGCACGCCTTTAAGCTCAGTTTGTATCTACTGTATCTACAGCCCATGGGCTCACGGCTTGCCAGACACCAAATATTTTAACGCATCAGAAAAGAATCACTCTCAGGCTGACTAAGATTTCAGTGGGGACCTGAAGCCTAGAATCAGAAATTTTTCCATTAGATGGATTATCTGAAATGTTCTCTTAACTAAAGTTAAGTTAAGAGACCCTCACATTAACATTTATTAAGTTTATATTACTCTAACCATAGCTCTGTAGGTAGCCACCAGGTAGCACGCCATTGCCAGCTAGCCAAACTTCAGTAACACTACAAACATCGCTACTCCCAAAAAGTTGATTCTGTTCATCTGGACATGGCGTTTTCATTGGGAGAAACATTTCGTCACTCAGAACAAAATCAACTTTGGGGGATTTTCTTACTTGGATGATTGAGCATGCAGACAAACATTGCTACTGTTTTGTTTTGTCCAGAGTGACAACAGATCTGTCACTTTCTTTCTTCCTTTCTTTCTTTTTTAACTTTCAGAACATGATTTATAATTTTTTGATGGAGAGTATAGTTAGCTAACGTCTTACTCTGTTAAACAACTTTTTCATGGATGTTTAACTTTTTTGTAACACCAGGGTGAACTCCCACACTCATCATTTTATTGGCACTGCAAGAATTTGGACTGTTGTTACTCTCAGTGATGCCAAAAATGTTTGATTTCTGGGAAATGAAGAAGAGTTTGACATCATTAGCTATTTCTGGGTCCAGACTTATGAAGCTGATTGGATCTACAAGGCCAATCAACCTATAATTTAATTATTCAATTATTCTTACCAATTACATGGAGACATTATTATATTTAATTCAGTTTTCATAGTTGAATATTTGCTTCCTTATACCATTTGGTTGCCTTTTTTTTTTTTTTTTTTTTTTAAAGAATAAGAATTTATTACAGTATTGCCATTTACGATAAAGTTTAAGTTTTTTACATTTTAATTGCTTGGATAGAAACGAATCAGTAGAACATGTGTGGCTACATTGTTTACTAATTCAGGCTCTTTTATAGGGATGGAGGACTGAAAAGGGCAAAGGTTAAAGATACCTTTAAAGAAGAGCAGCAGAAGCTGTACAGTAAAATGCTGGTTGGCACCCAGGAGGACCGCAGCCGCTCCTGAAGGACCTTTATGGAGATGGACTGGCTCAAAGCTGGGCACCTCTTACTGATTAGGCGATCAGCAGCGGTCCTTTTCTGTCGGAGCCCCTGGACTGGAAAATTCTGTCCCTGATGTCAAAAGTACTCCATTTGGCTTCCTCGGTCACTGCCTCAGCCTGGCATGTTAAGTTGGCTTCGCTGTTACAGGTCATTCTGAGTCTGATGCCCTGTGTTGGAATAGCTTGACCGAAGCCTCGCTTGCATTAGAAACGGAGCAAAGGAGAGTCTTCCTTAGTGGCAGTCTTTTAAGGAAAAGTGTTTATTTTTGTTTGTTTTTTTCTTTTTCACTTAATCGTTTTATATTTTGTTTTTAAGATTTTACAGTCATGTTTTTATGTTATGTTTCCGTTTCAGACTTGATTATACCTGGGTGTATAAAGGAGTTATTGTAGATAAAAACTAAATTGTTCTAAAGCTGAAACCTGTGACTGACTTGGGGTTTTTCATGACCGGCTTGTACCCTTGATTCAGGGCACAGTGCCAGATTTTGTTACATTTCAGATATTTTTATGGGCTTTTTTCCAAGATGAAAAACAAACTCGTATTTTAAGCATTGAGTTTTACATTAAGACTTGTATCAACACATGGCCACTGTAGGAGCTGTGCTTGAGACGTGTTCCTGATATGCTGTCTGTGACTTCTTTTCTTTTCTTTTTTCTCCTCTCTCCACTGAATGTGCAAGTGCTCACATTATGAAGTGGAAAATGTGCACCCACAGTTACTCTGATGGAAGTCTGTAGATTTAGACACCTATTCTTCTTCCAGCTAATAATGTATAACTGGAAAAAGGGATTATTAGGAATTTCGTCAGCATTGTTCCTGTAAGGCTTGTGTCACGCAGGTAGCGATGTAAAATCATAACAGTGGGTCTCTTCACTAAACACATAGATATAATGGCAAATAACCAAAACATACTCATACACCTTTTAAAAATACATCTTTTCATTGACTTCCTGCCATTGCAGTGAACAGTGGCTAGTTTATTTTAAGTAAACTCTAAAAGCTATTGTGTTTATCTGCCCCGCCTCACCAATGACCTTTTTCCTAACTTAGCAGCCTCAAGGAGGTTTCATGAACAGACTGCAGCTTTACTTTGAACTCAAGAAACTTGGTGGACGGCCTCATTGGTTTCTCCCTGGGACCTTTGTCTCACTGGTCTGCTATTATCAGGGATAGTCGTTCAGATTATGTCAAATCATTTCATAAAAATAATAAATGTTCAAGAATGTTCACTACTTTTGACTTTGTTTTTTTTCACTATATCTAATGTTTATAAGTATTGCCTTGACTTGCTGTTGTTTTCTGTCTTTCTGGATAGTTTTTCATAGTGATTCCTCCAGTCTGGCATCAAGATTGGGATCTTTATTTTTCTAGCACTGTATTCTTGCATTTATTCCCTATCAGGGTTTAGTGCTAAGGATCAGTGCGTGAATGTACAGCACATTTGAAGAGATTTAAACATGTGAATACCTGGGATGCTTATGTGTGACTTTAAACAAGCCTTTCATTCTTGAAAACCCTCCAGTGTGGTTGATTTAAAAAAAAAAAAAAAAAAAAACTCTGCAAAGGCGAGTCAGCCAGAGTTCCTTCACCGTGATTAGAAAGACATTGCCAGTAATCACACACACTTGATTGCAGTTCGTGCTGCCAAAAGTGGCAAAACAAGTTATTAGGTTTACACTATCACTCTGTCACTCAGAGCCAGATAGGTTTGGGTAGATTTTATCCCTTAATTTATTAAGTCACGATTTTAAAACTGCATTGTGTGTTTTGTCATTATAATTGTCCCACGTTAAATATTTTTTTGACAGTCTGACACATGTAACTGACAATTATGCAAAGAATAAACCAGGAAGGGGGCAAATATTTGCTGAGTTTCAGCACACAGTAGAGTCAGATGTCATAAGCTCACTTTTAGTCTGATACCTGCTCATGATATGCGTCCGAATGACTAAAGCATTTATTCTTAAAAGTGCTGATATAGGGGATAAAACAAAAAACACACCTGTTTTAAAGTAGATTGAATAAAAATTTTGAATGCATAAAAAAATCAAAACATCTTGATCTCATGGGTGTTGATTGATGGAAAGACGATAAACATCAGCTATTTCTGGGTCTAGACTTATGAAGATGATTGGCTCTACAAGGCCAATCAACCTATAATTTAATTATTCAGTTACTCTTACCAACTACATGGAGACATTATATTCAATTCATTTTTCATAGTTGACTATTTGCTTCCTCGTACCATTTGGTTGCCCTTTTTTACAGAATAAGAATTTATTGCAGTATTGCTATTTATGATAAAGTTTATATTGTTTACATTTTAATCGCTTGGGTAGAAACTAATCATTAGAACATGTGTGGCTACATTGTTTACGAATTCAAGCTCTTTCATACGGATGGAGAACTGAAAAGGGCAAAGGTTAAAGATACCTGTGAAGAAGAGCAGCAGAAGCTGTGCAGTAAAATGCTGGTTGGCACCAAGAGGACAGAATCGAATTTGAGATTATTGGAACTTGACAAAATGTGGAAAACTTGACAGTTCAGTTTTATTTATAAATCACCACAACAGTCGCCTCAAAACACTTTACATTGTGCCCCCTTAAAAAGAAGAACTTGGTGTCAGTGGGAATGAAAACCCCCCTTTTAACAGGAAGAAACCTCTAGCAGGACCAGGCTTAGGGAAGGACAGCCATCTGCCATGAGGGGAGGAAGACAGGACAAAGACGCACTGTGGAAGTGAGACAGAGATGAACAATAACCACAAGGTCTGAAAACTTTCATACTGCACTGCCTCATCCAAGAATCCATGGCTGCAATAAACCACTTCTTCCTCCTTTCAGTGAGGCGTCCTTCCAAACCATTTGATTGCAATAGCTTCAAGTGGATTCGTTGATGCGGGTAAATAAAGCACACGGTGCTTGGAGGAGGAGGAAAAAGAGGAAGCAGACAGCGGCTTTCGATTGTGTAACCCATGCCTTGGTTGAGCAGCTCACTAACAACATTAAGGAGTGCCAGAGTCCAACCCTGCCACATGGCACACATCCATCGACTCCAAATAAGTCTTTTATAGCTTCTGGCTCCACTGGAAACTAAGGATGGGGAAATGTTGTTATGCTGCTGTGGTGATGAAAAGATACTGGAGAAGGCGGGTTTTCTAAAGAAAAATGACTAAAGTGGAAGTCATGCATCTGTTGGCACAGGACTGCACATTACAGTGTAGTTAATGGTGATAGCAGCAGGGTAAAATCACTGATTATACAGCTAAGGGGAAATGAGATTAAGGCAAGATGTACCTGTTATATAATTTGATTGTGCGCTGAAGAAAAGCAACCTGCCCCAAGTGAAAAGAAGTGCTACACAGGGAGAAGATCACTAACTTCCTGTTTTGTGTCTTTAGACAACGAGACTGTGGTACGCTGATTTGCGAGTTTAAAATCCTTTCAGGTCTTTTTTTTCAACAACAAAAACTTTATGTGGTCTATAAATTACATGTTAGGTTATAACACCTCACAAAGCATTGTTGTAATAATGTAATGCTTAGTGTGGTTCAGGAGTGGTTGCGGTAAAAGCTAGCTGTTTTGTACAGCAAGTCATGTATGTATGTATGTATGTAAAGGTTTCTGTGACATTCAAATGCTGTGAGATTACCTCCAGGTGATTTTATTATTGAGTGCTGGTTGGCTTATCACTGATAAACTTGTATTGTATTTTATTGAATACAGCAAACCAGCAGCGATCGGAGCAAATGGGCGGAGCGCCAGGAGTTCATAACGCAACACCGCCCGCTTGCAGAAGGCTCTCCGAGGGTTTGTCAGCAACAGATGCCCAGTCCAGGCAGCTTAAGAAGCCCTTAAGAACCTACTAGTCCAATTAATCCCGAGGAGGCGGAAATCCACACGTCTGAACGGGCAGTTACACAAACTTGTTACTTGCTCCCTGACTCCACGACGATGATGAAGACGAGCGCCTCTCTGCAGGCGTACGTTAACCGTGCGACACCGAAGCCCGCTATCAGCAAACGATTTGGACCAGAAGCGGGAAGGCGTCCGTGAGGGATAGCTGCTAGTCGCGACTCAGATTCTCTCTCAGACACTCACACACATTATAAGCCTCGGTAAGCTCCTGCAGAGTTGATCGCAGGCCTGCATGAGCATCACTGGCGACGCTGCTGCTGCTACTACGGAGTTTCCTCGGGACTGCTCGCGTCGTTAACATGGAAACGTTCACCGGTGTGCTGCTTGTCACCGCAAACGTCGGCTCACTCTTTGACAATGTAAGTAGAACCGCATCACAATTAAAGTCACACCATACTTAAGGTACAGTCAGAGGATTATATAAACGCTAATAGGCTTAAGTAAGCCGGTAGGAGGGTGTAGGGTAGGAGGCAAGTTTTTTTTTTTTTTTTTTTTTTTTTTTTTTTAAATATTGAATCGGCTACATTGCTAGCTTACATCATAGGTATAAGGATGTAAGCAGTGAGCTGAGCTCTTCTGGTGCTTTATGTTTTTTTTGTTCGTTGTTGGGGCTTTTCGGTAATTGACGTACATTTGCCTCGTAATGCGACGCTTTCAAGTTACCAAGCAATGTTTCCTTGTCAGCTGTCAGCAGCAGATGCTGTTAATTAAAAGGAAACAGTCAAAGTTGACTCATAATTAGACAAGCTACCCGTTGGACGCGTCACGTGCCAGACTGGAACAAGTGGCTGCAGCTCAGGTGGTAGAGCAGGTCACCTACAAATCGTGAAAGGTGGTGGTTCAATTCCAGTCTGCATGCCAAGCATCCTTGGCAAGACGCTAACCTCAATTTGCTCTCCGATACATCCATCGGGGTGTGAATTTTAGATAGAAAGAGCGTGCTTTTCTTAATGAGGGAAGCTACTTTGAGTGCTCAGATAAAGTAGTTATATCTACCAGTCCTATAAGAACCAGTCCTTTTACCGTTTACCAAATCCTTCTGAACCTGTCTGCAACACCCAGACATGAACAATAACAACACACAGGTCAAATAAATGTTGTCATTCAGAAGTGGGGGTTTTTTTTTCGTTTACAGTTATGCTTGCAATTAAATTATACATTCATACTGATAATAAATAGTGAATAGACCTCTTTAACCCTCGCCATGTTGACATGAAGTAACAAATTGCCCTTTTCCTATAAAAAATAAAATAAACAACAAAAGTGCAGTGTAAACAGGTGAACGAGAAAAAACAAAAACACCACCACCAACACAATACCGTGCAATTTACATGGTGGAAAACTTTGTAAACTTTTGATGCTGTTTGATAATGATCAGCTCAGCATCTGTGCACACACATGTACAAACCTAATGATCTCCATACACACAGATGCATACACAATGCAGTGCACAATTCACAGAACAAAACATCAAGTTGCATTGAGTGTTGGGCATAACTCTTTCCAAAGTAAACTAAGGTCAGCAAAGGTTTAATAGAGGATTGCAGGTTACATAAAGTTTATAACAGATTTAGTGCAGAAGTTGATTTATTGCCAAGGATGTTGGCATCCTGTCAGTCTGCAAAGGTAGCTGTGCCTTTGCAGGAGTCCTCCAGATCCTCTATGAGGGTAATGAAGTTGCTGCCTCTCAGATTGCAACCATACTATTTCTCATCAATCCCAGGTGTAAAATCAGTGCTTATGATGTCACTACTGGGAAAGTGTGTTTGTTTTGTATTCAGTAGTCAGTTTATAGCAGCCTTATAAAACTGCGGAGATTTAGAGCGCCATGGTAGCTCTATGAGTCTGTAACAGCCCAGTCTCACTTTTTTGCATGTGTCCAAAAACATACAGTAAAACTAACTTTTTAAACACAAGATTAAATAATTTAAACTGTAATTTAACTGTCCCAACGGGTTCCAGCTCTTTCTCTGTTTTACCTCAGCTTTGCTTAACTTTCAGGGAGGAGAGCTCTTAGACTCATGGAAATTTGGCTCAGGACCCGTTTCCGGTTGCCAGACCTTGCTCCAATGAAAACATGTCAGGTCCCATTGTGGGAGATATGTAAACAGATGAATATCTTCCGCGGTGGACTTGAACTTTTCCACTTACTTAAGTTAAGCCCTCTCATTTCTATAAACAAACATTCCTAAATTATTCACCCAACTTTTGGGTGAGAGCAGGACCTGCAGCACAAGACAGAGTAAATCCTTTTCCTTTGCAGTTCTGGGCTGGCTGAGTATCCTGTTAGAGCAGCTCAGCATATGAGACATTAAACTCTCACCGATATTTACTGCCATCTTGGCTACCATGTTTATTACTGAGCTTGTGTAATGACTAAATATATACTTATTTATATATTTTCCCTTGTATAAAAACAAATGCCTTCATTTTCAGTCATTCCCAGCTGACATAGGACGGGATGTGGTCACCACTCTGTGACAAGACCAATCAACTTAATCAGCCTGTTTAATTCAATCAATCAACCAATCAATCAATTAATCAAAATTTATTTCTATAGCACATTTAAAAAGACCACAGCTTCACACAAGTGCTGCAGTGCAGATTACAACAATAGACAAAGAAAAGAGTTTAATTTCTACTATGCCTGCTGTCTGACAGTTTGCTTATTGCTCTGGTCAGAAAGAAAAAATAAAGTGTCCAACTGGTTGTTGTAAGTTTGCCTCATCCAGTTTTTAACGTTGTCATGTCTATAGAAAGTATAAATTAAAAGTATGTCAACTAAATGCAAATGTATTACAGCTGGTGGACAGAGTGTTTGGAGCAAGGCTGACGTGAGAGGAGTCCTATCGGTCACAATGGCTGAGTCGCTGTTATCCCTGGCATGCAAATGCACTATGCAAAGTCATTTCTCAGGTGCTAGGAAAAAAAATAGCCTTGCAGGAGACTGCATATTACTCTGCACCTACTCTGGGCTGTAAATCCAGTAGTGTCACTGTAAGAAAGTACATGATCAAAGTTGGTATCAATTGATGAACTACAAGACTGAAGATTGTGGCAAAAGAAACAACTGTTTTACCTGGTAGTACCAGCTACTAGCTATACAAGTTAACAAAACATGACCTTAAACAGCAACAACAAAATCATGGGATGAAAACAGAATTTTATTTGATGAGATGGGTGGATCAGTATTGTCAGGGTACAGCACCTCACATGTAGCATCTAAAATATCTGCCTGCTTTTCTAAACCTGGAAGCACTGAACCTGTTTGGCTTCTTTAGCTGTGTATAAGGCTTATCTGCTGACTTTTTTGAGTAACATTTTACTATTAAACCTGAATATCAACTGTCTATGAAAAAAGACACAGACCTTCATAGATGACAAGCTGATGTTGGCTGGACTGCAACAGGTGCAGCTGTACTTGTACATGGCACAGGATAATGTTTCCAGGAAATCCCTAATGTTTATGTTAACCTGCTCAGAGTTTGAGATGACTTCCTGACTTCCATTTGAGCTGATTATCCATTAGCTGATATGGCAGTGCAATTTTAAATACAGAAGCTTTTCTTTGTTTTGCATTTCTACTTCTGTCCTTATGTCCCTTCTGTTGGGCAGCATAAATGAGCAAAAATACATCATTATTTGATCATCATTTATGGACTCCATGTAAGAATTTGGTGGAATATTTGAAGTTGCAAGTTATGTAACTCTTAAGCATTAAAAATAAATTGACCATTTCTGTCACATTTACTAGTCACTTTTTTTTTTTTTTTTACTTCAATTTGCACTTGTAGCTCTGTGCATGTTTCCATGCATTTCTCTGTAGGGGACTTCTGTTGTCCCCTAGAAAGATTGTCCATATATCTTTCTTTCTTTCACTCAGTATCATATTTGATCAATAATCGCAATCTTTTGGGCATAATTGTTTTTTCATAGGACGATGAAATGAGCATTTGCAACATTAAGTCAATGGGTTTAAAAAAAACATATAACACACACCTTATATGCTAGATAGATCAGGCCATGGACTGTACGACTAATCTGGCACATGAAATATAAACTATTGTGAACCAAATGCCCTGTTAGAGTCATACATAGCAGTAAAATAAAGAAAAAATAATTGTATAAAAATAAATAATTAGTTTATTCCAACAGAGGTCTGTGACATTTTCTTGACTGCAAAATGTAAAGCAGTATATTTAAAATTAAGTGTACCCTTACTGCTTCCATAGCAATTAAGTAGGGAAGTAGCTGCCAGGTGCTGCTAACTAAATGAACTTGATTAACTGATCATCAGCAAGTGTGAGCACCTTTATAAAAGAAGATGTTCTGGCATATGTTAACAAAGACAGAAAGACACAAGCCATAATCTTGAAATGAAATGCAATGAAATTGCAAATAAAAACCTAAGATTCTTAGGTTTCAGATTCTACAAGCCTCAGTTAGAATGTTAAATGTTAAAATTCATGACAGTACAATTAAAAAAAGACTGAACAAGTATGGTTTGTTTGTGTTGCCAGGAGAAAACCTCTCTGACAAAAACATGGCAGCACAACTTTGGTTTACAAATTTGCATCTCATCAAACCACAAGATTTCTCAACCAATGTCCTTAAGAAAGACCAGACCAAAATGAAGATGTTTCGCCATCCACAGCTCCGCATTTGACAAAAAACAAACACAGCGTATCGGCAAAGACCTCATACAAGTTGTCATGCACGGCGGTGGAGGGATGATGATTTGGGATTCTTTTGCAGCCAGAGGTCGTTGGGGGACTTGCAGTGATTGAGCAATGAACTCTACTGTATGCAAAAGTATTCTACAGTCAAATGTGAGGCCATCTGTCTGACAGCCCAGATTGGGTCATGCTGCAGGGGAATGATACGGTGGCCCTGAGAGGCCAAACGGAATGCAACTTCAGAAAACACTTGCAAAAAGAAAAATGCTGCAAAAAGAAAAACACCTGCAAAAAGAAAAACACCTGCAAAAAGAAAAACGCTGCAAAAGCACACAAAACACAACGGAAATGTTTCTGGGGAGACAATAACCCGACTGTGTCACTACCCGATCCGTACCGGAAACCCGATCGGTACCCCGCATGCGCGAAAGGTGTCTACTTCCGGTCGAAGCGTTTTATGATAGTTACGGGTCAGAGTATCTGTTAAGATGTTAAGAATAACAAGTATCTCTTAAAATGTTTCCAATAATGAAACATTTCAGTATAATGTAGACAAAAACGAAAAAAAACTGTGCACAGTCGGACCGTACAAATCGGGTCTACCCGATCCGTACCGCACATGTGCAGGGGTTTTCTTCTTCTGTTCGTTTAATGGCAGTTTACTCCCCAGTGTACGAGGATACTGCCACCTGCTCACCGAGCGAATGAACCCTATTGTAAACTGAATTAGCGTCATTACAAACGTGTGTTAAATTTGATTTAGTGATAGTTGAGTGTGTTTATGCTTGTCTGTGTGGAGAGGATTGATTGGAATAATGATGATGATGTCCGCTATCACTGTCAATTGTCAGTAAACACTTCATCTGGCTCATGAATCTTTACATGACACATTACAAAGTCTGTATTATTAACTCTGTAATTAGGCGCCATTCTTCTTATTTTACGGCGCTGTTGTTCAATCGGGGAATGCTCTCCCGAAAAGCATGAATTTGTTTGTATACGGATTATCCATTGTTTAAATGTCGCGGTAGTCGAAAAGGAGGCAGAGCTGTTGAGAAATGCTAGGTGCTAACTGGACGCTAACCGTATCATTCAAATATATTGAATGTCGCAATGTTGGCAAAGAGAGGAAGTGACGTAAGATTTGCGCATGCGGGGTACCGATCGGGTTTCTGGTACGGATCGGGTAGCGACAGGCTGTATCCCAATTCAGGGTCTGCAGCCTTAGTACGCAGCCTTAACGGTCCTCAAGGGCCACATAAATAAATAAATAAATACATTTTTATTTATATAGCACCTTTCAAGACAGATTCACAAAGTGCTGCACATAAGATTACAAGTCATAAAAATATTTAAAAAGAGAAAATAAAACAGGCATAAAATACGTACTCAAAGACCGCTGAGGCCGGAAGTGCGAGGCTTGTAGGCTTGTGAAATGGGACGGTCTAATCTCTGTCGCGCTGCCCAGGTTGCCTAGCAACCATGATACTAACAGCTGGAAACGTTTCATACAGCTTTGTTTGACAGAAATGAAGGAGAACATATTTTGTACATTTGTTTCTACATGAGCTCTTTGTGATTTGATAAGTATCTGAGGCTGAGATCACAGGACAGTATAACATGATCGTTGGGCTTCATTTCTGTACTGAACAGTCATTTTAAGATTAACTAGTAAATAACAATTAGCTAATGTTGTTCATGAGACTAAAGTCATCTCACTTTGGTAATGTAAATATAATATGGCCAATATTATAGTTATTATATTAATCATTATTAGTTATTACAGCAGTGAGTTTGAACTCCGTGTCAAATACTGAGCTTCAGTAAAGATTCAAGTTGCATTTATTTATATTTCCTATCACCTTAAATCTTCTCTCAAAGACAAGTATCTTTGACAGTGTATCTATAGATGTATTATATATAAGAGACAAATATTGTTCTTTTAATATGTTGGCATTACTAAATTTGTCTCAATGCTTACATATATGTGTAAAAAGAAAATGTACGAGCTGTGATAACTGTTTCTGATAGAATGAAGAGTTGACTGATATATTAAATATTTCTTTATTGGGTGAGAAAATCATACCATGTCATAACTGCTTTAAGTCATACAGAATAGATATCAGAGCCTTAAACAGGCTGACTTCTGCTAAATGGGTCAAACTGGGCAGAAAGTATACAAACACATAACATCCTTATAGAATATGATGTAACACTATAGATCAACTTACCTCAGAATATATAAAGCATATAAACAATTACAGCAATATGATGCAACAAACACAGCAGTGCTACTAATCCAAAATACTCAAAGCTTCATAGAACTGAAACAAGCATTTATTTTTAGGTCCATTATGCTGCTGATACATACTTTAAGTTTCTGGACATTAAACTTGTTGCTGCCTTTCATAGTGTGTAACTTGAAGGCCCTGAATACTTTCTCCCACACTGAAAACACTGGGATGATAAAATTATTTGAACATTACCTAATACAGCGGTCCCCAACCCCCGGGCCTCGGACCGGTACCGGTCCGTGAGTACCGGGCCGCGAGAGTTGAGGCTCAGGTGTGAAATGTATAGTTTTCAGGGTTTTTATCGGTTTTGAGCGTTATTTTGTTATCGTTTTTATCGTTAACTCGGTTTTCCTGGGTCTTTTCACGTGTGTTATGAATAAATCTTCTTTTTTACGGTACCGGTACTAGTTTTATTTTGTTGTATTTATCCGCGACACCTTAAAGGCCGGCCCGTGAAAATATTATCGGGCATGAACCGGTCCGTGGCGCGAAAAAGGTTGGGGACCGCTGACCTAATAAGACTGATTCAGGACAGGCAATTAGTTATTCTAAACTTTTCTAGCAGTCCTTCACAAACAGGGAACAGTCTGTCTATTCTCTCCATCTGTCAGCTGCTGCTGGCTCTTCCTCCTCTTCCTCACACACTGCTGAGTTTGTCCTGGTGGATCATCAGGGGTGCAAAGCCTCACAGATGATGTGCAGCAGTGGGTCCCTCAGTCTGTCCTCACTCTGGACACTTGCAGTTATTACACATGGAAATCAAATGTGTGATAAGCTGCAGGATTCAAACACAAGTGTAACTTATAAATACATGTCGGGCGACCGTGGCTCAGAGGGTTGGGAATCGCATCTGTAACCAGAAGGTTGCCGGTTTGATCCCTGGGCTCTCTGTCCTGGTCGTTGTGTCCTTGGGCAAGACACTTTACCCTACTTGCCTACTGGTGTTGGCCAGAGGGGCCGATGGCGCGATATGGCAGCCTCGCTTCTGTCAGTCTGCCCCAGGGCAGCTGTGGCTACAACTGTAGCTGCCTCCACCAGTGTGTGAATGTGAGAGTGAATGAATAGTGGTATTGTAAAGCACTTTGGGTGCCTTGAAAAGCGTTATATAAATCCAATCCATTATTATGTTCATACTTTTATTCCACAATCAGAGAGAAAGAAACAGAGAGAGAGTGCAGGACAGACAGACAGGTGACAGTCTCAGGTGTATACACTGCTACAAAACAGCACAAGAGAAGGAGGATTTAGTGTTTGTGTTATTACGAAACAAGAAGAGTTCCCAGATGGTACAGTGGACACATGTGTGACTCCTGTGATTAAAGCATCTTTCTTTCAGCTTAATGAGTGAACCGTCAGCTCGTTCAAACACATGTTAAAGTCCGTTTGGCGCGACACCACCGAACAGAGGCAGTAATATAACATAGCTAACATTAACAGTGCAGTGAATCGTGCTTGTGCCGTGATATTCAGGACTGCAAACCGAGCAGCATCACTGACTTTCAGCCTGTTGTGTTTGTGGATATATGACTGACTTTAATTATCCACAAAATCATCAGATTCTCTGTAAGATTAAGGTTGACTATCGAACGGCGTATGAAGGCTTTAAAACAAAGTAAACGCTGAAAGTACAAACATCGCTAATGTCACATAACTTTGCTGGCTGGTGGCCAACAGTAATGTTTTAATGTTCCTCATTATTAAACATTTGCACATAAATAAGTGACATAATATTCAGAACTTACTTTTGAAAGTTTACTCTTTGGCCGCCCCGCTTCCACTTCTTTGAAGTGTCTCCCAGTCCCTGTGCACTTGTTAGCATGTTTTGGTTCGTGCAACTGGTCCGTCGGGTTATTGTCTCCCCAGAAACATTTCCGTTTTGTCTTGTGTGCTTTTGGAGCGTTTTTGTTTTTGCAGGTGTTTTTGTTTTTCTTGTTTTTTGCAGTGTTTTTCTTTTTGCAGGTGTTTTTCTTTTTGCAGCATTTTTCCTTTTGCAGCATTTTTCTTTTTGCAAGTGTTTTCTGAAGATGCAGTCCGTTTGGCCTCTCAGGGCCACCGTAGAATGAGCCCAAGCAAAGCAGCAAATCTCCACAATGATGTGAGAGACTGATAAAGTCATAAAGATAATGATTACTTTAATTTACTCCTGCTAAATGTGCTCCTACAAGATGTCTACTTAGTTTCTCACACACTCGTTCTGCATTTTGCTTTAGTTTTTCACTAAATAATTACACAGTGTAATATGTAATGTGCAGTTGTTTATGAGGGATGGTATTTAAATAATTTTTGAACCTGCTAAGGGCCAGATGATCTATTTTTATTTTGTCCCAATAAATGTCAAAACTGAGAGAGAGTGTTATTTTATTTATTTTGTTATTATATTTTATTTTGACTGCAATATTTTTAGTCCTTTAGCTTTGAACATTTTAAATGGTTGAAGATTAGACTAACCCTGTTTCTTTAATTTGGTCTACTAATGATATAAAGCAACATTTAATATCTTTAAAACATATTAATTAGTGGGCATGGTAATCATGGAGCAATTCAAAAATAGATGATATCATACTTACATAATAATATCATAATATCATACATACATAATTGTCCACAATAATACTGTTATCATGGCACTGTGATAATTGAGACATTGCAATAGCAGTGATATATGATTATATCTGTGCAAGTGAGGGAGAAAATAACATTTAAAAGGAAAAAACATGAATTAAATATCTATTGTGTTGTCAGTGTTATGAGTTTCTTCTTCTTCACTGCAAATTGGTTAACCTCTGCTGCCTTTAGCCTCACGATCTCTGAAATTTAAATAGGGACATCATGTTTTCATAGATGATGAAAATGGGAAAGTAAATATTGTCCATTTTTGACACCTACAAATAAAAAACCTATGAAAAAAATTCTGATTTCCAGATGTACTGAAAAAATGTGTTGATCTGTGCCCAAATTATATATATATATATGTTTGTTTGTATGTTTTTACATTTCATAGGTCGGTGAAATTCAAAGTGAATGGTTAAAACAACTGTACAAGGTAAGCTTGAGCTTCTGCATGTTGCAATAATAATATTACAGATTTCAGAATGTGATATTTCATGTTTTTGGGGGGGTTTTTTGTGGGGAGTATGGCCATTTCTAGGAAGCGAAACCTGTGTTGGTTCTGTCCACTGTTCTATTATACAGTTGTAAATACTGATAACATATCTGCAGAAGGACTAACATTGATAGTCAGTAATAGTAAACCTTCACCTGGCCTCCATTCATAGATGTAGTGTTGAAATTCAAAAATCACAATTAAAAGACCAATCGAGACAAACTGAATGGTCATATATTTAAGATGTGCTGATTGATTTGCATTGCCCACACATTGGACATACTTTGTGTATCTTGTATTTCAAATTAAGAGTCTTCCCTAGAGAGAAATCTTTAATTTTTTAAACTGGATTATATTATGAAACATTTGCAGGAACATTCTGTGGAAAACGCTAATGTTTCGAAGAGGTTTTATGTTAAGAAATTACATCCTTCAAGCAGCGACATGTGAGGATGATGATGTATAGCAGATGAAGAGGGATAGGCAGTAAGAGATGTGAGAGACATATGGTTTCATGAAGTCAGTCTGATGTGGTTACATAGCTTTACGGAAGGAACTACAACTCAGCCGTGTGCATGCATGTGCGTCATCGGTGCAATCCAGTACTTAAACTGATAGCATTACCAGCCCTTCTCTAAAGGACAGTTGCCTTCATCCTGTAACAATCATTATTGACCTTCTACACCCCTCACTGCTCTTTAGTGTAAGCATGTACGTTGCACTGAGACTGTTTGCTTTGCTTTATAACAGACTATCCAGAGCTACAAGCCACAGTTCATTGCCCTGCACTTCCAGGAGGTTGGAGGAAAGGACTACATGTTAAACATGGGCCATGCAGAAAACTTCTTCTGGTAGGATTAATATGCTGATTATAATGCATTTCGCCATTTCCATTGATTCATTGTTGTCAATTAAACAGTTCCTTATAATGTGTCAAAAAAATGAAAACCATCTACGGTTTGATGTCATTCAAGAAGCGAGAACCAGTCAAGTCATTACATCTTTATTTAAAAACATAACATTAATTGATGGTTGTATAGTTGTAGTCAGAAGACTCTTAGATCGTTAGATATGTATACAAAGAAACCTCCAGTGCAGTGATCATACTTTTTTGCTCTGCTGTTACCAGGACCCTTGAGTCCAGTGAAGAAATGAAAGACTTTGACAGGTCTTGCATTTATGTGGACAACCAGTTCAAAGTAGAAGATAGCTTCACGGTAAGAAACACAAAAACGTCTCATACAGAGTAGTTGCTGTGTGTTTCCACTAGATGGAGTTCTCTTACATGTTAATGCACAATGATAACTGGATGCATTCAATGCACTCTGCTGGGGAAAATCAGACGTTTCTGAGAGTGACGCAACACAGTGAAGCAAAAAACGTGCTTACTGACTCCAGATTGCATTGCAATCTTTGATTTTATTTATTTTTTGCTGTGTTTTACTGGCATCTATTTAAAAGCGTGAGTGTAAACACAAAACATTATTTTAGTGTCTATGCTGCAATATGCAGAAAATAGGTTTAAATGTTAAAGACAGTTGCATATAATTGCATTTTTGCTTGATGCAATGTGCATGAAATTAAAGGATTAAAACAATCTTTAAAAGAGACTTTTTCATTTGATTCAATTTTACATGATGGATTATGCAGAAAAAATAGAATTAGGCTGAAAAGGTCTATTGTGTTATTACATATTCAGGTTGTGTGTCATGTTTTTTAAAAGTAACTAAGTAATAAAGTAACTAATTACTATTGAAAATAAGTAACCAGTAAAGTAACAGGATTGCTTTCTTGGACAAGTACTTAGTCATTATTAACTAATTACTATTTTCAAGTAACTTGACCAACACTGGTTGCCACAGACTGCCCAAACAGACTTTTCTGTGAGTCTAACTGTTATTCTGATCATCATGTTAAAGATCAGGACATTGCAAATAAAATCTGCTGAAATCTGAACATACTATAGTAGTACTTCCTAGCTGGAGTCAGTTTTCAGTTCACTGCAGAATGTTAGATGTGCAAAACAACAGCCTTGTGTAAGTGACATTGATCTCAAAGATGAAGCACAAAACAGCGCTAAAGCTGTTGCGCAATATGAGCACAGGGAGAGGAGGTGCTCTTAAAGACAGGTCTGTTAAATCTCATGCTGCTCCCGGCATTTCTTAATGTCATGAGCTGAATCCTTGGTCTTTTGTTGGAATGCTGTTCAGTCACAGATTAAGCCTCATCGTCCACACCTTTTATGAAAGACGTTTTCTGTATGCACCTTCTTTTTTATTGTCCTCATGTAATACAAACAAGTTTTTAATATCTTTCTTAGAAAGTAATGAAAATGATTTCTTAAAGTTCACAGTGGCTCTTAACTGGTTCAACAGTATTAGTTTCTTAGAAATTTTGCCCCTAGCTGGAAGTGCAAAAGTTGTGACTCACCCCTCATTTTTTTTATTTCACTTTCGAGGAACCAGACTTTCTTGTAATTTTTTAAAAGTTGTTTGAGCAATAGTTCTCCAGGTTTTCTGACGAGCTTTTAAAATTTTTCTTTAACCACTGGCTGCTTTTTTGCTTATTTTCAGGCCAGTCAGGGCAATGTTTTTGTTTTGTTTGTTTTGTTAAGCTTCTTAACACTGGCCTATGAATCATTCAAGATTTTAAAAAGCCATGAAATTCAAGGGATAAGCCCGTGTTATGGACAGCTTAGCAAAGAACCAGTTTTAAATTGTAACTTTAGGCACTTTGTTACTAGCAGCCTGTTGCAATCATACTATTTGTTTCTATTTTTGTATCAACAAGTTGAGTCCGAAAAAGCTATGAGCCAAAAACATGTCTCGGCATACTTTGTAGAGAGGAAACTGAAGAGTCAGGCAAAAAATCTATATACAGCAGAACAACAGCATCTGAAAGTCAAATCATTTAATGTTATTTATATAGCTCTAAATCACAACAAGAGTTGCCTCAAAGCCCATATATTGTAAGGTAAAGACCTTATCTTGCTTCAAATGGATATGTCAGTATGTACAGAGGTCAGGAGAGAAGAACAACAGTGAGTGTCTACTGCATCTGTAAACCAGGGGGAGGCTGGAACTGCATTTTGGCCAGTGGTATTGGGCAGATTTTGGGCTTCTGCATTACTGAAGCAGTGTGAGATCATCTTGACAGAGAGCAAAACAAAAGGCAGTCAACATCCAAAGAAGAGCTTTGAATGTCCTTCAAGAAGCCTGAAAAACTATTCCTGAAAACTACCTAAAAAAAAAAAAAAAAACACAAGAAAGCTTGTCTAAGAGAGTTCAGGCTGTACTGAAGAATAGAGGCGCTCACACCAAATATTCACTTTCAAGCTGTTTGAATTGTTCAACCTGTTTTTTCCATGCATGTTTGCACATTTTTCAATAAATCGCAGTGCCTTTTTCCCACTTTCTTAGCAAAACGGAAAGAAAGGACAGTCAGCTCAAGACTTTTGCACAGTAGAGTGTTTTTTAAAGTATTAACCCACACTCCTCCCAGGTGATACCCTCACGCTGAACATTTGACAGTAGGGGTCAATGGCTGCATCTGTAGACTGAAGGTGCGTGAAGTAAAAAAGGGGAAACTCAATGGCCAGGTGAGAGTAGAGACAGGCCAAAGTCAATACATTTAACTCTAGATTAAAACTATTGATCCCAGCCTATTTGTACACAATAAATAAAGTGTGTTGGGGGCAGAAGACAGCCGGGACTAAGTTTCCTCTGCACTTGAGTGTTTGCACCCCCCGCTGTTTGCCCTGGGAGGGTTGCAGCCACCCCACCCCACCTAATGCCTCATTCTCATTTCGTCGGTGCCACCTGCATTGATTTTCAATTTGTTTCCCCTTGGCTGCGATCATCAGTTATACGGCCATGAGAGAATTTGGGGAGGGGTGGTGGGTTCTCTTTTCAGAGGGGTTGCAGAAGCAGAGGGGGCAGACTTGCATGAATTCCCAGTACAAATGGTGTTTTGATAAAAAATCACTTGTAAGTCAATATTTTTTTATTAAACTGTGCACAAACCTGATTGATGAAGATAGGTGTTTGGCAGAGTATGTGGAGGAAAACGAGGAGGGAAATGTGCCTCTGTGTGCGCCGACGTGTGTGCACATACTTTACAGTATATAACATTGTTACTAATCTAGCATAAACAAAGCGAAAAGGGTTGGCCATCTCATGTTTTATGAATTGTTAGAGTACATTTCTAATGTCCCAATTTTGTGAAAAAAGTGCCAACATAACTTCAGTGGGATCTGACTTCCTTCCTGAGTCTACAAGCTGCTATACAAGTTAAGGACAATTTCAGACTCAGTTAAATAACTCATTGCTTAAATCTTCATTCAGACAAGTTGGTCACCAACTGCAGTTCGCAGACAAACACGGAGACATATCTAATTTTATTTATTGTGGACAACTTTGGCACTGAAGATAAATGAATTCTTCAGGGAGAAATTTCTCATGTAGCGGCTGGATTTGTGTGTGTGTGTGTGTGTGTTTGGGGGGTGTCTGTCACCGCGGTCTGTCACGCCCTGAGCCCTCTTGAGTGCCGGCTGATTTTTCTTCAGCTCCCAGTTTGCAGCAGCGGTGTTGGCAGACAGCGGGCTCACTGCTTAATACCTTTTAAATGGTTTTAATTTTCTGTCTTTATTGATTTCACGGGCCGCGATTAATCAGATCAGTGGAGCAGGCAGTTAGTACATTAAAAATTGTCAGCCCCACGTCAGGGATGATTGGGTACTGAAGTGTGCGTGTCTCAGAAGCAGCGCGTGGATGTGCTGTGCAGTTATACGTCCTCTTGGAAATACTTTATTACTTAAAGTTTGCCATCTCTTTGGAGAGTAACAATGCACTGTGTCATACATTCCCAATGCACAAAGCATACCATGTGTTCTTGCTTTCTTTGAAGAGGATCAATGAAACCAGAAGCCTCTGCAGAACGATTAAAAGTCCAGTTTCACTATGATTTTTTTGAAGTGGTTTACCTAAAACTGATTGTAACTGCTATATCTTTTCTATCCACAGGCTTTGGGGAGCATGTACTTCATCCACAAGACACTGAAAAATATACAACAGTATGACTTTCATGGTAAAAAAAACACAACGCTTACATGGATTTCCTATTTCATCATTCATCATGTTGTGCTAAATTTAGTTTATTTTCCAAACAACGTGTTGGAACGCACCAATGGTTATTACTCAATGCATTGTTTTGATAGAATCCTCCCTCCTTTGGTGCAGTCGGTTGTGCTGTTGCAAAATCCTTGTCGGTGTTTAATTGTTGGACATTTCTCTGGCAAACTGTGCTGGCAGTTTGAAGGCTACGTCTCCTATTTGCAAAGAACTCGAATTTAAAGTGGAGCGGCTATTTTGCTGTTGCATAGTCCAGTCACGTTAGATGTGAAAAAGCTCCTCAGAAAAGCTTATGGAAGGACCATAAACATCCCGAAGCTGCCACTCGCTGCGTGGCCCGAAACGATTGTTGTTCGCCGAACACAGTCTAATGGCCCGCTTATAGATTTGCTCATCGTGTATGCCCCTCTGATGAGGTTAACACCAGTTTATTGATTGCTGTTTGCATGTTTTCTCACTCTTTTACATGTCACCTCCTTGGCTCTGCCTCTCACAGTTAAGAATTTTAAAGCAGTGCTGGAAAAGAACAGGTATATGGGCTCTCTGGACAGGGTCACCACCGTGGAGAAAGAAAAATTCCCAAAGAATTTCTGGCCTGATGTGAGTATGTATGCATGACTGTGCATCTGGGTATGCCTGTCGGGAGGGGCAAACATGGGCCAAAG
This sequence comes from Simochromis diagramma, assembly GCF_900408965.1. Classification (NCBI taxonomy): domain Eukaryota; kingdom Metazoa; phylum Chordata; class Actinopteri; order Cichliformes; family Cichlidae; genus Simochromis; species Simochromis diagramma. The sequence goes on along the minus strand of NW_024387520.1, from coordinate 5,916,684 downwards.
GAGATGTTGGGACAAATGAGTCTACTGGGGCTTTCGGGGGGCCGTCTGCCTGCTCTGACAGGGTGATGAGACAAATTATGTGCAAGAATCAATAATTATCAATTTAGCCCTTTAAAGACACAGCTCACTGCTGTTTAGTGACTCACTCCAGTTTTTCCTCTGTTGCAGTTCAAGTGGTCCAGAAAGGGCTTCATGAGGACCCGCTGGATTATACACAACCAGTACGTAACAAACACTCACCTTCACCGTGATGCACAGCAGGGTTGAACACACTTTCATGTGTGGCTGTTTGGTGACGTTTTTGGAAAAATACATTTACAATAAAAACACCCTTGGGAACAAATATGTAGCCTGTTTTTAAAAGATTGGAAAAGCAGCGTAAAAGATTGTTATGAGCCCAAAGTCCTTGACTGACTGTCAAAGTTAAATAAATAAAAAAATGTCCCATAGGTCAATGTTCAGATAAGACATCACATCAGAGGGCTGGGTATACATTTCACTGATAGGACCTAACCTTTGATAATAATTTAAAAAAAATGTTATTAAATCATATTTGGTATGTCCACATTGGCTTTGTCCATCTTTTACAGTATTTGGTATCAGCTCCTACAATATGGAACCATAACTGCTGGAGTTAAAGCAACTGTTTTCCACTATGTCATACTTGTTTTTAAAGCATGCTTCGGCATCCCTCAGTAAACTGAAGGTCAAATATTGTAGTTCCTTGAAGACAAGCAAATAAAATTTTACTCAGTAAACATCTAAGAGGACATTTAAAACCTACTTTGATCTATCAAAGCTGATATAAAACAAACAGTGAGGCTCACATTCAGCTCCTCCGATGACCTTGTGGTTTCTTATCATCCAGTTATTAATATCTTCTGAGTTTTGTTTTGACAAAAATGTCCTCTTTACTTCACTGGTTACACTCACAGAATATAAATAATTAATTTAATGCGGTGCTCTGTTGGGAGCTTAGACTCGGCATGTTATAGGATGGTGAGCAGGGTTTTAATTTCATAGTAGTAGTCAGTATTTGCTCTGCTGTGTTGTTACCTTGGGACTGGAACAACAGGAGCTCAAAATCTAATGTACCACAGCATCATACTGTGAGTCAACACAGCTCATTTGTGAGATGCTCATTAATTGCTTTCTGGTGACAGCCTAAGAAAAGGAGCCAGTGAACTGCACTTGTTTGTAGACTGAACATTAACCCAAGTGTGCTCATTGATAAGAAAGCTCCTGTAAATGACACCTTTTATTTCACACACAGACTCACATACACACCTATCTGATGTCAGGCTTTGGAGTTATCGGATTGTTTCCTGTTTTTTTCCCCTCCATCTGCCACAACTCACCTTCTTTTGCCTGTGTGTGTCGGGGGTGTTTTCACAGAGGTCTAGACCTGGTAAATGTCCACCTGTTCCATGATGCCTCTAACCTCATTGCCTGCAACTCCAGTCCTTCCATTTACTCAGCCAACCGCAATAACGCTCTCAGATATGTCATCAGCAGGTGAGACTAGCAGCTGCACGCTACTGTATGAAAACATAATCTTCAAAATCTGCTATCATGTAGCTCCTCTTATCCAGTGAATTAGCATTTTAACAGAATCAACACATACAAAGTACATTGGGATTAAGAATTAAAACCCTGTGTTATGGCTTAAGGTAGTATTTTTATTTTTCCAGGATATCAGACAGTCGGCAAACCGTGCTGCCTTTCTTTGTGTTTGGAGATTTCAACTTCCGTCTGGATACACTTAGTCTGGTCCAGGTATGCAAGAGCATTCATTTTTCCCAAAGTTCAAGTGTTGCAATCGTGTACCAGTCTGTAATTTTGACATAAACCCTCTCGTTTGTGTTTTTTGACCAGGATTTGTCCACTGCTGCCGATGTGCAGATGGTGAAGAAGGACAGCAGTAACGAAGTGCAGAGAATCATATATGAAGAAAAGGATAACGACCACCAGGTGATTGAAACGAGAGAATCTTGTTTACAAAAAGAAAAGCCAGAATTATCTGCTTCAAAAGTTACTTTCTCTGCCTCCTTTTCACCTCTAGGTTCTGCTTCGAATTGAGGAGAAGCTTTTCGCCTACCTGCACCAGGCGGTTTTCAGAGAGGACAATGGCAGAGCAGTAAGAACACAATCTCACCTTTCACCCATAAAGATATCATCAGTTGCACTACTGAGAAACTCAAGGGAAACTTAGTTTGACCTGTCTTCGGAGATTTTAGATTAGATTAGATTTTAGATTCCATCAGCAGGAATACTTCAAAGAAATGACAGCACAGTAAACACAAAAAGGGAGAAACATTAGTAGCAGTAACCCAAATTATCCCCCATGTTAAATCTGCACTCATCAATCATGCTTGTTTTTCATGTGTTGACGTTTGTAGTCATTTGTAACCATAGTGGCTTCTTTCCCTCAGCTTTTGAAGTATGACAAAGAAGTTGCAGCCTTCCATGATGTTATTAGGGAAGAGGGCATCAAGTTTCCACCAAGGTACGACCTGTAACTCTGCTACTTGCTGCAAATTTCTGCCATTTACTTTTCATGCTTTAAGAATTTGTTCCCCTCTTGTCTTGTGCTCAGCTACCCATACAGTGAAGAGCATGCTAAACCAACCCAGTACATGAACACTCGCTGTCCTGCCTGGTGTGATCGTATCCTTATGTCACATACAGCCCAAGATTTAATCCACAGGGTGAGTCTTTGCACAATCACATCATTTCATCATGACAAACATGAACACAATTTGATATAATACGTGAGTTAGCATGACGTGTTAAGGAAGCACTTTGGCAAGCTAGCCAGCCAACATTTCTAGCCAATGTGTTTTAGCAGTAGCATTAGTTAGCAACATTTTAAGGTTAACCAATTATGCTGCATGACTCTGACTCTGGTTAGTTCGTAAACCTTTGCTGATAGTGACGGGTTAATTTATCAGCCAGAGCAGTTCTAGGGGTTTAAAAAAATTAGCTAGCATTATCTATTTAAGATAGTGTTTCGCTACAATATGTAGCTTGCAGTTTGTCTGTTTTTGCAGGAAAGCTAATGTTAGCTAACAGATGGTGATACCTGTGTTTGCAAAAAGACTTCTTTTCCTGTAGAAGTCTGTGAGCCAAAGTCTGTAAAAGGCCTCCTGAGTTTTTGGGATTGTTCTGGATCATATTTTGAAATTGAGGATTAACTTTGGTGTAAAACTACATCTTCATTGCATAAGAAGTTGTCAATCACAAGTCATTAGACAACGGGCTTCGCATACTTCTCTTTCTTGTCTTGTTTGTGATGGAGTCTGTGTTGTGTGGGAGATGGTCGTTAGTTGAAGTTAGTGGGCTCTGGTTCTAAAAAAATGTTGGCTGGTCTTACACACCGTTGGCACAGCATGCAAGCAGAGCATGGACGTCACTTTCTTCTGATTTTACTAGAAAATTAAGACTTTTACAAATAAATCAGCACACAGGATGTTAGAGGACACACAAATTTTTTAATACTACACGACACTTCACTCACACTGCCAATTTAAAAAAGTATTTACCTGGACACGGTTTTACATTCGTGCACACATACTGTATAACCTTTAATATGTAATGTGATGTAAATCTACTATGAACATAATCCAGCCCACACAAATGTGATACTCAACATTTAACTTAATATAATTTAAGAAGAATCTGTTTGTTATGTTTACATATAAATGATCTTCAAGGTCATTCTTCTTTTCAGAGAGACGATGGTGAGAAGAGTGTTGCTTACAACACAATGGGTCCTAATGTCTGTATGGGAGATCATAAGGTAACAGATTACATAAGCAGTGTGTTGTGCACAATCAGCCATGTGGACTGACTCTGATGTGTTTTGTTTTCTTCTGTAGCCTGTGTTCTTGTCCTTCTCACTGAAGACAAATGACCACATCTGATACTTCTAAATGGTAAGAAGTTTCACTGAGTGTGTGTGTGTGTGTGTGTGTGTGTGTGTGTGTGTGTGTGTGTGTGTGTGTGTGTGTTCTGTACTGCATGTGCAAGTGCAGCTGAGTCGATGTGGTAATTCCAGTGAATGGATTCAGTGTGAGAGAGTGAGCACAGTAATCTTTCTCTGGTCCCTGGAGAGCCATAACCCTACTGGCCCAGTGGAGTCGGGATATGAACTAAGAGTAATGCGTGCGGGACATAAGAGATCCTTTGTGCACATCGTAGTTGGAGTGCAGGCGATCTGCACTCTCGCTGATCTATGTCTATTGAATCCTCTTCGCTGTCACTGTGGCTACACATTAGGTGTAATGCTGGCCTGCTTTTCATTAATTACCACATGGATGGCTGGCTGGAGACACATTCATTGTGCGGGGCAGTATATTGGCATTTTTATGGCCATGATTTTGTTTTGCTGCCATTTCAATTTATTTTTTTAAGGAAGTACTGCCTTTTCATGATTGTCCTTCTTCAGAAAGCTTCAAAATGATGAGATCCACACAATGGGAGTGCTTGAAGAGGCTACAACCATCACCTTTTTTGTTTTTGACATTTCAAAGCATATGAAAGGTTTAGCCTACCGCTAGTACTTTGAGGCTACATTTTAGCTCTTGCAAGGTGTGCTTTTTATGTAACCGTTTACATTTCAAATGATACTAAAAATCATAGTTAATTTTACCTCATTGACCTGAGAAATGGCTTTTGCAGGACAGTCAGTCTTATGTACGCTAATTTAGACTTGATTTTCTTACAATAGCATTTAGATGTCTGAACCCACTGTGTCCTGTATTTGCACTGTAATCCACACTGGTTAAACAGTAGCTGAAGATCTGGTGGTGGAGCAGGTCGTCTGCTGGTCGGTAGATTGATCCCCGACTCCTCCAGTCCACATGCAGAAGTATCCTTGGAGGAGAATTGCTAAACCCCGAGTTGCCCCTGATGTAGCCACCAGAGTGTGTTAGCTGTGTGAATGTGTGCGTGCACAACAATGTGTGTGTGAACAACAATTAGAAAGGGTTTTCAGTGCTCATTTACAAAGTGTGTTTCTGTCTGCTGCAGGCTTGTAACCACAGCATCCTCAGAGGCTGATCAGTGTGATTGTTCTCCACTACAACCGTCCCATCAGCCACCAAAAATAAGCCGGCGTTTCACTCAGCCTCAGCTAAGCTCCCTGCCACACACTGCTGACCACAGCTCTTGTATCATGTAACCCAGATTTATCAAGACGTGTCAAGAGTTTTTGAGAGTTGTTCCTATTCACCGCTTCCTCTGGGATTTTTTTAAAAGTCCCCTCTACCCGAAACCTCGGAGTCACCAGGGATAATCCTGCAAATCCTACCTGCAGCTGCACATTCATGAGACACATCAAGAATTTTAAAAATCATTTTTAGCTCAATTGATTGTATTTCATGTTTTTTCAATGCCGTCCATTTTACAGGCAGTGTCGAAAATAACCAAACTTTGTATGAATGTCAATTTACTCATTTCTTACTGGCCCTAACTAAAGGCATTTTTAAATATTCTAAAACACCCAACTTAAGCAACAATTAACAAAAGATTCAGGAGAGTACTGGGTATATGATGAACCACACTTTGTGTAGTAGTGGTGTCTTGAAAAGGGAAATATCAAACCCTCGTGGTCATGTGTGCACGCTTTTAGTTAGTTTTTTATGCTCTATTTAGTACATGCATCTTTGCTTTGCCATCACCATAGCATTTTTTAAATGACGAGGGAAGCACAGCTGTCTTTGCTTCCAGGTGTCATGTGTGGATGATCTCCACTGATAAAACAGGATTTGTGACAGATTTCCTATTTTTTTCATACAGGTTGCTACTTCATACACATCAGCTCCAGCCATGACAGATTGGATTTTTAATAGTGGTGTTATGATGAAATGAAAGTAGACAGGCAAAAGAAAAAAAGGCCAGTAACATTTTAGCAGCAGTGGTGAGAGCTGAATGGATTACCGCAGCATCCAAAATGAACTTGTGTATCTCTCTTATTTCCCGAGCTGTATTATACACATTATACCAAGTGCTTTATTACCTTGACTTTGCATTTCTTCTCCGATTAATTTGAGCTGTCCTCCTCCAGTTTACTATGCAGGATGTCTGGTCAGACTTCACCCTGCTGCGGTCGGCGTCAGCTGTATTTCATTGCCAAAAAGAATCACGCTGTAGTTATGCTGTAGTGTTTACCTACAGCTGTAGTTAAGAAGAACGTCTGTTTTGATTACCTGGCATCAAATAAACTGAATTTAAAAAAAAAAAAAAAATCCTGTGCATAATCACACCTGTGTACCCACACTCAACAGAGGGGGCGCTGTTTGCTTTTGAATTATTGCATTTATCTTTGATCCTTGTCTCTTACTGCAGTACCAGTGTAGTAATATCATGTGTGAGTTAACAAGGCTTTGACAATTTTGACTAATGGATTCTGTTTAAAGTGTGTTTGTTGCTTTTTGGGTGTTTTATGGGAGAGCATTTTCCTATATTCATGCTTTTTGATGCCCAGATTCAGAACTTTGGCATGATGTTTGTAAAGTGTGACTGTAGCCTCATCGCAACAAGAAAGAGTAACGCAAATGTCTGTTTGTGATAAATGCTTTGTCACAGGAGTGGAGCTGGTTATAAACACTACATTTGTGATATTTCATTTTTGTAAATAAAGTATCACCCTTTGTTGCACTTTTGTTTTTTGTTTTTTGGGTTTACAATTAAGTCACGCCTCTTATGGGAAAGCAAAGGCTGTAAACTATGTAAATGACCTCATTTCCTGAGAGCAGTTAACCCTGACAGGGTATCTATTGTCTTATCTATCTGTATACCAAGTTACTTTCTTTATGACTTTAATGACTTATAAAAATATTATAAATAAACTATATTCTCACTTATACTTGTATATATATACTTTTGTGTTGATCACATTAAAATAAATGTCAGATCATGTCAAATTTAGCCTGTCCAAGTAACACAAGCTTTACATTAGTGTCTGCGTGTGTTATTGCATTTAGTTACTGTAATAAAACTGTAGTTACTTTGGGTCAGAAGAACAAAATGACAGCTAAAACTGAGGAAATATTAAACCTGCGCTTCAGACTGAGAATCACAGTCAGGATTCTTTCTTTTTTCACTTTGTGTTGATGCAGCAGTTGGACTCAGATACAGATTTAAGTCCAGATTAAACAACAACAACAACAAAAACAAAACAAAAAAAACCAGATAATATCAGTAACAGCAGAGACCAAAATATGTTTTTCAGAATAAAAGACTTGGACCCACCTCTGTCACTTTGACACTCAGATAAGAACAATCACATTTTTGACTGTTCATGTACGTGACTGATGTGAGGCTGAGCATGTAGGAGTTGGGTATTTTGTACTGGCACACTGAGGTGTGAGAGGAGCTGGTCGGACTGGTTAGCAACACAGCGAACAAGCTCCACTTGAAAAATGAAATTTGGTGGTCAGAGAAGGAATTCTCTCACCCACACATGAAGTCTGAACTTGTGTGCCAGACCAAAACACATCTTTCTTAACACTTGCAAGAACAACTACCTTTTTTTCAGACTTTTCTTTGAAGCAAAATGTGATTGTCTTAGCGGCGTTCCCATGCTTTTGTTCTGACACAGTCATCAGACCTTATATCCTGTCAGCTGGATAAACCACAGCCAGCTTCAAGTCACTGAGCCTAAATGGTAACCAAGCTGCTCTGCTGGTATTGATTTGAAGTTGAAATGGGTTGCAGAGGTCATTGTCTTCAATTAAGCCCCACCACACTAGTAAATCACACTAGAATTGACCTTTGACCTTCTTTAGCTTTTGTGCCTTTGCTTTGGCCCCTTTAACCAGCTACCACATCAGCATAACTCAAGACCCAAATTGTCTACATTTAAGTTTGATTTTTCACATTACAAAAGACAAAAAAAGACATGTCTGATAAATAATTAATAATAATTTAATGTGCACGGTAATTTTTTTTTATATCATACACCTTGATATTTTTACAGTGTGGTTAAAAAGTAAGTATGAGTACAAAGCAAAGTCAAAGACTTGGATTTGAGCCAACTTCAAGCTAAAATGTAATTAAAGCAAACAAACTGTAGACGATTAAAACACTTTACAGCATGTCAGCACTGTCTGCTTACCTTTTATTGTTCCGGCCACACCCCCACCCCCACTTTTAAAACGTCTACCTTTCTAGTTTGTTGGAAACCGTATACGTTAGAATGCGTGTCATATGATCACGCATTCTCTTCTCTGGCCTTTTTGTAACGATCACGGAAAATCTCCTTGTTCTGGGAAATTATACTCAAAAGTAAATTCAGAAAATTCACACTGCCTTTTAATTTTAGCGTCTACTTTAGGGGTGAAGGCTCTGTGATCTTAGTGTTTTATGGTATATAGAGTTTACTAAAGCATTTAGACAGCATTATGCAAGTCACACAAGGATTTAGAAGAGCTTTATTTTGAAATACGCATAACTGAAAACGACCCAGCTGTTCAAAATTGGAGTGCAGGAATAACTTAAGGTTACTTTCTGTGACATAAGTAACTGTGTAACAAGCCAGAGATATCGATTTTTTTACAGTAACTTTTTAAAGACTCTGCGTCAGTTCGACCTTTTAATGTTTTTTGTCGGGCCTTTTCCGATCATGCGAAACAGCTCAGCAGTTAAACGTATTGCAAACTAGTTTGAAATTTATTACAGCATGCATATGTGCTGAGAGAGTTTTATGCCTGTACGTGTGTCTCCGTGTGTGCCTGTGTAGCCTATAGCCTGCAGGAAGTGCATCAGATGTGGTGCGGCCCGAGGCGAAGGACAGAGAAAGCCCTGCGGTGTTTGCGCAGCAGCAATCGGATCTTATCGTCGTCAGAGTCGGGGTCTAGAGGCTTGTTGTACTCCTCGTCCTCCACCTCATTCTCCGAGGCCTCTCCGGCCGGCCCCGAGTGGTTGGTCTGTGTGGAGCTGGGCTCAGAGGCGCTCTTCTTCCTCCACTTGGTGCGCCGGTTCTGAAACCAAACCTGAAAACACACAACGCACGGGGGAGTTGTCATCTAACTCCTGTAGACCGGAGCCCTGCAGCTTATCGAGTATTCTTTTAAGCATTGTGTTACATGAAAAGGTATGGAAAAATAATCTGTGTCCCCATTTCTGCTTGAGGGTGAGTATGTGCTGGTATATGATCTGCAGATTTCTATCGCTGCACTTGAATTTACACACGACATGTATGCTTTTTTATGTGGCAGCTTTCAAAACAAGTCAACACTACTGGGTATAAAAAACAAATATACCACAAGGAATATATATCAGTGGAACTGTCGAACACACACAAAAATAAAAATCTTATTTACACTCATCTCAAATGTAAGCAGATTCTGGCGACGTTACCTTGACTTGTGATTCAGTCATCCCCAGAGAATAAGCCAGTCTCGCTCTCTCTGGCCCTGCCAAATACTTTGTCTGCTCAAAAGTTTTCTCCAGAGCAAATATCTGATGTCCACTAAATGTCGGTCTGGTGTGTTTTTTCCTGCTGGACATCTCCCCAAGAGGACCACTGCCTGAAAAAAATAAAAAATAAAAACACATTACAGGAACGGATGTATGACACAGGACTGAATGTTTCTGCCTGAAATGCCACAGCATTTTGGCTCATTGCTCAGGGAAAAAAATGTCCACATATATATTTCCCTCATAGACTGCATGTATTTGTTGTTTATACACTGAACCGAAGTAAAATGTCTCCATTTGTGAATTAAATGAAACATAATTTTTCAATCATCTACATAATTAAATGAAATCTTTTGAATGAATATTTGACATGTTTATTAAATAAATTGTTTTTAAAAGATCTGTTTGTATTTTCCTTTAGTCTGCACAACTTCTAATTAACAACAAATTGTTACATTTTAATAAATGGATTTTCAAGGTTTTAATACAAAAAGAGAGAAAAAGTTTTAGTCATATCAAAAATCTAACCTCGAGTCTGAACTCAATAGATAACAAGTTTATAACAGATCTGATTCTGAAATTTGTGTATTTACTGGATAATGTTTCCATTTTTAAAGTGGAAGATCAGAGTGCGATGACAGTGCTGAGGAGCTGCTGCTGCTGCTGAGCCCACTCTGCAGTATTTAGACTCACTGTTGGTGCACTGCTGCCTCCCTCCTCTCCACTCACAGCTGCTTTCTGCCCAGCAGTTTACACTGCGACTCTTCATCGGGCACTCGGCGCCGGGTTTGGAGAAGCCGCCCAGTGAGGAATTGTAGTCTCGATTGTAGTACATGGAAGTGCTGGTGACAGAGGGGCTGAACCCCCCCATGCTGGAGTATCCGGGCAGCAGGGTGGCGGTGCCCGAGGAGCCCACCCCGACCATGGAGCGGCTCAGGATGTCACTGATGCCATGAGGCGTCCCTGGCTGCAGCTGGCTGTTCAGGCCCGGGCTGAGCTTGTAGAAGGAGTTGGGCATTGAGTACTGGCACACTGGTGCCTTGATGTCTGAGGGGAACTGGTTGAGGCTGTTGTTAAACAGGAAAGACCCCTGGATGTTTGGATCCATGGGAAGTCTGGTAACTCTTTCTCTAGGTCTTATCAACACATCCAATGAGATCCAAGTAGAAAAAGATATTTGGTGGCCAAAGAAGGAGCTCTCTCACCAGCAGATGAGGTCGGAGTTTGGTACCACACCCTCCGTCGCCAGATAGTCAAACAATTAGGAACACGAGCAGCAAAGTCTCTGATCTTTGTCAAAGTTGCCACCACATCCGAAAAATAAACTTCACTCGCACATTTGATTTCTTCTTATCCACAGCTTGGCATGTGATAGCTCCATATCTGAAGTCTCCTGCGAGTCCTCTGGACACGGATTTTAGTGTTCTCCGAAAGACATATGCCTCCCGCTGGCTCCCTCCTCAGAAATCATAAATAAGCAGTATCTGGAAATGGAGTGGCACCTTGATAAAGATAGGCCACATTAGAATGCAGCTTGGGATTGGCCTGGGTCTCGCAGCATTAATGCCATTCTATTGGCTCCTCGGTGAAAGCCAAGCCTTTTATTGGAAGGCAGCAGATTAATAGCGTTTTGAACAGGTGGAGTGGGAACAAGTTGATTTTTTGATGGCCTGCCATGTGTGAGTGCAGCTGGAGTGAAGAGGAGGAGTGGAGGAAGGGTTCCCCTGTTTCCTAGTTTGATAGCAGAACAGTCCAGTTTTGTATATAGAAAATGTTAAATGTTTGTTGTATATTATATAATTATAAAATGAAAAACTAAACATAAAGACTTGGTTTACAGATAGACATTCTTAAATCTGTGATGTGTGAGGATTTGGTCATTATTTATTTTCCTCTTTCCTATTCCTATTTATAAATCTATTTACCTCCACCGAGGCATTATCAGAAAGGTGATCAATCTAAGCACCACCCTTAGTCAAATATATACTCACTGGCCACTTCATTAAGTACACCTCTACAACTGCTGGTTAATACAAATATCTAACAGCCAGTTACCAGGCAGCAACTCAGTGAACTGAAGCATGTAGATGCGAGTAAGACAACCTGTTCAAAGCAAGTATTGAAATGGAGAAGAAAGATGATTTACATGAGTTTTAAGGCTTTTGAGGCTGGTTCTGAGGGAGTCTCTTCCTGTTAAAATGCCATTTTCCTTCCCACAGTCACTGAGTGCTTGCTCATAAGTAGGTTGTTTTATTGTTGGGGTTTTCTCTGTATTATCGTGAGGTCTTTATAAAGCACCTAGAGGCAACTGTTTTTGTGATTTGGTGCCATAGAAATGAAACGGGATTGAACTGAATTGCCATTATAAGATTCTGCTGAGACATTTGGTCAGAATTTGGCATGAAAACAAAATGAAACCATGGATCCATCCTGGCTTCTTGTTGTTGGTAGGATATTTTCTTGGTTTTGAACCCCTTAGTGCCAAGTGACATGATTTAAACTCCACAGCCTACCTGAGTGTTGTTATTCACAACATTTGTTCCTTTATAACCACAGTACACACATGTTCTGGTGGGTGTCACAGAGCTCAAATAATCTCAAACTGGTTTCTTGAACATGAAAATGAGTTCACTGTACTCATTTGGCCCCCGTAGTCACCAGATCTCATTTTAATAGAACGCCTTTGACATGTGGTGGAACAGGTGCTTTGCATCAAGGATGCACAGAAACTATGTTGCTGCAGATTTGACAGTGTGGGCCAAAATGTCTGAAGAACATTTTTAGCACCTTGTTGAATTAGGACACTGAGAATTAAGGGAGGAAAAAAATGCAGTAAAGTTGCTCCTGTGGCCCAGCATCTTACAGAGTTTTACTTTAATTTGTCGCACATCTATATCTTTAATCTCTTTAAACAAAATGTGTCTTACACAGAGTTGTCAGGCAAAGGACATTGGTTAAATTAAATGCATATTCACTGGCAAAATCTCATTTCTTATTTTATTTATCAGTGTAATAATGTGCCATGTAATCCACTCTGTTTTTGCACATTAACAAACTATTCAGGAGGACAGGCAACTGTGTCATTTAACTATGTGGCATAAAAAAAAACCCATCAGATTTTATAATCATGCAAATGAATTGTTGTGATTTATATTAGAGTTATTCTGTGGACTTGTTTCTGGGAAACAGCAGCAGCACAGTGGCTGCTTTGAAAAGAGTTAATGACTCAGGCAGACCTTGGTTTCTGTGTTGCAATGGCTTTAGCACAATTTCCTCACCCATTATCATGTAGGTTAAACATGTCCTGTGGGAGGACTATTTCCGGCCTCATATCTGGACTTTTCTTTTTCGTGTTTCTTGGAATTTCTTTAACTATTTGATTACAGTTTAATAATAAACCTTTATGTAAACTTACAGATATCAGGTTATGACTTTTATTATTTGTATTTTTTTGTTTTTTAAATAAAGTACTCAATGCTTTAAGTGCATGACATATAGAAAGTATTGCATTCTTAACCCAATAGGCGCAAAATACAAGTTGAATGACATAATTAGTGTACACAACACGCTCTTCTCATTTTACAATCAGTTTTACACGTTGGAACACATCGCTGCTTTTACGTGCAGTCTATCAGTGACGAAATGTTGGGATTTTCTTGGGAAAAGGGGGAGAGCTGGTAAATTTCCGAACGTCATGATCTCACAGCTGTTACAAGCTATAATTTCGTCCTGTCACGGGACCTGAGCAGCCAATCATAGCGCCTGTAGAGGGCGACACATCCGCTTTAGAGATTAATCACAACCAGCCAAAGATGTGTAATGAAGCGTCACGTGCTTTCATTGCAGGCATGTCTAGATTCTCCTTTAAGTTCACACTCACAGTCATTCCGGAAATAATATGTTGGATATGGTGAAAAATTTCCATGATGCAAATCTTAAAACAAGATAATGTAATTGGTATTTAATGTGTTTAATGGGAAGGAGGCTGCACTGCATTTCTGATAGAAACAGCAGTGAGTGCAGCATGTTAAGTGAAGAAAACGATACTGAAAAATCTTTTTGAGACAGTGATACAGGACCAAACACATTCTTATTCGCCATGAACATTGTCTTTTGTCCTAAGCCACAAAATAATTACAGATAATGAAAATGAAACTAGTTGCACGTGAGCAGAATTCACACAAATCATAATGTGTCTGTGTGCTTTTTTGTTTGAACTTTTACTCCAAAGGTCAGTACCTAAAAAGAAATCACGAGACAAACAGTAATCTATGGGGAAAAAAACCAAAAAACTACCCTGGTCTTTTTTTTTCGGGGGGGATTTTAGGTGAATTTCCAAAGTATGGCTCCTCCCTCACTCCCGTCCGTCCCACTTCTTTAACTTGTCATGCTGGAATTGTTTCTGTTTCCAAACCACATGTGCTCCAGACCAACACACAGACGCGATCACATCTTCTATTCAGACTCATATGAGAAATATTACTTATCTCTTCAGGATGGTGAAGGAGAGCAACAACACGAACTCCGGTAAGTCCTTATAGAGAATTTGATGCATAAAAAGCAACAAGAAAAAGTTGTAATTGGTTTTACTAAATGAAAGAGCAATGCAAATTCAATTTCACATGTTAGTAGCATTTTTTTTTCTTTTTGTGTGTAAAAGATATTTTCTAAACTGTTCATTAAGAAATGTTTTATGGCTGCGGCACCACTGCAGATAAGAGAGGGAGAACAGAAAGTTTATATTTTACAGGAAATGGTCTGCTTGTTACTGATGAAGGTATACACAATAACTGTGTGAGTCACACCTGCAAGATAAATCTTTGAAACTGCATAGCAGACGAAGCTGACTGCAACTCACCTTTGACAGATAGATGAAGCAACTTGTAGAGTTCGCTTTAAGCTTAAGGTTACTAAGCGTGGATGAAACTTTCTGTACTTGTCAAAAGTGAACACTCTTGAACTACTATATTAGTTACGTTAACATGATTTATAGTATAATTACTAATACATAGATCAAATATTAACAAATAAAATTTCACAAGAATGTCTTGTTAAAGTAAATGATCACACTCACACAGTTTGAATCTGACTGATGATAGATCATAGAACCTGTTAATTAACCATTAAATGCAAGTATATTGTTACAATAGTGATTTTCATTTACTAAACCATGTTCTGCCTGTAAAATAATTTGTTGTGTTTGTGTTTTTATTCTTTGTAGTTCTCCAGTCAGAGGTGTCACACAGATGCAGTCTGCTCTGTCTCGGTCCTCTGAACTTCCACCGTCAGGCTGTGGGAGAAAAGATCTGCCTGAGTCATGGAGATCGACTCGCAGAGAAGACTGAGGCCACGTTCAAGAATGGGCTGGTGTTCAGCAGCCGTCCAGTGAGAGTCCAGGAGAGGATTCGTCTGAGAGTGCAGAGGGATTCATTCATCTGGGATGGGGCTCTGCGTGTGGGCTTTACCAACGTGCCACCCTCAGCCAGATCTCTACCTTTGCCCTGCATGGCCATTCCCAACCTCACTGACAAGCCTGGACACTGGGCTGTTCCACTGGATGAATCTGTTTGTGAAGCAGGTTCAGAGCTGGAGTTTTGGGTTTCTTGTGGTGGCAGCATATACGTAGCTGTCAACAACAGGCCGTGTAAGAAGCTAACAGGAGTGAACCTCAGCCAGCCTCTGTGGGCCATGATAGACATCTACGGGCAGACGTGCTCCATTTTGCTCCTAGGCAAGTTCACTAGAACCACAGTTATATTTGCCTTACAGCAGCTTTTCTTGGTGTCCAAAGGCACAGCATGCTCTGACAGTGATAAATGTCTGAATGCCTATTAAAACATTTTTTTCTCTTTGCTGCAGGTTCAGAGAAACGTGAGCTGTTTTGCACTAGAAGATCGTGTCCTCCACCTGAATCCCTCACTTCACTTGCTGGTTCAGTTTCTGATGTTTCAGACTTCACTGATGATGACTGCATCTCCTGTCTTGACACAGAAGTCCCAACAGGTAAAAAGAGTTCCTTCAAACATTGCTGATTTCAGTTGCACATTTCACACAGAGTGTGGTCTCATTTCCTGATGTCACATTTTTCTAATTCGGGATCTCTCTCTTCTGCTCACAGATATAACCTGTGTGGTGTGCATGGTGAAAGAGGCCAGAATCACACTGCCGTGTGGCCACCGGTGTTTATGTAGACACTGCAACTCCAGAGTTTTTCAGGAGTTTGGCACCTGCCCGCTGTGTCGACACAAGATCAGAGCTCCATCGGCAGAGGAGCTGGTCTGAGCTCCGAGACAGAAGCCAGAAATCACCAAAGAGAAGTTACAGAGTGACTGTAACAGTGAAAATACTGCACTAAATGCAAAATCTGCTGCTATTTCTATATTATTTATAATGATAACTTTGTCTGTACAGTGTACTTTTCTACCTCGATGTAAATCTTAAAGCAGTGTTGTATTTTTGTCTGAAAATTGTAATGTGTTGATGGTAAAAAAGATAAACTCTGTTATGTTTTAAGGGTTAAAAAAACCCCTCAAAAACAATATTTTTCAATGAAGCGTGTTTTGGAAAAGAAGCATCTGTCTACAGCTCATGTCTCTACAGTCAGGAATGAGCGGACGTGAAAATAAATGTTGGTTTTCAGATAAGAGCAGACTGTGTGGCTGATAATAGAAAAACTACACTCCCAAATCACTGATCAGGTCATGTTGTGGCCATCAAACATAACCATAGCAATCTTAATTTAACACAAACACATTTTTTACCTTTTAATTCACAAACATGTGTTTATATAATTCTTTAAATGTGAAAGTAAATGAACCTAGTTCCATCATTACTTGATTTTTACATATTTCAATATTTATAAAATGTTTCATCAAACTAAAAATAAATAATCAGAGTGAATTATTACATAAAAGTGGTCAAAATAAACTGAAACAGCAAATATTTGTTTGCACTTTGTCCTTGAAGGACAAAATTAACACAATCAGACATGTTTGTGCTGCCTTTGAGTTTGTATTCAGTACTTAAAGTTGGTGTTTATGAGTAAAAACTAACAATATTAAATCAATCTGTGAACAGAAAACGTAACAACAGTAAGACCTTTGGTGTGAGCAGAAATGGGCAGTAACGCATTTAAAGTAACGTGCTTTCAAGTAATGAGTAAAACAAGGGATTACTATTGCAAAAAAAGTAATTAGATTACTGTTACTTTCCTGTAAGCACGCTGCGTTACTAAACCGTGATTTTGTTCGCGGGAGTGTCTCGTGACAATGACGTACGAGCGTGCGACGCCCGTGGCAACAACAGATGTGTGTTGATCAGCAATGGATAATATGAAGTGTGGGAGACAGTACGGCCATCCAGCGTTTAAAGCGTGGACGTACTGACCTTACTTTGAGTTTGATTCCGTAAAAAGTGTCAAAAACATTAGCTTCTGCTGTACACACTGCGTGGGAACAGGAATGTGAAATTCACAGAGAAACCCCGGCATCCCCCCACAGACATGACCGCTGCGGCACCAGGCAAACCTCCGCCTGCTCCACTCCTGCTAAACAGGTGAAAATAGACTCAAGAGTGACAGGACTTAGTGCCATTGAATCTTTGATTTTATTTATTTATTGCTGTGTTTTACTTGCATCTATTTGAAAGAGTGAATATAAACACAAAAAAATAATTTTATTTTATATGCTGGAATATGCAGAAAGTAGGTTAAAAAAATGTCTCCAAGTCAAAGACTTGCATGTATAATTTTTGCTTAATGCAATATGCATAAAGTTAAAAGATTAAAACTAATAAAACAATTTTTAAAAGAGACTTTTTCACTTGATTCAATTTTATATGATGGATTTTGCAGAATAAATAGAATTGGGATAAAATGTCTATTGCTTTATTAGATATTCAAGTTGTGTATCATGTTTTTAAAAAGTAACTAAGTAATAAAGTAAATAATTACTTTTGAAAAAAAGTAACCAGTAAAGTAACAGGATTACTTTCAGTAGTCACTAATTAGTAACTAATGACTATTTTCAAGTAACTTGACCAACACTGGTCTTTAGGTTTTCTGATGTCTTCAATTAGCTGATATTGGCGCTCCAACACACCCAACTGTGAACACAAGTTAATTTAGATGACCATAAATGTTGGTATGTCCACTGTAACAAAGAGCTCAAAAAAGCCCCAAATTCAGGACTCCGAACTCTTGGAAAAATTCCAAATTCAAAAACTTTAAATCCAGACGATGGTCGTTTCAATCATTTTGTGGATTCAAACCATTCAGGAGGAGCAGAGGACGCCTGAAATCCAAAAAACTGGCAAAAGATCTACAACATGTATAAAATAGAAGAAAAGTTCAAACTTGAATTCAAAAGGAGAAAAAAAGCAAATTAGAACGACAGCAGCAATACGTCACTCACTACTGAAAGAACAACACTGGAAATAGGAGAAGCCACAGAGGTGGTACAGATGATTAAATAATTAAAATAATTTTCTCAAACCAAGGTGGAGAATCTGACGAAACTAACAAGGGTGCAAAGAACATTGGAATAAAAAAAGATAAAAGAGGAAATGACTAATAATCAAATCACCAAATTATGTTATTGTTCACATCAGGTAATTTTCCAAACTTTGGTGCCTCCCTCTGTCCCTCCCCATTCCCTTTACTGGTGATGCTGGGCGTGTGTTCATACTTCACGTACTTCATCATTCAAAGGTAGTTAACACTCATGACTTGATGACTCTCAACCTCATCATCCATCAGGACTCGCATGACAAGATTTATTTGCACCTTCAAGATGGCAAGAGAAAGTAAGAACAAGAACTCTGGTAAGTCTTTACAGAGAATTTTATATTTCAGTTTGATAAAGGAATCATTATCAAGATGATGTTTGGTTGCAAAAATCAACTTACAGCAGCTCATTTCATTCTTTTACAGAAACGTAATATAGAAACAAGACAATGCAAAAGTAAACATTGAAAAACAGCAAAGTGCCATAAAGCAAGTGATTAGCAAATGAGTTCAAAGACAGAGTGCTAATAATGAGCTGCACACTGAAGTTTCTTATAAAAAGAAACTAGAAGCTTTGTTTCTTTGGAAATTAAAATCTTTCCACTTATGATAAAACACAGAAAACAAATCAACACAGGCCATCTAGTGGACTGAGACGGCAACACCAAACAAACACTGCAATCTCCAGCACTGAATTTCTCCGCTTGGATGAAGTCCAGACCAAACAAGCTTCTTTGTGAAACCACAGCAGTTTCTGTTTACATGTTTATCTATTTCTAGACTATTAAGAGGAAACTTTGGCTTTAAATGTATTATTAAATATGAAGCAATAACTTTGATATGTAGCTTCTTTTAATTAAGTAAATGTGATATGTCACCTACCTGAAAAATGTGCAGTTAAAAAATCTTAAATAAATCTTAGGACACGACATGGTTTCATGTGTTTCCATTTTCTATCTTTGTAGTTCTTCAGTCAGAGGTGTCACACAGATGCAGCTCACGCTGTCTCGGTCCTCTGACCTTCCACAATCAGGCTGTGGGAGAAAAGGTCCGCTTGAGTCATGGAGGTCGACTCGCAGAGAAGACTGAGAACACCTTCAAGAATGGGCTGGTGTTCAGCAACCGTCCAGTGAAGGTCAAGGAGAAGATTCATCTGAGAGTGCAGAGGGATTCGACCAACTGGGAGGGAGCTCTGCGTGTGGGCTTTACCACTGTGCCACCATCAAGCAGATCTCTACCTTTGCCCTGCTTGGCCATCCCCAACCTCACTGACAAGCCTGGACACTGGGCTGTGCCTGTAAATGAATCCTACTGCCAAGCAGGTTCAAAGCTGGAGTTTTGGGTTTCTGATGGTGGCAGCATATACGTAGTTGTCAGCAACAGGCGGTATAAGTGGCTGACAGGAGTGGACCTCAGCCAGCCTCTGTGGGCCATGATAGACGTTTACGGCAAGACGCGCTCCATTTTACTCCTAGGCAAGTTCAACCACAGTTATATTTGCCTTACAGCAGGTTTTTCCTGTTCTGTGAAGGCAGAGCAATTCCCATGTTCTGACAGCGATAACTTTTGTCTGAATGACTTTTAAAATATTATTTTCTCTGTGCTGCAGGCTCAGAGAAAAAAGATCTATTTTGTACCAAAAGATCCTGTCCTGCACCTGAACCCCTCACCTCACCTGATGCTTACAGCCACTTTGGTTCAGTTTCGGACTTCAGTTGTGATGACTGCATGTCCTGTCTTGACATGAAAATGCCAGGAGGTGAAAACAGTCCCTTCAAAAGTCGCTATCTGATTTCAGTTGCACATTTCACACAGAGTGTGGTCTCATTTCCTGATGTCACATTTTTCTAATTCAGGATCTCTCTGTTCTGCTCACAGATATAACCTGTGTGGTGTGCATGGTGAAAGAGGCCAGAATCACACTGCCGTGTGGCCACCGGTGTTTATGTAAACACTGCAACTCCAGAGTTTTTCAGGAGTTTGGCACCTGCCCGCTGTGTCGACACAAGATCAGAGCTTCATCAGCTCTGATCTTGTGAGTAGTGGTGTGTTTCAAGTCTGGTCTGAGCTCCTAGACAGAAGCCAGAAATCACCAAAGAGAAGTTACAGAGTGACTGTTACAGTGAAAATACTGCACTAAATGCAAAATCTGCTGCTATTTATATATTATTTATAATGATAACTTTGTCTGTACAGTGTACTTTTCTACCTCGATACAAATCTTAAAGCAGTGTTGTATTTTTGTATGTCTGAAAATTGTAATGTGTTGATGGTAAAAAACATAAACTCTATTATGTTTTAAGGGTATGTGCTGTAACAAAACCCTCAAAAACATTTTTTTCAGTGAAGTGTGTTTAGGAAAAGAAGCATCTGTCTACAGCTCATATCTCTACAGTCAGGAATGAGCGGAAGTAAAAATAAATGTTGGTTTTCAGCTAAGAGCAGACTGTGTGGCTGATTGTAAGAACAGAAATGTGCTACAATGTGTTCATTTCCAAATGTGCATTTGTGTTTGCACATAGGAAGAATAATGATGCAAATATGCATAAAAAAATTACACTCTCAAATCACTGATCAGGTCATGTTGTTGTCACCAAACATTACCCTTTATCCTTTAACATTTTTACCCTTTAATCCACAAACATACGTTTATATGAAATCCACTTGTCCACTCCGGTGCTATGTGCGCTGGTGTGTTGACCTCCTAACTATAATAAGAGCTTTATACAAGACTTTTCTGAATTCTTGGCAGGTGTTCTACCAAAGTATGACAGTGTTTTAATCATAGGGGATTTTAATATTCATATTTGCTGTTTAAATACCCCACTGACCAATGATTTTTTTTAAACCTTATAGACTCCTTTAATCTTGTCCAGTCAGTCAAAGGCCCAACTCACGAACGCGGTCATACCCTGGATATTGTACTCTCCTACGGCCTATCAGTCACTGACACTGAAATCTGTAATATACATTTTTCGGACCACATGCCTGTCCTATTTGAGTTTCCCTTTTCAGGTCAGCCTGGTAGATCTGTTGTGCCCAAGCTCCGATCTTGCACGATTAATTCAAATACAGCAGATCGCTTTGCCCATTCCTACAAAAATCTAAATCCGGCATTACCTACTGACAGTACCACTCATTCGACCACTGATAGTCTGCTTTCCTTGTTCAGCTCAGCTTGTCTGGAAATACTGGATTCCATTGCTCCTTGTACCACTAGGTATCTAAAACCTAAAACCCAACCGTGGTTAAATAATGACACCAGGGAATGCAGACGGGCATTTAGAAAAGCGGAAAGAAAATGGACAAAATACCATCTCCAAGTGTCGTTTGAGGCACTTAGAGAATCCCTGTCAAGTTACCAGAAAGTTGTAAGAGCAGCTAAAATAAAATACTTTTCCAAGATCGTGTCCAACAACTGTCATAAACCTCGGATTTAATTTGTTATTATAAACTCAGTTCTTAATCCTCCCACTGCTGATCCTCATATAGCAGTGAACATAAGTTGGAATCTAATGAAATTCTTCATTAATAAAATTGTAGATATTAGATCCCACATTATTCCTCCCATTTCTGACCCAGGTGTTTATACTCCAACCTTGGCTGTTTTTGATCACTTCGAGCCAGTATCCCTTTCATTACTTAATGAAGTTGTCAGAAACTTGAGACCTTCAAAATGTACCCTGGATATCATTCCACCTAGGTTACTGAAAGATGTTTTTGACACTGCTGGTACATATCTGCTTTCTATTGTCAATAGCAGTCTTCAGTCTGGGTCTGTTCCCTCTGATTTTAAACATGCTGTGGTGGAACCCATCCTTAAAAAGCAGAATCTGGACTCAACAGTTCTATCAAATTACCGCCCAATCTCTAAATTGTCCTTTTTGTCAAAAGTGCTGGAGAAAATTGTCCTTCTGCAGCTCCAGACCTTCTTAGAATAACATGACATTGGCACAGCACTGAAACCGCTCTTTTAAAAGTTTCTAATGACCTTTTAACTTTTACCGACTCTGGAGATTCTGCTATTTTAATATTATTAGATCTCAGTGCTGCTTTCGACACAGTAGATCACAGGATTCTTATCTCTCGACTGGAACAATGTGCCGGAATTAAAGGGCTTACTTTGGAATGGTTTAAATCCTACTTATCTAATCGTACTTTCTCTGTTAGATTCAGAGACACATTGTCTCCAAAGACAACCATTTTTGTGGGGTCCCCCAGGGCTCTATCCTTGGTCCAATCCTTTTTTCTCCCGTTGGAATCTATTTTTAAAAAATATGGAATTTCTTTTCACTGTTATGCAGATGATTCTCAGATTTACCTTCCACTAAATGAAAATTTGTCAATCCTCTGAAGGGACTGTTTGATTGTCTAGAAGATGTCAAAGCATGGATGCCTCTAAATTTTCTAAATCTAAATGAATAGAAAACTGAGGTCATTGTCTTTGGTCCTTCTGACCATTATGACCTTGGCCCCTGAGAAAATTATAAAAAATCATTTGCAAGAAATTTAGGGGTGATTTTGACAGCAATTTAACATTTGATAAACAGATAAATAATGTAGTCAAAACCAGTTTCTTTCATCTTCGCCTAATTACGGTACAAAAGTTAAGCCCTTTCTCTGTTTCAGAGATTTTGAGAAAGCGATCCATGCCTTCATCTCATCTCGCCTCGACTTCTGTAATAGTCTCTACTCTGGTGTCACCTCTTCATCAATCGGTCGACTGCAGTGAGTTCAAAACGCTGCAGCACGGCTCCTAACTGGCACACGCAAGCGAGATCATTTATCTCCTATACTTCCATCACTACACTGGCTGCCAGTCAGCTTTCGAACTGACTTTAAGATCTTAATACTTGTTTTTAAGTCGTTGCATGGACTAGCCCCTACACATCTTGCTGATCTCCTAACCTGGTATTCTCCCCCAAAATCCTTGAAGTCTGCAGACCAAATGCTTTTTGTTATCCCTAGGTCCAGATTAAAACATAGAGGAGACCGGGCATTTGCTGTGACTGCCCCCAAACTTTGGAATACATTGCCTTTGCATATCAGATCCTCCCCAACACTGGATACTTTTAAAAGTCGTCTAAAGACCCATTTTTAATCTCTGGCTTTTGGTTCATCATGAGTTTGTTACTATTATTCTTTTTTATGATTTTATTCTCTTTTTAAGGATGTTATTCTCTTCTAAAACACTATTCAGTTTTTTTATGTTTATTGCCTTGTCCATTTTATTGTACAGTACTTTGGTCAACACCTGTTGTTTTAAAAGTGCTATATAAATAAACTTGAACTCGAACTCGAACTATATAATTATTTAAATGTGAATGTTTGGATTTGGATTGAAGTAATCAGAAATGTCGGTATGCCCACTTGGAAAAAGGGTCCATAAAAGCCCCAAATTCAGGACTCCAAACTCTCGGAAAATTCAAAAACTTTAAATCCAGGCGATGGTCCGTTTAGTCATTTTGTGGAATCAAACCATTCAGGAGGAGCAGATGAAGCCTGAAAACCAAAAAACAGGCAAAAAATCTAAAACATGGAGAGAGTGGAAAAAAAAGGTTGAGGCAAGGCAAGGCAAGGCAAGTTTATTTGTATAGCACAATTCAACAACAAGGTGATTCAAAGTGCTTTACAGAGACATTAGAAACAAAAACAAATAAAAAGCATGATTTAAAATTGATTAAAACAAGCAAACAAACAAACTAATTAACAAACAAACAAAACAGTATATAAAATCAAAACAGATAAAATCAGAACAATAGATAAAATCAGTAGTTAAATGTAAGTTTTGAAATTTAAGCTTATAAGTGTGGATTTGGTGCTTTATTCAAATGCAGCTGAGAACAGGTGAGTCTTCAACCTGGATTTAAATAAACTGAGTGTTTCAGCTGATCTAAGGCTTTCTGGGAGTTTGTTCCAGATATAAGGAGCATAAAAGCTGAATGCGGCTTCTCCGTGTCTGGTTCTGACTCTGGGAGCTGATAAAAGACCAGATCCAGATGACCTGAGGGATCTGGAAAGTTCATACTGGGTCAGGAGGTCACTGATGTATTTTGGTCCTAAACCATTCAGAGCTTTATAGACCAGCATCAGAACTTTAAAGTCTATCCTCTGACGGACAGGCAGCCAGTGTAAAGACCTCAGAGCTGGACTGATGTGGTCCACTTTTTTGGTCTTAGTGAGGACTTGAGCAGCAGAGTTCTGAATGAGCTGTAGTTGTCTGACTGATTTTTTAGGTAGACCTGTAAAGATGCTGTTACAGTAGTCAAGCCTACTAAAGATGAATGCATGGACTAGTTTTTCCAGGTCCTGTTGAGACATCAGATCTTTTATCCTTGAAATATTCTTGAGGTGATAGTAAGCTGACTTTGTTATTGTCTTAATGTGTTTTTCTAAGTTTAGGTCTGCATCCATCACTACACCCAAATTTCTCGCCTGGTTTGTGGTTTTTAGGTGTATAGATTGAAGTTCTCTGGTGACCTGTAATCGTTTTTCTTTGGCGCCACAGACTATTACCTCAGTTTTGTTTTTGTTTAGCTGGAGAAAATTGTGGCACAGCCAGTCATTAATTTCCTCAATGCATTTACCAAGAGCCTGTACAGGGCCTTGGTCTCCTGGTGACATTGTGATATATATTTGTGTGTCATCTGCATAGCTGTGGTAGTTTATTTTGTTGTTCTTTATAATCTGTGCCAGTGGGAGCATGTAAATGTTAAACAGAAGGGGTCCCAAGATGGAACCTTGGGGAACTCCACATGTGATACTTGTCTGCTCAGATGTGAAGTTACCTATTGATACAAAGTATTTCCTGTTTTCTAAGTATGTTTTGAACCAGTTTAGTACAGTTCCTGAAAGACCTGCCCAGTTCTCCAGTCGTTTGAGTAATATGTCAACTGTATCAAATGCTGCACTGAGATCCAGTAAAACTAAGACTGACATTTTTCCACTGTCTGTATTCAGACATATGTCATTGAACACTTTGGTCAGAGCGGTTTCAGTGCTGTGGTTCTGTCTAAAACCTGATTGGAAGGCATCATAGCAGTTATTCTGTGTTAAGAAGTAATTGAGCTGTTGAGAAACTGCTTTTTCAATGATCTTACTTAAAAATGGGAGATTTGAGATCGGCCTGTAGTTGTTCATTTGTGTCTTGTCAAGATTGTCCTTTTTCAGTATAGGTTTTATTACAGCAGTTTTTAGTGGTTCTGGAAACACGCCTGATATTAAAGAAAAGTTGACGATCTGTAACAGGTCTGACTCCAAAGTCTTTGAGACCTTTTTGAAAAAACTTGTTGGCAGGACATCTAAACAGCAAGAGGAGGAGTTCAGTTGACCTAAGATGTCCTCCAGGTCTTTGCTGTTAATAGGGTGAAACTGTTTCATGGTGTTTAAAGAGTTTTTCGGTGGACACAGTACATATTCTGGATCTGCTGTTGATGTACCAATTGCTTGTCTAATTTTTTGGATTTTTTCTGTGAAGAATTTGGCAAAGTCATTGCAGGCCATGGTCGAATGAAGTTCAGCTGCCACTGACACAGGAGGGTTTGTTAGCCTGTCAACTGTAGAAAATAAGACCCGAGCATTATGGCTGTTTTTAGTGATGATGTCAGAGAAGTAGGACCTCCTTGCACTCCTCAGTTGTAAATTATAATTGTGAAGTTTCTCTTTATAGATGTCATAATGAACCTGGAGGTTTATTTTTCTCCATCTGCGCTCAGCTTTCCTACACTCTCTTTTTTCATTTTTCACTAGTGTGGAGTTTCTCCATGGAGACTTTTTCCTTCCAGAGATAACCTTCACCTTAATGGGGGCAATAGTATCCATTACATTTAACATTTTAGCATTGAAGCTATTGACGAGCTCATTGACTGACCCTCTGGACAGGTCAGGTGTTAATGGGAAGACCTGGTTAAAAATTGCACTACTGTGTTCAGTTATACACCGTTTTGTGATCACTGTTGTTGATATATTTATGTGGGCTGAGATTTTACTTTCAAAGAAAACACAGTAATGATCAGACACGCCCACATCAGACACAGTAACCTTTGAAATGCTCAGGCCCTTGGAGATCAGTAGGTCAAGAGTGTGTCCTCTATTATGTGTGGCCTCTGTTACATGCTGAGTCAGCCCAAAGTTGCCCAGAGTGTTACTCAGGTCTTTAGTCCCTTTGTCCTGAGGGTTGTCCACATGGATGTTAAAATCCCCAACAATAATTACACAGTCGAAATCAACACAGATCACAGGCAGCAGTTCACTGAGGTCATTAAAAAAGTCTGTGCAGTATTTGGGAGGCCTGTAAACATTAAGAAACACAACTTTGGATGGGGCCTTCAGCTGTAAAGCCACATATTCAAAAGACTGAAAACTTCCAGGAGATAGCTGCTTACATTGAAATGATTCATTAAATAAGACAGCAACCCCTCCTCCTCTCCTGCTCACCCTGGCCTCACTGATAAAACTGTAGTTAGGAGGGGTCGTCTCGATGAGAACAGCTCCACTGTTACTTTGGTCCAACCAAGTTTCAGTTAAAAACATAAAATCAAGGCTGTGCTCAGTGATTAAATCATTAATTAAAAATGTTTTCCCAGCTAAAGATCTAACGTTTAATAAAGCCAACTTAAGTGTTTTAGAGGTATTACTTGTCCCCTCGTGTTTGGGAGCAGTCTGTGGCACACAAGGTATGTTTACTAGGTTTAAAGATCTTTTAGAGTGCAGCTCTCTGTGTTTTGACCAGGCCACATGTCTCCTGTCACCTAAAAGTACAGAAATTTTAAAACCTTCTAGTAAACAGGGTCCCAGCTTCTCCTGGGAAAAGTCACCACTGCCATAATCCTCGCAGCCCGGACCCTCCACACATCACACATCAGACTGCGGAGACAGGGCATGAAGGTGGTAAGGAGGAACTAAGGGGGGCGAGGCTGGGCAATGTGACTTCGATTGCTCTGTTGAGGGTGGGGCTCGATGGCGAACCTTTGGCCGCTCTGGTGGGGGGTTTATGGGGGACAAAAAGGGATTGGGCCGGGGGGTAGATCTGAGCCCAGCATTGACCCGCTCCATCATCTCCTCAGTGAATTTCAGGTGTGGGGAGGAGGGAGAAAGGGAGGGGGAGGAGGGTGATGGGGGTGATGGCCTGTCAGGGGTTTGGGGGACTGGGGAAGATCGTGGTCCCTGGTCCTGGTCCTGGTCGTTGGTGTTGTTGAGAGAGTTGGAGGCAAATAGGGACCCCTCTTCTTGCCTCAGATGTCTCTCCTTTCTGAGGCTCTTCCCGGGTGGGGGCAAATGGAGCTCCTCCTCAAGGTTTCTGCTGGGCTTTGTCTGTTCTTGGAGTACTGTTTGTTCCTCTTTATGAGATAACTCCTCGTTTATCTCAGCCTTGGCACCAAGCACAGATGGATGACGTATGGAATAAAACAAGTTGGAGGTGAACAGTT
The DNA here is from genome assembly GCF_900408965.1 of Simochromis diagramma. Lineage (NCBI taxonomy): Eukaryota > Metazoa > Chordata > Actinopteri > Cichliformes > Cichlidae > Simochromis > Simochromis diagramma. The sequence goes on along the minus strand of NW_024387520.1, from coordinate 5,889,330 downwards.
TCACCCCTGACTTGTTAAAATTAAATCCATTTGCTTTGAACAGATGCCTGCGTTCCCAAAAAATATTAAAGTTGTTGATAAAATGCACTGAGTGGTCAGCACATGCTGATATAAGCCATTTATTCAGTGTAAACAACCTGCTGAATCTCTCGTCTCCTCCTCTGACGGGCGGTACAGGTCCACTGATGAATACAGCTGCATTCAGAGAGTTTACAGTATTTAGTAATCCAGTAAAGTCCCGTTTCAGAACCTCCGACTGTTGTTTGGACACATCGTTTGACCCTGTATGCAGAACAATGTTTGTCACAGTTGGATATTCATCTGCAATTTGAAGAATTCTCTCCTTCAGGTTGTTGACCATATCCTTAGGAAAGCAGAGGACTTTAGTGTTCTTACCGCACATCCTTTGTACATCCTTTACGGCAGAGTCACCCACAATCAGAGTTTCAGGCCTAGCCTTTAGCTTTCCCTGTGGTCTTTTACTTTTCAACAGATTTTCAGACCTTACTTCGCTGCTTTTAGATGGATGGTTGTCCGATATAGATCCAGGGTCCTTTGATAGTGGAGCAAATCTGTTCTGCAGTTTCACATTCAGTCGTTTTGGAGGTTTGTTGTTAACCTTCCTATTCACGGTTGTCCAGTCCTGTTTCCTCTCGTATACAGGGGTAGAAGAGCGAGGAAAGAAATGAGACTAGAGAAGGAAAGCATGAACGTGAGGGATAAAACAAACATGCTCAAACTTGAAATCAAAAGAAAAAACATGGAAAGAACAGCAAATGGGGGAAACCACTGAGGTGGTACAGGTGAGAGAACAGCAAAACATGAGAACTTGTGCAACAAGCAACTCCTCTTGAAAGGCCAGGGCTGTAGTCATAGGGGCGTTGTTAAAACCCCCCAAAAAGTGTGTTGTACAGCTCACTCCATACCCTTTCATGTGATATATTGTTCTTGGTATGGTTTGTTTAAAAAAAGGAAAGAAATAGACAACTGTTAAAACTCTGATTAAGTGACACAAAAACAAGACAATGCAAACATAAGCATTAAAAAGCTGCAAAGTGCCGTAAAGCAATTAGAGTTCAAAGAAAGAGTGCTAATAATGAGCTGCACACTGAAGTGTTAAATGATGGCGATAAGAAAAAGAAACTACAAACTTTATGTTTCTGTGGAAATAAAAATCTTGTCACTGACGATAAAACACTGACAAGGTACCTGCGTGTGGGTGTGTCACATCTGCAAAACAAATCAAGACAGGCCATCTAGTGACTAAAACTGCAACTCAGACTTTACCAAAGAAACGCTGCAGTTTCCAGCATTGATTTTTTTTTCCATCTTGGATGAAGTCCAGATCTTCACATTCTTCTCTAAAGTGAAAGCACAAGAGTTTGCTAGTTTCATTATGACTTATTACATGTTTAACTATATCTACACTGCTAAGAGGTAACTTTGGATATATTTTCCACAATTTACATTTATTAAATAAATATGAAGAAAAGATTTTGAATACGTAGTTTGTTTTATCCAGCTAAAGCCATATGAAGTATATCACCAACTCAACAACAAACTTGTATTATTATTATAAAACATTAAATGTAACTATAAAAAATAGAAGAAATGTTTCAATTTTTGTGTTTTAGATTTTTTCTATTGCATTTGCTATTGTGATGAGTGATTGCAAGATTAGACTCATGTGACATTTCAAACTGGAAGAGCCATAGAGATGTTACATGTACACACTGAATGGCAATCAGCTGATTAAAACAACAACAACAAACTACTGGAGGGAAATGCACAAAGAGAAGATACTAAACTAACAAGGGTGGAAAGGAAACTGGGAATCCACAATAAAAGCCCAGATCACCAAGTTCTGTTATTGTACACTTCAGGTAAATTTCCAAACTTTGGTGCCTCCCTCTGTCCCTCCCCTTTGTCTGGGTGTGTTTCTGTTTTCAAACCTCACGTACTCCATGATTAAAAGGTAGTCAACACACCTGACTTGAGGACACTCGAACTCATCATGCATCAAGACTTGTATGACAAGTTTTTTCTACATCTCCAAGATGGCAAGAGAAAATAAAAACAAGAACTCTGGTAAGTCTTTAGAGAGAACTATATTTCTCAGTTTGATAAACAAATCATTATCAAGCTGATACTTAGTTGCATAAATTAACACATAACAGCTGTTTATGTACTTTTATTGTAATACACAGTAAGGGGGTGCAAAATGCTGCAGCTCAAAAGATTTTGCAAATTTCCCCAAATCTAGCATGTGCTCCAGTGCAGCACTAGTTTTGTCATTTAAGAAGTAGTATCCCTGTTAAGACAACACAATACAAAGCAAAGTGCCAAATAATGAACTAAGTTTATCACTCAGACAACTTGTACCAAACAAATGCAACTTTGTGCAACGACTTTAGCTCGTCAGCTTGGAAGACGTCCAGATTTCCGCGTGCTTTGAAAAAACGAGAGTGCGGGAGTTTGCTAGTTTTATTCTGGTTTTTTTTTTTTTTTTTTTTTGCCTGTCCCGTTTGGCTCTTTTGCCATCAGAATTGTTGTCTAAAGGCAAAGAAAGATGCCCAACGGATTTACTTTACCAAATTGACCATCCCAGCCTTGCCATAATGGTCCATTTGATTCACCTTTTATTGTTTATTTTATTTTCACTTACTGAATATGGGACAGACTTGACTGGGGGAAAGAAGGGGAGAAAGAAAGAGGGAAAGAGAAACAGCTGAGAAGAGGGACGGGGGAGAAGGGCAAAAACCAAAAACCAACAGAATGAGCAGAAAAAGAAAAAAAAGAAGAAAAAAAGAAAAAAAAATGCATATATCAATCACCTGGGTCACCTGCTGAGAAAGAAAAAAGAAAACAAGCAGAGGAGAACAAGAGTAATAGAATAAACAACATCACAATGATATATGGGAATATGACAGTAAATACTAAATATTAAACATTATTGTGCAGCACATAAGATCAACAGAACACAGTGTGCTTTGAGGTAGGAGCCAAAAAGGGTGTAGTTTGTGGGTGTGATCACCCGTGTGTACACCTGTGAGCATGGACGCGCTTGTTTTTTGTTTTTTAAAAGGTTCCTTCATGTAATGATCTGCTAGAGGGTGTGGGGGGGCCACAGCCCCGTCCTCCAGGGCATGAAGCAGGTATGGAGGAGATCAAAACTCCAGACATCCAGAGGCCCCCAGAACACAAGAGACCAAGGAAGACCAACAGAGGGGCAGCCGCGCCACTGTCCCAGAAAGAGCTGAGGAGAGTCCCAGATGAGGGCTCACTCAGCAGCCGCGGAGCTAGTTTTATTCTGACTTATTTATATGTCTGCTTTTGTACTGTTAAAATGAAAATGAAATTTTGGCTACAGTTTGCACAATTTAACTTTAATATGAAGTATTAAAAACAGCTTGACATATGTAGCTTCTTTAATCCAATTAATATGGCAATTCACCTATTAACACAGCTTGCATTATTTTTATTTTTATTAGTATTATTATCATTATTATTATTATTTTATAAGAATGAAAATTATAAAAATTTGCGACATGACCAATTGACCTTTAAACTGAAAAAATCTTTGTTGAACTTTTTAAAATTTTAAACCTCATTTCAATTCAAGTCTGTCCTGTATCTAGCAAGTGAAAATAAAAATAAAATAAAATAAAATAAACAATAAAAGGTGAATCAAATAGACCATTACGGCAAGGCTGTGATGGTCACTTTGGTAAAGTAAATCCATTGGGCATCTTTCCTCGCCTTAAGAAAATAATTCTGATGGCAAAAGAACCAAACGGGACAGGCAAAAAAACCCCCAACCTAATTTCAGTTTAAAAAAAAGTTTTGAGGTTCCTACACATCACAAATGTAAGGGACACTTATTGTTATTGTGATTGTTGCTATTAAGTAATTCTCTGGAAATAACATGATTTCACATCAACATTCATAACTGTGTGTTTTTATTCTTTGTAGTTCTTCAGTCAGAGGTGTCACACAGATGCAGTCTGCTTTGTCTTGGTCGTCTGAACTTCCACCGTCAGGCTGTGGGAGAAAAGGTCCGCTTGAGTCATGGAGGTCGACTCGCAGAGAAGACTGATAACACCTTCAAGAATGGGCTGGTGTTCAGCAACCGTCCAGTGAGAGTCCAGGAGAGGATTCGTCTGAGAGTGGAGAGGGATTCGATCAACTGGCAGGGAGCTCTGCGTGTGGGCTTTACCACAGTGCCACCCTCAGCCAGATCTCTGCCCCTGCCCTGCTTGGCCATCCCCAACCTCACTGACAAACCTGGACACTGGGCTGTGCCTGTAAATGAATCCTACTGCCAAGCAGGTTCAGAGCTGGAGTTTTGGGTTTCTCATGGTGGCAGCATATACGTAGCTGTCAGCAACAGGCAGCACAAGTGGCTGACAGGAGTGGACCTCAGCCAGCCTCTGTGGGCCATGATAGACATTTACGGGAAGACGCGCTCCATTTTACTCCTAGGCAAGTTCACTAGAACCACAGTTTTATCTGCCTTACAGCAGGTTTTTCCTGTTCTGTGAAGGCAGAGCATTTCATATGCTCTGACAGCGATAAACAATGACTAACTGTTGAAATATGCTTTTGTCTTTGCTGCAGGCTCCAAAAAGACAAAGCTCCTTTGCACTAGAAGATCCTGTCCTGCACCCGAACCGCTCATCTCACCTGATTCTTACAGTCACTTTGGTTCAGTTCCTGATGTTTCAGACTTCAGACCTGATGACTGCATGTCCTGTCTTGACATGGAAATCCCAGCAGGTAAAAACAGTCCCTCCAAACATTAATGTCTGATTTCCGTTGCACATTTCTGACCACAGAGTGTGATCAGTGAAATCAGTTGTAATAGTGTGGTCTCACATATGCCTGATGTCGCATTTGTAATTAGAGTCTCTCTCTTCTGGTTATAGATAACGTCTGTGTGGTGTGCATGGTGAAGGAGGCCAGAATCACACTGCCTTGTGGCCACCGGTGTTTATGTAAACACTGTGACTCCAGAGTCTGTCAAGAGTTTGGCACCTGCCCGCTGTGTCGACACAAGATCAGAGCTCCATCAGTAAAGGAGAGGCGGTTTATAGACGTCTAAGCTCTGACACACCAGCCAAGAATCACCAAATATAAACTACCGACACACAGTGAATGGCCCTTATTATGACGCTTTGTCATGTTTGGCTTTTCTGTTTTGTTAAACATGTAAAAATTTCAGAGTGATGAAATGTCCTCAAATTCATGTAAAGATGTCAAACTGGACTATTTTTTATGTAAATACTGCAATTAAGTCAGTATGTGACGAGACAAAATATTGCACTAAGTGCAAAATATGTATGTATGTGAATATGTAAAATAGCATTATAACAAAAAATTTCTGTACAGTATATTTTATAGTTTGGTGTAAATCTTAAAGAGATGTTTGATTTTCATAAACTCGTTTTGTCTTAAAATTGTTATAGTGTTAGTTCTTAGACAATGGAAAGAAAAAATAAATAACCTTGTTTCAATCATCATATTTTCTTCTCTAATGTGTTTTTAAGGATGTTGCTATAAGAAATAAATCAATAGCAGTGCATATTAAATAGAACATGTTGCGGGATAAAGAAATACTCGTCCACACCACACGTGTGAACAGCGGTTAAACATACCTTAAAGATTAACAAGAGAGCCAAATTGCAGTCATGACTGAACTGAACTATAAATAAATGGAGGGCATCACATAAGAAGAGACAGAGTAGCTTGAAAACAAAAGCCTGCTTGAAACACAAGAGCATTTTCAAACACTTAGTTGTGTCAACACATCGCAGGAATAATGATGCTAAAGCAAAAAACAAAACTTTCAATCCAGCGATCAGGTCATGTTGTGGTTAGCAAAGATTACAAACAATCTCGCATTTTGTTTTTCAATAATTAATTGTACAATAAAGCATGCAATAAGAAATTAATTAATTCAAAACAATTATTTTTTATTTTCATGAATAAATTAATGAACAATACAAAGAATTATAAATAAATATTCCTAAATAAACTACTATTCATAAATATTTCATATATAAAAGGGATTTATGTCAAATGAAGGCTGTGTGCAGGCAGGAATAGAGGACCCAATGTGCAGACTCACAGAGACGAATATGAACTCAAAACTCAGCTTTAATGCTACTCAGCAAAAGAACAGAAAACTAACTAAACTTCAAATATTAACAAAAGAAAAACAGGCTAACCGGCAGAACACAGTATAGTAAGATGGAGACCACAGCACAGACAAAGGAAAACACAGCGCTTAAACACACAGAGGAGCAATCAGGGAATGTGGGACAGAAGGGAAACACGGCTGGGACAGATCAGGCCTAACGTGACAAGGGAAGCAAAACACATTAACATAAGACACAGACCTTCAGAGTAAAACAGGAAACTTATAGACACAGACTCAGAAGCAGAGACAGACACTGCAACAGTGGGAACACAGAGACGTGGGACCAGGGCAGACATGAAGACACAGACTGGACACAGAACAATGGCAGATTGATTTTCAACAGCTCTTAACAAAAGAAAAGGACCCAGAACATCAGACATGTGTGAAGTTCAAGTTCCTGAACCAGAAATTCAGGGCCATCTAGTGGACTGTTTTAGACTGCAGCTCACCCTCTGACAATCAAATGCAGCAGCTTCCAGCTTTTGTTTCAGTCCAGACCTTCATCTGCCTGTTTATAGTAAAACATGGTAACTTCCTGGTTTCTTTATTACTTTTTTATGATTTAATCTGTTTTATAATCACACTAAAATCATTTCAGAAGTATAAAAGAAGTATAAAAAAAGTATATGACTATATGACTAACCAGCATCTCACTGTGACATCCAAACATGAAAACGTTACGCTTTTACCTTCCTTTTTGTTAAAAGGTGCTGGCAGAGGGAACTGTAGAAACATTACAACCCCTGCCAATATCTGTTATTAATTTGCTCTGGTGCAGATGTCTGATAACGCTCTCACTGATCATTCCTGTGTTTTCTCTGAGATAAGTCTCTGCACAGATGCTCAGTAAATTCGATGAAGCCCAGAAAACATTAGTGAATTATATTTGTAGGCATGAAGGTGATTTTCAACCATAATGAAAATATGTGGTCATATTTGAAAAACAAACAATATTTTATTGTACACTTAATTATTTGATGTGTGTGACTCCTTTGGCTCCATACAGGTGGTGGTCGAGGCCTCTTCTTTGATGAATGCTCTTTTTCCAAGAATTTTAAAAACAATTACTTATATTTTATGATTTCATATTTTTGATTTTAAATTTGATCCATTGTATCAATTCATAATTTTAAAAAGTAATGTCCAATAACTATTTTTTATAACTGGTCCCACCTTTAATTTGCAGACAAAAAAATGCAGTAAAGGAAACTAGAAAAAAAGGGCAACTACAGCAGGCAGCAGAGGGTAACAGCTCTCTTCTGTTGTGCATCAGGCCATATAACAGTAAGAAGGGTAAGGGAGATTTATTATCACCTGAAAACTCTATGTAAAAATAATGAATACAAATACCATTGTCTCCGTGCGAACTTATAATTCTGTAGGAGTCTGCTGGGTTTGAATTTTGATGTGATAGACATCTGCATCAGTGTATCAGTGTTAAAATAAATAAATTCATAAGCATGTAAAGGGACTGCTAATGAGCTCAGCTTATTTATCTTGTAAAAACCTATGTGCCCTTTGCTGGCTCAAGCACCTGCTCTCCAAAATCTCTGTGCAAAATTGTGGTTCTCAACAGGTCAATCTTAACATTCAAAAGGAAAAAGACCCAGGACATCAGACACATGTGAAATCCAAGTTCCTGAACTAGAAATTCAGGGCCATCTAGTGGACTCTTTTAGACTGCGGCTCATCCTCTTACAATCAAATGCAGCAGTTTCCAGTTTTCTCTTTAAGTGCTGTCTTCAGATAAAGTCCAGACCTTCCTGTGCCTCTTTAAAGTACAAACACAGGCTCTTCCTAGTTTCATTATTGTTTGTTCATGATTTCTTCTATTTTTATAATCACACTAAAATCATTTTCAGAAGTATAAAAGAAATATAAAAAAGTATATGACTATCTGACTTACCAGCATCTTACATCCAAACACGAAAACTTGTAATGTTGTTACCTTCCTTTTTGTTAAAACATCAGTAATGTGAAAAAGAAAGCTTTCACGGGACTCTCTGCAGTCATACATGCTGCCATGTTTAATACACATTTCCCTGTCAGCCCTGTCAAATCAGCCATACCTCTTCATTCTTTTTCTAATTGAACTGTTTTAACATGTAACAATGGTTACATAGCAACTGATGCCTTTAAAGATTTAACTCTTGGGTTGTTGTTTTTCTTTTTTCCCCCAGACACGATACATTAGATTAAACTGCCAAAAAAGTCTGCTTTGGTAGGCGAAGTCAAACTTTAAATAAGGTCATGTGGTGTTAGCAAAGATTAAAATACCAGTAAATCAACCAGTCAAGTGCATGAATCTACTTTAATTAGTGTCCATCAAAATTGCTTGTCTGATGACTTATTTTGATTAAGTTAATTTTCCTGAAAGTATAAAAAAAGCAAAAAAAACCAACAACACACACACACACACACACACACACACACACACACACACACACACACACACACACACACACACACCTGCCTTTACATACAAGCATGAAAACACGAACAGCAACACAGTGCAGCAAAAACACATATTGATATTATATTATAAAATTATTTTATAAAAATAATTTCATAATTATAATTTTATAATTTATAATTATTTTATAAAATAAATTAATTCCTTCTAACAGAACCCACACACACAGATATAGTCTTGTGAAAAAGAAAATGCATTCTCTTTCAGTTCTAAGGTTTAATGTACTGAGTTATAACATGTAAAACAACATGTTATTATTATATGGGAAAATGTAAAAACAGTGTATCTAAAATTAAGTACACCCATATTGCTTCCATACCAGGTAAGTAGCTGCCAGGTGCTGCTAATTAAGTTGGCGTGATTAACTGACCATCAGCAAGTGTGAGCACCTTTATGAAAAAGAAGTTTTTCTAGCATATGTTAACAAAGACAGAAAGACACCAGCCATGATCTTGAAATGAAATGCAATGAAATTGCAAATAAAAACCTAAGAACTACACATCAGATTCTACAAGTCTCAGTTAGAATGTTAAATGTTACAACTCATGACAGTATTTTGGCCAAAATAACATCTCTGATAGGCAGAGTCTCCCACCCCATGCATGTAAATGTTGGTGAACTGCAGAGCTCCTTCAATGACAGACTGCTGCATCCTCGATGCATGAAGGAGAGTTTCCGCAGGTCCTTCCTCCCTGCAGCTGTCAGACTGTACAATCAGAACTGCTCCCAGCAATCAGAGATTATACATCAGCGCTGTAACTTGCACTATTTTATCAACCGATTCACACTATAACCAGGGTTTATTATTATTATTATTAGTCCTTTTACCTCCAGGTAAAAAATCTCATTGAGATTAAAAATCTCATTTTCAAGAGAGACCTGGCATCATGGCAAAAAAGTCAAAATACACATACCACATAAGTATATAACAAGCCTCTTATCTGCATTTAATTTTATTTAATTTAACTTGGCAGCACAGCTTTGGTTTGCAAATTTGCATCTCATCAAATCACAAGATTTCTCAACCAATGTCCTTAAGAAAGACCAGACCAAGATGAAGATGTTTCACCATAATCCATAGTATCACATTTGACAATAACCAAACACAGCGTATCAGCAAAGACCTCATACAAGCCGTCAAGCACAGCACAGCAGCCAGAGGTCGTGGGGGCCTTGCAGTGATTGAGCCATGAACTCTACTGTATGCAAAAGTATTATACAGTCAAATATAAGGTCATCTGTCTGACAGCCCAGATTGTGTCGTGCTGCAGGGCAATGACCCCAAGCAAAGCAGCTCCACATTGATTTGAGAGAGTGATAAAGTCATATAGATAATGATTACTCCTAAGTTACTCCTGCATACTCCTACAAGACATCAGATCATTTAGTCTACTTAGTTTACCACACACTAGATCTGCATTTTGCTTTAGTTTTTGTTAAATAAATAATTCCACAGTGTAATATGTAATGTGCAGTTGTTCATGTGGGACGGTATTTAATAATTTTTGAACCTGCTAGGGGCAAGATAAACTATTTTTTATTATGTCCTAGTAAGTAAAAGCTTAAAACGGAGAGACGGTGTTATTTATTTTACCATGACTGCAATATTTTTAGTCCTTTAGCTTTGAACATTTTAAATAGTTGAAGATTGGCTAACCTTTTTTCTTTAATTTGGTGTAGTTATGATATAAAGTGAGATTTTATAACTTTAAAATGTATTAATAAGTGGGCATGGAAATCATGGAGCAATGTAAAAAAATTGTGATATCAAAATACATTGTCCACAATAATACTGCTATCATGGCACTGTGACTCTGTGCTAATTGAGACATTGCAATAGCAGTGATATATGATTATATCTGTGCAAGTGAGGGAGAAAATACCATTTAAAAGAAAAAAACATGAATTAAATATCTATTGTGTTGTCAGTGTTATGAGTTTCTTTTTCTTCACTGCAAATTGGTTAACCTCTGCTGCCTTTAGCCTCACGATCTGTGAAATTTAAATAGGGACATCATGTTATCATAGATTAAAACGGGAAAGTAAATATTGTCCATTTTTGACACCTACAAATAAATAATCTGTGAAAAAAAATTCTGATTTCCAGATGTACTGAAAAAAATGTGTTGATCTGAGCCCAAATTATCTGAGCCCATATATATATTTTTGTTTGTTTTTACATTTCATAGGTCGGTGAAATTCAAAGTGAATGGTTAAAACAACTGTACAAGGTAAGCTTGAGCCTCTGCATGTTGCAATAATAATATTACAGTTTTCAGAATGTGATATTTCTGTTTTGTTTTGTTTTGTTTTGTGGAGAGTATGGCCACTTCTAGGAAGCGAAACCTGTGTTGGTTCTGGCCACTGTTCTATTATACAGTTGTAATTACTGATAGCATATCTGCATTCAAACATCACTAAAGCATATGCTTTTTAAAAAGACCAATTGAGACAAGCTGAAAGGTCAAATATTTAAGATGTGGACATACTTCAACATACAAGAAAAGATGCACTTTAAAATTGAGAGAAAGTGGCCTCTTTTTGTACAAATGGTGTTCTTTACTAGTGAGGATAAAAAGGCAGGATGATTTCCTTTATTTCATCAAATAATCAGTAAGCAAAGCTAACTACAATGTTGCTGTTTTTATTTATTAACAGGAATGATATGTGATTACCTTTTTTATACCTTAACTGCTTAAGATAACTGAACCTCTCTTTTTTTAAGTATAATTTGGGATATTTTAGTACGTTTGAGCTGCTCCTGCTCTATTTAACTTGGGCGGCATTGCAAACACAAAATTTCTTGTATCTGACATTACAAATTAAAAGGCTTCCCTGGAGACGATCATCATTATTGACCTTCTACACCGCTCAGTGCTCTTCAGTGTAAGCATGTACGTTGCACTGAGACTTTTTGCTTTGCTGTATAACAGACTATCCAGAGCTACAAGCCACACTTCATTGCCCTGCACTTGCAGGAGGTGGGAGGAAAGGACTACATGTTAAACATGGGCCATGCAGAAAACTTCTTCTGGTAGGATTAATATGCTGATTATAATGCATTTCGCCATTTCCATTGATTCGTTGTTGTCAATTAAACAGTTCGTTATAATGTGTCAAAAAAATGAAAACCATCTACAGTTATATGTCATTTGAGAAGCGAGAACCAGTCAAGTCATTACATCTTTATTTAAAATCATAACATTAATTGATGGCTGTTTAGTTACAGACAGAAGACTCTTAGATCGTTAGATATGTATACAAAGAAACCTCCAGTGCAGTGATCATACTTTTTTGCTCTGCTGTTACCAGGACCCTCTGTTCCAGTGAAGAAATGAAAGACTTTGACAGGTCTTGCATTTATGTGGACAACCAGTTCAAAGGAGATAGCTTCACGGTAAGAAACACAAAAACGTCTCATACAGAGCAGTTGCTGTGTGTTAACTGGATGCAGTCAATGTATTCTGCTGGGGAAAATCAGATGTTTCTGAGAGTGACGTGACACAGTGAAACAAAAAACGTGCTTAGTGACTCAGGTATTACATTACATTATTTTTACATTAATGTTTTTGGAACTCCTCCTTGAATCGCTACCTTATCATGGTGGAGGGGTTTGTATGTCCCAGGGATCCCAGGGGCTATGTTGTCTGGGGACTTTTGCCCCCAGACAACATAGCAAATTGGTCCTGGGTGAGGGACCAGACAAAGAGCGATTCAGAAGACTCTTATGAAAAGAACATCAAGGGAACAGTTTACCCTGCCCGGGATAGGGTTACTGGGGCCCCGCCCTGGAGCCAGGCCCGGGGAGGGTGCCCTAGGGCGAGCGTCTGGTGGCCGGGCCTTAGTCCATGGGGCCCGGCCGGGCACAGCCCGAAGAGGAGACATGGGCCCATCCTCCCGCAGGCCCACCACCCGCAGGAGGCACCATAGGGGTCGGGTGCATTGTGTGCCGGGTGGCGGCCAGGAGCGGAGGTTGGAAGGTGCTCCACCTGGAGACTCTGTTGTCCTGCTGGGAGACTTCAATGCTCACGTGGGTAACGACAGCGAGACCTGGAGGGGCGTGATTGGGAGGAACGGCCTCCCTGATCTGAACCCGAGCGGTGCTTTGTTATTGGACTTCTGTGCTAATCACAGTTTGGCCATAACGAACACCTTGTTCGAACATAAGAGTGTCCATAAGTGCACGTGGCACCAGGACGCTCTACGCCGTAGGTCAATGATCGATTTTGTAATCGTATTATCAGACCTATGACCATATGTTCTGGACACTCGGGTAAAGAGAGGGGCTGAGCTGTCAAGTGATCACCACCTGGTGGTGAGTTGGATCAGGTGGTGGGGGAGGACGCTGGACAGACCTGGTGCACCTAAACGCGTAGTGAGGGTGTGCTGGGAACATCTAGCAGAGGCCCCAGTCCGCAAGATCTTCAACGCACACCTCCGGCAGAGCTCCAACAGCATTCCGAGGGAGACTGGGGACATTGAGTCTGAATGGACCATGTTCAGCGTCTCCATTGCCGAAGCTGCTGCATTGAGCTGCGGCCGCAAGGTGGTTGGTGCCTGCCGTGGTGGTAATCCCCGAACCAAATGGTGGACACCAGAGGTGAAGGGAGCCACCGGGCTGAAGAAGGAGTCCTATCGGGCTTGGTTAGCCTGTGGGACTCCGGAGGCAGCCGACAGGTATAGACAGGCCAAGCGGAATGCGGCTCGGGCAGTGGCTGAAGCAAAAACTCGGGTGTGGGAGGAGTTCGGAGAGGCCATGGAAAAAGACTTTCGGACTGCCTCGAAGAGATTCTGGCAAACTGTCAGGCGTCTCAGGAGGGGAAAGCGGTGCTCTACCTGCACTGTGTATAGTGCTGGCGGAGCGCTGCTGACGTCGACTGAGAAAATTGTCAGGCGGTGGAAGGAATACTTTGAGGACCTCCTTAATCCCACTGACACGTCTTCCGAGGAGGAAGCAGAGTCTGGGGATGAGGGGAATGACCCGCCAATTTCCGGGGGCGAGGTCACTGAGGCAGTTAAACAACTCCTTGGTGGCAGAGCCCCTGGTGTTGATGAGGTCCGCCCCGAGTTCCTGAAGGCTCTGGACGTTGTAGGGCTGTCCTGGTTGAAACGCCTCTGCAATGTTACGTGGAGATCAGGGGCAGTACCCGTGGACTGGCAGACCGGGATGGTGGTCCCCATCTTTAAGAAGGGGGACCGGAGGGTGTGTTCCAACTACAAGGGGATCACACTCCTCAGCCTCCCTGGGAAAGTCTATATGCCAGGGTGCTGGAAAGGAGAGTTCGTCCGCTAGTCGAACCTCGGATACAGGAGGAACAATGCGGTTTTCGTCCTGGTCGCGGAACACTGGACCAGCTCTTTATCCTCTCGAGGATACTTGAGGGTGCATGGGAGTTTGCCCAACCAGTCTACATGTGTTTTGTGGACTTGGAGAAGGCATTCGACCGTGTCCCTCGGGGTGTCCTGTGGGAGGTGTTGCGGGAGTATGGGGTGTCTGGCCCATTGCTACGGGCCATTCGATCCCTATACAACCGTTGCAAGAGCTTGGTTCGCATTGCCGGCAATAAGTCGGACTCGTTCCCGGTGGGTGATGGGCTCCGCCAGGGCTGCCCTTTGTCTCCGGTTCTGTTCATAATTTTTATGGACAGGATTTTTAGGCGCAGCCAAGTGGCGGAGAGCTTTCGCTTTGGTGGCCTCAGAATCTCATCTCTGATTTTTGCGGATGATGTGGTTCTGTTGGCTTCATCGGGTGAGGGCCTCCAGCTCGCACTGGAACGGTTTGCAGCCGAGTGTGAAGCAGCGGGAATGAGGATCAGCACCTCCAAATCTGAGGCCATGGTTCTCAGCCGGAAAAGGGTGGAGTGCTCACTCCGAGTCGGGGATGAATTCCTGCCCCAAGTGGAGGAGTTCAAGTATCTCGGGGTCTTGTTCGCGAGTGATGGGAGAAGGGAGCCGGAGATCGACAGACGGATTGGGGCTGCAGCTGCAGTAATGCAGACGCTGCACCAGTCCGTCGTGGTGAAGAGGGAGCTGAGTGTAAAAGCGAAGCTCTCAATTTACCGGTCAATCTACGTCCCTACCCTCACCTATGGCCACGAGCTGTGGGTAGTGACCAAAAGAACGAGATCGCGGATACAAGCGGCAGAAATGAGCTTCCTCCGAAGGGTGGCTGGCCTCTCCCTTAGAGATAGGGTGAGAAGTTCGGCCATCTGGGAGGGGCTCAGAGTAGAGCCGCTGCTGCTCCACATCGAAAGGAGCCAGCTGAGGTGGTTTGGGCATCTGACAAGGATGCCCCCTGGGCGCCTCCTGGGTGAGGTGTTCCAGGCATGTCCCACCGGGAGGAGGCCCCCGGGGCAGACCCAGGACACGCTGGAGAGATTATATCTCTCGGCTGGCCTGGGAACGCCTTGGTGTTCCCCCGGATAAGCTGGAGGAGGTGGCTGGGGAGAGGGAGGTCTGGGCCTCTTTGCTTAGGCTGCTGCCCCCGTGACCCGGCCTCGGATAAAGCGGATGAGGATGGATGGATGTTTTTGGAATGACTTTCCCACCTTCCTAGCAAAAGAGAAAGAAAGGAAAAGCAACTCAAGACTTTTGCACAGTAGTGTTTTTTGTTTTTGTTTTTTTAAGTATTAACCCACACTCCTCCCAGGTGATACCCTCACACTGAACATTTGACACTAGGGGTCAATGGCTGCATCTGCAGATTGAAGCTGTGTGAAGTCAAAAAAGGGGATACTCAGTGGCCAGGTGAGAGTAGAGACAGGACAAAGTCAATACATTTAAGTCTAGATTAAAACTAGAGCAGCTGTCTTCTAAGGCAGAAGACAGAATCTAGCTAAATCCAGTGGACTTTTACTGCCGTTTTGACGAGCCATCAGGCAGCCTTCACACCTCCAACGGCCCCAACAATAGAGACACTTTGGACACTCATTCCCCCACCTCTCCCCCCTCCACAGAGCCATCACCACCTTCAAACACTTCACCTACAACACCCCCCTCCTCACCCCACACAAAAGAGGATTTCACACCACCTCCTCCCACCACAACTCTTCATATTCATGAAGAAGGTGTGAGGAAGCAGTTTAAGAGTCTGAATGCTCGAAAAGCTCCCGGCCCAGACGGTGTGTCTCCTGCCACCCTCAGACACTGTGCAAACGAGCTGGCCCCAGTGTTCTCTGGCATTTTCAACTCCTCACTGCAGGCATGTCATGTGCCTGCCTGCTTCAAGTCCTCTACGATAATCCCTGTCCCCAAGAAACCTAGGATCACTGGACTAAATGACTACAGACCCGTGGCTCTGACATCTGTGGTCATGAAGTTTTTTGAGCGCCTAGTTCTCTCCTATCTCAAGACCCTCACGGCCCCCCTCCCGGACCCCCTGCAGTTTGCATACAGAGCCAACAGGTCTGTAGATGACGCCATCAACATGGCCCTACACTTCATCCTGCAGCATCTGGACTCCCCAGGAACCTACGCCAGGATCCTGTTTGTGGACTTCAGCTCTGCCTTCAATACCATCCTTCCAGACCATCTCCGAGGCAAGCTTTCCCAGATGAATGTGCCTGATCCCATCTGCCGGTGGATCACTGACTTCCTGACGGACAGGAAACAGCATGTGAGGCTGGGAAAGAATGTCTCGGACTCCCGGACCATCAGCACCGGCTCCCCTCAGGGCTGTGTTCTTTCTCCCCTGCTCTTCTCCCTGTATACTAACTGCTGCACCTCCACCCACCAGTCTGTCAAGCTAATCAAGTTTGCAGATGACACCACTGTTATTGGACTCATCTCGGACGGGGATGAGTCTGCCTACAGGAGGGAGGTTGAACGTTTGGTGTCCTGGTGCAGCCACAACAACCTGGTGCTGAATGCCCAGAAGACAGTGGAGATTATTGTGGACTTCAGGAAGCACACAGCTCCACTCCCCCCCATCATCCTGACTGACACCCCCATCACCTCTGTGGACTCATTCCGCTTCCTGGGTACCACCATCACCCAGGACCTGAAGTGGGAGCCCACCATCACCTCCGTCATTAAGAAAGCCCAGCAGAGGATGTACTTCCTGAGGCAGCTGAAGAAATTCAACCTGCCAACACGGACTGATGATGCAATTCTACACTGCAATCATCGAGTCCATCCTCACCTCCTCCATCACCGTGTGGTACGCTGGAGCCACTATCAGGGACAAACAGAGACTGCAGCGTGTTGTGCGCTCTGCTGAGAAGGTGATTGGCTGCAGACTCCCATCTCTGCAGGACCTGTACACCTCCAGGACACTGAGGCGTGCAGCTCGGATCTCAGCTGACCCTTCTCACCCTGGACACAGTCTGTTTGACCTGCTCCCCTCAGGCAGGAGGCTCCGGTCCATTCGCACCAGAACCTCTCGCCATAAGAACAGTTTCTTCCCCTCTGCTGTTGAACACATGAACAATAACCGTATGACTGTTCCCACCACTAACACATGACCCTACGCTGTGTTCACTGCATCATTCCATGTTTGGCACTGATCACCACCTGCACTCATGTATATAGCATGTATATATCTATCTATCTACTTAGCACTTTTAATTCTTATTCTCATTTTTATTTTCATGTCTATTTAAGCTTAATTTATAACAGTATGTTTGCACTGAAGCACCGCAGCAATTTCCTAATGTTGTAAACCCGCTCAACATTTGGCACTAAAACCCTTTCTGATTCTGATTCTGATTCTGGAGTGGTTTGGTTTAAACTAGATTAAAACCAACAATTACATATTTTAAAATAAAATAATTAAACATACTCACCAAAAATGGATTTAGCTACATTCTGGACCGCGTTTCCGAATGCAGTAGGTAGCGAGCTGACTGGAGACCGTAACAGCCAATCAGAATTTTTGCATCAAGTCTGTGATTGGCAGGTTTTGTGGCACACTTATAACGGTGTACAGTGGTCCCTCGCGGTTCACTTTTCGCGGCCTCGCGGTCCTGATTGTAGACCATTGTCAATCAATCTCGTGTCTCCTGTCTCCTGAATAGTACAGAATGCGTTCAGTTGTCCAGTTTATATAAATATTCGATCGTTAGCGGTGTGACTCTGAAATGCTGTACTGTATGTTTGTACGTTTTCTCCCCAACAAACACCACAATGTCGACGAAACGTTTTGCACCGTCGTCAAAGGCACCTGCGGGTACCTTTGGTTTCATTCTGTGATACTGGACTTATTTTTCTACGAAGGTTTGAAGTTTGAGAGTGTTTAAACAAGAGAGAAAAGTGTGAAAATGTTCATGCCTGTCTCAGAAAAATGTATAAAGTGTGTAGTCCGGGGTTTTACAGCCTTAAAACATCTATAATATCTGTAAAAAATAAAGTTGGCTACTTCGAGGATTTCATCTATTTCATAACTCCCGCGATAAACGAGGCACCACTCTATAGAGAGTTGAGCGCGCACGAAGCAGAGATGTAAGCACGAAGACCTAGGGTAGGTCCGCAGGTATCTGTCAGCACACAGCAGAGATCTGAGCAAGAGCAAATGCCAACAACTGAGCGAGAGGGGCTGTTATTGTGTGTGCAATAATAACAAATAATAGCAAACACTGAAATACATTTCTTGCATGCAGAAATTAATTTTGTCCCCTCAAATTAAACTTTTCTTCGCGCAAAATAACCTTCTTCTCAAAATGCAACATTTGCGCATGCATTTCTTTTAACGTGCGATCAGAGAAGAGGCACAGAAATAAACAATACTTTGGGCTGATGTTAGCAAGTGTACATTCATAGAACCAGTAAGTCACGTTGGGAACCTATTTTTATTTCTGTTGCAGTTAATTTACCCATGTAGACACCCATTACTACTGCCTGTGTGACAGCTATGCTGTAGAAGTAAAGTAGATAGTAGCCTGGCTTCACAGGGTATTTCTAAGTTGTTTTCTGTTGTTGTGGAGAGTAATTGTTCAGAAAGGTTTTACCTGATGCAGTTACTGTGCTAACATACGAACCTGTTCTTGCTAATAACCCCTGTGTAAACATAGCGGCATTTGATTGAGCAATTGTGTCCACTAGAGGGTGGTGTTGATTTAATCTAAATTGGCTATAAGCCATCCTGTCATGTCTTTATGATAATCTTTTCATGGTGTCTGTTTCTGTCCACGCTTAAATGGTGTTCTCTGTAGTACTTAATGTGAGAGATGCTGAACCAGTGAAAGATGTTTATGTTATTGTACTAATTTCAGAAGCACATCCCTACACACCAGCTAGAGTGTGTGTTCAGTGTGGGCCAGTTATAAATGAAGTTCTTCAATACTGTGACATGGTTCCTTGTCTCTGACCGGGCCTTATTACCAGGGAACAGTGCAGAATCACGTTTCAGAGAAAGTCGACTAGTGTGTTCACGTTCTGTTGTAACCCATAAACTGAACGGTAATGTAACGACATCCATCTTTCACTTTCACAAAAGTAAAACATCACCACTTCCACCTATAGTTGGTTGTAATGGAGGTGGAGTAAAATGGATCCACTCTCCCTGCCCAGCGCGTACTCCCCATGCAAGGGAAGCAAATTCTGTCGGGGATACCTGCCTTGGCACAACACGTCCTTGCACAACAACCTTGTGTTGCAGCCAATGAAACAGACTCTTCCTCCTTTGCCCAGGTGTGCTGGGGCACAAGCGGTTAATACCTTTTAAATGGTTTTAATTTTCTGTCTTTATTGATTTTACATTGCACGATTAATCAGATAAGAGGAGCAGGGAGTTAGGACATTTAAAATTGTCAGCCCTACGTCAGGGATGATTGGGTACAAAAACAGACACGCACACTTCAGGGCCTTTTTGGAAATATTTTAGTATTATTATTGTTGTTGTTGTTGTTATTTGCCTGTGCCATTTGTCACTTTAGCAATCAGAATTGTTTTCTTAAGGCCAGCCAAGAAAAACAGGGGAACGGGGGACAGTAAGAGAAGACACTGAGAGAATCCGTTGGATCACCTGTTAAAACAAGAAAAAAGAAAACAAATAAGAGAATACAGAGATCAAAGCAACAACTAGATATGTATAAGTAACAGTAAATACTAAATATTGAATGTTATTGAGCAGCACGCAAGGCCAACAGCGCACAATATGCTTTAAGATAGCATACAAGGAAGATATAGTTTGTGTCTGTGAGCACCCGTGTGTACACCTGTGTGCATGAGCGCGCTTGAGTTCAAAAGGTTTCTCCATGTAACAATCTGCTAGAGGGTGTGGGAAGCCATAGCCCTGGCCCCAGAGCATGAAGCAGCCATGGAGAAGACCCAGGCCCCAGACATCCAGAGGCCCTCCAGAGTGTGAAAGCCCAAGGAGGACCACTGGAGAGGCAAGTGCACCACATTCCCAGAAAGAGCTGAGGAGAGCAACAGATGTGGGGTCACCCAGCAGCCACGGTGCAGATGCCACAGGTGGCTGCGGTGATGAGCCCGCAGGCCATGCCGGCAGACAGTCATGCCAGAGCGGATCGAGCCCCAGTCCCTGAGATAGGGTCCGACCTGGCCAGGGGCGCCAGGCCTCACCAAGCAGCCAGCGGGAGTATGCGGGGTACATACCTGAGCGCCCAGCCCCAGACGCTGAGAACCACCAAAGGTTCTGAGGGCTGAGGGCATCAGTTTGACATAGACAAACTGGCACACACAGACACAAGCATACATTCCCACCCTCATGCACATAAATACAAATACTCAACGTGGAGACAAACAGAAATGAACACTATACACCCTTTCACACTTCCCAAACATACTCTACACTCCGAGGTTCAGGTACCACCGCCCCCAGGGGGGCAATGAGCCCCCAGAGCCAGGAGATGTTACCCTTTTCCCTGGGGTGGAGGGACGGACTGCCCCCGGCCCGGCAGCTGCAGGGATGGCCCAGCGTCCCAGACCCCGACCAGACTGCCAACTCCTCCCAACCCCCTGCCCCGATCGTGTACAGAGAATGGGGGTGTGAAGACCCCACACCTTACTCAGCCCGCTCATATGTCTTGTTGATGTGTAATGTTCTAAAGTGCATTTAAAACACAGGAGTGGCATGGTGCTTCCTGCCAGGAAGCAGTAGGTGTCAGCACAGCCCCTCCTGCCCCTCCTGGGGCATCGGCCCCAGGAAAGACTATTATTTAAAGTTTTCTGTGTTTTTGGAGAGTAACAATGCACCGTGTCATACATTCAAACTACAAAGCATACCAAATGTTCTTACTTTCTTTGAAGAAAGTACTGCCCCTGCCCCAGTCTAAGAACTGAGACTGAAGGAGTCACTTGGATGAGTGACAAAATGTTTCTCCCACAAAACGCTACGTCCAGATGAACAGAATCAACTTTTGGAGATCAGCAGGAATACTTCAAAGAAATGACAGCGCAGTAAACACAAAAAGGGAGAAACATTAGTAGCAGTAACCCAAATTATCCCCAATGTTAAATCTGCACTCATCAATCATGCTTGTTTTTCATGTGTTGATGTTTGTAGTCATTTGTAACCATAGTGGCTTCTTTCCCTCAGCTTTTGAAGTATGACAAAGAAGTTGCAGCCTTCCATGTTGTTATTAGGGAAGAGGGCATCAAGTTTCCACCAAGGTCTGTAACTCTGCTACTTGCTGCAAATTTCTGCCATTTACTTTTCATGCTTTAAGAATTTGTTCCCCTCTTGTCTTGTGCTCAGCTACCCATACAGTGAAGAGCATGCTAAACCAACCCAGTACATGAACACTCGCTGTCCTGCCTGGTGTGATCGCATCCTTATGTCACATACAGCCCAAGATTTAATCCACAGGGTGAGTCTTTGCACAATCACATCATTTCATGATGACAAGAACACAATTTGATATAATACGTGAGTTAGCATCACGTGTTAAGGAAGCACTTTGGCAAGCTAGCCAGCCAACATTTCTAGTCAATGTGTTTTAGCAGTAGCATTAGTTAGCAACATTTTAAGGTTAACCAATTATGCTGCATGACTCTGACTCTGGTTAGTTCGTAAACCTTTGCTGATAGTGACGGGTTAATTTATCAGCCAGAGCAGTTCTAGGGGTTTAAAAAAATTAGCTAGCATTATCTATTTAAGATAGTGTTTCGCTACAATATGTAGCTTGCAGTTTGTCTGTTTTTGCAGGAAAGCTAATGTTAGCTAACAGATGGTGATACCTGTGTTTGCAAAAAGACTTCTTTTCCTGTAGAAGTCTGTGAGCCAAAGTCTGTAAAAGGCCTCCTGAGTTTTTGGGATTGTTCTGGATCATATTTTGAAATTGAGGATTAACTTTGGTGTAAAACTACATCTTCATTGCATAAGAAGTTGTCAATCACAAGTCATTAGACAACGGGTTTCGCGTACTTTGGTACACGGTTTTACATTCGTGCACACATACTGTATAACCTTTAATATATAATGTGATGTAAATCCACTATGAACATAATCCAGCCCACACAAATGTGATACTCAAAATTTAACTTAATATAATTTAAGAAGAATCTGTTTGTTATGTTTACATATAAATGATCTTCAAGTTCATTCTTCTTTTCAGAGAGACGATGGTGAGAAGAGTGTCGTTTACAACACAATGGGTCCTAATGTCTGTATGGGAGATCATAAGGTAACAGATTACATAAGCAGTGTGTTGTGCACATCAGCCATGTGGACTGACTCTGATGTGTTTTGTTTTTCTTCTGTAGCCTGTGTTCTTGTCCTTCTCACTGAAGACAAATGACCACATCTGATACTTCTAAATGGTAAGAAGTTTCACTGAGTGTGTGTGTTCTGTACTGCATGTGCAAGTGCAGCTGAGTCGATGTGGTAATTCCAGTGAATGGATTCAGTGTGAGAGAGTGAGCACAGTAATCTTTCTCTGGTCCCTGGAGAGCCATAACCCTACTGGCCCAGTGGAGTCGGGATATGAACTAAGAGTAATGCGTGCGGGACATAAGAGATCCTTTGTGCACATCGTAGTTGGAGTGCAGGCGATCTGCACTCGCGCTGATCTATGTCTATTGAATCCTCCTCACTGTCACTGTGGCTACACATTAGGTTTAATGCTGGCCTGCTTTTCATTAATTACCACATGGATGGCTGGCTGGAGACACATTCACATTGTGCGGGGCATTTTTACGGCCATTTTTATGGCCATGATTTTGTTTTGCTGCCATTTCAATTTATTTTTTTAAGGAAGAACTGCCTTTTCATGATTGTCCTTCTTCACAATGGGAGTGCTTGAAGAGGCTACAACTATCTTCTTTTGTGTTTTTGACATTTCAAGGCATATGAAAGGTTTGGCCTACTGCTAGTATTTTTAGGCTACATTTTAGCTCTTGCAAGGTGTGTTCATAAACATGTTGTTTATGTAACCGTTGTTTTTTTGTGAAGTAATGCCTTGTGTCTTGTCTAGGCTTTGCTGCCTCCGTCCTGATTGGGTGCTGCTGCCTAAATCAAGTCGATCAGCAAAGCCCTGTATGTCTGGGGAGCTGTACTTCTGGCCATTTTGACTGCTCATACTCACTCATTGGGTTTTAGAGGCTTAAATGCCTTTGAGTTGTATTTTTAGCCACATGTGATTTTGTTTAGACTGTGTTTGTAGGGTAGAGCTGCCTTTAATTTGTTATCCCTAATTTTCTCCTGTTTATGTGGTGATTAGGTAGGTTATTTTTGTAGGGTGTATATTTTGTTTTATTTGGAATTAAGCAAGTTAACTTTTAATTTCTTTTTAGGGATGTTGTATTTGTAATATTGGCAATATTTCCTTAAACTTAAATGTCAATCTGAACCAAACCAAGATTTAAACTAGCAGAAAATAAACATTTAACAAAATCTTATTAAAAATTATTTTCTTGATATTTAATCTGTGTATTAATAAATATACTATAAACAATGTTAATGTAACTAAAATAGTTGGTGAAATGAAGGAATAAAAAACTAAAACTCACTTTTGAGAAGTACATGAAGTGTGATCCATGCTTAATAAAATATTTCTTAAAGTGAACTCTCCAAGTTGCCTCATCTATTTGTCAGAGAGTTGCAGTCAGCTTTGTTTGCTAAGCAGCTTCAAAAACTTATCTTGCAGGTGTGACTGACACAGTTATTGTGTATGCTCTTCATCAGTAACAAGCAGCTCATTTGCTGTGAAACATAAACTTTCTATTCTCCCTCTCTTATCTCCAGTGGTGCCACAGCCATAAAATATTTCTTAATGAACCATTTAGAAAATCTTTCCCCCGACACACACACAAAGAGAAATAAAAACCCAAATGCTTCTAAAATGTGAAATTTAATTTGTATAGCCATTTCATTTAGTAGAATCAACTGCAAAAAAACAAAACAAAACAAGTTTTTCTTGTTGCTTTTTATGCATCAAATGCTCTATAAAGACTTACCAGAGTTCTTGTTGTTGCTCTGCTTCACCATCTTGAAGAAATAAGTAATACTTCTCATATGCGTCTGGATAGAAGATGTGCTTGCGTCTGTTTGTTGGTATGAATGTCATGAAGTGACAAAATGGACTGGTTCCTATGTAGCGCTTTTATACTCTGAGCACTCAAAGTGCTTTACACAACTTATACATTCACTTATTTGCATTAGCACCTGTTTCTATGCTTTTTCTAAGTGCTTTCTATCTAACATTCACATGCATTCATACTCTCCTGAATGCACCGGAGAGCAACATGGGATTTGGCATGCAGACTGGAGCAGACTAGGATCAAACCACCAACCTTCCAGTTAGTAGGTGACCTGCTCTTCCACCTGAGCTACAGCCACCCCATTTCTTCTGTGCAGTGCGGAAGAGCATCAGTCAAGGTGGTGAGATGGACTCGTGCCCTTTGTGACTCTGGTAGTTCTTCTGAGGATACACTGCCATCTTGCCACACCTTCACCATCTGTGAGCACAAACTGCTGCTCTGCCAGCATGTAGAAAAATCACAGAAGTGAAAACCATTACTACTATTAGAGCTCAAGTTTGGATAGTTTAGCTCTAAATATGTCACACTAGCTCTTAATTTCAACAATCCATTGAACAGACAGGAGATTAGTAGACAGCTTGGCATTATATTTCACAATTATGGCCAATGAATTGTTGCATGATAGAGCATCTCTTAATTCTGAATGAATACAGTAAGGTATCACTTTCAATTCAGGTGTCAAAGTAATTTTTCAAAACTACATTTTTTTTCCTTTTCCCTTAACAAAAATACCCCACACTGTAAATATATAAAACTATTAATAATATATAAACTATTTTTTTTTTGGATTTGTATATTTGTACATTTTATATTTTTTCTGAATACTCTTCATGTGTATAAAGTGCTGTAGAAACTGTGCACCTCACCTCCTTTCTTTTCCCACATGTTTGCACTGAGTAGGAGATTCTCTGTATCTCATTGTACATGTGTATAGTGACAACAAAAGGCATTCTATTCTCTATTCTATTACTGCCTGGCTAATAGTGACGAACTTCAGGGGAATTCATGATGACAGAAAGGTCCAAACACTGAAGTCAAGCTTCTTTTCTTGTTTTTGTGACTTCAGCATGCTGGCAGACTTAAAGATTTGTAAGTGATACTTACAGGGTAGAAACTTCTTTTTCATCCATTTAATCAAATATTTTATGCCTGAGCTGTCTCAGTCCCTCTGTAGCATTCTGCAACTATGACTAACCTGAGGAGGCTTGGTTTTGGCTGCAAGTATCCCTGTACATCCTTCTCAACAGTACACATATAACGACTCAGTCACACTTCCTCAGCGTTGCTCCCTCACAAAACCAAAGCCTTTTGCCAGGAAGAGTTTGGAAGAGGTATCAGCCACCTGAAAGAAGAAAGATTTAAACTAAACCTGGTTTTGTATTGCACCTGCTGCATCTGCAAAGCAACCAGCGTTAGGGATAATCCCACGCACTCGTCCCACACACACACTCTCTTCACCCTGCTGTGTTTTGACAAGAGGTACTGGAGGATTAGGACCCTCATTGCCAGACTGCGAAATACTTTCTTCCACCAAGCCGTCAGTCCAGTCACTGAGTGTTCAGGAGTCTGACACACATGCACACCTTCATAAATCAAGTTGTATGAAGGTGTGCCAGAAATGCACACTTGCACTTTATGTTGTCCTGTGTTGATTGTCTGTTTTATGTAGCACCATGGTCTTGGAAGAACGTTGTCTCACTTCACAGTGTACTGTACCACTGCACATGATTGAAATGACAATAAAGCAACTTGACTTGACTTCTTTTCCTGCAAAAAGACTGAGATCAGCAAAGCCCAGAGAACACAAGACACACAAGGTGCAACACTCAGACTCAAACAGCCTTCAGAAATGAAGGCACAGTGTTCGTCCAGTCATACTAGAAATGATTATGTATCAGAATAATAACTAAGAAACAAACTTTGAAGAAGAAAGAAGATGTGGATGGGCTGGTGTTCGCTGACTGCATGGTCATTTCTGGTAGTCCGCTATCATTTCTCTAGTTTTGCTGATGTTGAGAGACAGGTTATTTTCCAGGCACCACTCGTACAGTGCCATCACCTCTTCTCTATAGGCCCTCTCATCGTTGTCTGTGATGAGGCCTATGATGGTTGTGTCATCTGAAAACTTGATAATGGTGTTGGACTTATGCTTAGCAACGCAGTCGTGTGTAAACAGGGAATAAAGGAGGGGGCTAAGCACACAAGCCTGTGGCGTTCCTGTGTTTAGGATGAGTGATGAGGTGGTGTGCTTACCAATTCTCACCATCACCAGCTTTTCTTTGCTCAAAATAAATTTCTCCTCAAAATGCAACACTTGCACCTGCATTTTTTTTTTTTTTTTTTTTTTTTTACGTGCGCTCAAAAGATTTTTTTAAGTGCACTCAGAATAGTGACACAAAAATAACGCTATAAATGGGGAACAGGTGGGAACACAGATGAGACAAATCAGACCTAACGAGACAAGGGCAAACAAAACCAGACGCACAGCACATAGGACAAGACTTTCACAATAAAACAGGAAACAGCATGGAACGCAGACATGACAACGCAAACTTGACAACATGGACAAGACGAAACTGAAAATGTTACGTCCAGATGAACAGAATCAACCTTTTGGGATTTTCTTACCCGGATGGTTAAGCATGTATCAGGATAAATACTCATATATAACTATTTCAGGGATCATCTAAGCTCCAAGACATCAGGAATTATCACCAAATAAAAACTGCTGGCTGACTAACAGACAAACACAATGAATAGCACCTGATGTAAAATTTTGTATATGAATTATTTTCTTTTTGTTAAACTTGTAAATGTGCAGAGTCTTTGACATCAAAGGTTGATGTAAATTTACTGATTTGATAAAAATAAAAGGTTCACTCTATTGTAATGTGTATGACTTAAAACACTGAGTGCAAAATGTGCTGTTTAAAGCAGTTTTCTGTGAAAGTGTTTGATGGTTAAACTATGGCAACATTAATAAAATGTATTTTGTTGCTCTTAATATTATGAAACTTACTGCAAATAGCACTATTATTAAATCGATAATGGTAAAGAAAAGAAATACGTGACCTTCAAATATAAAAAGATTGTGTAGCTGAAAACAGACACTTGCAGAAGACTGAAAATGATAAAATCTGCAGCAGCTGCAAATGTGCAGCAGTTAAATATTAATCGTAGATAAAGGTCAAATCTTCACGTGGTTCTCAAAAGTGAAAGCAGAGTTTGCTGGATTCAATATGACTTGTTTACAACTTTATCTACATTTATAGTTATATTGAAATATTTATCTGAAAGACGTTATCATTTATATTAAAAAACAACCCTATGCCTTTTTTTCCATTGTTAATGTGTAACTAAAGTAAATCATTTGATGAGAGGGAGAGAGTCTCTCCAAACCTCTGCAGCCAGCAAACCCAGCTTAACTCTGATGGTCTCCCTCACTCATTTTCCCCCAGGATGAATGTGTCTGTTGATGATAATTTTGACTCTGGGTGGTGTGGTTAAATGAAAAGAACAAATTGGAACTAAAGGTTTAAATCTTTAGTTTAATATTATTCCCAGTCTTATGTTTAAATTAAAGGACAATGTTGACTAATACAGGATTGACTCCCAGTCAACCATACATGCTTGATTTTTAGATATCATCTCCCAGTCAGCTATAAATCAGTGACTTTTCAATAGTGGACAGAGGGGCTCTACCACTTTAATCTCCCAGTCAACTATAAAGCCACATTTCTTCAACTATATAAATCAATGGCATTTCTGTAGCACCTTATAACACGACGCAAGTAAGGGACAAGTACACTGTACTTACGTGTGTTTTGCAGCCAACAAGTCAGGTTTTTGCCAGAAACAATGAAACAAGTACACTTTAAGTACCCTGCACTTGCATACAAATTGCACACACAAGTAACCTTTACTTACATGCAATTTGCAAGAAACAAGTACCACTTTTTGCAAGAAATAATTAAACAAGTACTCTGTAAGTACCCTGTATTGGCATGCAATTTGCAGGCAACAAGGTGGAAGTACCCTGTACTTACATACAAGGTAGGGCTAGGTTTCACAATGAGCTCACCCGAAACCTTGGCTGATTTTGACATAGACCTGTTTTCACACCTTGGCTCGTGTGATTAGGTAGAGGATCATTAGAGTGTCCATGTCCCTCTTGGGGGGGGGGGCACTCCTACAGGGCTTAAGAATTTCAGAGTGATCTGTTGTTATTAAGTAAAACATCACTGATGATAAATAAAATAAAATAAATAAAACAGAGAAAGTACTTTAAGGATTAGCGAATGACTGCCACGATAACGTTTATGTTTTAGAGGAAATGCTCAGCTTCCTATAAGATAAAGTGCACACGTAGTAATTGTGTGAGAGTCACACCTAAACAATGAGTCATCACAAGCCACCTAGTGGACATTGACCTTGAGAATTTGCTTCAACTGATAAGGATGAAGTGCAAAGCTTCACATGTTTCTCAAAGGTGGAAGCATATAAGTTTGCTGATTATATTATGACTTGTTTACAAGTTTATCAGGGTTTACTGGTGTCTTTGTTACTACAGGTAAAGAAATAGTATATAAGTGGTTAATCAAACTTCAACAGCTTTATGGTGCAAAAAAAGCACAAGTGATCTCCAATCAGAAAACTTTGTCACATGTTTCTGAATTTTGTTCTCTGATTTTATATTGTTAACATGAAGAGAACTTTGAATATATTGTGACAATTTAAGTTTATGCAATGTGCAAAAAATGTTTTAGAGTTAGAACTGCATTTAATTACATTGTTTTATCAAATGTGTATATATTCACTAATATCCCAAAAGGTTGATTCTCTTCATCTGGACATAGTGACGAAACGTTTCTCCCACTGAAAACGTTACGTCTATATGAACAGAATCAATCTTTTGGGATTTTCTTAGCTGGATGATTGAGCATGTATCAGGATCACTAATATATAACTATTTCAGGGATCATCTAAGCTCCAAGACATCAGCCAGGAATCATCACCAAATAAAAACTGCTGACTATTTAAAAATAAAAGATTCACTCTGTTGTAATGTGTACGAGTTAAATATTAATCGTAGATGCAGGTCAAACCTTCACGTGGTTCTCAAAAGTGAAAGAAGAGTTTGCTGGTTTCAATATGAATTGTTTACAAATTTATCTACAT
Organism: Simochromis diagramma; assembly: GCF_900408965.1. Classification (NCBI taxonomy): domain Eukaryota; kingdom Metazoa; phylum Chordata; class Actinopteri; order Cichliformes; family Cichlidae; genus Simochromis; species Simochromis diagramma. Next base: position 5,860,042 of record NW_024387520.1, on the reverse strand, counting down.
TTATAGTTATATTGAAATATTTATCTGAAAGACGTTATCATTTATATTAAAAAACAACCCTATGCCTTTTCTTCTATTGTTAATGTGTAACTAAAGTAACTTGTAATGTATAAACAAGTGCAAGAGAAATCTGCCAGAGATATAAAGATGCTGAATGCTTCAGGTCTAAACTTGTAAGTTTGTCTAACATACACAAAGCAAAGGTCACTATCACACTGTTCATAAAGTGCTGGGTTTGTCCATCTTCTACGGTGGAGGTCTGAAGATTTCCCTCTGAGGGAGCTGCTGGTGAAGATTCTGAGTCCTGCTTGATCCTTGCAATGAGCTTCAATCTCTCTGATCTTTCTGACAAGATGGGTGCTTCAGTGGGTAACAGAACACTTAAAACAGGACATGTTTGATGAAACCTCTGCAACCAGCAAACCCAGCTTAACTCTGATGGTCTCCCTCACTCATTTTTCCCCAGGATGAATGTGTCTGTTGATGATAATTTTGACTCTGGGTGGTGTTGTTAAATGAAAAGAACAAATTGGAACTAAAGGTTTAAATCTTTAGTTTAATATTATTCCCAGTCTTATGTTTAAATCTCAAAGGACAACATTTAATGTTGACTAATACAGGATTGTCTTCCAGTCAACCATACATCCATGATTTTTAGATATCATCTCCCAGTCAGCTATAAATCAGTGACTTTTCAATAGTGGACAGAGGGGCTCTACCACTTTAATCTCCCAGTCAACTATAAAGCCACATTTCTTCAACTATATAAATCAATGGCATTTCTGTAGCACCTTATAACACGACGCAAGTAAGGGACAAGTACACTGTACTTACGTGTGTTTTGCAGCCAACAAGTCAGGTTTTTGCCAGAAACAATGAAACAAGTACACTTTAAGTACCCTGCACTTGCATGCAATTTGCAGGCAACAAGACGCAAGTACCCTTTACTTGCATACAAATTGCAGGCAACAAGGTGGAAGCAATGTGTACTTACATACAATTTGCAAGAAACAATTCGGGTTTTTGCAAGAAATAATTAAACAAGTACACTATAAGTACCCTCTACTTGTATGCAATTTGAGGGCAACAAGACGCAAGTACCCTTTACTTGCATGCAAATCGCAGGCAACAAGGTTGAAATACCCTGTACTTGCATGCAATTTGGGGGCAACAACACACAAGTAACCTATACTTGCATACAAATTGCAGGCAACAAGGTGGAAGTACCCTGTACTTACATACAAGGTGATGCTGAGGGTTATGGAACAAAAAAGTTAAACCAGCAAAATAATTTCACCAGCACTGAGCCGGACGAACCAATTGGCTGTCCTTTAAGACATTGGACGATCCAAATTAAGGCTTTTACTGGTGCGAACTGCAGCCCCACAACCATCAAGCGGCATACTCAAGGGCTTAAAAAAAAAAGGGCTTCAAAGGCCTTGTCTCCTTGAATGCCACAGAACACTGAAAGGTGGAAGAAAGTTTTATTCTCAGATGAAAAAAAAATTAACCGTGATTGTCCTGATGGTTTCCAACGTTACATGATGTTCCCAGAGATGTAAACATGCAGAACACTTTAGATCTACAACAGATAAAACTACATTCTTTCAATAAGGCCACGTGGCACTAAAAAAGATTAAAATGCCAGTTAATAACCCCCCCCCCCCCCCCCCCCCCCAAAAAAAAAAGGATTACGTGCATTAATCTACTTTAATTATCAAAATTGTTTGTCTGCTCTCAAAGAAACAGGGGTTACACAGTAAATAAGGGAACTGGTCACAACCAAAATCTCAAAATAATTCTGGGAAATCTCCTACGTTGGGTTCGTTCCTCCGTCCCTGCCCTTTCATTTTTCCTGTGATTCTGGAAGTGTTTGTATGCACTCCATGTCTTCAAGCACCCAGCAGTTCCCATGTCACACTCAAACGTGGAACTCATTCAACAAGTATTATTTACGTCTTTAAGATGGCAATGCAAACTAAGGAGAAGAGCTCTGGTAAATCTTAACAGAGAACTTGATATATAAGTTAAAATACTGCTTTATCTATCAGTCTGGTAAATCATTTATTATGCTAAAATCAACACATAACAGCTTTTTCAGTCTTTTTACAAGAGTAAACAGTAATTTAGATTTTGTACATGTAGACAACAATATTGATTATTTTTAAGGAATTTATAGCATATCATTAAGAGACAGCTGTATTTTCTCTCAAAGGTTCAATTTTCTTAAGAATTTCAGAGTGATCTGTTGTTATTAAGTAAAACATCACTGATGATAAATAAAATAAAATAAATAAAACAGAGAAAGTACTTTAAGGATTAGCGAATGACTGCCACGATAACGTTTATGTTTTAGAGGAAATGCTCAGCTTCCTATAAGATAAAGTGCACACGTAGTAATTGTGTGAGAGTCACACCTAAACAATAAGTCATCACAAGCCACCTAGTGGACATTGATCTAGAGAGTTTTGTTGTGGATTTTTTATGATATTTGACATATATACCTATATACACTGGACATATACTCACATATATACTATATATACCTACACTGGAGTGTTTTATATAATGTAATCATTATGATAATCATCTAACATAGATGTTCAAATCACAAGACCCATATATTTAGGTCAAATATTATCTACAATTATATTAATAAAGTTTGTGCCACTTGTTGTATGAGCACATGTTGATCAATGCTGTTTGAAAATGTAATAATTAGGATTGATTGTGTTATGGCCAATGGTGACAAGTCCAAACATAGAGTTATTTCAACTTGGCACTGCTAAGTATGCACCTGGGACTCTCTGCTCGTCTTCATTCTGTATCCACCCCTTCCACAGCCTATATGGTAAACAAACCTGGCCCTGCCTAGGATGCACCTAGGATTCTGTTTTCTCGCCTCAGCCACCATAGGTGAAAAGTACCCTTTCTTATCATGGATAGTCGTGTACTTCTGACAAGCGAACCCGACAAAATTGCCAAAATGATTAACTGTTATCTGCCTTTTTGCAAACCTTCGAACTAACTTTGGCCATTAAACTGACAAAGTGACCCAATTATAAATGATGGATGCCAGGACTGGCACTCGAAAAGTTATGGTGCCAGAAAGTTGTGTAACCAAGTTTAAGATTAAACAAAAGAAACATGTATGATTAAAAACTGATTGGGGGAAAATATTGATAAACATATAATGATTGGGGTAATATGACATTTGTACAGTTGAAACAATAAAATAAAAACTTAAGACTCACCAAGAAAGAACAAAGGATGAAAGGGTACCCAACAGCAGGAGGAGGGGTTCAGGACTGCTGTGTGTACTCAGAAGCTCTACACCCCGGGGTTTGCGTTGCTTCACATTGGTTCAATTTTCATTGGTCACTAACATATAACTGTTTCAGGGACCATCTAACCTCCAAGACATCAGCCAGGAATTATCACCAAATAAAAACTGCTGAGTGACTAACACACAAACACAGTGAACAGAACCTGATGTAAAACTTTGTATATGAATTATTTTCTTTTTGTTAAACTTGTAAATCTGCAGAGTCTTTGAGATGAAAAGTTGATGTAAATTTACTGAACTGCATTTCTATATTATTAAAATATACTCAACCTTTTTTTTTGTCTGATTAACATTAAAAGTGTATGACTTAAAACACTGAGTGCAAAATGTGCTCTGTTTAAAGCAACTTTCTGTGAAATCACTATGTTGAACAATTGTCAAATTGTTTGATGGTTAAACTATGACAACATTAGTAAACTGTAATTTGTTGCTCTTACAGTTTTTGCTCATTGCTTGAACACTATAAACCCATGCTTAGACTAAAGTAACACAACTTGAAGCTTTTGTTACCATACCTCAAACACATGTACCCATACCTTAAACAAAAGTGCTGCTTTGCACTCTGGTTGCAATTATGCAACACACTTACTCCTTTATGCAACACACATGGTCCTGCATACTACACTCTATTTCATACATAAGACACTTCGTTCAAAAATGAAATTTCAGGGTGCCATTTGGAAAACACATGTATCCAAAATACAAAACACATCGGGTAATTGCAACCACTCAAATATACACCTGAAGGCACTTACTTGCAAAACTGAACACCAATTAGCCAACCACAAAAAGCCCTCAGTTTAGCCATTTCAAGAACTTTGCAAGCATGGATGGAGGGAGAGCAAGAGGAAGAGGAGGAGGAGGTCAAAGAGGCCATGCACGGACCCATATTTCTGATGATATAAGAGCAACTTTGGTGGACCATGTCATCAACCACGGCCTGACTATGAGGGAAGCTGGGCAGAGAGTCCACCCACATCTAAGCCGCTTCACAGTGGCATCTGTAATAAGAAAATTCCGACTAGAAAACAGGTCTGTCTTCATCTCACTGCCTTCTACTCTACTCAGATGGTTTTTATAGTACTGTTCTACAGTTACCATATCAAGTGTACAGGGTATTGCACGGTGCCTAGCGGGAGAAGACATTGCTTGCGATGTTGATGAGGTCCTGTGGCCAGACCCCAACAGACGGCGGGATCCATGAGCCCACGTATGCACAATTGTCATGATTTTTTGTTTACAGTATAGTGTTTTTTCTATTACTGTATTATGGGTTTTTTGTTTTTTGTTTTTTTTTTTTGCTTTATCTGAATTCATGGTACTGCAATGTACAATATTGAGTAGGCCTATTTGCTTTTTTGGTTGTTTGCAAATGTGTCTCCTGAAAATATGCCTTCTGAATGAACAATGGAAATCAAAGACTGCAGTGCTTTATATAAAGTAGACTAGTGTGTTCCCCCTGCTCTGTAAGTGTTTGCATATGATGCAAGTATGTGTCATTTTGTCAACAGAGTTACATTTTGACAAAGGAATGTTAGGTTTTGATAGCAGAGTTTAGGTTTTGAGAGTAGAGTTTCAATTTGGTGCAGATGTGAATGGTATATTTCCCAGTGTTGTGTCATGTTTACTTGTGTTTAGGGTTTTGGCACAATGAGCAAAGTTTTGCAAAATGTGTTCAGGCAACGGGCAAAAACTGTAATATTATGAAACTTACTGCAAATAACACTATTATTAAATGGATCATGCTAAAGAAAAGAAAACAGACGCTTGCAGAAGCCTGAAACTCCTCTGATAGAAAACCTGCAGCAGATGCAAGTGTGCAACAGTTAAATATTAATGGTAGAATGTGGTTGAATCTTCACATAGTCCTCAAAAGTAAAAGAAGAGTTTCAATATGATTTGTTTAAAACTTTATCTACATCTATAGTTATATTGAAAGCTTTATCTGAAAGACTTTATCATTTATATTAAAAAAACAACAACCCTAAGCAGTTTTTTTTTTGTTAATGTGTAACTAAAGTAAACTGTACTGGTACAAATCATCAATTCAGGTTTGGGTTACTGATAGGTTTGTAGCTTGAACCTATTCGCTGGAACGTTGAAGACAATATAATTGCACAGCAAGCAAGACACAAGTAGGCAAAGTTCTTCAAGTTTCTCGTGCACGGGAGAGAACCGGACAAACGCCGTTCCTTCGCTTGACCCCAGTTGCTCTCGTCCGCTCCCCCGTAACACTGCTCTTTCATTGAGGTTACATGAATATGCATAGGTTCATTAACATATGACGTCTACATACAAACAAAGAGTACCTTGCCTGTGTCTGTGTGTGTGTGTGTGTGTCTGTGTGTGTCTGTGTGTGTGCGTGTGTCTGTGTGTGTGTGTGTGTCTGTGTGTGTCTGTGTGTCTGTGTGTCTGTGTGTGTGTGTGCGTGTGTCTGTGTGTGTGTGTGTGTGTGTGTGTGTGGGGGGTGTCAGAGTGTGGCCCCATAAACGACTTCCCTAAACCTGCTGGTCTGGAAAATCCAACAGTTCATCTATATGTAAAAAAGCACTTAGACTAAAACAGATATAGCTACGTTTATCCTACCATAAAACAATAAAACAAGGTACGACCTCTTCCCATGCTCCCAGGATGTAGGTGTGCATTCCAGGAATGCACACCAAGCCTTTGCAGCCTGCTAAAGATCACACATCCTATCACTACACAATTGATTATACACCTCTAAGCATATATGGTTGAATATTTCTAAGCATAAATGACAATCAACAATACAAAACCTAACAGTTACCAAAAAAAAAGATGTTTGATGCTTCTTCAAATGTCCAATTCAGTCCATTTAGTTTTATTATTATTTATTTACATTGTTGTATTGTTTGCAGTTGTAAATGTCATAAACTGCATGCAGCAGGCAGGAAGGGAGGACCCAAATGCATTTGGGTGCATTAATGCAGACTCCAGGATGTGAAACATAAACTCAAAAAACAGCTTTATTGCTGAACAAGGAAAAACTAACTTAACTGAAGATACAAAATAAACTAGCAGTTTTAGCAGACAGAACACACAGTGTGGACTGAGGGAGACCGTGACGGTGGACAGAAGAAAATAAAGCTAAATATAACAGATCAGACAAGGTAGCTTCACAACAGCAGAAGCAAAGCAAAACATGGCGCACACAGATAGGAAACTACCAAAATAAAACAGGAAGTAACGAGAACACACGCACAGAGGTGCAGACAGACACAGAGACGTGACTGACTGGGGAAACATGGATAAACATGGCAGGCAGGTGAAAACAGAATGAAACACGAGGAGGAAACAAGACACAAGACAACACAGACACAGAGAGAGACATCACAGACACAAGGGGAAAATACTAAACAGGGAATATAACTCACAATAGAAAACTAAAGACCACTAATGAACCAGAACATAATCCAATAATACAAACTACCACAGGAATACAAGAAAACACAAAATGCTGGGCCAAAAGGACCCAGAACCATGACAGTAAAATCTCAGTGAAATTAAAAACCTTATTCTCTATTGTCAGACTGTGACAAATTAATAACACTGGTGGTCAAAATAAAACAAAAATAGTTTGTAGTTTGATTTTGAAGGTCCAAATTTCCATCCTCAGCCCCACGGAGCTTTCCTATTGTTTGTTTGTTCGTTATTTCAAATAGTTTATTAAAGAGCTGGAAGACCGATTGGCTGTGACATGAAAATTAATGAACATCAAGGCTAACTTTTGTATTCGGCTCTCGTGGTTTGATCTTCCTGATAGGTGTAGCACCTTTTCTTTAGTATGCAATGTTACCCCATATTTGTATAAAAAAACTTATTCTTTAACTTAGATTTCAGTGAACAAACAACATGCAACAACAAATCAGCAGGTTTTAAACTTAGTCTTGTTCTGTGAGTAACTATTTGTATTTATAAAGAGGTGTGATTCATTTATTGGACATTTTTCAGATCCTAAAGGTTTTTTGTTTCTTGTGTTGTTCTTCTCATTTTGGATTATATATGACAAAAGCCTTACAGCCAGAGTGTCCAACCTTCCAGGCCTCGGGGGCCGTTGTCCTGCAGGTTTTAGATATCACCTTATGTCCACACACCTAAATCAAATGATGAGTTCATTAACTGTTGAGGAGGTCATTTAGCCATTTAAATCAGCTGTGTTGTGGATCAAGGACACGTCTAAGACCTGCAGGACACCGGCCCTCGAGGCCTGGAGTTGGACAATCCTGCCTTACGGTCATAAACTCTTTCCAAATTCACTTCTTCTCCTTAAGTTTATGATTATGTTTATGATTTTTGTTTTCACTCAGCTGATGTTTACTGCAGCACATTGAACTAGCCGTGCCCAAAATGAAATTACATCAACAGAAATCTAAACATAAATTTTTTTTAATCCCACCCACTGCAGCAATGACAAAAGAAAGAAAACTAACCCTGAATTTTAAATCAAAGCTCATCTAGTGAACTGTTTCTGTCAGCAACTCATCTGACTAAGGCCAAACTTTAACCTGGTCTGCAAATGTAAAAGCAAAAGAGTTTGGTACTTTCATTATGACTTGTGTACAGGTTAACTTAAAAGCTTTATCTGAGTCACTTTATAGTATAAAAAAAAAGCTGCGCTGTTTTTCCTTTGTTAATGTGTAAAGGATTTCCTAATGCATGAACGAGTGTAAACAAAGTTCTCAGAAATGCAGAGAGATGCAGAGATTTACAACCGATAAAAGTCACTCCCAGAAAAGGTCAGGTTAACAAAGATTAAACTGACAGCAAAACAACAAAGAAGCCATCTCCTAAACCTTCAGCGTCATTAACTATTACACTACTGTTAATGTTCTAATATCTATTTTAGATTGTGCATGAAAAGTGCATCACTCTTCTACAGTTCAATGTGTTTCGGTTTTATAGCCGTAAAATATCCATCAAAATAAAAACTAAAATCAAAGTAGAAGACTGACAAAGATGCTCCAAAGCAAACCAAAAAACAGCAATATTTTTAATTAGCACCATCATCATCCAGTTCTTTTGTTTTTTCTTTGTTTTGTTATTCAAACAGAAAGTCTTTATTATGTCCCTGGAAGACTGTCTGGCTTTTTTGAAGCATGCAGGTTGGTTTGGATTTAATTCCTGACAAGTGCAAAAAAAAAGCATTTTGGGCTGATATTTCACATGTATAAACAAAGCCTAACAATAGTACATATATGTACTATTGTTAGGCTTCTGTGCAGAAGATTAAAGCTTAATAAGACTGTTACTGTGAGTGTCCTGATGTCCTCACTCAGCTCAGACATTGAACTGTGAATGGAGGTTAATGACATCATCGGAAAGTACAGTCACTTCCCCAGCCCCTCCTCTTTTCCTTTCCTGGTTATGCTGGGAGTGTTTGTGTTTTCAACCCACATGTGGAAACTATAAAGGAGCACACGCACATCATCCATCAGGACTCAGCTGACAAGTATTATTTACAACTTCAAAATGCCATGGTCACGCTCTATGAGGATTTTTAAATGTAAGTTACAGAGCTGCTTTATATATCAGTTTGGTAAATCAATAATTATTATACCAAAATCAACAAATATCAGCTGTTTCTATATTGTTACTAGACTAAAGAGTTATATTATATGAAAACAAGCAACATAATTGACTTTGGAAATTATAGTGCATAAATATGAGAAACAGATGTTTTTCACTTGCAACTTTGAAGAATGTAAAATCTGCTGTTATCTATTGAAATAAATCCATGAAAACTGAGTGAAAACAAAAAAGAATATATGAAAAATGGCAAAGTACTGTAAGGATTAGCAAACGACTGCAAAAAAAATCTTAATTATAAGCTGTGAATTAAATGTAAAAATCTTTAAAGATAAAGTTTATATTTTAGAGGAAATGCTTATTGCCAAAGATAAAGTGCAAACACAATAACTGTGTGAGAGTCACACATAAACAATGAATAATCACAGACCACCTAGTGGACATTGAATGCAACTTAGTTCACTGTATTTAATGATCAGGATGAAGTCCAAAGTGTCACATCATTCTCAAAAGTGAAAGCACAGGAGTTTGCAAATTTTATTACGACTTGTTTACAAGTTTATTAGCTTTTATAGTTGCACTAAAATCTTTTTCAGAAACATCTTAAAGGTGTAAAATAAGCTCATGACAGAAAACCTTGTCACATTATTTTCAGTTATCTTTTATTAATAGTAAGTCAGACTACTAATTTTCCATTAAACCATTAAATGTATGCATGATATTTAAGCATCTGATCACATGCAAAGAAATATTTTTATATCAGCACTAATAAGTTTTATTTAATTCTGTGTAGTTGGCAAGTCAGAGGTGTCACACAGATGCAGCTCACGCTGTGTCAGTCCTCTGACCTTCGACAGTCAGGCTGTGGGAGAAAAGGTCCGCTTGAGTCATGGAGGTCGACTCGCAGAGAAGACTGATAACACCTTCAAGAATGGGCTGGTGTTCAGCAACCGTCCAGTGAAGATCCAGGAGAAGATTTGTCTGAGAATAGAGAAGGATTCATCCATCTGGGACGGGGCTCTGCGTGTGGGCTTTACCACTGTGCCACCCTCAACCAGATCTCTGCCTCTGCCCAGCATGTCCATCCCCAACCTCACTGACAAGTCCGGACACTGGGCTGTTCCATTGGATGAATCTGTCTGCCAAGCAGGTTCAGAGCTGGAGTTTTGGGTTTCTTCTCATGGCAGCATATACATAGGTGTCAACAACGAGGAGTACGAGCGACCAACAGGAGTGGACACTAAACAGCCGCTGTGGGCCATGATAGACATCTACGGACAGACCCGCTCCATTTTGCTGCTGGGTAAGTTCACTAGAACCACGGTTATATTTGACCTACAGAATGTTTTTCCTGTTCTGTGAATGCAGAGCAATTCACATGCTCTGAGAGTTATAAATGTTGTCTGATTCATAGACTGAATGACTATTCAAATACTCTTTTCTCTTTGCTGAAGACTCCAAGAAAAACAAAAAGCTGCTTTACCGTAGAAGATCCTGTCCTGCACCTGAACCGCTCGCCTCACCTGATCCTGACAGTCACTTTCGTTCAGTTCCTGATGTTTCAGACTTCAGACGTGAGGACTGCATCTCCTGTCTTGACACAAAAATGCCAGAAGGTAAAGAGTCATTTCAAACATTTTTGGCTGTTTTCAGTTGCACATTTCTGACCAGAGAAGATAAAAGTGAAATCAGCTGTAATAGTGTGGTCTGATTTCCTGATGTCACATATGTAATTGGGATCTCTCTCTTTTTACAACAGATAACTTCTGTGTGGTGTGCATGGCGAAAGAGGCCAGAATCACACTGCCTTGTGGCCACCGATGTTTATGTAAAGACTGCAACTTCAGAGTCTGTGAGCAGTTTGGCACCTGTCCACTGTGTCGACACACGATCAGCTCTCCATCAGTGGGGGAGCGGTGGTTTATAGAGGTCAGCTGATCTCTGAGACAACAGCCTGGAATTGTGACAGAAGAATAGCAGCAAGAGTGAAAAGGAACGTTTACAAGATGGTAGTGAAGGTCTGCTGATGTGGAGATGGTGGCACAGACAAACAGACAGGAGGCCAAGTGTTGGTAGTATTGAAGATGCTAAGAATGTCTCTGTTAGTGACCATACGGGATAGGACTAGAAATGAGTACATTTAGAGGACAGCTCAGATTGAGCGGTTTGGAGACAAAGTTAAAAAAGCAAGGCTAAGATGGTTTGTACTTATGCAGAAGAGTGATGGTGAATAAACTGGACAAAGGATGTTGAAGATGGAGCTGTTAGACAGGAGGAAGAAAGCAAGACAGAAAAGGATGATAGGATGTGCCACTGTGCCAACCCTGGAAGGGAACAACCAGAAGAAGAGGAAGAAAGAAACTTTACTAAAAGGTTGATGACACTGAACTGAAATATTTCTAAATTGAAATCATTGAAATAGGACATCTCATTTTGTTTTATAAACAAAATGTATTTTTGTAATTTTTAAGTCATTGTGTGACTTAAACACTTAAACACAAAATGTGCTGTATGGTTTATTTTTCATTGTTATTGTAAATTGTAAAGCAATGTTGGATTTTTTTAAAAATACAAAATTCAACTGTGCCAGTATAAATAATCTCTAATATGTCATAATAAGCGCTTTTCTGTTATTTAACTGTATGTGTTTTTATGAAACTTACTGTAAACAAGAGTGATATTAAATGGACTGTGATGAAAGGGAACCTGTCGAGACCATGTTTGATTAAAGATGTCTCTACAATCAGGTATTTACTGATTATGGAGATATTAAGTGAAAAATCAAAGCAGGCGTTCAGGTAAGAACAGACTGTATTGCCGACCCAGGCCAGCCCACATACGTGTTGATGAAGCGGCCCCGATGGTCACAAACTGCCTGGAAGATGACTGATGGGATCAGTTTCCTGTTTCTGTAGCACTGACCATCAGGGCTGCTTGGAGACTTGATGCAGATGTGGCAGCTGTCGATTGCACCAACGGCTCTCAGAAAGTCTCTATGGCGTGCCAGCCATGCAAACCCACAGGACAATACCTCCAGCTCCTTGAGGGTCTTTGGGAGCAACATGATCTAGTGGCGAATGGCCACCACCCCCTCTGTGAGTCTATCAACAATGTAGTGAACAGTAGAATGAGGCATCCCGAACACTCTTGAGACCACCTGTAGGATGCTCCTCTTGCCAACCAGAAAAGAAACATCAGGGTCTCAATTGTGGCATCCAGGAGATTTAGCAACACTGCCATAGACTCCCTGCTTAGCCGAAAATCAAGCCTGGGATCCTCCTGGTTAAAAAAACGGTCCAGGACTGGTACACTCAGATTAATCCTGCAGTACAAGACTCTGGTCTGGTTAAGCAAAAGGTGGAGAACAACATAATCAGTTTTAGTAATAAGTTATGATTTAATTTATTTTAAGAGATCAAAGTATTATTTTCAATATCAACTCATCACTTTTGACGCAGAGAATGTATTTTATTGACTAATATTAGTAGGTTGAAGCCTTTTACTTCTACTTACTTCTGATTGGCTTTTACTATATATTAATATGCTTTTTTAAGGATCAAGACGTGGGTGTGTTTTTCCAGCTTCATTAACAGTTGTTTTTTCAGAGATCAGCTGTCCTCACATCTTCAGCAGTAACGTTAATCCATATTGCACAGAGTGCATGTTTTGTATGATAAATTTTACCCATACCCTGCAGAATGAGAGACAGAGCAGCCAGGCTATGTAAAAAGTGTAAGGGGGCGTGTTCACGGTCACGTCCAGTGGGTGTGTGGGCAGAGACGCTCCACCACGAGTTACTGCTGAGCAGACTCTGGCTCCAAAAGTGGAACATGGCAGCTCCCACAAGCGGGATATTTTGGCTTCATTTTTGCACAATGGGAGGAAGTGCTGTCGTGTCGTTCATCTTTTATACAGTAATTGGTTAGGACCAATCAGCAATCTTCTCCTTAAGAAATTTCAAAAATATACAAAACAATATATATAACTTCATAAGTCGACAAAAATAAAATCCAGAAAAATCATGTAGCTTTTCAGATTCATGATTCTTTCGGTTGCATCATAAAGATGTTTCAAGTTTATACACTTAACCTTAAGTTGAGGTCTTTCATGTCTCTTTAACAAAAAACAGAAACAAAATCCCTATTCAGAAATCTCTCTTCTATATGATGGTTTGTGTGTGTAAACGTGTATGCGTGTCTGTGTGTCCACACACAGCAAGCATTTGTTTGGCCAGCTGATATGGCGCCTCGAGCAAAAATCCTGGCCACGCCCCATCCCTTAAGATCCCGCTCCAAAGTCCTATTAATTTAGAAAGAAGACGCTGCATTGTTAACTCTGAGGGAGATGGAGAATGAGCCTATTTCCAAAAAAAGTGGAGTGTGTTCCTTTAAATACTATATATTGTTAAAAACTAAAACACACACACACACACAGACCTTTTGAAATGTATTTTGGTCTGAAACTAATAAAGATCACACTAAAGTGATGGTTCATCATAGAAAGGAAGGCCTTCTCTGAATGAGACAAACTCAGAATCTGTGTCTTTCTTTTCTTGTTTAGAGACTTCAGGAACTTCATTTTTTCCATATATGATGATGATGAATTATGATCACAGCTGGCTCACAGCTCAGTGGACATTTAGATGAGAAAATATATATTTAACACATTTAAGGAAAATACTAATAAAATAAAAAATAAAATAAAATAAATGTTTATTAAGCAATTTTGATAGGAAATTGCTTAATTTTATTCTGTGGGGCCGGGAGGCGCTGCTGCACTGGGCCCCGGTCTGGATGGGCCTGGGCCCCCTTTCCCTGGCGGGTCGCGGAGTATGGGGGTGCATGTTTATTAAGCAATTTTGATAGGAAATTGCTTAATTTTAGAAATGTTTTTGCTCTTTTTTGCTGTTTAGTTGTTTTCTTTTAGAATCATTCATCTTAGCCAAACCCGTTCTCACTCCCGACACGTAAAATACTGACGATTTGTCACGTCCCTTAACTTCTCATGCTGACGCTAAAGGTACCCTTCCACGTTTTTATGCGACGCTGTGGGTTGTCAATTCATTCCAATATGAACCCGCTCGCGGCGATCAGAGACGCTTCGAGCAGAGGCTCCAGCCATCCATTTACTCCAATAATAACCCTGTCACGGCGAAACATGAGGCTGTGAAGCACAATCTAACTGGAGAACCGGGGACCCTCTCCGCGAACTGGTTTTTCCCCCTAATTTAATGCTTTCTTTTAATGACATCGTTAACATTTCTCAACAAAAATACATTAATGTATCACTGATAATTCAACAATAAAATCGCTTCATGTTGTGGCCATCACACAGTGTTTTCCAAAGTGATTCACGAGCTGAAAGTGCGCAGATTTAACGTACATAATCCTTTGTTAGGTTTATTATTTTCATTTCACACGTAAAACACATTTATAGATTCATCCACCACTCCTGTTAGTTTTGGATGCGCTCGGCTCCAACCAATCAGACCAATTTATGCAGACGGCGCACTAATCCCGTAACTGCACACTACCCATAATCCTCAACCGCCGTTGCTATGGAAATGAAGGTAACAACAGCTTGGTGCTACCCGTTATTCCTTTATTTACTCTAAAATAATAACCAGCGATAATACGAAAATAAACTGGCCCAGTGTTTAATTATGTAATTACAAATTGCAAATTTTATTTTTTTTATTTTATTTTTTACAAATTGCAATATTTATCTACAGCGCGCCTTTAGCGACGTGTCAACAGATCTTAAGCAAGGCGATTGGATGGTTTTTACTGCAATGCATCTTGGGAGTCGTAGTAAATGTATCTTTCAACTCAGGGTCCTGCAGCGAATTTTTCGACTCGACACAAGGCAGATCCTAGCTAAGTAAGTTGTGATAAACTGTGGGTAATTTGCATGTTAAACTGATATTAAACTTGAAATGTTTTCACAGAGCAGTCTGTGTACCAAGAGAACTACTTCTGCAAAAGTTTATTTAATTTTTTTTTTGGTGATGTATTCTCATGTGTAAGACACTTGCTTGGCCACCCAGCTAATGTTAGTACTGCTCTATTTTAGCAATGTATCTTTTCTGTAATCAATTCAGTTTTTTTTTTTACCCTATTCACGTAATTAACTCAATATTAACGACTTTAATCTCGTAATTTTTTTTTTTTTTCTAAATATGGTGTAATACTGCCTCGTAATATAAGTTATTTCTTTGGTCATAAATTATTTTTGTAATCATTTAACCAAAACAAACCTGACATGATCCCTACATGTTCCATTTTCATTTGCAGAAATGACAAAGCCAAAAACCAAACCATGCCCTTCCTGTCAGGCTCCAAACACCTGCAACAGGAAGACATGCAGTGGATGCCTGGGCAGCCTGAACGTAAAGGAGGGATTGAAAAAAAAACAAGAACAGTTTAAAAACAGTAACTGGGCTGCCTCTGTTAAAAACAACAGAAATGCGAGCAGGGGTCCGTTCTTCGTACCTCGCTAAGTAAGTTAGCTGGATTTGATTGTTGACGATTTCGCGTGATCTTGGATCGTTCGGTTCCCCGAAGCTCATCCGGGACTTGCTGTCATAGCAACAGATCCGTAAGCGTAAACCTGCTCGGGAGCAGGCTTACTTTATGTAAACAAGATTAGATCGCGGCCACTCAGGTATGTCCGCTTCATTTATACGAAAGCAACAGCGATATTTTACCACTGTTTTACCATAAATAAATATTATCAATGTAACTAAAGATAATGCAGTACGTGATCCTTTTATTGATTTCATACAGATACATACAGGTCATTTCCTAAAAAAAGGGAAATGTACTATTAATCATTCTATTCCATGTATTTGATTATTTCAGATGTAATTCACAGTTCAGAGTAGTAATAGTAAATTACTTCATGTAAGCAAGATGAGAGACTACGGCTATAAAAGCGAAGGTGGATTTGGGAAGTCTGCCGCAGCCATGTCCTGTCCGTATACGCGAGCCACCCATTGCGGAAGGTGCAAGATTGATAAGGAGAGTTTTCAGAATTCAGCGTATATTGCGGGATAGACAGGATCCTTTAGCTCAGCGCGACAGTGTGCTCATAGAGAGATATCGATATTCCCGTGAGGGTATTATTTACTTAACCAACTTGTTGACGAGGAGGTGCAGGACCACCACCTGTCTTTTTTTGCTCTGCCCTTTTCTTGGTTGCTGTTATAAACAAACAGATTATTTCAGGGTCTCTTTTCAAGAGACTAAAAGCAATATATTCTGTAGAATATTCTTATATTGCACTTTTACTTGTTCCCATGTTCTAGTGGGTCCTGTTGTGGCTCTAATGTGAAAGAGGATATAATGTAATATAATATGATATGATATAATGTAATATAATAAATTTACCCTACCGCCTACTGGTGTTGGCCAGAGGGGCCGATGGCGCGATATGGCAGCCTCGCTTCTGTCAGTCTGCCCCAGGGCAGCTGTGGCTACAACTGTAGCTTGCCTCCACCAGTGTATGAATGTGAGAGTGAATGAATAGTGGTATTGTAAAGCGCTTTGGGTGCCTTGCTATATAAACCCAATCCATTATTATTATTATTATTAAATTACTTACGAGTTTAATTTGTCAGCAACTTTCTGCCAGCCCTCTCTCCTTGCTTTTGCAGCCGTTGCAGTGTTCCCTTGCGTTTTAATTAAACTCTGAAACTCCTGAAATCCCTCAATCAAGAGTTCTTGCTCTGCTGCCGAAAAATACTGAGCGCGCTCCTTCGACATTTTCGCTGACCAATCAAAGGGTTGCCGATCAATGTTTCTACTATCGATGCGTAGCCCCTGTTAAGCCACCCAGTGATCTCACATTACTTCATCCAGCTATACTAATCGTCAACAACAGGTGTGTTCAGAGAACCGGAATAGCGAGCTCAAAGTTAGCGCGATGATTTGATCTCGGATGTGTCATTTGATCTTGGATGTAGTAAGCGAGGTACGAAGAACGGACCCCAGGGTGGTTAATTCAGCCCAGTTGTCAGTAAGTTTAAAAGTTCTGATCTAATAAGTGGTTGGTCTGCGAGACAATTCTTTATTAATCACAGTTGTCAATGTTTTCTTGTATATCATGAAGTAAGAAACTAACAAGACATGTATATACACATAAAATATTAATTTATAAAAGAGCATTATAAGAGCCAAAGTCAATGTTTATGTTTTTCCTTTTTGTTTTGGTGGCACAGGTGTATAGCTTTAGCTGCGTCTCAGGTGATGGTATGTGGGTGTGGTCACAGTCTATTTACCTGATGTCGGTGTTCGCAGCAGGTGTGTTGGGTGAGTGGTTTGTGGGCAAACTTTTCTGTTGACCGTCATTTTTTGGCACACCAGTTAATCCATGCGCTATTTGTAAATTGATTGAAAGCGCAAATGTTTGTTTTTGTTTTGTTCTTAAAATAAATGCGCAAAGTACAAGTACGACCCATTATGGATTATTGGAGGCGCGTCACAGGGACACAACCAACTCAGCCGGCCGCGGCTTTATTTACGGATGAAAGTCGCAACAAGCATAAATAAAAACGTTATTCACATCAGAATAACATCATCACACTATGCTTTGTCCATTATCTGTAACCAGGTGTCCTTATCAGGTAGCCTATCCTAGCTGTCTTTGGGTGATACTCATGGTACACCCTAGATAAGAAGGCAGATCACCACGGGGTACACAGAGACAAACAAGATGGTGAGGATGAGGATAGTTAACAGTCACCAGCTATTCTATTCTACTCTACTCTATTCTGTTCTATTCTATTCTATTCTATTATTCAGCCAAGGTTCAGACCAGTAACCTTGCTGTGAGGTGACAGCTGCCCTACATGTCCTGCTGCTAACATAAAATAGTGTTATATATGCCTTATTACCTCCCCATGTGGCGTTCACATCACCAAAGCTAGCCATACTGAACCTCTGGTGTTACCCACCTGAACAATTTTGTATGTGTGTGTGTGTATAGTATGGTCTTTCACACTCATGTATATACAAATGTAATTTTAAAAATCTTCACGAAAACCAGACCTGATAATTCTCTTCGAGACTTTCTAGTATAACAAATGTTATAATGTTACCAATATGAACACCAAGATTCTTAAATAACTTAAATACTTCTTAAGAGGTTACCTGATTACCTCCCTGAGGTAGATATCATCACCATTGTACAAAACTCCTAAGTCACAGTACTAGCTTGAAGTGTCAAATGTTATGCACTACAAAGTCAGGAAAGTAGTGTCATCAGAGGAAAAAAGTCATTAGCTATCTGGATTTATAGTCACACTCATTTATTCGTATCGGTATTGAACCGTTCGATACAGTGCTTTCGGTTCGGTACGCATATGTATCGAACAATACAAAATTTGTAATTTATTTCATCAACTTTCCTTCTGACGATGCTGTCTGTGTTGAGCGCTCAGTGAATCTGCGTTCGACTACTCCGCCTAGGCTACACTGTTGAGCGCAGATCCACTGAGCGCTCAACACAGACAGCATCGTCAGAAGGAAGAGCGCAGGGCAAGCTAGCGAGACAGAAGTTAAGCTCTCCTTGCAACATGGCAAATTGAACCTCCCCCACCCTCATTCAGATGTGGCGTTTGGAATTATTTTGGTTTTCATGTGACGTATGACCCTGAAGGTAAGCGCGTCATGGACTAAAGTAAAACAGTATGTTGGATGTGCCACGCAATGCTCAATTACATGCGTGGGAACTAGTGTGTTAGCGCAGTTAGCTCGTTAACGTGTTGGCCGTCTAGCCCCATGCACGGGCGATCAGGGGTAGCTCGTTAACGGAGATTTGCCGTGTTGTGGTGTTAACATCATTTCAACGAGATTAACCTGAAAGCACTAGTGGGAACACAATGAATATGACTGCACATCTACATCATCCTAGTGCAAAAACAACAAGCATGCATGCTACAAACTTTAGCCGAGTCATTTAGACAGTCGTTAGCACATGAGTCTCCTTATGGGGACCTGATATGTTTAATATGCTGCCGAGAATATAGCCCAGAAGAAGCGTATAGTATAGCTTTTATTTTGGAAAGAGCCATTTCTCTGTAATAAACTCTCTTTTCCAAAGATGCATGATTCCTCAATCAGATACAGGGCTCGCAATATCGCTAGCCCGACGTCCAGGGGCTAGCGATTTTTCCAGTCGGGCTACCAAAATCTATCTCTGCCCTGCCCGTCGGGCTATTGTAGGAAGGAAAAATATATGTCAATGCTTTTGCATTCTTTCGGAAATGTAGCTGGGTAATTATGTCATTGGCATCGGTGAGCCACTGTCAATATGTGACATATTGAAATCGCGTTTGAATTTGCGCTTGTTTTGTGCTTTCACTTTGCAATCGCGCAAACTGTGTATAGAGAGCGACAGCACTGATTGGTGAGTGATGATAATTTGCGCACCAATTCCTCTGACATCGTCTTATCAATCGTTAGCTTACTATGCAAACATGACAAGTGAAATCTCCCGCAGCTTAAACATGTGAGAGGTTGATCGCGCAGAGAATCGCTGACCGTTAGTGCGTGTGTAAAAGCAGCAGGATATATATTTCAGTTCTGCTGAGCCAAATAAGACAGGTCAGGGTGAAGAAGTGACAGCCAAAGAAAAGCTTACCACAAAACGGAAAAGTTATGACAAATCAGACTATAAGGCAAAAAGAAAAAGTGCAGCTTTATGGTTTCATGGACAAAAGAATTTCTGTGGCTGCAATATGATGAGCTATATAACCAGGGCTGCACATAAGTGGTCCACAGGTGCGCATTCGCTGTCAAAATAAAAAACACGCACAAGGGTTAGGGTTAAATTTAAAAACTGTACTTTTGAGTTAAAATATATATTTATAATTTTAATAAATGACAAATTAAAAAGGCATGAACATTTTTTTGTATCGAAAAAATATCGAACCGTGACACCAAAGTATCGAACCGAACCGAACTGTGAATTTTGTGTATCGTTGCACCCCTAATATATATATATATATATATATATATATATATTAGGGGTGCATCTCTGATGCTGCATGTGATATATATATATAAAACATATATAAAACATTCTAGAGGAAAATAGAGATAAAATAATCTGAACAGTAACAGTGATCTCGGATGATGATGGAGGCTTCAATGGATTATTCTGTTTCAATCAATAGGTTCGTATCTATGACAATAATTTGATAAGTTTAACAGGTTGGTTTAGGCCTGGCAATACTGGAAATATTCACAAACTTTTGTTTTTGAAGAATGTTTATCTTTTTTGGGATGAAGCTATCTGGCAAAATGACACAGCCCTTTAACCTCATCTGTATGTCTATCATGTGGCTTTGATACTGGATTTTGGTTTGATGCATATGCAGGTTACATATCTTGAAGGAGTTCGTCAGCAGCCTGAAGCTCTTCCTCCAGCTCGGGATCCTCTGAATCACTCATTTTCAAGCTAACGAGGAAAGAGATTTTTGCAGAACTCAGTGACATAAACGCATAACTAACGCAATTCAAATGATTTTCAGTCTTGGCGCTCCGGTTAACGTTAGCAATTAACGTTAGCATCATCAGTCTATAAAGAGCTAGCAGAACTCTTAGCGCAAAAAACTGCTTTACGCACCATGTGAGGGTATTTTGCAACAAACAAGTCCTTTAACGTTTGTAATACATTTCATCCATCATCGTTGGATTAAATGGCTAATGCTGCAGTAGCCACGTGTAGTCATTACCTAGCAAGCATGCTGACGGTAGCTGTAGCCATTTTTAAATGCATTACACCGTTTCCGAGATCAGTCACCTCCGTTTGTTTGAAGCTTTTATGAAAAACAAACTTTGAAACACACATCAAGGTATTACTTTAAATATATGTATTTTTTACATACCTGCATTAGAATCAATCAGTTCCGCCTCATTTTCTTATTCTTATAAATGGGTCTCTCCGTTCTCCCATCATCCTTTGCTTACACAGGTTGCGTCTGATTGGTTGGAGCCGAGCACATCCAAAACTAACAGGAGTGGTGAATGACTCTATAAATGTGTTTTACGGGTGAAATGAAAATAATAAACCTAACAAAGGATTATGTACGTTAAGTCTGAGCACTTTCAGCTCGTGAATCACTTTGGAAAACACTGTGTGATGGCCACAACACAATGGCCTCTGATAACACTCCAAAATACAACAAGAGGCCAGGACAAGCAGCAGTGACACAGAACATGCAAAAAAGTTCTTTGTCAAGGTCTATCCAAGACCAAGTTGAGAAAATGGATGTTACGACCTCGAGCGATACCAAAAGCTCTGAAATCACACTGAAATACAACAAGAGGCCAGGACAAGCACCAGTGACACAGAGCAGCCAAAAAAGTTGGACCCAAGCACTATCCAACTCCTAGTTAAGAAAATGAACAATATGACCTTGAGTGAAACCTCTGAAAACACACCAAACACACCAAAAGACAACAAGAGGCCAGAAGTAGTAGTGACACAGGGCGTCCAAAAAAGTCCCTGAGCCAGGACTATCCAACTCCCAGGTCAGAAAACAAACGATACGGTCTTCGGCTAAGGAAAATAAAGAAAGAAAAAAAAAAAACATCTCTTACTGCTCTGTTTATTTCTTTAAATGAACACTTGTACTTTTTTGTCATAGAAGAATAAGAATATTAATATGAATATGAACACCAAGACGTTTCCAGGCCAGCCAAGAGATATAATCTCTCCAGCCTGACTTGGGTCTACCCCGGGGCCAAATGCCTTGTGGCACCCTTGCCTCCATGGGCACCCTAAGCTCAAGTAAACTATGCTAATGCAGTGGGGTGGCATCGGCCTCTCGGCCTGGGGCTCGGTCACTCTGGCACAGCTGGCTGCCGGCGGAGCTCATGGGAACGTCATTGCATGGGCATCTTTCTTTGCCTTTAGACAATAATTCTGATGGCAAAAGAACCAAACGGGACAGGCAAAAAAACAACAAACAAAAAAACCCAAAAATGAATGCACTGTGAAAAGACTTAAATGTTATACACTTCATCTGTGTAAATGCTAAAAACTGAGTAAGTAAAAAACATTAAACAAACTCTAGCTGGGAAATAACAATGCATCATGGATCACAATATTCGACATATTAAAGGTGTCTAACTAGTCAATGAAACAAATGCATATCAATATATAAGATTTGCAAGTGAATTTATATGTCACAGCATCTTTTATAACTGGAGGAAAATACATGTTATGATGAAAAAACATTTTTATTATTAAATATTTAACCTGCCTGCTATTTGAAGTGGAAGTTTGCAGGTGTTTAAATTGGAGGGAATACATAGGACTGCCTAAATTACTACAGCTCCTTGTCTCTGGCGACATCTGTCTGTGCAACCTGATGTCATACGACGAATCCTGTAATAGACCCAACAGTTCCCCTCAGAGCCACAGAGGGACAGTGTGGTACTATCTTTCATGTTAAGGTGCTTTCCAATGCAAAGTCTGTCACAGTGACATTTTGGGGTGTTGCTTTTCGGACTGCAAAGAGGATCCAACAGAGAAGAGGGCATACATCATTTGACCACTGATGGAAAAAATAGCTTGCAAACTTGTACTTGTGTGTCTGGTGTTCCAGAGATGAACTTTATTAATCAAAAATGAGTTTTTCCTCTGTGAATAATAACCTGAAAACTTGGTTCAAGAAGAATAATTAATGGTCCCTGTGCAGCTGTTTGGTAACATGCTTGTCTTTTGTCTCTAACACAAGGGCAGACTCACAGAGATGCGACCTTTGATTCCTGGTCTCACAGCCAGACTGTTAAATATTTATCTTGGATGGCAGGGCTGCGCTGCTTCTGGACTCAGGGTGAAAGAATCTAACAGATAAAACCCTCAAGAACTTAACAGAAGCTTAACATTTGTCCAGAAATGCAGCTGATCTTCATGATTACACTGTGGACTTTACAAGAATACAGCTTGAATACAAAGTCTTTCTCATACTGGGTGGCTGCATAGGGCCTGATACCGAGGATGGAAAAACTGACACTTATTTTGGGATTAGTCTTTGTGTCCTAGTCTGGGGCA
This sequence comes from Simochromis diagramma, assembly GCF_900408965.1. Lineage (NCBI taxonomy): Eukaryota > Metazoa > Chordata > Actinopteri > Cichliformes > Cichlidae > Simochromis > Simochromis diagramma. Next base: position 5,837,085 of record NW_024387520.1, on the reverse strand, counting down.
AGTGTTTGCATATTTGGGGTTGTTAGCGGGTATGAGTTCATGTGAAAGAAAAAAAGAAATACACTTTCCTGGATCCTATCTGCTATCTGGATGTCATAGAAAGTGCTAAAGACTGTCCTTTTTCTCTTTTTTAGATTGATATGAATGTGACACACACTAAAGGCTTAAGACAGTGAATAGACCAACGCCATTATAACACTAAGGCCTATTATTGAGATTGCTATAGAAATCATCTTTCTTGGCATGTGCTGTCAAACACCGGAAGGTGGTTCTGCTGCGCCTGTATGGGAATTTCTATTATTTCCAGCTGTGGATGGAAACTATTACCAAGCCCCTTTTCCCCTGATGAGCGTTAAAGAGCATGCTCACACAAACACAAGAAACATGCACACACACACACATATTACATGCGCACGCCTATGGACACCCAGTCAAACATTCAGACTCAGGCTGAATCATTCACAGAAGATAAAAGACACCCTGTTGGCTTTACAAAGAGAAAGAGGGAGGGAGAGTTTGAGAGAAAGAGCAGCAGCAGTAGTGCCCTCCTTCTTTTTCATTCACTTCCTCTCTCTCCTTGTGTGCTGCAGAGACTTCACCGCTCAGCCTGCACTCTACAGCCTGTAAGTACTGTACAACTTGTGCCTAGGCGTCTCACAGTGACGAGCGCAAAGGTTAGAGCTACAAGGATTTAAACGCTCAGAAAGAAGACTTTTAAGTTTTTTTTAGCCTCTGTCAGTTTTGACTTCAATTTTCATTTGAGACTCTAGCACAGATGTGATATTTGCTTCTTGTCGTCACTACTCAGTTCATCACTGGCACTGACAAACAACACAAGGCATTATTTTTTTCACTGGTCTGTTACTGCTGTGGGTTTATATTCAGAATGTGTTTAAGTGACCTTAAGCAGCTGTCTGTGGTTCAAAAGATGGTTATCATCTGACCTTTATCCACACACCGACTACTATGGTGGCTTTACATGTGTG